>NW_027223037.1:2747500-3947500 GCF_043380555.1 Nothobranchius furzeri
AACCACAAAAAGGAATGGAGTCATTAGCACTTATGGTTTGTAAATGGCACCCAGAATTATGTTGCACGAAGTACAATTTCACATCATTCTGGGTCCATTTGTGTGAAAACAAGGTCCAATCAGGCTGAAACGCTACAAGAAGGTAGAATCTATTGAGTTGTAAGTGATCTGAACGTTTCAAGATGATCACACATTCTTATAGGGGGTAAAACCATGTCCCAAAGGTCACCGGGCCTGGTGTCACTTTAAAGAAGTAGTCCAGTTACACATTTGTGGGCTTATAACTTGGCTTCTGAATGTCCTAGAGAGGTTAGGTTTGTTTTAGTGTACTCCAATCAACAGCCCCTACAACCTCAAAAAGGAATGGAGTCATTAGCACTTATGGTTTTTAAATGGCACCCAGAATTATGCTGCACTAAGCACAATTTCACATCATTCTGGGTTCATTTGTGTGAAAACAAGGTCCAATCAGGCTGAAAAGTTACAAGAAGGTAGAATCTATTGAGTTGTAAGTGATCTGAACGTTTCATGATGATAGCACTTTCCTAAGGGGGTCAAACAATGTCCCAATGGTCACCGGATCTGGTGTCAATTTAAAGAAGTAGTCCAGTTACACATTTGTGGGCTTATAACTTGGCTTCTGAATGTCCTAGAGAGATCAGGTTTGTTTTAGTGTACTCCAATCAACAGCCCCTACAACCACAAAAAGGAATGGAGTCATTAGCACTTATGGTTTGTAAACGGCACCCAGAATTATGTTGCACGAAGCACAGTTTCACATCATTCTGGGTTCATTTGTGTGAAAACAAGGTCCAATCAGGCTGAAACATTACAGGAAGGTAGAATCTATTGAGTTGTAAGTGATCTGAACGTTTCATGATGATAGCACTTTCCAAAGGGGGTCAAACCATGTCCCAAAGGTCACCGGATCTGGTGTCAATTTAAAGAAGTAGTCCAGTTACACATTTGTGGGCTTATACCTTGGCTTCTGAATGTCCTAGAGAGATCAGGTTTGTTTTAATGTACTCCAATCAACAGCCCCTACAACCACAAAAAGGAATGGAGTCATTAGCACTTATGGTTTGTAAATTGCACCCAGAATTATGTTGCACGAAGCACAATTTCACATCATTCTGGGTTCATTTGTGTGAAAACAAGGTCCAATCAGGCTGAAACGTTACAAGAAGGTAGAATCTATTGAGTTGTAAGTGATCTGAACGTTTCATCATGATAGCACTTTCCTAAGGGGGTCAAACCATGTCCCAAAGGTCACCGGATCTGGTGTCAATTTAAAGAAGTAGTCCAGTTACACATTTGTGGGCTTATAACTTGGCTTCTGAATGTCCTAGAGAGATCAGGTTTGTTTTAGTGTAGTCCAATCAACAGCCCCTACAACCACAAAAAGGAATGGAGTCATTAGCACTTATGGTTTGTAAATGGCACCCAGAATTATGTTGCACGAAGCACAATTTCACATCATTCTGGGTCCATTTGTGTGAAAACAAGGTCCAATCAGGCTGAAACGCTACAAGAAGGTAGAATCTATTGAGTTGTAAGTGATCTGAACGTTTCAAGATGATTGCACATTCTTATAGGGGGTAAAACCATGTCCCAAAGGTCACCGGGCCTGGTGTCACTTTAAAGAAGTAGTCCAGTTACACATTTGTGGGCTTATAACTTGGCTTCTGAATGTCCTAGAGAGGTTAGGTTTGTTTTAGTGTACTCCAATCAACAGCTCCTACAACCTCAAAAAGGAATGGCGTCATTAGCACTTATGGTTTGTAAATGGCACCCAGAATTATGTTGCACGAAGCACAATTTCACATCATTCTGGGTCCATTTGTGTGAAAACAATGTCCAATCTGGCTGAAACGTTACAGGAAGGTAGAATCTATTGAGTTGTAAGTGATCTGAACGTTTCATGATGATAGCACATTCCTATAGGGGGTCAAACCATGTCCCAAAGGTCACCGGATCTCGTGTCAATTTAAAGTAGTCCATTTACACCTTTGTGGGCTTATAACTTGGCTTCTGAATGGCCTAGAGAGGTTAGGTTTGTTTTAGTGTACTCCAATCAACAGCCCCTACAACCACAAAAAGGAATGGAGTCATTAGCACTTATGGTTTGTAAACGGCACCCAGAATTATGTTGCACAAAGCACAATTTCACATCATTCTGGGTTCATTTGTGTGAAAACAAAGTCCAATCAGGCTGAAACGTTACAGGAAGGTAGAATCTATTGAGTTGTAAGTGATCTGAACGTTTCATGATGATAGCACTTTCCTAAGGGGGTCAAACCATGTCCCAAAGGTCACCGGATCTGGTGTCAATTTAAAGTAGTCCAGTTACACATTTGTGGGCTTATACCTTGGCTTCTGAATGTTCTAGAGAGATCAGGTTTGTTTTAATGTACTCCAATCAACAGCCCCTACAACCACAAAAAGGAATGGAGTCATTAGCACTTATGGTTTGTAAATGGCACCCAGAATTATGTTGCACGAAGCACAATTTCACATCATTCAGGGTCCATTTGTGTGAAAACAAGGTCCAATCAGGCTGAAACGCTACAAGAAGGTAGAATCTATTGAGTTGTAAGTGATCTGATCGTTTCAAGATGATCGCACATTCCTATAGGGGGTAAAACCATGTCCCAAAGGTCACCGGATCTGGTGTCAATTTAAAGAAGTAGTCCAGTTACACCTTTGTGGGCTTATAACTTGGCTTCTGAATGTCCTAGAGAGGTTAGGTTTGTTTTAGTGTACTCCAATCAACAGCCCCTACAACCACAAAAAGGAATGGAGTCATTAGCACTTATGGTTTGTAAATGGCACCCAGAATTATGTTGCACAAAGCACAATTTCACATCATTCTGGGTTCATTTGTGTGAAAACAAGGTCCAATCAGGATGAAACGTTACAAGAAGGTAGAATCTATTGAGTTGTAAGTGATCTGAACGTTCCATGATGATAGCACATTCCTATAGGGGGTCAAACCATGTCCCAAAGGTCACCGGGCCTGGTGTCACTTTAAAGAGGTAGTCCAGTTACACCTTTGTGGGCTTATAACTTGGCTTCTGAATATCCTAAAGAGTTCAGGTTTGTTTTAGTGTACTCCAATCAACAGCCCCTACAACCACAAAAAGGAATGGAGTCATTAGCACTCATGGTTTGTAAATGGCACCCAGAATTATGTTGCACGAAGCACAATTTCACATCATTCTGGGTCCATTTGTGTGAAAACAAGGTCCAATCAGGCTGAAACGCTACAAGAAGGTAGAATCTATTGAGTTGTAAGTGATCTGAACGTTTCAAGATGATCGCACATTCTTATAGGGGGTAAAACCATGTCCCAAAGGTCACCGGGCCTGGTGTCACTTGAAAGAAGTAGTCCAGTTACACCTTTGTGGGCTTATAACTTGGCTTCTGAATGTCCAAGAGAGGTTAGGTTTGTTTTAGTGTACTCCAATCAACAGCCCCTACAACCTCAAAAAGGAATGGAGTCATTAGCACTTATGGTTTTTAAATGGCACCCAGAAATATGCTGCACTAAGCACAATTTCACATCATTCTGGGTTCATTTGTGTGAAAACAAGGTCCAATCAGGCGGAAACGTTACAGGAAGGTAGAATCTATTGAGTTGTAAGTGATCTGAACGTTTCATTATGATAGCACTTTCCTAAGGGGGTCAAACCATGTCCCAAAGGTCACCGGATCTGGTGTCAATTTAAAGAAGTAGTCCAGTTACACATTTGTGGGCTTATAACTTGGCTTCTGAATGTCCTAGAGAGATCAGGTTTGTTTTAGTGTACTCCAATCAACAGCCCCTACAACCACAAAAAGGAATGGAGTCATTAGCACTTATGGTTTGTAAACGGCACCCAGAATTATGTTGCACGAAGCACAGTTTCACATCATTCTGGGTTCATTTGTGTGAAAACAAGGTCCAATCAGGCTGAAACGTTACAGGAAGGTAGAATCTATTGAGTTGTAAGTGATCTGAACGTTTCATGATGATAGCACTTTCCTAAGGGGGTCAAACCATGTCCCAAAGGTCACCGGATCTGGTGTCAATTTAAAGAAGTAGTCCAGTTACACATTTGTGGGCTTATACCTTGGCTTCTGAATGTCCTAGAGAGATCAGGTTTGTTTTAATGTACTCCAGTCAACAGCCCCTACAACCACAAAAAGGAATGGAATCATTAGCACTTATGGTTTGTAAATGGCACCCAGAATTATGTTGCACGAAGCACAATTTCACATCATTCTGGGTTCATTTGTGTGAAAACAAGGTCCAATCAGGCTGAAACATTACAAGAAGGTAGAATCTATTGAGTTGTAAGTGATCTGAACGTTTCATGATGATAGCACTTTCCTAAGGGGGTCAAACCATGTCCCAAAGGTCACCGGATCTGGTGTCAATTTAAAGAAGTAGTCCAGTTACACATTTGTGGGCTTATAACTTGGCTTCTGAATGTCCTAGAGAGATCAGGTTTGTTTTAGTGTAGTCCAATCAACAGCCCCTACAACCACAAAAAGGAATGGAGTCATTAGCACTTATGGTTTGTAAATGGCACCCAGAATTATGTTGCACGAAGCACAATTTCACATCATTCTGGGTCCATTTGTGTGAAAACAAGGTCCAATCAGGCTGAAACGTTACAAGAAGGTAGAATCTATTGAGTTGTAATTGATCTGCACGTTTCATGATGATCGCACTTTCCCATAGGGGGTCAAACAATGTCTTAAAGGTCACTGGGCCTGGTGTCACTTTAAAGAAGTAGTCCAGTTACACCTTTGTGGGCTTATAACTTGGCTTCTGAATATCCTAAAGAGGTCAGGTTTGTTTTAGTGTACTCCAATCAACAGCCCCTACAACCACAAAAAGGAATGGAGTCATTAGCACTTATGGTTTGTAAATGGCACCCAGAATTATGTTGCACGAAGCACAATTTCACATCATTCTGGGTCCATTTGTGTGAAAACAAGGTCCAATCAGGCTGAAACGCTACAAGAAGGTAGAATCTATTGAGTTGTAAGTGATCTGAACGTTTCAAGATGATCGCACATTCTTATAGGGGGTAAAACCATGTCCCAAAGGTCACCGGGCCTGGTGTCACTTTAAAGAAGTAGTCCAGTTACACATTTGTGGGCTTATAACTTGGCTTCTGAATGTCCTAGAGAGGTTAGGTTTCTTTTAGTGTACTCCAATCAACAGCCCCTACAACCTCAAAAAGGAATTGAGTCATTAGCACTTATGGTTTTTAAATGGCACCCAGAATTATGCTGCACTAAGCACAATTTCACATCATTCTGGGTTCATTTGTGTGAAAACAAGGTCCAATCAGGCTGAAACGTTACAGGAAGGTAGAATCTATTGAGTTGTAAGTGATCTGAACGTTTCATGATGATAGCACTTTCCTAAGGGGGTCAAACAATGTCCCAAAGGTCACCGGATCTGGTGTCAATTTAAAGAAGTAGTCCAGTGACACATTTGTGGGCTTATAACTTGGCTTCTGAATGTGCTAGAGAGATCAGGTTTGTTTTAGTGTACTCCAATCAACAGCCCCTACAACCACGAAAAGGAATGGAGTCATTAGCACTTATGGTTTGTAAACGGCACCCAGAATTATGTTGCACGAAGCACAGTTTCACATCATTCTGGGTTCATTTGTGTGAAAACAAGGTCCAATCAGGCTGAAACATTACAGGAAGGTAGAATCTATTGAGTTGTAAGTGATCTGAACGTTTCATGATGATAGCACTTTCCTAAGGGGGTCAAACCATGTCCCAAAGGTCACCGGTTCTGGTGTCAATTTAAAGAAGTAGTCCAGTTACACATTTGTGGGCTTATACCTTGGCTTCTGAATGTCCTAGAGAGATCAGGTTTGTTTTAATGTACTCCAATCAACAGCCCCTACAACCACAAAAAGGAATGGAGTCATTAGCACTTATGGTTTGTAAATGGCACCCAGAATTATGTTGCACGAAGCACAATTTCACATCATTCTGGGTTCATTTGTGTCAAAACAAGGTCCAATCAGGCTGAAACGTTACAAGAAGGTAGAATCTATTGAGTTGTAAGTGATCTGAACGTTTCATGATGCTAGCACTTTCCTAAGGGGGTCAAACCATGTCCCAAAGGTCACCGGATCTGGTGTCAATTTAAAGAAGTAGTCCAGTTACACATTTGTGGGCTTATAACTTGGCTTCTGAATGTCCTAGAGAGATCGGGTTTGTTTTAGTGTAGTCCAATCAACAGCCCCTACAACCACAAAAAGGAATGGAGTCATTAGCACTTATGGTTTGTAAATGGCACCCAGAATTATGTTGCACGAAGCACAATTTCACATCATTCTGGGTCCATTTGTGTGAAAACAAGGTCCAATCAGGCTGAAACGTTACAAGAAGGTAGAATCTATTGAGTTGTAAGTGATCTGAACGTTTCATGATGATCGCACAATCCTATAGGGGGTCAAACCATGTCCCAAAGGTCACCGGGCCTGGTGTCACTTTAAAGAAGTAGTCCAGTTACACCTTTGTGGGCTTATAACTTGGCTTCTGAATATCCTAAAGAGGTCAGGTTTGTTTTAGTGTACTCCAATCAACAGCCCCTACAACCACAAAAAGGAATGGAGTCATTAGCACTTATGGTTTGTAAATGGCACCCAGAATTATGTTGCACGAAGCACAATTTCACATCATTCTGGGTCCATTTGTGAGAAAAAAGGTCCAATCAGGCTGAAACGTTACAGGAAGGTAGAATCTATTGAGTTGTAAGTGATCTGAACGTTTCAAGATGATCGCACTTTCCTAAGGGGGTCAAACCATGTCCCAAAGGTCACCGGATCTGGTGTCAGTTTAAAGAAGTAGTCCAGTTACACCTTTGTGGGCTTATAACTTGGCTTCTGAATAACCTAGAGAGATCAGGTATGTTTTAGTATACTCCAATCAACAGCCCCTACAACCACAAAAAGCAATGGAGTCATTAGCGCTTATGGTTTTTAAATGGCACCCAGAATTATGTTGCACGAAGCACAATTTCACATCATTCTGGGTTCATTTGTGTGAAAACAAGGTCCAATCAGGCTGAAACGTTACAGGAAGGTAGAATCTATTGAGTTGTAAGTGATCTGAACGTTTCATCATGATAGCACTTTCCTAAGGGGGTCAAACCATGTCCAAAGGTCACTGGATCTGGTGTCAATTTAAAGAAGTAGTCCAGTTACACATTTGTGGGCTTATAACTTGGCTTCTGAATGTCCTAGAGAGATCAGGTTTGTTTTAATGTACTCCAATCAACAGCCCCTACAACCACAAAAGGAATGGAGTCATTAGCACTTATGGTTTGTAAATGGCACCCAGAATTATGTTGCACGAAGCACAATTTCACATTATTCTGGGTCCATTTGTGTGAAAACAAGGTCCAATCAGGCTGAAACGCTACAAGAAGGTAGAATCTATTGAGTTGTAAGTGATCTGAACGTTTCATGATGATAGCACTTTCCTAAGGGGGTCAAACCATGTCCCAAAGGTCACCGGATCTGGTGTCAATTTAAAGAAGTAGTCCAGTTACACATTTGTGGGCTTATACCTTGGCTTCTGAATGTCCTAGAGAGATCAGGTTTGTTTTAATGTACTCCAATCAACAGCCCCTACAACCACAAAAAGGAATTGAGTCATTAGCACTTATGGTTTGTAAACGGCACCCAGAATTATGTTGCACGAAGCACAGTTTCACATCATTCTGGGTTCATTTGTGTGAAAACAAGGTCCAATCAGGCTGAAACGTTACAGGAAGGTAGAATCTATTGAGTTGTAAGTGATCTGAACGTTTCATGATGATAGCACTTTTCTAAGGGGGTCAAACCATGTCCCAAAGGTCACCGGATCTGGTGTCAATTTAAAGAAGTAGTCCAGTTACACATTTGTGGGCTTATACCTTGGCTTCTGAATGTCCTAGAGAGATCAGGTTTGTTTTAGTGTACTCCAATCAACAGCCCCTACAACCACAAAAAGGATTGGAGTCATTAGCACTTATGGTTTGTAAACATCACCCAGAATTATGTTGCACGAAGCACAGTTTCACATCATTCTGGGTTCATTTGTGTGAAAACAAGGTCCAATCAGGCTGAAACATTACAGGAAGGTAGAATCTATTGAGTTGTAAGTGATCTGAACGTTTCATGATGATAGCACTTTCCTAAGGGGGTCAAACCATGTCCCAAAGGTCACCGGATCTGGTGTCAATTTAAAGAAGTAGTCCAGTTACACATTTGTGGGCTTATACCTTGGCTTCTGAATGTCCTAGAGAGATCAGGTTTGTTTTAATGTACTCCAATCAACAACCCCTACAACCACAAAAAGGAATGGAGTCATTAGCACTTATGGTTTGTAAATGGCACCCAGAATTATGTTGCACGAAGCACAATTTCACATCATTCTGGGTTCATTTGTGTGAAAACAAGGTCCAATCAGGCTGAAACATTACAAGAAGGTAGAATCTATTGAGTTGTAAGTGATCTGAACGTTTCATGATGATAGCACTTTCCTAAGGGGGTCAAACCATGTCCCAAAGGTCACCGGATCTGGTGTCAATTTAAAGAAGTAGTCCAGTTACACATTTGTGGGCTTATAACTTGGCTTCTGAATGTCCTAGAGAGATCAGGTTTGTTTTAGTGTACTCCAATCAACAGCCCCTACAACCACAAAAAGGAATGGAGTCATTAGCACTTATGGTTTGTAAACGGCACCCAGAATTATGTTGCACGAAGCACAGTTTCACATCATTCTGGGTTCATTTGTGTGAAAACAAGGTCCAATCAGGCTGAAACGTTACAGGAAGGTAGAATCTATTGAGTTGTAAGTGATCTGAACGTTTCATGATGATAGCTCTTTCCTAAGGGGGTCAAAGCATGTCCCAAAGGTCAACGGATCTGGTGTCAATTTAAAGAAGTAGTCCAGTTACACATTTGTGGGCTTATAACTTGGCTTCTGAATGTCCTAGAGAGATCAGATTTGTTTTAGTGTAGTCCAATCAACAGCCCCTACAACCACAAAAAGGAATGGAGTCATTAGCACTTATGGTTTGTAAATGGCACCCAGAATTATGTTGCATGAAGCACAATTTCACATCATTCTGGGTCCATTTGTGTGAAAACAAGGTCCAATCAGGCTCAAACGTTACAAGAAGGTAGAATCTATTGAGTTGTAAGTGATCTGAACGTTTCATGATGATCGCACATTCCTATAGGGGGTCAAACCATGTCCCAAAGGTCACCGGGCCTGGTGTCACTTTAAAGAAGTAGTCCAGTTACACCTTTGTGGGCTTATAACTTGGCTTCTGAATATCCTAAAGAGGTCAGGTTTGTTTTAGTGTACTCCAATCAACAGCCCCTACAACCACAAAAAGGAATGGAGTCATTAGCACTTATGGTTTGTAAATGGCACCCAGAATTATGTTGCACGAAGCACAATTTCACATCATTCTGGGTCCATTTGTGTGAAAACAAGGTCCAATCAGGCTGAAACGCTACAAGAAGGTAGAATCTATTGAGTTGTAAGTGATCTGAACGTTTCAAGATGATCGCTCATTCTTATAGGGGGTAAAACCATGTCCCAAAGGTCACCGGGCCTGGTGTCACTTTAAAGAAGTAGTCCAGTTACACATTTGTGGGCTTATAACTTGGCTTCTGAATGTCCTAGAGAGGTTAGGTTTGTTTTAGTGTACTCCAATCAACAGCCCCTACAACCTCAAAAAGGAATGGAGTCATTAGCACTTATGGTTTTTAAATGGCACCCAGAATTATGCTGCACTAAGCACAATTTCACATCATTCTGGGTTCATTTGTGTGAAAACAAGGTCCAATCAGGCTGAAACGTTACAGGAAGGTAGAATCTATTGAGTTGTAAGTGATCTGTACGTTTCATGATGATAGCACTTTCCTAAGGGGGTCAAACCATGTCCCAATGGTCACCGGATCTGGTGTCAATTTAAAGAAGTAGTCCAGTTACACATTTGTGGGCTTATAACTTGGCTTCTGAATGTCCTAGAGAGATCAGGTTTGTTTTAGTGTACTCCAATCAACAGCCCCTACAACCACAAAAAGGAATGGAGTCATTAGCACTTATGGTTTGTAAACGGCACCCAGAATTATGTTGCACGAAGCACAGTTTCACATCATTCTGGGTTCATTTGTGTGAAAACAAGGTCCATTCAGGCTGAAACGTTACAGGAAGGTAGAATCTATTGAGTTGTAAGTGATCTGAACGTTTCATGATGATAGCACTTTCCTAAGGGGGTCAAACCATGTCCCAAAGGTCACCGGATCTGGTGTCAATTTAAAGAAGTAGTCCAGTTACACATTTGTGGGCATATAACTTGGCTTCTGAATGTCCTAGAGAGATCAGGTTTGTTTTAATGTACTCCAATCAACAGCCCCTACAACCACAAAAAGGAATGGAGTCATTAGCACTTATGGTTTGTAAATGGCACCCAGAATTATGTTGCACGAAGCACAATTTCACATCATTCTGGGTTCATTTGTGTGAAAACAAGGTCCAATCAGGCTGAAACGTTACAAGAAGGTAGAATCTATTGAGTTGTAAGTGATCTGAACGTTTCATGATGATAGCACTTTCCTAAGGGGGTCAAACCATGTCCCAAAGGTCACCGGATCTGGTGACAATTTAAAGAAGTAGTCCAGTTACACATTTGTGGGCTTATACCTTGGCTTCTGAATGTTCTAGAGAGATCAGGTTTGTTTTAATGTACTCCAATCAACAGCCCCTACAACCTCAAAAAGGAATGGAGTCATTAGCACTTGTGGTTTGTAAATGGCACCCAGAATTATGTTGCACGAAGCACAATTTCACATCATTCTCGGTCCATTTGTGTGAAAACAAGGTCCAATCAGGCTGAAACGCTACAAGAAGGTAGAATCTATTGAGTTGTAAGTGATCTGAACGTTTCAAGATGATCGCACATTCTTATAGGGGGTAAAACCATGTCCCAAAGGTCACCAGGCCTGGTGTCACTTTAAAGAAGTAGTCCAGTTACACCTTTGTGGGCTTATAACTTGGCTTCTGAATGTCCAAGAGAGGTTAGGTTTGTTTTAGTGTACTCCAATCAACAGTCCCTACAACCACAAAAAGGAAAGGAGTCATTAGCACTTATGGTTTGTAAACGGCACCCAGAATTATGTTGCACAAAGCACAGTTTCACATCATTCTGGGTTCATTTGTGTGAAAACAAGGTCCAATCAGGCTGAAACGTTACAGGAAGGTAGAATCTATTGAGTTGTAAGTGATCTGAACGTTTCATGATGATAGCCCTTTCCTAAGGGGGTCAAACCATGTCCCAAAGGTCACCGGATCTGGTGTCAATTTAAAGAAGTAGTCCAGTTACACATTTGTGGGCTTATACCTTGGCTTCTGAATGTCCTAGAGAGATCAGGTTTGTTTTAATGTACTCCAATCAACAGCCCCTACAACCACAAAAAGGAATGGAGTCATTAGCACTTATGGTTTGTAAATGGCACCCAGAATTATTTTGCACGAAGCACAATTTCACATCATTCTGGGTTCATTTGTGTGAAAACAAGGTCCAATCAGGCTGAAACATTACAAGAAGGTACAATCTATTGAGTTGTAAGTGATCTGAACGTTTCATGATGATAGCACTTTCCTAAGGGGGTCAAACCATGTCCCAAAGGTCACCGGATCTGGTGTCAATTTAAAGAAGTAGTCCAGTTACACATTTGTGGGCTTATAACTTGGCTTCTGAATGTCCTAGAGAGATGAGGTTTGTTTTAGTGTACTCCAATCAACAGCCCCTACAACCACAAAAAGGAATGGAGTCATTAGCACTTATGGTTTGTAAACGGCACCCAGAATTATGTTGCACAAAGCACAGTTTCCCATCATTCTGGGTTCATTTGTGCGAAAACAAGGTCCAATCAGGCTGAAACGTTACAGGAAGGTAGAATCTATTGAGTTGTAAGTGATCTGAACGTTTCATGATGATAGCACTTTCCTAAGGGGGTCAAACCATGTCCCAAAGGTCACCGGATCTGGTGTCAATTTAAAGAAGTAGTCCAGTTACACATTTGTGGGCTTATACCTTGGCTTCTGAATGTCCTAGAGAGATCAGGTTTGTTTTAATGTACTCCAATCAACAGCCCCTACAACCACAAAAAGGAATGGAGTCATTAGCACTTATGGTTTGTATATGACACCCAGAATTATGTTGCACAAAGCACAATTTCACATCATTCTGGGTTCATTTGTGTGAAAACAAGGTCCAATCAGGCTGAAACGTTACAAGAAGGTAGAATCTATTGAGTTGTAAGTGATCTGAACGTTTCATGATGATAGCACTTTCCAAAGGGGGTCAAACCATGTCCCAAAGGTCACCGGATCTGGTGTCAATTTAAAGAAGTAGTCCAGTTACACATTTGTGGGCTTATAACTTGGCTTCTGAATGTCCTAGAGAGATCAGGTTTGTTTTAGTGTAGTCCAATCAACAGCCCCTACAACCACAAAAAGGAATGGAGTCATTAGCACTTATGGTTTGTAAATGGCACCCAGAATTATGTTGCACGAAGCACAATTTCACATCATTCTGGGTCCATTTGTGTGAAAACAAGGTCCAATCAGGCTGAAACGTTACAAGAAGGTAGAATCTATTGAGTTGTAAGTGATCTGAACGTTTCATGATGATCGCACATTCCTATAGGGGGTCAAACAATGTCCCAAAGGTCACCGGGCCTGGTGTCACTTTAAAGAAGTAGTCCAGTTACACCTTTGTGGGCTTATAACTTGGCTTCTGAATATCCTAAAGAGGTCAGGTTTGTTTTAGTGTACTCCAATCAACAGCCCCTACAACCACAAAAAGGAATGGAGTCATTAGCACTTATGGTTTGTAAATGGCACCCAGAATTATGTTGCACGAAGCACAATTTCACATCATTCTGGGTCCATTTGTGTGAAAACAAGGTCCAATCAGGCTGAAACGCTACAAGAAGGTAGAATCTATTGAGTTGTAAGTGATCTGAACGTTTCAAGATGATCGCACATTCTTATAGGGGGTAAAACCATGTCCCAAAGGTCACCGGGCCTGGTGTCACTTTAAAGAAGTAGTCCAGTTACACATTTGTGGGCTTATAACTTGGCTTCTGAATGTCCTAGAGAGGTTAGGTTTGTTTTAGTGTACTCCAATCAACATCCCCTACAACCTCAAAAAGGAATGGAGTCATTAGCACTTATGGTTTTTAAATGGCACCCAGAATTATGCTGCACTAAGCACAATTTCACATCATTCTGGGTGCATTTGTGTGAAAACAAGGTCCAATCAGGCTGAAACGTTACAGGAAGGTAGAATCTATTGAGTTGTAAGTGATCTGAACTTTTCATGATGATAGCACTTTCCTAAGGGGGTCAAACAATGTCCCAATGGTCACCGGATCTGGTGTCAATTTAAAGAAGTAGTCCAGTTACACATTTGTGGGCTTATAACTTGGCTTCTGAATGTCCTAGAGAGATCAGGTTTGTTTTAGTGTACTCCAATCAACAGCCCCGACAACCACAAAAAGGAATGGAGTCATTAGCACTTATGGTTTGTAAACGGCACCCAGAATTATGTTGCACTAAGCACAATTTCACATCATTCTGGGTTCATTTGTGTGAAAACAAGGTCCAATCAGGCTGAAACATTACAGGAAGGTAGAGTCTATTGAGTTGTAAGTGATCTGAATGTTTCATGATGATAGCACTTTCCTAAGGGGGTCAAACCATGTCCCAAAGGTCACCGGATCTGGTGTCAATTTAAAGAAGTAGTCCAGTTACACATTTGTGGGCTTATACCTTGGCTTCTGAATGTCCTAGAGAGATCAGGTTTGTTTTAATGTACTCCAATCAACAGCCCCTACAACCACAAAAAGGAATGGAGTCATTAGCACTTATGGTTTGTAAATGGCACCCAGAATTATGTTGCACGAAGCACAATTTCACATCATTCTGGGTTCTTTTGTGTGAAAACAAGGTCCAATCAGGCTGAAACGTTACAAGAAGGTAGAATCTATTGAGTTGTAAGTGATCTGAACGTTTCATGATGATAGCACTTTCCTAAGGGGGGTCAAACCATGTCCCAAAGGTCAACGGATCTGGTGTCAATTTAAAGAAGTAGTCCAGTTACACATTTGTGGGCTTATAACTTGGCTTCTGAATGTCCTAGAGAGATCAGGTTTGTTTTAGTGTAGTCCAATCAACAGCCCCTACAACCACAAAAAGGAATGGAGTCATTAGCACTTATGGTTTGTAAATGGCACCCAGAATTATGTTGCACGAAGCACAATTTCACATCATTCTGGGTCCATTTGTGTGAAAACAAGGTCCAATCAGGCTGAAACGTTACAAGAAGGTAGAATCTATTGAGTTGTAAGTGATCTGAACGTTTCATGATGATCGCACATTCCTATAGGGGGTCAAACCATGTCCCAAAGGTCACCGGGCCTGGTGTCACTTTAAAGAAGTAGTCCAGTTACACCTTTGTGGGCTTATAACTTGGCTTCTGAATATCCTAAAGAGGTCAGGTTTGTTTTAGTGTACTCCAATCAACAGCCCCTACAACCACAAAAAGGAATGGAGTCATTAGCACTTATGGTTTGTAAATGGCACCCAGAATTATGTTGCACGAAGCACAATTTCACATCATTCTGGGTCCATTTGTGTGAAAACAAGGTCCAATCAGGCTGAAACGTTACAGGAAGGTAGAATCTATTGAGTTGTAAGTGATCTGAACGTTTCATGATGATAGCACTTTCCTAAGGGGGTCAAACCATGTCCCAAAGGTCACCGGGTCTGGTGTCAATTTAAAGAAGTAGTCCAGTTACACATTTGTGGGCTTATAACTTGGCTTCTGAGTGTCCTAGAGAGATCAGGTTTGTTTTAATGTACTCCAATCAACAGCCCCTACAACCACAAAAAGGAATGGAGTCATTAGCACTTATGGTTTGTAAATGGCACCCAGAATTATGTTGCACGAAGCACAATTTCACATTATTCTGGGTCCATTTGTGTGAAAACAAGGTCCAATCAGGCTGAAACGCTACAAGAAGGTAGAATGTATTGAGTTGTAAGTGATCTGAACGTTTCATGATGATAGCACTTTCCTAAGGGGGTCAAACCATGTCCCAAAGGTCACCGGATCTGGTGTCAATTTAAAGAAGTAGTCCAGTTACACATTTGTGGGCTTATACCTTGGCTTCTGAATGTCCTAGAGAGACCAGGTTTTTTTTAATGTACTCCAATCAACAGCCCCTACAACCACAAAAAGGAATGGAGTCATTAGCACTTATGGTTTGTAAACGGCACCCAGAATGATGTTGCACGAAGCACAGTTTCACATCATTCTGGGTTCATTTGTGTGAAAACAAGGTCCTATCAGGCTGAAACGTTACAGGAAGGTAGAATCTATTGAGTTGTAAGTGATCTGAACGTTTCATGATGATAGCACTTTTCTAAGGGGGTCAAACCATGTCCCAAAGGTCACCGGATCTGGTGTCAATTTAAAGAAGTAGTCCAGTTACACATTTGTGGACTTATACCTTGGCTTCTGAATGTCCTAGAGAGATCAGGTTTGTTTTAGTGTACTCCAATCAACAGCCCCTACAACCACAAAAAGGAATGGAGTCATTAGCACTTATGGTTTGTAAACGGCACCCAGAATTATGTTGCACGAAGCACCGTTTCACATCATTCTGGGTTCATTTGTGTGAAAACAAGGTCCAATCAGGCTGAAACGTTACAGGAAGGTAGAATCTATTGAGTTGTAAGTGATCTGAACGTTTCATGATGATAGCACTTTCCTAAGGGGGTCAAACCATGTCCCAAAGGTCACCGGATCTGGTGTCAATGTAGCATCACATAAATAAGATACAAGTATACCACAACACAAGCACATGGACATAACAACAAATACTTATGAGGAACTAGAATACAAGATATATGACCCTGGAAAGGAACTAGAAAATAATTTGCACATACATATGAATAATAAATGTGAATATTTTAGTGAACAAGAACTAAGGGATTCAGTTTTGACAGAAGGTACACTCTCGATCATTCACTTCAATAGTAGAAGTTTGTATTGCAATTACTCTAAAATATTGGATTATTTAACACAAAATAAAAAACCATTTCAAATCATTGCTATAACAGAAACATGGTTAAAAGAAGGAGATGAGGAGGAGGTACAAATAGAGGGGTATGAAATGTACTTTATGAATCGGAATAATAAAAGAGGAGGTGGTGTTGCACTGTATGTATGTCACAATTTAAAAAGTAAAGTCATTCAAAACATGTCAACAGCCATCCAAGATGTACTGGAAATGATCACTATTGAAATAATCTCTGAAAAGACAAAAAACATAATAATAAGTTGTATCTATAGAGCGCCTGGATCTTGTGTAGAAACATGTACAAATACAATTACTGAGATGTTGAGTGGAATCTGTAACAAGGAAGTATTTCTCTGTGGGGACTTTAATGTTGATCTGGATAATGTAAACAATTCAAAGACAGCAAACGACTTCATAAATTCAATGTATCTACTGGGTCTGCTTCCTCTCATAACCAAACCAACAAGAATTGATGCGCATAGCTCAACAATTATAGATAATATATTTACTAATGCTTCAGAAGGGATAGAGAGAAGTGGAATAGTGATGACTGATATCAGTGATCATCTGCCAATTTTCACAGTCTATAAAAATCACCAGATCAAAAATCAACAAAAAATGGAAAAACTTATAAGGGACAGGTCACAAAACGCTATAGACGCACTAAAAAGAGACCTGGAACAACAAAACTGGGAAGAAGTATATGTTGATGATGTAAACATGGCTTACAATTCTTTTATAGGAATATTATGTAGTCAATATGACAAAAACTGTAAAACAAAAACTCAAACACAAAGAGGGAGGATGAACAAACCATGGATGACAAAAGGGCTGCTGAACGCCTGTAAGAAAAAAAAATACATTATATAGATGTTTTTTAAAACTAAGAACAAGTGAAGCAGAAAGGAAATACAAAAAATATAAGAATAAATTAGTTTCTATAATCAAAAGACAAAAAAAGGAATATTATAGGAATTTATTAGAAGAAAACAAAAATAATATTAGAGCAACTTGGGGAATAATAAATAATGTCATAAAAAGAAATCAAATAGCTTCAACTGTTCCAAATTATTTTGAAAACGGACAGTCTGAAATTAGTGAAACCAGTAAAATAGTAAATGAATTTAACAATTTTTTTTACTAATGTGGGACCTGACCTGGCAAAAAACATTCCAAAAAGAACAAATTATAGTATAGGCGAGAATATCAAAAGCAATAAAAACAGTATATATTTAAGTCCAGTAACTAGTGATGAAATAAGAAATATTATCAATAAATGCATCAATAAAAGAAGTACTGACTGTGACGGTTTAGACATAACATTAATAAAAAATATAATAGAAAGTATTATTCATCCATTGACTTACATATGTAATTTATCTTTTGCAACAGGGACATTTCCTAACAGGATGAAAATTGCAAAAGTCATACCACTTCATAAAAGTGGAGACAAACATATCTTTTCCAACTACAGACCAATATCTTTATTGTCACAATTCTCAAAAATATTAGAAAAATTATATATTGCCAGGTTGGACCGATTCCTGATCAATGAAGAGGTATTAAATGACAGTCAGTATGGTTTTAGAACAAATCATTCAACATCCATGGCATTAATGGAATTAACAGAAGAAATATCGGAAGCCCTTGACAAAAAAAATCATCTCATAAGTATCTTTATTGATTTAAAAAAAGCATTCAATACAGTGGATCATACAATTCTTATTAAAAAACTTTGTAAATATGGCATCACAGGGATGGCCCTAAAATGGATAACAAGTTATCTTACCGATAGGCAGCAATATGTTCAAATAAACAACATAAAATCACATATAAATAACATTACTTGTGGTGTACCACAAGGGTCGGTATTGGGCCCTAAACTATTTATCATTTATATAAATGACATTGTTGAGGCATCCAATATATTAAAATGCACCTTATTTGCAGATGATACAACATTTTACTATTCAGGAGATAATGTTGAGCAGATGATAGAAGTGATACAAACAGAGATGAAAAAAATTAAACTATGGTTTGATGGAAACAAACTATCATTAAACAGTGATAAATCCTGTTTTATGATATTTAGTAATACAAATTCAAATGATGAAATTTTATTAAATATAGATGAGATTAATATTAAAAGAGTTCAAGAAGTCAAGTATCTGGGAGTCATCATTGATGAAAAAATGTCTTGGAAACTGCATATAAACAGTGTCAAAACTAAAATATCTAAAACGATTGCACTGTTACATAGAGCAAAAGGGTTGCTTGATAATAATTCATTATATTTGTTATATAACTCACTGATCGTACCATACTTGAACTACTGCATTGAAATCTGGGGAACAACATATAAAACTTACACAAATTCCATTTACATCTTACAGAAAAAAGCAATAAGAATAATCACAAGGAGCAACTACAGAGATCCGTCCAATCCATTATTTATTAAATTAAAAACACTAAAATTCTATGATCTGGTGGACTACAATATTTTAAAATTTATGTATAATGCAAACAAAAGGAACGTACCTGCAGGATTAATTAAGCGATTTTCAAAAAGACATAGCAAATATGATTTAAAGGGACATGAATTATTTAACATACCTAGACATCGGATACTCGTAAAAGAACATTGTGTCTCCATATATGGAGTTAAACTGTGGAATAAATTTAATACTGAACTCAAGAATGCAAAAACAATATTGACTTTCAAAAAAGAAATAAAAAATAAAACGATTAACTTATATAGATCCGTTACATAAATGTGTGAGGGGAGGGGGGTGGGGGCATTAAAGGAACAAGATATTAACCTAGTATGTGCTTGTATGTGTATATATGTATGTATATAGATCTGTAACTTAATGCTTCTTTCTGTGTAAATTGTTTTCTTTTTCTATTTTTCTCTCAAATTCATGGGTTGAGATTTTGTCGGCCAACAGGTCCAGGAACTATATTGTTCAATTTCCTTAAGAATCATATGATTATTTCATTTGTATTAATGCTATTTTAGTTAAAAGGGGCAGACAACATAAGTTTTTCTTCTTTCTGTCCCCTTTTTCATTTTGGCTTGCAGCAATTTAATTCTGATTGTATTTTTTTTTAATGTCAATAAATGAAAATAAGAGATTAAAAAAAAAAAAAAAAAAAAAAAAGAAGTAGTCCAGTTACACATTTGTGGGCTTATACCTTGGCTTCTGAATGTCCTAGAGAGATCAGGTTTGTTTTAATGTACTCCAATCAACAGCCCCTACAACCACAAAAAGGAATGGAGTCATTAGCACTTATGGTTTGTAAATGGCACCCAGAATTATGTTGCACGAAGCACAATTTCACATCATTCTGGGTTCATTTGTGTGAAAACAAGGTCCAATCAGGCTGAAACATTACAAGAAGGTAGAATCTATTGAGTTGTAAGTGATCTGAACGTTTCATGATGATAGCACTTTCCTAAGGGGGTCAAACCGTGTCCCAAAAGTCACCGGATCTGGTGTCAATTTAAAGAAGTAGTCCAGTTACACATTTGTGGGCTTATAACTTGGCTTCTGAATGTCCTAGAGAGATCAGGTTTGTTTTAGTGTAGTCCAATCAACAGCCCCTACAACCACAAAAAGGAATGGAGTCATTAGCACTTATGGTTTGTAAACGGCACCCAGAATTATGTTGCACGAAGCACAGTTTCACATCAATCTGGGTTCATTTGTGTGAAAACAAGGTCCAATCAGGCTGAAACGTTACAGGAAGGTATAATCTATTGAGTTGTAAGTGATCTGAACGTTTCATGATGATAGCACTTTCCTAAGGGGGTCAAACCCTGTCCCAAAGGTCACCGGATCTGGTGTCAATTTAAAGAAGTAGTCCAGTTACACATTTGTGGGTTTATACCTTGGCTTCTGAATGTCCTAGAGAGATCAGGTTTGTTTTAATGTACTCCAATCAACAGCCCCTACAACCACAAAAAGGAATGGAGTCATTAGCACCTATGGTTTGTAAATGGCACCCAGAATTATGTTGCACGAAGCACATTTTCACATCATTCTGGGTTCATTTGTGTGAAAACAAGGTCCAATCAGGCTGAAACGTTACAAGAAGGTAGAATCTATTGAGTTGTAAGTGATCTGAACGTTTCATGATGATAGCACTTTCCTAAGGGGGTCAAACCATGTCCCAAAGGTCACCGGATCTGGTGTCAATTTAAAGAAGTAGTCCAGTTACACATTTGTGGGCTTATAACTTGGCTTCTGAATGTCCTAGAGAGATCAGGTTTGTTTTAGTGTAGTCCAATCAACAGCCCCTACAACCACAAAAAGGAATGGAGTCATTAGCACTTATGGTTTGTAAATGGCACCCAGAATTATGTTGCATGAAGCACAATTTCACATCATTCTGGGTCCATTTGTGTGAAAACAAGGTCCAATCAGGCTCAAACGTTACAAGAAGGTAGAATCTATTGAGTTGTAAGTGATCTGAACATTTCATGATGATCGCACATTCCTATAGGGGGACAAACCATGTCCCAAAGGTCACCGGGCCTGGTGTCACTTTAAAGAAGTAGTCCAGTTACACCTTTGTGGGCTTATAACTTGGCTTCTGAATATCCTAAAGAGGTCAGGTTTGTTTTAGTGTACTCCAATCAACAGCCCCTACAACCACAAAAAGGAATGGAGTCATTAGCACTTATGGTTTGTAAATGGCACCCAGAATTATGTTGCACGAAGCACAATTTCACATCATTCTGGGTCCATTTGTCTGAAAACAAGGTCCAATCAGGCTGAAACGCTACAAGAAGGTAGAATCTATTGAGTTGTAAGTTATCTGAACGTTTCAAGATGATCGCTCATTCTTATAGGGGGTAAAACCATGTCCCAAAGGTCACCGGGCCTGGTGTCACTTTAAAGAAGTAGTCCAGTTACACATTTGTGGGCTTATAACTTGGCTTCTGAATGTCCTAGAGAGGTTGGGTTTGTTTTAGTGTACTCCATTCAACAGCCCCTACAACCTCAAAAAGGAATGGAGTCATTAGCACTTATGGTTTTTAAATGGCACCCAGAATTATGCTGCACTAAGCACAATTTCACATCATTCTGGGTTCATTTGTGTGAAAACAAGGTCCAATCAGGCTGAAACGTTACAGGAAGGTAGAATCTATTGAGTTGTAAGTGATCTGAACGTTTCATGATGATAGCACTTTCCTAAGGGGGTCAAACCATGTCCCAATGGTCACCAGATCTGGTGTCAATTTAAAGAAGTAGTCCAGTTACACATTTGTGGGCTTATAACTTGGCTTCTGAATGTCCTAGAGAGATCAGGTTTGTTTTAGTGTACTCCAATCAACAGCCCCTAAACCACAAAAAGGAATGGAGTCTATAGCACTTATGGTTTGTAAACGGCACCCAGAATTATGTTGCACGAAGCACAGTTTCACATCATTCTGGGTTCATTTGTGTGAAAACAAGGTCCAATCAGGCTGAAACGTTACAGGAAGGTAGAATCTATTGAGTTGTAAGTGATCTGAACGTTTCATGATGATAGCACTTTCCTAAGGGGGTCAAACCATGTCCCAAAGGTCACCGGATCTGGTGTCAATTTAAAGAAGTAGTCCAGTTACATATTTGTGGGCTTATAACTTGGCTTCTGAATGTCCTAGAGAGATCAGGTTTGTTTTAATGTACTCCAATCAACAGCCCCTACAACCACAAAAAGGAATGGAGTCATTAGCACTTATGGTTTGTAAATGGCACCCAGAATTATGTTGCACGAAGCACAATTTCACATCATTCTGGGTTCATTTGTGTGAAAACAAGGTCCAATCAGGCTGAAACGTTACAAGAAGGTAGAATCTATTGAGTTGTAAGTGATCTGAACGTTTCATGATGATAGCACTTTCCTAAAGGGGTCAAACCATGTCCCAAAGGTCACCGGATCTGGTGTCAATTTAAAGAAGTAGTCCAGTTACACATTTGTGGGCTTATAACTTGGCTTCTGAATGTCCTAGAGAGATCAGGTTTGTTTTAGTGTAGTCCAATCAACAGCCCCTACAACCACAAAAAGGAATGGAGTCATTAGCACTTATGGTTTGTAAATGGCACCCAGAATTATGTTGCACGAAGCACAATTTCACTTCATTCTGGGTCCATTTGTGTGAAAACAAGGTCCATTCAGGCTGAAATGTTACAAGAAGGTAGAATCTATTGAGTTGTAAGTGATCTGAACGTTTCATGATGATCGCACATTCCTATAGGGGGTCAAACCATGTCCCAAAGGTCACCGGGCCTGGTGTCACTTTAAAGAAGTAGTCCAGTTACACCTTTGTGGGCTTATAACTTGGCTTCTGAATATCCTAAAGAGGTCAGGTTTGTTTTAGTGTACTCCAATCAACAGCCCCTACAACCACAAAAAGGAATGGAGTCATTAGCACTTATGGTTTGTAAATGGCACCCAGAATTATGTTGCACGAAGCACAATTTCACATCACTCTGGGTCCATTTGTGTGAAAACAAGGTCCAATCAGGCTGAAACGTTACAGGAAGGTAGAATCTATTGAGTTGTAAGTGATCTGAACGTTTCAAGATGATCGCACTTTCCTAAGGGGGTCAAACCATGTCCCAAAGGTCACCGGATCTGGTGTCAGTTTAAAGAAGTAGTCCAGTTACACCTTTGTGGGCTTATAACTTGGCTTCTGAATGTCCTAGAGAGATCAGATATGTTTTAGTATACTCCAATCAACAGCCCCTACAACCACAAAAAGGAATGGAGTCATTAGCACTTATGGTTTTTAAATGGCACCCAGAATTATGTTGCACGAAGCACAATTTCACATCATTCTGGGTTCATTTGTGTGAAAACAAGGTCCAATCAGGCTGAAACGTTACAGGAAGGTAGAATCTATTGAGTTGTAAGTGATCTGAACGTTTCATCATGATAGCACTTTCCTAAGGGGGTCAAACCATGTCCCAAAGGTCACCGGATCTGGTGTCAATTTAAAGAAGTAGTCCAGTTACACATTTGGGGGCTTATAACTTGGCTTCTGAATGTCCTAGAGAGATCAGGTTTGTTTTAATGTACTCCAATCAACAGCCCCTACAACCACAAAAAGGAATGGAGTCATTAGCACTTATGGTTTGTAAATGGTACCCAGAATTATGTTGCACGAAGCACAATTTCACATTATTCTGGGTCCATTTGTGTGAAAACAAGGTCCAATCAGGCTGAAACGCTACAAGAAGGTAGAATCTATTGAGTTGTAAGTGATCTGAACGTTTCAAGATGATCGCACATTCTTATAGGGGGTCAAACCATGTCCCAAAGGTCACCGGGCCTGGTGTCACTTTAAAGAAGTAGTCCAGTTACACCTTTGTGGGCTTATAACTTGGCTTCTGAATGTCCTAGAGAGGTTAGGTTTGTTTTAGTGTACTCCAATCAACAGCCCCTACAACCTCAAGAAGGAATGGAGTCATTAGCACTTATGGTTTGTAAATGGCACCCAGAATTATGCTGCACTAAGCACAATTTCACATCATTCTGGGTTCATTTGTGTGAAAACAAGCTCCAATCAGGCTGAAACATTACAGGAAGGAAGAATCTATTGAGTTGTAAGTGATCTGAACGTTTCATGATGATAGCACTTTCCTAAGGGGGTCAAACCATGTCCCAAAGGTCACCGGATCTGGTGTCAATTTAAAGAAGTAGTCCAGTTACACATTTGTGGGCTTATAACTTGGCTTCTGAATGTCCTAGAGAGATCAGGTTTGTTTTAATGTAGTCCAACCAACAGCCCCTACAACCACAAAAAGGAATGGAGTCATTAGCACTTATAGTTTGTAAATGGCACCCAGAATTATGTTGCACGAAGCACAATTTCACATCATTCTGGGTCCATTTGTGTGAAAACAAGGTCCAATCAGGCTGAAACGTTACAAGAAGGTAGAATCTATTGAGTTGTAAGTGATCTGAACGTTTCATGATGATCGCACATTCCTATAGGAGGTCAAACCCTGTCCCAAAGGTCACCGGGCCTGGTGTCACTTTAAAGAAGTAGTCCAGTTACACATTTGAGGGCTTATAACTTGGCTTCTGAATGTCCTAGAGAGATCAGGTTTGTTTTAGTGTACTCCAATCAACAGCCCCTACAACCTCAAAAAGGTATGGAGTCATTAGCACTTATGGTTTTTAAATGGCACCCAGAATTATGTTGCACGAAGCACAATTTCACATCATTCTGGGTTCATTTGTGTGAAAACAAGGTCCAATCAGGCTGAAATGTTACAGGAAGGTAGAATCTATTGAGTTGTAAGTGATCTGAACGTTTCATGATGATAGCACTTTCCTAAGGGGGTCAAACCATGTCCCAATGGTCACCGGATCTGGTGTCAATTTAAAGAAGTAGTCCAGTTACACCTTTGTGGGCTTATAACTTGGCTTCTGAATATCCTAAAGAGGTCAGGTTTGTTTTAGTGTACTCCAATCAACCGCCCCTACAACCACAAAAAGTAATGGAGTCATTAGCACTTATGGTTTGTAAATGGCACCCAGAATTATGTTGCACGAAGCACAATTTCACATCATTCTGGGTCCATTTGTGTGAAAACAAGGTCCAATCAGGCTGAAACGTTACAGGAAGGTAGAATCTATTGAGTTGTAAGTGATCTGAACGTTTCATGATGATAGCACATTCCTATAGGGGGTCAAACCATGTCCCAAAGGTCACCGGATCTGGTGTCAATTTAAAGAAGAAGTCCAGTTACACCTTTGTGGGCTTATAACTTGGCTTCTGAATGTCCTAGAGAGATCAGGTTTGTTTTAGTATACTCCAATCAACAGCCCCTACAACCACAAAAAGGAATGGAGTCATTAGCACTTATGGTTTGTAAACGGCACCCAGAATTATGTTGCACGAAGCACAATTTCACATCATTCTGGGTTCATTTGTGTGAAAACAAGGTCCAATCAGGCTGAAACGTTACAGGAAGGTAGAATCTATTGAGTTGTAAGTGATCTGAACGTTTCATGATGATAGCACTTTCCTAAAGGGGTCAAACCATGTCCCAAAGGTCACCGGATCTGGTGTCAATTTAAAGAAGTAGTCCAGTTACACATTTGTGGACTTATACCTTGGCTTCTGAATGTCCTAGAGAGATCAGGTTTGTTTTAGTGTACTCCAATCAACAGCCCCTACAACCACAAAAAGGAATGGAGTCATTAGCACTTATGGTTTGTAAACGGCACCCAGAATTATGTTGCACGAAGCACCGTTTCACATCATTCTGGGTTCAGTTGTGTGAAAACAAGGTCCAATCAGGCTGAAACGTTACAGGAAGGTAGAATCTATTGAGTTGTAAGTGATCTGAACGTTTCATGATGATAGCACTTTCCTAAGGGGGTCAAACCATGTCCCAAAGGTCACCGGATCTGGTGTCAATGTAGCATCACATAAATAAGATACAAGTATACCACAACACAAGCACATGGACATAACAACAAATACTTATGAGGAACTAGAATACAAGATATATGACCCTGGAAAGGAACTAGAAAATAATTTGCACATACATATGAATAATAAATGTGAATATTTTAGTGAACAAGAACTAAGGGATTCAGTTTTGACAGAAGGTACACTCTCGATCATTCACTTCAATAGTAGAAGTTTGTATTGCAATTACTCTAAAATATTGGATTATTTAACACAAAATAAAAAACCATTTCAAATCATTGCTATAACAGAAACATGGTTAAAAGAAGGAGATGAGGAGGAGGTACAAATAGAGGGGTATGAAATGTACTTTATGAATCGGAATAATAAAAGAGGAGGTGGTGTTGCACTGTATGTATGTCACAATTTAAAAAGTAAAGTCATTCAAAACATGTCAACAGCCATCCAAGATGTACTGGAAATGATCACTATTGAAATAATCTCTGAAAAGACAAAAAACATAATAATAAGTTGTATCTATAGAGCGCCTGGATCTTGTGTAGAAACATGTACAAATACAATTACTGAGATGTTGAGTGGAATCTGTAACAAGGAAGTATTTCTCTGTGGGGACTTTAATGTTGATCTGGATAATGTAAACAATTCAAAGACAGCAAACGACTTCATAAATTCAATGTATCTACTGGGTCTGCTTCCTCTCATAACCAAACCAACAAGAATTGATGCGCATAGCTCAACAATTATAGATAATATATTTACTAATGCTTCAGAAGGGATAGAGAGAAGTGGAATAGTGATGACTGATATCAGTGATCATCTGCCAATTTTCACAGTCTATAAAAATCACCAGATCAAAAATCAACAAAAAATGGAAAAACTTATAAGGGACAGGTCACAAAACGCTATAGACGCACTAAAAAGAGACCTGGAACAACAAAACTGGGAAGAAGTATATGTTGATGATGTAAACATGGCTTACAATTCTTTTATAGGAATATTATGTAGTCAATATGACAAAAACTGTAAAACAAAAACTCAAACACAAAGAGGGAGGATGAACAAACCATGGATGACAAAAGGGCTGCTGAACGCCTGTAAGAAAAAAAAATACATTATATAGATGTTTTTTAAAACTAAGAACAAGTGAAGCAGAAAGGAAATACAAAAAATATAAGAATAAATTAGTTTCTATAATCAAAAGACAAAAAAAGGAATATTATAGGAATTTATTAGAAGAAAACAAAAATAATATTAGAGCAACTTGGGGAATAATAAATAATGTCATAAAAAGAAATCAAATAGCTTCAACTGTTCCAAATTATTTTGAAAACGGACAGTCTGAAATTAGTGAAACCAGTAAAATAGTAAATGAATTTAACAATTTTTTTTACTAATGTGGGACCTGACCTGGCAAAAAACATTCCAAAAAGAACAAATTATAGTATAGGCGAGAATATCAAAAGCAATAAAAACAGTATATATTTAAGTCCAGTAACTAGTGATGAAATAAGAAATATTATCAATAAATGCATCAATAAAAGAAGTACTGACTGTGACGGTTTAGACATAACATTAATAAAAAATATAATAGAAAGTATTATTCATCCATTGACTTACATATGTAATTTATCTTTTGCAACAGGGACATTTCCTAACAGGATGAAAATTGCAAAAGTCATACCACTTCATAAAAGTGGAGACAAACATATCTTTTCCAACTACAGACCAATATCTTTATTGTCACAATTCTCAAAAATATTAGAAAAATTATATATTGCCAGGTTGGACCGATTCCTGATCAATGAAGAGGTATTAAATGACAGTCAGTATGGTTTTAGAACAAATCATTCAACATCCATGGCATTAATGGAATTAACAGAAGAAATATCGGAAGCCCTTGACAAAAAAAATCATCTCATAAGTATCTTTATTGATTTAAAAAAAGCATTCAATACAGTGGATCATACAATTCTTATTAAAAAACTTTGTAAATATGGCATCACAGGGATGGCCCTAAAATGGATAACAAGTTATCTTACCGATAGGCAGCAATATGTTCAAATAAACAACATAAAATCACATATAAATAACATTACTTGTGGTGTACCACAAGGGTCGGTATTGGGCCCTAAACTATTTATCATTTATATAAATGACATTGTTGAGGCATCCAATATATTAAAATGCACCTTATTTGCAGATGATACAACATTTTACTATTCAGGAGATAATGTTGAGCAGATGATAGAAGTGATACAAACAGAGATGAAAAAAATTAAACTATGGTTTGATGGAAACAAACTATCATTAAACAGTGATAAATCCTGTTTTATGATATTTAGTAATACAAATTCAAATGATGAAATTTTATTAAATATAGATGAGATTAATATTAAAAGAGTTCAAGAAGTCAAGTATCTGGGAGTCATCATTGATGAAAAAATGTCTTGGAAACTGCATATAAACAGTGTCAAAACTAAAATATCTAAAACGATTGCACTGTTACATAGAGCAAAAGGGTTGCTTGATAATAATTCATTATATTTGTTATATAACTCACTGATCGTACCATACTTGAACTACTGCATTGAAATCTGGGGAACAACATATAAAACTTACACAAATTCCATTTACATCTTACAGAAAAAAGCAATAAGAATAATCACAAGGAGCAACTACAGAGATCCGTCCAATCCATTATTTATTAAATTAAAAACACTAAAATTCTATGATCTGGTGGACTACAATATTTTAAAATTTATGTATAATGCAAACAAAAGGAACGTACCTGCAGGATTAATTAAGCGATTTTCAAAAAGACATAGCAAATATGATTTAAAGGGACATGAATTATTTAACATACCTAGACATCGGATACTCGTAAAAGAACATTGTGTCTCCATATATGGAGTTAAACTGTGGAATAAATTTAATACTGAACTCAAGAATGCAAAAACAATATTGACTTTCAAAAAAGAAATAAAAAATAAAACGATTAACTTATATAGATCCGTTACATAAATGTGTGAGGGGAGGGGGGTGGGGGCATTAAAGGAACAAGATATTAACCTAGTATGTGCTTGTATGTGTATATATGTATGTATATAGATCTGTAACTTAATGCTTCTTTCTGTGTAAATTGTTTTCTTTTTCTATTTTTCTCTCAAATTCATGGGTTGAGATTTTGTCGGCCAACAGGTCCAGGAACTATATTGTTCAATTTCCTTAAGAATCATATGATTATTTCATTTGTATTAATGCTATTTTAGTTAAAAGGGGCAGACAACATAAGTTTTTCTTCTTTCTGTCCCCTTTTTCATTTTGGCTTGCAGCAATTTAATTCTGATTGTATTTTTTTTTAATGTCAATAAATGAAAATAAGAGATTAAAAAAAAAAAAAAAAAAAAAAAAGAAGTAGTCCAGTTACACATTTGTGGGCTTATACCTTGGCTTCTGAATGTCCTAGAGAGATCAGGTTTGTTTTAATGTACTCCAATCAACAGCCCCTACAACCACAAAAAGGAATGGAGTCATTAGCACTTATGGTTTGTAAATGGCACCCAGAATTATGTTGCACGAAGCACAATTTCACATCATTCTGGGTTCATTTGTGTGAAAACAAGGTCCAATCAGGCTGAAACATTACAAGAAGGTAGAATCTATTGAGTTGTAAGTGATCTGAACGTTTCATGATGATAGCACTTTCCTAAGGGGGTCAAACCGTGTCCCAAAAGTCACCGGATCTGGTGTCAATTTAAAGAAGTAGTCCAGTTACACATTTGTGGGCTTATAACTTGGCTTCTGAATGTCCTAGAGAGATCAGGTTTGTTTTAGTGTAGTCCAATCAACAGCCCCTACAACCACAAAAAGGAATGGAGTCATTAGCACTTATGGTTTGTAAACGGCACCCAGAATTATGTTGCACGAAGCACAGTTTCACATCATTCTGGGTTCATTTGTGTGAAAACAATGTCCAATCAGGCTGAAACGTTACAGGAAGGTATAATCTATTGAGTTGTAAGTGATCTGAACGTTTCATGATGATAGCACTTTCCTAAGGGGGTCAAACCCTGTCCCAAAGGTCACCGGATCTGGTGTCAATTTAAAGAAGTAGTCCAGTTACACATTTGTGGGTTTATACCTTGGCTTCTGAATGTCCTAAAGAGGTCAGGTTTGTTTTAGTGTACTCCAATCAACAGCCCCTACAACCACAAAAAGGAATGGAGTCATTAGCACTTATGGTTTGTAAATGGCACCCAGAATTATGTTGCACGAAGCACAATTTCACATCACTCTGGGTCCATTTGTGTGAAAACAAGGTCCAATCAGGCTGAAACGTTACAGGAAGGTAGAATCTATTGAGTTGTAAGTGATCTGAACGTTTCAAGATGATCGCACTTTCCTAAGGGGGTCAAACCATGTCCCAAAGGTCACCGGATCTGGTGTCAGTTTAAAGAAGTAGTCCAGTTACACCTTTGTGGGCTTATAACTTGGCTTCTGAATGTCCTAGAGAGATCAGATATGTTTTAGTATACTCCAATCAACAGCCCCTACAACCACAAAAAGGAATGGAGTCATTAGCACTTATGGTTTTTAAATGGCACCCAGAATTATGTTGCACGAAGCACAATTTCACATCATTCTGGGTTCATTTGTGTGAAAACAAGGTCCAATCAGGCTGAAACGTTACAGGAAGGTAGAATCTATTGAGTTGTAAGTGATCTGAACGTTTCATCATGATAGCACTTTCCTAAGGGGGTCAAACCATGTCCCAAAGGTCACCGGATCTGGTGTCAATTTAAAGAAGTAGTCCAGTTACACATTTGGGGGCTTATAACTTGGCTTCTGAATGTCCTAGAGAGATCAGGTTTGTTTTAATGTACTCCAATCAACAGCCCCTACAACCACAAAAAGGAATGGAGTCATTAGCACTTATGGTTTGTAAATGGTACCCAGAATTATGTTGCACGAAGCACAATTTCACATTATTCTGGGTCCATTTGTGTGAAAACAAGGTCCAATCAGGCTGAAACGCTACAAGAAGGTAGAATCTATTGAGTTGTAAGTGATCTGAACGTTTCAAGATGATCGCACATTCTTATAGGGGGTCAAACCATGTCCCAAAGGTCACCGGGCCTGGTGTCACTTTAAAGAAGTAGTCCAGTTACACCTTTGTGGGCTTATAACTTGGCTTCTGAATGTCCTAGAGAGGTTAGGTTTGTTTTAGTGTACTCCAATCAACAGCCCCTACAACCTCAAGAAGGAATGGAGTCATTAGCACTTATGGTTTGTAAATGGCACCCAGAATTATGCTGCACTAAGCACAATTTCACATCATTCTGGGTTCATTTGTGTGAAAACAAGCTCCAATCAGGCTGAAACATTACAGGAAGGAAGAATCTATTGAGTTGTAAGTGATCTGAACGTTTCATGATGATAGCACTTTCCTAAGGGGGTCAAACCATGTCCCAAAGGTCACCGGATCTGGTGTCAATTTAAAGAAGTAGTCCAGTTACACATTTGTGGGCTTATAACTTGGCTTCTGAATGTCCTAGAGAGATCAGGTTTGTTTTAATGTAGTCCAACCAACAGCCCCTACAACCACAAAAAGGAATGGAGTCATTAGCACTTATAGTTTGTAAATGGCACCCAGAATTATGTTGCACGAAGCACAATTTCACATCATTCTGGGTCCATTTGTGTGAAAACAAGGTCCAATCAGGCTGAAACGTTACAAGAAGGTAGAATCTATTGAGTTGTAAGTGATCTGAACGTTTCATGATGATCGCACATTCCTATAGGAGGTCAAACCCTGTCCCAAAGGTCACCGGGCCTGGTGTCACTTTAAAGAAGTAGTCCAGTTACACATTTGAGGGCTTATAACTTGGCTTCTGAATGTCCTAGAGAGATCAGGTTTGTTTTAGTGTACTCCAATCAACAGCCCCTACAACCTCAAAAAGGTATGGAGTCATTAGCACTTATGGTTTTTAAATGGCACCCAGAATTATGTTGCACGAAGCACAATTTCACATCATTCTGGGTTCATTTGTGTGAAAACAAGGTCCAATCAGGCTGAAATGTTACAGGAAGGTAGAATCTATTGAGTTGTAAGTGATCTGAACGTTTCATGATGATAGCACTTTCCTAAGGGGGTCAAACCATGTCCCAATGGTCACCGGATCTGGTGTCAATTTAAAGAAGTAGTCCAGTTACACCTTTGTGGGCTTATAACTTGGCTTCTGAATATCCTAAAGAGGTCAGGTTTGTTTTAGTGTACTCCAATCAACCGCCCCTACAACCACAAAAAGTAATGGAGTCATTAGCACTTATGGTTTGTAAATGGCACCCAGAATTATGTTGCACGAAGCACAATTTCACATCATTCTGGGTCCATTTGTGTGAAAACAAGGTCCAATCAGGCTGAAACGTTACAGGAAGGTAGAATCTATTGAGTTGTAAGTGATCTGAACGTTTCATGATGATAGCACATTCCTATAGGGGGTCAAACCATGTCCCAAAGGTCACCGGATCTGGTGTCAATTTAAAGAAGAAGTCCAGTTACACCTTTGTGGGCTTATAACTTGGCTTCTGAATGTCCTAGAGAGATCAGGTTTGTTTTAGTATACTCCAATCAACAGCCCCTACAACCACAAAAAGGAATGGAGTCATTAGCACTTATGGTTTGTAAACGGCACCCAGAATTATGTTGCACGAAGCACAATTTCACATCATTCTGGGTTCATTTGTGTGAAAACAAGGTCCAATCAGGCTGAAACGTTACAGGAAGGTAGAATCTATTGAGTTGTAAGTGATCTGAACGTTTCATGATGATAGCACTTTCCTAAAGGGGTCAAACCATGTCCCAAAGGTCACCGGATCTGGTGTCAATTTAAAGAAGTAGTCCAGTTACACATTTGTGGACTTATACCTTGGCTTCTGAATGTCCTAGAGAGATCAGGTTTGTTTTAGTGTACTCCAATCAACAGCCCCTACAACCACAAAAAGGAATGGAGTCATTAGCACTTATGGTTTGTAAACGGCACCCAGAATTATGTTGCACGAAGCACCGTTTCACATCATTCTGGGTTCATTTGTGTGAAAACAAGGTCCAATCAGGCTGAAACGTTACAGGAAGGTAGAATCTATTGAGTTGTAAGTGATCTGAACGTTTCATGATGATAGCACTTTCCTAAGGGGGTCAAACCATGTCCCAAAGGTCACCGGATCTGGTGTCAATGTAGCATCACATAAATAAGATACAAGTATACCACAACACAAGCACATGGACATAACAACAAATACTTATGAGGAACTAGAATACAAGATATATGACCCTGGAAAGGAACTAGAAAATAATTTGCACATACATATGAATAATAAATGTGAATATTTTAGTGAACAAGAACTAAGGGATTCAGTTTTGACAGAAGGTACACTCTCGATCATTCACTTCAATAGTAGAAGTTTGTATTGCAATTACTCTAAAATATTGGATTATTTAACACAAAATAAAAAACCATTTCAAATCATTGCTATAACAGAAACATGGTTAAAAGAAGGAGATGAGGAGGAGGTACAAATAGAGGGGTATGAAATGTACTTTATGAATCGGAATAATAAAAGAGGAGGTGGTGTTGCACTGTATGTATGTCACAATTTAAAAAGTAAAGTCATTCAAAACATGTCAACAGCCATCCAAGATGTACTGGAAATGATCACTATTGAAATAATCTCTGAAAAGACAAAAAACATAATAATAAGTTGTATCTATAGAGCGCCTGGATCTTGTGTAGAAACATGTACAAATACAATTACTGAGATGTTGAGTGGAATCTGTAACAAGGAAGTATTTCTCTGTGGGGACTTTAATGTTGATCTGGATAATGTAAACAATTCAAAGACAGCAAACGACTTCATAAATTCAATGTATCTACTGGGTCTGCTTCCTCTCATAACCAAACCAACAAGAATTGATGCGCATAGCTCAACAATTATAGATAATATATTTACTAATGCTTCAGAAGGGATAGAGAGAAGTGGAATAGTGATGACTGATATCAGTGATCATCTGCCAATTTTCACAGTCTATAAAAATCACCAGATCAAAAATCAACAAAAAATGGAAAAACTTATAAGGGACAGGTCACAAAACGCTATAGACGCACTAAAAAGAGACCTGGAACAACAAAACTGGGAAGAAGTATATGTTGATGATGTAAACATGGCTTACAATTCTTTTATAGGAATATTATGTAGTCAATATGACAAAAACTGTAAAACAAAAACTCAAACACAAAGAGGGAGGATGAACAAACCATGGATGACAAAAGGGCTGCTGAACGCCTGTAAGAAAAAAAAATACATTATATAGATGTTTTTTAAAACTAAGAACAAGTGAAGCAGAAAGGAAATACAAAAAATATAAGAATAAATTAGTTTCTATAATCAAAAGACAAAAAAAGGAATATTATAGGAATTTATTAGAAGAAAACAAAAATAATATTAGAGCAACTTGGGGAATAATAAATAATGTCATAAAAAGAAATCAAATAGCTTCAACTGTTCCAAATTATTTTGAAAACGGACAGTCTGAAATTAGTGAAACCAGTAAAATAGTAAATGAATTTAACAATTTTTTTTACTAATGTGGGACCTGACCTGGCAAAAAACATTCCAAAAAGAACAAATTATAGTATAGGCGAGAATATCAAAAGCAATAAAAACAGTATATATTTAAGTCCAGTAACTAGTGATGAAATAAGAAATATTATCAATAAATGCATCAATAAAAGAAGTACTGACTGTGACGGTTTAGACATAACATTAATAAAAAATATAATAGAAAGTATTATTCATCCATTGACTTACATATGTAATTTATCTTTTGCAACAGGGACATTTCCTAACAGGATGAAAATTGCAAAAGTCATACCACTTCATAAAAGTGGAGACAAACATATCTTTTCCAACTACAGACCAATATCTTTATTGTCACAATTCTCAAAAATATTAGAAAAATTATATATTGCCAGGTTGGACCGATTCCTGATCAATGAAGAGGTATTAAATGACAGTCAGTATGGTTTTAGAACAAATCATTCAACATCCATGGCATTAATGGAATTAACAGAAGAAATATCGGAAGCCCTTGACAAAAAAAATCATCTCATAAGTATCTTTATTGATTTAAAAAAAGCATTCAATACAGTGGATCATACAATTCTTATTAAAAAACTTTGTAAATATGGCATCACAGGGATGGCCCTAAAATGGATAACAAGTTATCTTACCGATAGGCAGCAATATGTTCAAATAAACAACATAAAATCACATATAAATAACATTACTTGTGGTGTACCACAAGGGTCGGTATTGGGCCCTAAACTATTTATCATTTATATAAATGACATTGTTGAGGCATCCAATATATTAAAATGCACCTTATTTGCAGATGATACAACATTTTACTATTCAGGAGATAATGTTGAGCAGATGATAGAAGTGATACAAACAGAGATGAAAAAAATTAAACTATGGTTTGATGGAAACAAACTATCATTAAACAGTGATAAATCCTGTTTTATGATATTTAGTAATACAAATTCAAATGATGAAATTTTATTAAATATAGATGAGATTAATATTAAAAGAGTTCAAGAAGTCAAGTATCTGGGAGTCATCATTGATGAAAAAATGTCTTGGAAACTGCATATAAACAGTGTCAAAACTAAAATATCTAAAACGATTGCACTGTTACATAGAGCAAAAGGGTTGCTTGATAATAATTCATTATATTTGTTATATAACTCACTGATCGTACCATACTTGAACTACTGCATTGAAATCTGGGGAACAACATATAAAACTTACACAAATTCCATTTACATCTTACAGAAAAAAGCAATAAGAATAATCACAAGGAGCAACTACAGAGATCCGTCCAATCCATTATTTATTAAATTAAAAACACTAAAATTCTATGATCTGGTGGACTACAATATTTTAAAATTTATGTATAATGCAAACAAAAGGAACGTACCTGCAGGATTAATTAAGCGATTTTCAAAAAGACATAGCAAATATGATTTAAAGGGACATGAATTATTTAACATACCTAGACATCGGATACTCGTAAAAGAACATTGTGTCTCCATATATGGAGTTAAACTGTGGAATAAATTTAATACTGAACTCAAGAATGCAAAAACAATATTGACTTTCAAAAAAGAAATAAAAAATAAAACGATTAACTTATATAGATCCGTTACATAAATGTGTGAGGGGAGGGGGGTGGGGGCATTAAAGGAACAAGATATTAACCTAGTATGTGCTTGTATGTGTATATATGTATGTATATAGATCTGTAACTTAATGCTTCTTTCTGTGTAAATTGTTTTCTTTTTCTATTTTTCTCTCAAATTCATGGGTTGAGATTTTGTCGGCCAACAGGTCCAGGAACTATATTGTTCAATTTCCTTAAGAATCATATGATTATTTCATTTGTATTAATGCTATTTTAGTTAAAAGGGGCAGACAACATAAGTTTTTCTTCTTTCTGTCCCCTTTTTCATTTTGGCTTGCAGCAATTTAATTCTGATTGTATTTTTTTTTAATGTCAATAAATGAAAATAAGAGATTAAAAAAAAAAAAAAAAAAAAAAAGAAGTAGTCCAGTTACACATTTGTGGGCTTATACCTTGGCTTCTGAATGTCCTAGAGAGATCAGGTTTGTTTTAATGTACTCCAATCAACAGCCCCTACAACCACAAAAAGGAATGGAGTCATTAGCACTTATGGTTTGTAAATGGCACCCAGAATTATGTTGCACGAAGCACAATTTCACATCATTCTGGGTTCATTTGTGTGAAAACAAGGTCCAATCAGGCTGAAACATTACAAGAAGGTAGAATCTATTGAGTTGTAAGTGATCTGAACGTTTCATGATGATAGCACTTTCCTAAGGGGGTCAAACCGTGTCCCAAAAGTCACCGGATCTGGTGTCAATTTAAAGAAGTAGTCCAGTTACACATTTGTGGGCTTATAACTTGGCTTCTGAATGTCCTAGAGAGATCAGGTTTGTTTTAGTGTAGTCCAATCAACAGCCCCTACAACCACAAAAAGGAATGGAGTCATTAGCACTTATGGTTTGTAAACGGCACCCAGAATTATGTTGCACGAAGCACAGTTTCACATCATTCTGGGTTCATTTGTGTGAAAACAATGTCCAATCAGGCTGAAACGTTACAGGAAGGTATAATCTATTGAGTTGTAAGTGATCTGAACGTTTCATGATGATAGCACTTTCCTAAGGGGGTCAAACCCTGTCCCAAAGGTCACCGGATCTGGTGTCAATTTAAAGAAGTAGTCCAGTTACACATTTGTGGGTTTATACCTTGGCTTCTGAATGTCCTAGAGAGATCAGGTTTGTTTTAATGTACTCCAATCAACAGCCCCTACAACCACAAAAAGGAATGGAGTCATTAGCACTTATGGTTTGTAAATGGCACCCAGAATTATGTTGCACGAAGCACATTTTCACATCATTCTGGGTTCATTTGTGTGAAAACAAGGTCCAATCAGGCTGAAACGTTACAAGAAGGTAGAATCTATTGAGTTGTAAGTGATCTGAACGTTTCATGATGATAGCACTTTCCTAAGGGGGTCAAACCATGTCCCAAAGGTCACCGGATCTGGTGTCAATTTAAAGAAGTAGTCCAGTTACACATTTGTGGGCTTATAACTTGGCTTCTGAATGTCCTAGAGAGATCAGGTTTGTTTTAGTGTAGTCCAATCAACAGCCCCTACAACCACAAAAAGGAATGGAGTCATTAGCACTTATGGTTTGTAAATGGCACCCAGAATTATGTTGCATGAAGCACAATTTCACATCATTCTGGGTCCATTTGTGTGAAAACAAGGTCCAATCAGGCTCAAACGTTACAAGAAGGTAGAATCTATTGAGTTGTAAGTGATCTGAACATTTCATGATGATCGCACATTCCTATAGGGGGACAAACCATGTCCCAAAGGTCACCGGGCCTGGTGTCACTTTAAAGAAGTAGTCCAGTTACACCTTTGTGGGCTTATAACTTGGCTTCTGAATATCCTAAAGAGGTCAGGTTTGTTTTAGTGTACTCCAATCAACAGCCCCTACAACCACAAAAAGGAATGGAGTCATTAGCACTTATGGTTTGTAAATGGCACCCAGAATTATGTTGCACGAAGCACAATTTCACATCATTCTGGGTCCATTTGTCTGAAAACAAGGTCCAATCAGGCTGAAACGCTACAAGAAGGTAGAATCTATTGAGTTGTAAGTTATCTGAACGTTTCAAGATGATCGCTCATTCTTATAGGGGGTAAAACCATGTCCCAAAGGTCACCGGGCCTGGTGTCACTTTAAAGAAGTAGTCCAGTTACACATTTGTGGGCTTATAACTTGGCTTCTGAATGTCCTAGAGAGGTTGGGTTTGTTTTAGTGTACTCCATTCAACAGCCCCTACAACCTCAAAAAGGAATGGAGTCATTAGCACTTATGGTTTTTAAATGGCACCCAGAATTATGCTGCACTAAGCACAATTTCACATCATTCTGGGTTCATTTGTGTGAAAACAAGGTCCAATCAGGCTGAAACGTTACAGGAAGGTAGAATCTATTGAGTTGTAAGTGATCTGAACGTTTCATGATGATAGCACTTTCCTAAGGGGGTCAAACCATGTCCCAATGGTCACCAGATCTGGTGTCAATTTAAAGAAGTAGTCCAGTTACACATTTGTGGGCTTATAACTTGGCTTCTGAATGTCCTAGAGAGATCAGGTTTGTTTTAGTGTACTCCAATCAACAGCCCCTAAACCACAAAAAGGAATGGAGTCTATAGCACTTATGGTTTGTAAACGGCACCCAGAATTATGTTGCACGAAGCACAGTTTCACATCATTCTGGGTTCATTTGTGTGAAAACAAGGTCCAATCAGGCTGAAACGTTACAGGAAGGTAGAATCTATTGAGTTGTAAGTGATCTGAACGTTTCATGATGATAGCACTTTCCTAAGGGGGTCAAACCATGTCCCAAAGGTCACCGGATCTGGTGTCAATTTAAAGAAGTAGTCCAGTTACATATTTGTGGGCTTATAACTTGGCTTCTGAATGTCCTAGAGAGATCAGGTTTGTTTTAATGTACTCCAATCAACAGCCCCTACAACCACAAAAAGGAATGGAGTCATTAGCACTTATGGTTTGTAAATGGCACCCAGAATTATGTTGCACGAAGCACAATTTCACATCATTCTGGGTTCATTTGTGTGAAAACAAGGTCCAATCAGGCTGAAACGTTACAAGAAGGTAGAATCTATTGAGTTGTAAGTGATCTGAACGTTTCATGATGATAGCACTTTCCTAAAGGGGTCAAACCATGTCCCAAAGGTCACCGGATCTGGTGTCAATTTAAAGAAGTAGTCCAGTTACACATTTGTGGGCTTATAACTTGGCTTCTGAATGTCCTAGAGAGATCAGGTTTGTTTTAGTGTAGTCCAATCAACAGCCCCTACAACCACAAAAAGGAATGGAGTCATTAGCACTTATGGTTTGTAAATGGCACCCAGAATTATGTTGCACGAAGCACAATTTCACTTCATTCTGGGTCCATTTGTGTGAAAACAAGGTCCATTCAGGCTGAAATGTTACAAGAAGGTAGAATCTATTGAGTTGTAAGTGATCTGAACGTTTCATGATGATCGCACATTCCTATAGGGGGTCAAACCATGTCCCAAAGGTCACCGGGCCTGGTGTCACTTTAAAGAAGTAGTCCAGTTACACCTTTGTGGGCTTATAACTTGGCTTCTGAATATCCTAAAGAGGTCAGGTTTGTTTTAGTGTACTCCAATCAACAGCCCCTACAACCACAAAAAGGAATGGAGTCATTAGCACTTATGGTTTGTAAATGGCACCCAGAATTATGTTGCACGAAGCACAATTTCACATCACTCTGGGTCCATTTGTGTGAAAACAAGGTCCAATCAGGCTGAAACGTTACAGGAAGGTAGAATCTATTGAGTTGTAAGTGATCTGAACGTTTCAAGATGATCGCACTTTCCTAAGGGGGTCAAACCATGTCCCAAAGGTCACCGGATCTGGTGTCAGTTTAAAGAAGTAGTCCAGTTACACCTTTGTGGGCTTATAACTTGGCTTCTGAATGTCCTAGAGAGATCAGGTATGTTTTAGTATACTCCAATCAACAGCCCCTACAACCACAAAAAGGAATGGAGTCATTAGCACTTATGGTTTTTAAATGGCACCCAGAATTATGTTGCACGAAGCACAATTTCACATCATTCTGGGTTCATTTGTGTGAAAACAAGGTCCAATCAGGCTGAAACGTTACAGGAAGGTAGAATCTATTGAGTTGTAAGTGATCTGAACGTTTCATCATGATAGCACTTTCCTAAGGGGGTCAAACCATGTCCCAAAGGTCACCGGATCTGGTGTCAATTTAAAGAAGTAGTCCAGTTACACATTTGGGGGCTTATAACTTGGCTTCTGAATGTCCTAGAGAGATCAGGTTTGTTTTAATGTACTCCAATCAACAGCCCCTACAACCACAAAAAGGAATGGAGTCATTAGCACTTATGGTTTGTAAATGGTACCCAGAATTATGTTGCACGAAGCACAATTTCACATTATTCTGGGTCCATTTGTGTGAAAACAAGGTCCAATCAGGCTGAAACGCTACAAGAAGGTAGAATCTATTGAGTTGTAAGTGATCTGAACGTTTCAAGATGATCGCACATTCTTATAGGGGGTCAAACCATGTCCCAAAGGTCACCGGGCCTGGTGTCACTTTAAAGAAGTAGTCCAGTTACACCTTTGTGGGCTTATAACTTGGCTTCTGAATGTCCTAGAGAGGTTAGGTTTGTTTTAGTGTACTCCAATCAACAGCCCCTACAACCTCAAGAAGGAATGGAGTCATTAGCACTTATGGTTTGTAAATGGCACCCAGAATTATGCTGCACTAAGCACAATTTCACATCATTCTGGGTTCATTTGTGTGAAAACAAGCTCCAATCAGGCTGAAACGTTACAGGAAGGAAGAATCTATTGAGTTGTAAGTGATCTGAACGTTTCATGATGATAGCACTTTCCTAAGGGGGTCAAACCATGTCCCAAAGGTCACCGGATCTGGTGTCAATTTAAAGAAGTAGTCCAGTTACACATTTGTGGGCTTATAACTTGGCTTCTGAATGTCCTAGAGAGATCAGGTTTGTTTTAATGTAGTCCAACCAACAGCCCCTACAACCACAAAAAGGAATGGAGTCATTAGCACTTATAGTTTGTAAATGGCACCCAGAATTATGTTGCACGAAGCACAATTTCACATCATTCTGGGTCCATTTGTGTGAAAACAAGGTCCAATCAGGCTGAAACGTTACAAGAAGGTAGAATCTATTGAGTTGTAAGTGATCTGAACGTTTCATGATGATCGCACATTCCTATAGGAGGTCAAACCCTGTCCCAAAGGTCACCGGGCCTGGTGTCACTTTAAAGAAGTAGTCCAGTTACACATTTGAGGGCTTATAACTTGGCTTCTGAATGTCCTAGAGAGATCAGGTTTGTTTTAGTGTACTCCAATCAACAGCCCCTACAACCTCAAAAAGGAATGGAGTCATTAGCACTTATGGTTTTTAAATGGCACCCAGAATTATGTTGCACGAAGCACAATTTCACATCATTCTGGGTTCATTTGTGTGAAAACAAGGTCCAATCAGGCTGAAATGTTACAGGAAGGTAGAATCTATTGAGTTGTAAGTGATCTGAACGTTTCATGATGATAGCACTTTCCTAAGGGGGTCAAACCATGTCCCAATGGTCACCGGATCTGGTGTCAATTTAAAGAAGTAGTCCAGTTACACCTTTGTGGGCTTATAACTTGGCTTCTGAATATCCTAAAGAGGTCAGGTTTGTTTTAGTGTACTCCAATCAACCGCCCCTACAACCACAAAAAGTAATGGAGTCATTAGCACTTATGGTTTGTAAATGGCACCCAGAATTATGTTGCACGAAGCACAATTTCACATCATTCTGGGTCCATTTGTGTGAAAACAAGGTCCAATCAGGCTGAAACGTTACAGGAAGGTAGAATCTATTGAGTTGTAAGTGATCTGAACGTTTCATGATGATAGCACATTCCTATAGGGGGTCAAACCATGTCCCAAAGGTCACCGGATCTGGTGTCAATTTAAAGAAGAAGTCCAGTTACACCTTTGTGGGCTTATAACTTGGCTTCTGAATGTCCTAGAGAGATCAGGTTTGTTTTAGTATACTCCAATCAACAGCCCCTACAACCACAAAAAGGAATGGAGTCATTAGCACTTATGGTTTGTAAACGGCACCCAGAATTATGTTGCACGAAGCACAATTTCACATCATTCTGGGTTCATTTGTGTGAAAACAAGGTCCAATCAGGCTGAAACGTTACAGGAAGGTAGAATCTATTGAGTTGTAAGTGATCTGAACATTTCATCATGATAGCACTTTCCTAAGGGGGTCAAACCATGTCCCAAAGGTCACCGGATCTGGTGTCAATTTAAAGAAGTAGTCCAGTTACACATTTGGGGGCTTATAACTTGGCTTCTGAATGTCCTAGAGAGATCAGGTTTGTTTTAATGTACTCCAATCAACAGCCCCTACAACCACAAAAAGGAATGGAGTCATTAGCACTTATGGTTTGTAAATGGTACCCAGAATTATGTTGCACGAAGCACAATTTCACATTATTCTGGGTCCATTTGTGTGAAAACAAGGTCCAATCAGGCTGAAACGCTACAAGAAGGTAGAATCTATTGAGTTGTAAGTGATCTGAACGTTTCAAGATGATCGCACATTCTTATAGGGGGTAAAACCATGTCCCAAAGGTCACCGGGCCTGGTGTCACTTTAAAGAAGTAGTCCAGTTACACCTTTGTGGGCTTATAACTTGGCTTCTGAATGTCCTAGAGAGGTTAGGTTTGTTTTAGTGTACTCCAATCAACAGCCCCTACAACCTCAAGAAGGAATGGAGTCATTAGCACTTATAGTTTGTAAATGGCACCCAGAATTATGCTGCACTAAGCACAATTTCACATCATTCTGGGTTCATTTGTGTGAAAACAAGCTCCAATCAGGCTGAAACGTTACAGGAAGGTAGAATCTATTGAGTTGTAAGTGATCTGAACGTTTCATCATGATAGCACTTTCCTAAGGGGGTCAAACCATGTCCCAAAGGTCACCGGATCTGGTGTCAATTTAAAGAAGTAGTCCAGTTACACATTTGGGGGCTTATAACTTGGCTTCTGAATGTCCTAGAGAGATCAGGTTTGTTTTAATGTACTCCAGTCAACAGCCCCTACAACCACAAAAAGGAATGGAGTCATTAGCACTTATGGTTTGTAAATGGTACCCAGAATTATGTTGCACGAAGCACAATTTCACATTATTCTGGGTCCATTTGTGTGAAAACAAGGTCCAATCAGGCTGAAACGCTACAAGAAGGTAGAATCTATTGAGTTGTAAGTGATCTGAACGTTTCAAGATGATCGCACATTCTTATAGGGGGTAAAACCATGTCCCAAAGGTCACCGGGCCTGGTGTCACTTTAAAGAAGTAGTCCAGTTACACCTTTGTGGGCTTATAACTTGGCTTCTGAATGTCCTAGAGAGGTTAGGTTTGTTTTAGTGTACTCCAATCAACAGCCCCTACAACCTCAAGAAGGAATGGAGTCATTAGCACTTATGGTTTGTAAATGGCACCCAGAATTATGCTGCACTAAGCACAATTTCACATCATTCTGGGTTCATTTGTGTGAAAACAAGCTCCAATCAGGCTGAAACGTTACAGGAAGGTAGAATCTATTGAGTTGTAAGTGATCTGAACGTTTCATGATGATAGCACTTTCCTAAGGGGGTCAAACCATGTCCCAAAGGTCACCGGATCTGGTGTCAATTTAAAGAAGTAGTCCAGTTACACATTTGTGGGCTTATAACTTGGCTTCTGAATGTCCTAGAGAGATCAGGTTTGTTTTAATGTAGTCCAACCAACAGCCCCTACAACCACAAAAAGGAATGGAGTCATTAGCACTTATAGTTTGTAAATGGCACCCAGAATTATGTTGCACGAAGCACAATTTCACATCATTCTGGGTCCATTTGTGTGAAAACAAGGTCCAATCAGGCTGAAACGTTACAAGAAGGTAGAATCTATTGAGTTGTAAGTGATCTGAACGTTTCATGATGATCGCACATTCCTATAGGGGGTCAAACCATGTCCCAAAGGTCACCGGGCCTGGTGTCACTTTAAAGAAGTAGTCCAGTTACACATTTGAGGGCTTATAACTTGGCTTCTGAATGTCCTAGAGAGATCAGGTTTGTTTTAGTGTACTCCAATCAACAGCCCCTACAACCTCAAAAAGGAATGGAGTCATTAGCACTTATGGTTTTTAAATGGCACCCAGAATTATGTTGCACGAAGCACAATTTCACATCATTCTGGGTTCATTTGTGTGAAAACAAGGTCCAATCAGGCTGAAATGTTAAAGGAAGGTAGAATCTATTGAGTTGTAAGTGATCTGAACGTTTCATGATGATAGCACTTTCCTAAGGGGGTCAAACCATGTCCCAATGGTCACCGGATCTGGTGTCAATTTAAAGAAGTAGTCCAGTTACATCTTTGTGGGCTTATAACTTGGCTTCTGAATATCCTAAAGAGGTCAGGTTTGTTTTAGTGTACTCCAATCAACCGCCCCTACAACCACAAAAAGTAATGGAGTCATTAGCACTTATGGTTTGTAAATGGCACCCAGAATTATGTTGCACGAAGCACAATTTCACATCATTCTGGGTCCATTTGTGTGAAAACAAGGTCCAATCAGGCTGAAACGTTACAGGAAGGTAGAATCTATTGAGTTGTAAGTGATCTGAACGTTTCATGATGATAGCACATTCCTATAGGGGGTCAAACCATGTCCCAAAGGTCACCGGATCTGGTGTCAATTTAAAGAAGAAGTCCAGTTACACCTTTGTGGGCTTATAACTTGGCTTCTGAATGTCCTAGAGAGATCAGGTTTGTTTTAGTATACTCCAATCAACAGCCCCTACAACCACAAAAAGGAATGGAGTCATTAGCACTTATGGTTTGTAAACGGCACCCAGAATTATGTTGCACGAAGCACAATTTCACATCATTCTGGGTTCATTTGTGTGAAAACAAGGTCCAATCAGGCTGAAACGTTACAGGAAGGTAGAATCTATTGAGTTGTAAGTGATCTGAACGTTTCATCATGATAGCACTTTCCTAAGGGGGTCAAACCATGTCCCAAAGGTCACCGGATCTGGTGTCAATTTAAAGAAGTAGTCCAGTTACACATTTGGGGGCTTATAACTTGGCTTCTGAATGTCCTAGAGAGATCAGGTTTGTTTTAATGTACTCCAATCAACAGCCCCTACAACCACAAAAAGGAATGGAGTCATTAGCACTTATGGTTTGTAAATGGTACCCAGAATTATGTTGCACGAAGCACAATTTCACATTATTCTGGGTCCATTTGTGTGAAAACAAGGTCCAATCAGGCTGAAACGCTACAAGAAGGTAGAATCTATTGAGTTGTAAGTGATCTGAACGTTTCAAGATGATCGCACATTCTTATAGGGGGTAAAACCATGTCCCAAAGGTCACCGGGCCTGGTGTCACTTTAAAGAAGTAGTCCAGTTACACCTTTGTGGGCTTATAACTTGGCTTCTGAATGTCCTAGAGAGGTTAGGTTTGTTTTAGTGTACTCCAATCAACAGCCCCTACAACATCAAGAAGGAATGGAGTCATTAGCACTTATGGTTTGTAAATGGCACCCAGAATTATGCTGCACTAAGCACAATTTCACATCATTCTGGGTTCATTTGTGTGAAAACAAGCTCCAATCAGGCTGAAACGTTACAGGAAGGTAGAATCTATTGAGTTGTAAGTGATCTGAACGTTTCATGATGATAGCACTTTCCTAAGGGGGTCAAACCATGTCCCAAAGGTCACCGGATCTGGTGTCAATTTAAAGAAGTAGTCTAGTTACACATTTGTGGGCTTATAACTTGGCTTCTGAATGTTCCTAGAGAGATCAGGTTTGTTTTAATGTAGTCCAACCAACAGCCCCTACAACCACAAAAAGGAATGGAGTCATTAGCACTTATAGTTTGTAAATGGCACCCAGAATTATGTTGCACGAAGCACAATTTCACATCATTCTGGGTCCATTTGTGTGAAAACAAGGCCCAATCAGGCTGAAACGTTACAAGAAGGTAGAATCTATTGAGTTGTAAGTGATCTGAACGTTTCATGATGATCGCACATTCCTATAGGGGGTCAAACCATGTCCCAAAGGTCACCGGGCCTGGTGTCACTTTAAAGAAGTAGTCCAGTTACACATTTGAGGGCTTATAACTTGGCTTCTGAATGTCCTAGAGAGATCAGGTTTGTTTTAGTGTACTCCAATCAACAGCCCCTACAACCTCAAAAAGGAATGGAGTCATTAGCACTTATGGTTTTTAAATGGCACCCAGAATTATGTTGCACGAAGCACAATTTCACATCATTCTGGGTTCATTTGTGTGAAAACAAGGTCCAATCAGGCTGAAATGTTACAGGAAGGTAGAATCTATTGAGTTGTAAGTGATCTGAACGTTTCATGATGATAGCACTTTCCTAAGGGGGTCAAACCATGTCCCAATGGTCACCGGATCTGGTGTCAATTTAAAGAAGTAGTCCAGTTACACCTTTGTGGGCTTATAACTTGGCTTCTGAATATCCTAAAGAGGTCAGGTTTGTTTTAGTGTACTCCAATCAACCGCCCCTACAACCACAAAAAGTAATGGAGTCATTAGCACTTATGGTTTGTAAATGGCACCCAGAATTATGTTGCACGAAGCACAATTTCACATCATTCTGGGTCCATTTGTGTGAAAACAAGGTCCAATCAGGCTGAAACGTTACAGGAAGGTAGAATCTATTGAGTTGTAAGTGATCTGAACGTTTCATGATGATAGCACATTCCTATAGGGGGTCAAACCATGTCCCAAAGGTCACCGGATCTGGTGTCAATTTAAAGAAGAAGTCCAGTTACACCTTTGTGGGCTTATAACTTGGCTTCTGAATGTCCTAGAGAGATCAGGTTTGTTTTAGTATACTCCAATCAACAGCCCCTACAACCACAAAAAGGAATGGAGTCATTAGCACTTATGGTTTGTAAACGGCACCCAGAATTATGTTGCACGAAGCACAATTTCACATCATTCTGGGTTCATTTGTGTGAAAACAAAGTCCAATCAGGCTGAAACGTTACAGGAAGGTAGAATCTATTGAGTTGTAAGTGATCTGAACGTTTCATGATGATCGCACTTTCCTAAGGGGGTCAAACCATGTCCCAAATGTCACCGGATCTGGTGTCAGTTTAAAGAAGTAGTCCAGTTACACCTTTGTGGGCTTATAACTTGGCTTCTGAATGTCCTAGAGAGATCAGGTATGTTTTAGTATACTCCAATCAACAGCCCCTACAACCACAAAAAGGAATGGAGTCATTAGCACTTATGGTTTTTAAATGGCACCCAGAATTATGTTGCACGAAGCACAATTTCACATCATTCTGGGTTCATTTGTGTGAAAACAAGGTCCAATCAGGCTGAAACGTTACAGGAAGGTAGAATCTATTGAGTTGTAAGTGATCTGAACGTTTCATCATGATAGCACTTTCCTAAGGGGGTCAAACCATGTCCCAAAGGTCACCGGATCTGGTGTCAATTTAAAGAAGTAGTCCAGTTACACATTTGGGGGCTTATAACTTGGCTTCTGAATGTCCTAGAGAGATCAGGTTTGTTTTAATGTACTCCAATCAACAGCCCCTACAACCACAAAAAGGAATGGAGTTATTAGCACTTATGGTTTGTAAATGGTACCCAGAATTATGTTGCACGAAGCACAATTTCACATTATTCTGGGTCCATTTGTGTGAAAACAAGGTCCAATCAGGCTGAAACGCTACAAGAAGGTAGAATCTATTGAGTTGTAAGTGATCTGAACGTTTCAAGATGATCGCACATTCTTATAGGGGGTAAAACCATGTCCCAAAGGTCACCGGGCCTGGTGTCACTTTAAAGAAGTAGTCCAGTTACACCTTTGTGGGCTTATAACTTGGCTTCTGAATGTCCTAGAGAGGTTAGGTTTGTTTTAGTGTACTCCAATCAACAGCCCCTACAACCTCAAGAAGGAATGGAGTCATTAGCACTTATAGTTTGTAAATGGCACCCAGAATTATGCTGCACTAAGCACAATTTCACATCATTCTGGGTTCATTTGTGTGAAAACAAGCTCCAATCAGGCTGAAACGTTACAGGAAGGTAGAATCTATTGAGTTGTAAGTGATCTGAACATTTCATGATGATAGCACTTTCCTAAGGGGGTCAAACCATGTCCCAAAGGTCACCGGATCTGGTGTCAATTTAAAGAAGTAGTCCAGTTACACATTTGTGGGCTTATAACTTGGCTTCTGAATGTCCTAGAGAGATCAGGTTTGTTTTAATGTAGTCCAACCAACAGCCCCTACAACCACAAAAAGGAATGGAGTCATTAGCACTTATGGTTTGTAAATGGCACCCAGAATTATGTTGCACGAAGCACAATTTCACATCACTCTGGGTCCATTTGTGTGAAAACAAGGTCCAATCAGGCTGAAACGTTACAGGAAGGTAGAATCTATTGAGTTGTAAGTGATCTGAACGTTTCAAGATGATCGCACTTTCCTAAGGGGGTCAAACCATGTCCCAAAGGTCACCGGATCTGGTGTCAGTTTAAAGAAGTAGTCCAGTTACACCTTTGTGGGCTTATAACTTGGCTTCTGAATGTCCTAGAGAGATCAGGTATGTTTTAGTATACTCCAATCAACAGCCCCTACAACCACAAAAAGGAATGGAGTCATTAGCACTTATGGTTTTTAAATGGCATCCAGAATTATGTTGCACGAAGCACAATTTCACATCATTCTGGGTTCATTTGTGTGAAAACAAGGTCCAATCAGGCTGAAACGTTACAGGAAGGTAGAATCTATTGAGTTGTAAGTGATCTGAACGTTTCATCATGATAGCACTTTCCTAAGGGGGTCAAACCATGTCCCAAAGGTCACCGGATCTGGTGTCAATTTAAAGAAGTAGTCCAGTTACACATTTGGGGGCTTATAACTTGGCTTCTGAATGTCCTAGAGAGATCAGGTTTGTTTTAATGTACTCCAATCAACAGCCCCTACAACCACAAAAAGGAATGGAGTCATTAGCACTTATGGTTTGTAAATGGTACCCAGAATTATGTTGCACGAAGCACAATTTCACATTATTCTGGGTCCATTTGTGTGAAAACAAGGTCCAATCAGGCTGAAACGCTACAAGAAGGTAGAATCTATTGAGTTGTAAGTGATCTGAACGTTTCAAGATGATCGCACATTCTTATAGGGGGTAAAACCATGTCCCAAAGGTCACCGGGCCTGGTGTCACTTTAAAGAAGTAGTCCAGTTACACCTTTGTGGGCTTATAACTTGGCTTCTGAATGTCCTAGAGAGGTTAGGTTTGTTTTAGTGTACTCCAATCAACAGCCCCTACAACATCAAGAAGGAATGGAGTCATTAGCACTTATAGTTTGTAAATGGCACCCAGAATTATGCTGCACTAAGCACAATTTCACATCATTCTGGGTTCATTTGTGTGAAAACAAGCTCCAATCAGGCTGAAACGTTACAGGAAGGTAGAATCTATTGAGTTGTAAGTGATCTGAACATTTCATGATGATAGCACTTTCCTAAGGGGGTCAAACCATGTCCCAAAGGTCACCGGATCTGGTGTCAATTTAAAGAAGTAGTCCAGTTACACATTTGTGGGCTTATAACTTGGCTTCTGAATGTCCTAGAGAGATCAGGTTTGTTTTAATGTAGTCCAACCAACAGCCCCTACAACCACAAAAAGGAATGGAGTCATTAGCACTTATGGTTTGTAAATGGCACCCAGAATTATGTTGCACGAAGCACAATTTCACATCACTCTGGGTCCATTTGTGTGAAAACAAGGTCCAATCAGGCTGAAACGTTACAGGAAGGTAGAATCTATTGAGTTGTAAGTGATCTGAACGTTTCAAGATGATCGCACTTTCCTAAGGGGGTCAAACCATGTCCCAAAGGTCACCGGATCTGGTGTCAGTTTAAAGAAGTAGTCCAGTTACACCTTTGTGGGCTTATAACTTGGCTTCTGAATGTCCTAGAGAGATCAGGTATGTTTTAGTATACTCCAATCAACAGCCCCTACAACCACAAAAAGGAATGGAGTCATTAGCACTTATGGTTTTTAAATGGCACCCAGAATTATGTTGCACGAAGCACAATTTCACATCATTCTGGGTTCATTTGTGTGAAAACAAGGTCCAATCAGGCTGAAACGTTACAGGAAGGTAGAATCTATTGAGTTGTAAGTGATCTGAACGTTTCATCATGATAGCACTTTCCTAAGGGGGTCAAACCATGTCCCAAAGGTCACCGGATCTGGTGTCAATTTAAAGAAGTAGTCCAGTTACACATTTGGGGGCTTATAACTTGGCTTCTGAATGTCCTAGAGAGATCAGGTTTGTTTTAATGTACTCCAATCAACAGCCCCTACAACCACAAAAAGGAATGGAGTCATTAGCACTTATGGTTTGTAAATGGTACCCAGAATTATGTTGCACGAAGCACAATTTCACATTATTCTGGGTCCATTTGTGTGAAAACAAGGTCCAATCAGGCTGAAACGCTACAAGAAGGTAGAATCTATTGAGTTGTAAGTGATCTGAACGTTTCAAGATGATCGCACATTCTTATAGGGGGTAAAACCATGTCCCAAAGGTCACCGGGCCTGGTGTCACTTTAAAGAAGTAGTCCAGTTACACCTTTGTGGGCTTATAACTTGGCTTCTGAATGTCCTAGAGAGGTTAGGTTTGTTTTAGTGTACTCCAATCAACAGCCCCTACAACATCAAGAAGGAATGGAGTCATTAGCAGTTATGGTTTGTAAATGGCACCCAGAATTATGCTGCACTAAGCACAATTTCACATCATTCTGGGTTCATTTGTGTGAAAACAAGCTCCAATCAGGCTGAAACGTTACAGGAAGGTAGAATCTATTGAGTTGTAAGTGATCTGAATGTTTCATGATGATAGCACTTTCCTAAGGGGGTCAAACCATGTCCCAAAGGTCACCGGATCTGGTGTCAATTTAAAGAAGTAGTCCAGTTACACATTTGTGGGCTTATAACTTGGCTTCTGAATGTTCCTAGAGAGATCAGGTTTGTTTTAATGTAGTCCAACCAACAGCCCCTACAACCACAAAAAGGAATGGAGTCATTAGCACTTATAGTTTGTAAATGGCACCCAGAATTATGTTGCACGAAGCACAATTTCACATCATTCTGGGTCCATTTGTGTGAAAACAAGGCCCAATCAGGCTGAAACGTTACAAGAAGGTAGAATCTATTGAGTTGTAAGTGATCTGAACGTTTCATGATGATCGCACATTCCTATAGGGGGTCAAACCATGTCCCAAAGGTCACCGGGCCTGGTGTCACTTTAAAGAAGTAGTCCAGTTACACATTTGAGGGCTTATAACTTGGCTTCTGAATGTCCTAGAGAGATCAGGTTTGTTTTAGTGTACTCCAATCAACAGCCCCTACAACCTCAAAAAGGAATGGAGTCATTAGCACTTATGGTTTTTAAATGGCACCCAGAATTATGTTGCACGAAGCACAATTTCAAATCATTCTGGGTTCATTTGTGTGAAAACAAGGTCCAATCAGGCTGAAATGTTACAGGAAGGTAGAATCTATTGAGTTGTAAGTGATCTGAACGTTTCATGATGATAGCACTTTCCTAAGGGGGTCAAACCATGTCCCAATGGTCACCGGATCTGGTGTCAATTTAAAGAAGTAGTCCAGTTACACCTTTGTGGGCTTATAACTTGGCTTATGAATATCCTAAAGAGGTCAGGTTTGTTTTAGTGTACTCCAATCAACCGCCCCTACAACCACAAAAAGTAATGGAGTCATTAGCACTTATGGTTTGTAAATGGCACCCAGAATTATGTTGCACGAAGCACAATTTCACATCATTCTGGGTCCATTTGTGTGAAAACAAGGTCCAATCAGGCTGAAACGTTACAGGAAGGTAGAATCTATTGAGTTGTAAGTGATCTGAACGTTTCATGATGATAGCACATTCCTATAGGGGGTCAAACCATGTCCCAAAGGTCACCGGATCTGGTGTCAATTTAAAGAAGAAGTCCAGTTACACCTTTGTGGGCTTATAACTTGGCTTCTGAATGTCCTAGAGAGATCAGGTTTGTTTTAGTATACTCCAATCAACAGCCCCTACAACCACAAAAAGGAATGGAGTCATTAGCACTTATAGTTTGTAAATGGCACCCAGAATTATGTTGCACGAAGCACAATTTCACATCATTCTGGGTCCATTTGTGTGAAAACAAGGTCCAATCAGGCTGAAACGTTACAAGAAGGTAGAATCTATTGAGTTGTAAGTGATCTGAACGTTTCATGATGATCGCACATTCCTATAGGGGGTCAAACCATGTCCCAAAGGTCACCGGGCCTGGTGTCACTTTAAAGAAGTAGTCCAGTTACACATTTGAGGGCTTATAACTTGGCTTCTGAATGTCCTAGAGAGATCAGGTTTGTTTTAGTGTACTCCAATCAACAGCCCCTACAACCTCAAAAAGGAATGGAGTCATTAGCACTTATGGTTTTTAAATGGCACCCAGAATTATGTTGCACGAAGCACAATTTCACATCATTCTGGGTTCATTTGTGTGAAAACAAGGTCCAATCAGGCTGAAATGTTACAGGAAGGTAGAATCTATTGAGTTGTAAGTGATCTGAACGTTTCATGATGATAGCACTTTCCTAAGGGGGTCAAACCATGTCCCAATGGTCACCGGATCTGGTGTCAATTTAAAGAAGTAGTCCAGTTACACCTTTGTGGGCTTAAAACTTGGCTTCTGAATATCCTAAAGAGGTCAGGCTTGTTTTAGTGTACTCCAATCAACCGCCCCTACAACCACAAAAAGTAATGGAGTCATTAGCACTTATGGTTTGTAAATGGCACCCAGAATTATGTTGCACGAAGCACAATTTCACATCATTCTGGGTCCATTTGTGTGAAAACAAGGTCCAATCAGGCTGAAACGTTACAGGAAGGTAGAATCTATTGAGTTGTAAGTGATCTGAACGTTTCATGATGATAGCACATTCCTATAGGGGGTCAAACCATGTCCCAAAGGTCACCGGATCTGGTGTCAATTTAAAGAAGAAGTCCAGTTACACCTTTGTGGGCTTATAACTTGGCTTCTGAATGTCCTAGAGAGATCAGGTTTGTTTTAGTATACTCCAATCAACAGCCCCTACAACCACAAAAAGGAATGGAGTCATTAGCACTTATGGTTTGTAAACGGCACCCAGAATTATGTTGCACGAAGCACAATTTCACATCATTCTGGGTTCATTTGTGTGAAAACAAAGTCCAATCAGGCTGAAACGTTACAGGAAGGTAGAATCTATTGAGTTGTAAGTGATCTGAACGTTTCATGATGATAGCACTTTCCTAAGGGGTTCAAACCATGTCCCAAAGGTCACCGGATCTGGTGTCAATTTAAAGAAGTAGTCCAGTTACACATTTGTGGGCTTATACCTTGGCTTCTGAATGTCCTAGAGAGATCAGGTTTGTTTTAATGTACTCCAATCAACAGCCCCTACAACCACAAAAAGGAATGGAGTCATTAGCACTTATGGTTTGTAAATGGCACCCAGAATTATGTTGCACGAAGCACAATTTCACATCATTCTGGGTCCATTTGTGTGAAAACAAGGTCCAATCAGGCTGAAACGTTACAAGAAGGTAGAATTTATTGAGTTGCAAGTGATCTGAACGTTTCAAGATGATCGCACTTTCCTAAGGGGGTCAAACCATGTCCCAAAGGTCACCGGATCTGGTGTCACTTTAAAGAAGTTGTCCAGTTACACATTTGTGGGCTTATAACTTGGCTTCTGAATATCCTAGAGAGGTCAGGTTTGTTTTAGAGTACTCCAAATAACAGCCCCCATTACCCCAAAAAGGAATGGAGTCATTAGCACTTATGGTTTGTAAATGGCACCCAGAATTATGTTGCACGAAGCACAATTTCACATCATTCTGGGTTCATTTGCGTGAAAACAAGGTCCAATCAGGCTGAAACGATACAGGAAGGTGGAATCTATTGAGTTGTAAGTGATCTGAACATTTCATGATGATAGCACTTTCCTAAGGGGGTCAAACCATGTCCCAAAGGTCACCGGATCTGGTGTCAATTTAAAGAAGTAGTCCAGTTACACATTTGTGGGCTTATAACTTGGCTTCTGAATGTCCTAGAGAGATCAGGTTTGTTTTAGTGTACTCCAATCAACAGCCCGTACAACCACAAAAAGGAATGGAGTCATTAGCACTTATGGTTTGTAAATGGCACCCAGAATTATGTTGCACGAAGCACAATTTCACATCATTCTGGGTCCATTTGTGTGAAAACAAGGTCCAATCAGGCTGAAACGTTACAGAAAGGTAGAATCTATTGAGTTGTAAGTGATCTGAACGTTTCATGATGATAGCACTTTCCTAAGGGGGTCAAACCATGTCCCAAAGGTCACCGGATCTGGTGTCATTTTAAAGAAGTAGTCCAGTTACACATTTGTGGGCTTATAACTTGGCTTCTGAATGTCCTAGAGAGATCAGGTTTGTTTTAATGTACTCCAATCAACAGCCCCTACAACCACAAAAAGGAATGGAGTCATTAGCACTTATGGTTTGTAAATGGCACCCAGAATTATGTTGCACGAAGCACAATTTCACATCATTCTGGGTTCATTTGTGTGAAAACAAGGTCCAATCAGGCTGAAACGTTACAAGAAGGTAGAATCTATTGAGTTGTAAGTGATCTGAACGTTTCATGATGATAGCACTTTCCTAAGGGGGTCAAACCATGTCCCAAAGGTCACCGGATCTGGTGTCAATTTAAAGAAGTAGTCCAGTTACACATTTGTGGGCTTATAACTTGGCTTCTGAATGTCCTAGAGAGATCAGGTTTGTTTTAATGTACTCCAATCAACAGCCCCTACAACCACAAAAAGGAATGGAGTCATTAGCACTTATGGTTTGTAAATGGCACCCAGAATTATGTTGCACGAAGCACAATTTCACATCATTCTGGGTTTATTTGTGTGAAAACAAGGTCCAATCAGGCTGAAACGTTACAAGAAGGTAGAATCTATTGAGTTGTAAGTGATCTGAACGTTTCATGATGATAGCACTTTCCTAAGGGGGTCAAACCATGTCCCAAAGGTCACCGGATCTGGTGTCAATTTAAAGAAGTAGTCCAGTTACACATTTGTGGGCTTATAACTTGGCTTCTGAATGTCCTAGAGAGATCAGGTTTGTTTTAGTGTAGTCCAATCAACAGCCCCTACAACCACAAAAAGGAATGGAGTCATTAGCACTTATGGTTTGTAAATGGCACCCAGAATTATGTTGCACGAAGCACAATTTCACATCATTCTGGGTTCATTTGTGTGAAAACAAGGTCCAATCATGCTGAAACATTACAAAAAGGTAGAATCTATTGAGTTGTAAGTGATCTGAACGTTTCATGATGATAGCACATTCCTATAGGGGGTCAAACCATGTGCCAAAGGTCTCCGGGCCTGGTGTCACTTTAAAGAAGTAGTCCAGTTACACCTTTGTGGGCTTATAACTTGGATTCTGAATATCCTAAAGAGGTCAGGTTTGTTTTAGTGTACTCCAATCAGCAGCCCCTACAACCACAAAAAGGAATGGAGTCATTAGCACTTATGGTTTGTAAATGGCACCCAGAATTATGTTGCACGAAGCACAATTTCACATCATTCTGGGTCCATTTGTGTGAAAACAAGGTCCAATCAGGCTGAAACGTTACAAGAAGGTAGAATCTATTGAGTTGTAAGTGATCTGAACGTTTCATGATGATAGCACTTTCCTAAGGGGGTCAAACCATGTCCCAAAGGTCACCGGATCTGGTGTCAATTTAAAGAAGTAGTCCAGTTACACATTTGTGGGCTTATAACTTGGCTTCTGAATGTCCTAGAGAGATCAGGTTTGTTTTAGTGTAGTCCAATCAACAGCCCCTACAACCACAAAAAGGAATGGAGTCATTAGCACTTATGGTTTGTAAATGGCACCCAGAATTATGTTGCACGAAGCACAATTTCACATCATTCTGGGTTCATTTGTGTGAAAACAAGGTCCAATCATGCTGAAACATTACAAGAAGGTAGAATCTATTGAGTTGTAAGTGATCTGAACGTTTCATGATGATAGCACATTCCTATAGGGGGTCAAACCATGTGCCAAAGGTCTCCGGGCCTGGTGTCACTTTAAAGAAGTAGTCCAGTTACACCTTTGTGGGCTTATAACTTGGCTTCCGAATATCCTAAAGAGGTCAGGTTTGTTTTAGTGTACTCCAATCAACAGCCCCTACAACCACAGAAAGGAATGGAGTCATTAGCACTTATGGTTTGTAAATGGCACCCAGAATTATGTTGCACGAAGCACAATTTCACATCATTCTGGGTCCATTTGTGTGAAAACAAGGTCCAATCAGGCTGAAACGTTACAAGAAGGTAGAATCTATTGAGTTGTAAGTGATCTGAACGTTTCATGATGATCGCACATTCCTATACGGGGTCAAACCATGTCCCAAAGGTCACCGGATCTGGTGTCAATTTAAAGAAGTAGTCCAGTTACACCTTTGTGGGCTTATAGCTTGGCTTCTGAATGTCCTAGAGAGATCAGGTTTGTTTTAGTATACTCCAATCAACAGCCCCTACAACCACAAAAAGGAATGGAGTCCTTAGCACTTAAGGTTTTTAAATGGCACCCAGAATTATGTTGCACGAAGAACAATTTCACATCATTCTGGGTTCATTTGTGTGAAAACAAGGTCCAATCAGGCTGAAACGTTACAGGAAGGTAGAATCTATTGAGTTGTAAGTGATCTGAACGTTTCAAGATGATCGCACATTCATATAGGGAGTAAAACCATGTCCCAACGGTCACCGGGCCTGGTGTCACTTTAAAGAAGTAGTCCAGTTACACCTTTGTGGGCTTATAACTTGGCTTCTGAATGTCCTAGAGAGATCAGGTTTGTTTTAATGTACTCCAATCAACAGCCCCTACAACCACAAAAAGGAATGGAGTCATTAGCACTTATGGTTTGTAAATGGCACCCAGAATGATGTTGCACGAAGCACAATTTCACATCATTCTGGGTTCATTTGTGTGAAAACAAGGTCCAATCAGGCTGAAACATTACAAGAAGGTAGAATCTATTGAGTTGTAAGTGATCTGAACGTTTCATGATGATAGCACTTTCCTAAGGGGGTCAAACCATGTCCCAAAGGTCACCAGATCTGGTGTCAATTTAAAGAAGTAGTCCAGTTACACATTTGTGGGTTTATACCTTGGCTTCTGAATGTCCTAGAGAGATCAGGTTTGTTTTAATGTACTCCAATCAACAGCCCCTACAACCACAAAAATGAATGGAGTCATTAGCACTTATGGTTTGTAAATGGCACCCCGAATTATGTTGCACGAAGCACAATTTCACATCATTCTGGGTTCATTTGTGTGAAAACAAGGTCCAATCAGGCTGAAACGTTACAAGAAGGTAGAATCTATTGAGTTGTAAGTGATCTGAACGTTTCATGATGATAGCACTTTCCTAAGGGGGTCAAACCATGTCCCAAAGGTCACCGGATCTGGTGTCAATTTAAAGAAGTAGTCCAGTTACACATTTGTGGGCTTATAACTTGGCTTCTGAATATCCTAGAGAGATCAGGTTTGTTTTAGTGTAGTCCAATCAACAGCCCCTACAACCACAAAAAGGAATGGAGTCATTAGCACTTATGGTTTGTAAATGGCACCCAGAATTATGTTGCATGAAGCACAATTTCACAACATTCTGGGTCCATTTGTGTGAAAACAAGGTCCAATCAGGCTCAAACGTTACAAGAAGGTAGAATCTATTGAGTTGTAAGTGATCTGAACGTTTCATGATGATCGCACATTCCTATAGGGGGTCAAACCATGTCCCAAAGGTCACCGGGCCTGGTGTCACTTTAAAGAAGTAGTCCAGTTACACCTTTGTGGGCTTATTACTTGGCTTCTGAATATCCTAAAGAGGTCAGGTTTGTTTTAGTGTACTCCAATCAACAGCCCCTACAACCACAAAAAGGAATGGAGTCATTAGCACTTATGGTTTGTAAATGGCACCCAGAATTATGTTGCACGAAGCACAATTTCACATAATTCTGGGTTCATTTGTGTGAAAACAAGGTCCAATCATGCTGAAACATTACAAGAAGGTAGAATCTATTGAGTTGTAAGTGATCTGAACTTTTCATGATGATAGCACATTCCTATAGGGGGTCAAACCATGTCCCAAAGGTCTCCGGGCCTGGTGTCACTTTAAAGAAGTAGTCCAGTTACACCTTTGTGGGCTTATAACTTGGCTTCTGAATATCCTAAAGAGGTCAGGTTTGTTTTAGTGTACTCCAATCAACCGCCCCTACAACCACAAAAAGTAATGGAGTCATTAGCACTTATGGTTTGTAAATGGCACCCAGAATTATGTTGCACGAAGCACAATTTCACATCATTCTGTGTCCATTTGTGTGAAGACAAGGTCCAATCAGGCTGAAAAGTTACAAGAAGGTAGAATCTATTGAGTTGTAAGTGATCTGAACGTTTTATGATGATAGCACTTTCCTAAGGGGGTCAAACCATGTCCCAAAAGTCACCGGGTCTGGTGTCAATTTAAAGAAGTAGTCCAGTTACACATTTGTGGGCTTATAACTTGGCTTCTGAATGTCCTAGAGAGGTCAGGTTTGATTTAGTGTACTCCAATCAACAGCCCCTACAACCACAAAAAGGAATGTAGTCATTAGCACTTATGGTTTGTAAATGGCACCCAGAATTATGTTGCACGAAGCACAATTTCACATCATTCTGGGTCCATTTTTGTGAAAACAAGGTCCAATCAGGCTGGAACGTTACAGGAAGGTAGAATCTATTGAGTTGTAAGTGATCTGAATGTTTCATTATGATAGCACTTTCCTAAGGGGGTCAAACCATGTCCCAAAGGTCACTGGATCTGGTGTCACTTTAAAGAATTAGTCCAGTTACACATTTTTGGGCTTATAACTTGGCTTCTGAATATCCTAGAGAGGTTAGGTTTGTTTTAGAGTACTCCAATTAACAGCCCCCATTACCCCAAAAAGGAATGGAGTCATTAGCACTTATGGTTTGTAAATGGCACCCAGAATTATGTTGCACGAAGCACAATTTACCATCATTCTGGGTCCATTTGTGTGAAAACAAGGTCAAATCAGGCTGAAACATTACAAGAAGGTAGAATCTATTGAGTTGTAAGTGATCTGAACGTTTCAAGATATCGCACTTTCCTAAGGGGGTCAAACCATGTCCCAAAGGTCACCGGATCTGGTGTCACTTTAAAGAAGTTGTCCAGATACACATTTGTGGGCTTATAACTTTGCTTCTGAATATCCTAGAGAGGTCAGGTTTGTTTTAGAGTACTCCAATTAACAGCCCCCATTACCCCAAAAAGGAATGGAGTAATTAGCACTTATGGTTTTTAAATGGCACCCAGAATTATGTTGCACGAAGCACAATTTCACATCATTCTGGGTTCATTTGTGTGAAAACAAGGTCCAATCAGGCTGAAACGTTACAGGAAAGTAGAATCTATTGAGTTGTAAGTGATCTGAACGTTTCATGATGATAGCACTTTCCTAAGGGGGTCAAACCATGTCCCAAAGGTCACCGGATCTGGTGTCAATTTAAAGAAGTAGTCCAGTTACATATTTGTGGGCTTATAACTTGGCTTCTGAATGTCCTAGAGAGATCAGGTTTATTTTAATGTACTCCAATCAACAGCCCCCACAACCACAAAAAGGAATGGAGTCATTAGCACTTATGGTTTGTAAATGGCACCCAGAATTATGTTGCACGAAGCACAATTTCACATCATTCTGGGTCCATTTGTGTGAAAACAAGGTCCAATCAGGCTGAAACGCTACAAGAAGGTAGAATCTATTGAGTTGTAAGTGATCTGAACGTTTCAAGATGATCCCACAATCCTGTAGGGGGTAAAACCATGTCCCAAAGGTCACCGGGCCTGGTGTCACTTTAAAGAAGTAGTCCAGTTACACATGTGTGGGCCCATAACTTGGCTTCTGAATGTCCTAGAGAGATCAGGTTTGTTTTAGTGTACTCCAATAAACAGCCCCTACAACCACAAAAAGGAATGGAGTCATTAGCAGTTATGGTTTGTAAATGGCACCCAGAATTGTGTTGCACAAAGCACAATTTCACATCATTCTGGGTTCATTTGTGTGAAAACAAGGTCCAATCAGGCTGAAACGTTACAAGAAGGTAGAATCTATTGAGTTGTAAGTGATCTGAACGTTTCATGATGATCGCACATTCCTATAGGGGGTAAAACCATGTCCCAAAGGTCACCGGGCCTGGTGTCACTTTAAAGAAGTAGTCCAGTTACACATTTGTGGGCTTATAACTTGGCTTCTGAATGTCCTAGAGAGATCAGGTTTGTTTTAGTGTACTCCAATCAACATCCCCTACAACCAAAAAAAGGAATGGAGTCATTAGCACTTATGGTTTGTAAATGGCACCCAGAATTATGTTGCACGAAGCACAATTTCACATTATTCTGGGTTCATTTGTGTGAAAACAAGGTCCAATCAGGCTGAAACGTTACAAGAAGGTAGAATCTATTGAGTTGTAAGTGATCTGAACGTTTCATGATGATCGCACATTCCTATAGGGGGTAAAACCATGTCCCAAAGGTCACCGGGCCTGGTGTCACTTTAAAGAAGTAGCCCAGTTACACATTTGTGGGCTTATAACTTGGCTTCTGAATGTCCTAGAGAGATCAGGTTTGTTTTAGTGTACTCCAATCAACAGCCCCTACAACCACAAAAAGGAATGGAGTCATTAGCATTTATGGTTTGTAAATGGCACCCAGAATTATGTTGCACGAAGCACAATTTCACATCATTCTGGGTCCATTTGTGTGAAAACAAGGTCCAATCAGGCTGAAACGTTACAAGAAGGTAGAATCTATTGAGTTGTAAGTGATCTGAATGTTTCATGATGATCCCACATTCGTATAGGGGGTAAAACAATGTCCCAAAGGTCACCGGGCCTGGTGTCACTTTAAAGAAGTAGTCCAGTTACACATTTGTGGGCTTATAACTTGGCTTCTGAATGTCCTAGAGAGATCAGGTTTGTTTTAGTGTACTCCAATCAACAGCCCCTACAACCACAAAAAGGAATGGAGTCATTAGCACTTATGGTTTGTAAATGGCACCCAGAATTATGTTGCACGAAGCACAATTTCACATCATTCTGGGTCCATTTGTGTGAAAACAAGGTCCAGTCAGGCTGAAACGTTACAAGAAGGTAGAATCTATTGAGTTGTAAGTGATCTGAACGTTTCAAGATGATCGCACAATCCTAAGTGGGTCAAACCATGTCCCAAAGGTCACCGGATCTGGTGTCAATTTAAAGAAGTAGTCCAGTTACACATTTGTGGGCTTATAACTTGGCTTCTGAATGTCCTAGAGAGATCAGGTTTGTTTTAGTGTACTCCAATCAACAGCCCCTACAACCACAAAAAGGAATGGAGTCATTAGCACTTATGGTTTGTAAATGGCACCCAGAATTATGTTGCACGAAGCACAATTACACATCATTCTGGGTCCATTTGTGTGAAAACAAGGTCAAATCAGGCTGAAACATTACAAGAAGGTAGAATCTATTGAGTTGTAAGTGATCTGAACGTTTCAAGATATCGCACTTTCCTAAGGGGGTCAAACCATGTCCCAAAGGTCACCGGATCTGGTGTCACTTTAAAGAAGTTGTCCAGATACACATTTGTGGGCTTATAACTTTGCTTCTGAATATCCTAGAGAGGTCAGGTTTGTTTTAGAGTACTCCAATTAACAGCCCCCATTACCCCAAAAAGGAATGGAGTCATTAGCACTTATGGTTTTTAAATGGCACCCAGAATTATGTTGCACGAAGCACAATTTCACATCATTCTGGGTTCATTTGTGTGAAAACAAGGTCCAATCAGGCTGAAACGTTACAGGAAGGTAGAATCTATTGAGTTGTAAGTGATCTGAACGTTTCATGATGATAGCACTTTCCTAAGGGGGTCAAACCATGTCCCAAAGGTCACCGGATCTGGTGTCAATTTAAAGAAGTAGTCCAGTTACATATTTGTGGGCTTATAACTTGGCTTCTGAATGTCCTAGAGAGATCAGGTTTATTTTAATGTACTCCAATCAACAGCCCCCACAACCACAAAAAGGAATGGAGTCATTAGCACTTATGGTTTGTAAATGGCACCCAGAATTATGTTGCACGAAGCACAATTTCACATCATTCTGGGTCCATTTGTGTGAAAACAAGGTCCAATCAGGCTGAAACGCTACAAGGAGGTAGAATCTATTGAGTTGTAAGTGATCTGAACGTTTCAAGATGATCCCACAATCCTGTAGGGGGTAAAACCATGTCCCAAAGGTCACCGGGCCTGGTGTCACTTTAAAGAAGTAGTCCAGTTACACATGTGTGGGCTCATAACTTGGCTTCTGAATGTCCTAGAGAGATCAGGTTTGTTTTAGTGTACTCCAATCAACAGCCCCTACAACCCCAAAAAGGAATGGAGTCATTATCACTTATGGTTTTTAAATGGCACCCAGAATTGTGTTGCACGAAGCACAATTTCACATCATTCTGGGTTCATTTGTGTGAAAACAAGGTCCAATCAGGCTGAAACGTTACAAGAAGGTAGAATCGATTGAGTTGTAAGTGATCTGAACGTTTCATGATGATCGCACATTCCTATAAGGGGTAAAACCATGTCCCAAAGGTCACCGGGCCTGGTGTCACTTTAAAGAAGTAGTCCAGTTACACATTTGTGGGCTTATAACTTGGCTTCTGAATGTCCTAGAGAGATCAGGTTTGTTTTAGTGTACTCCAATCAACATCCCCTACAACCACAAAAAGGAATGGAGTCATTAGCACTTATGGTTTGTAAATGGCACCCAGAATTATGTTGCACGAAGCACAATTTCACATCATTCTGGGTTCATTTGTGTGAAAACAAGGTCCAATCAGGCTGAAACGTTACAAGAAGGTAGAATCTATTGAGTTGTAAGTGATCTGAACGTTTCATGATGATCGCACATTCCTATAGGGGGTAAAACCATGTCCCAAAGGTCACCGGGCCTGGTGTCACTTTAAAGAAGTAGTCCAGTTACACATTTGTGGGCTTATAACTTGGCTTCTGAATGTCCTAGAGAGATCAGGTTTGTTTTAGTGTACTCCAATCAACAGCCCCTACAACCACAAAAAGGAATGGAGTCATTAGCATTTATGGTTTGTAAATGGCACCCAGAATTATGTTGCACGAAGCACAATTTCACATCATTCTGGGTCCATTTGTGTGAAAACAAGGTCCAATCAGGCTGAAACGTTACAAGAAGGTAGAATCTATTGAGTTGTAAGTGATCTGAATGTTTCATGATGATCCCACATTTGTATAGGGGGTAAAACAATGTCCCAAAGGTCACCGGGCCTGGTGTCACTTTAAAGAAGTAGTCCAGTTACACATTTGTGGGCTTATAACTTGGCTTCTGAATGTCCTAGAGAGATCAGGTTTGTTTTAGTGTACTCCAATCAACAGCCCCTACAACCACAAAAAGGAATGGAGTCATTAGCACTTATGGTTTGTAAATGGCACCCAGAATTATGTTGCACGAAGCACAATTTCACATCATTCTGGGTCCATTTGTGTGAAAACAAGGTCCAGTCAGGCTGAAACGTTACAAGAAGGTAGAATCTATTGAGTTGTAAGTGATCTGAACGTTTCAAGATGATCGCACAATCCTAAGTGGGTCAAACCATGTCCCAAAGGTCACCAGATCTGGTGTCAATTTAAAGAAGTAGTCCAGTTACACATTTGTGGGCTTATAACTTGGCTTCTGAATGTCCTAGAGAGATCAGGTTTGTTTTAGTGTACTCCAATCAACAGCCCCTACAACCACAAAAAGGAATGGAGTCATTAGCACTTATGGTTTGTAAATGGCACCCAGAATTATGTTGCACGAAGCACAATTTCACATCATTCTGGGTCCATTTGTGTGAAAACAAGGTCCAATCAGGCTGAAACGTTACAAGAAGGTAGAATCTATTGAGTTGTAAGTGATCTGAACGTTTCAAGATGATCCGACAATCCTGTAGGGGTTAAAACCATGTCCCAAGGGTCACCGGGCCTGGTGTCACTTTAAAGAAGTAGTCCAGTTACACCTTTGTGGGCTTATAACTTGGCTTCTGAATGTCCTAGAGAGGTAAGGTTTGTTTTAGTGTACTCCAATCAACAGCCCCTACAACCACAAAAAGGAATGGAGTCATTAGCACTTATGGTTTGTAAATGGCACCCAGAATTATGTTGCACAAAGCACAATTTCACATCATTCTGGGTTCATTTGTGTGAAAACAAGGTCCAATCAGGCTGAAACGTTACAGGAAGGTATAATCTATTGAGTTGTAAGTGATCTGAACGTTTCATGATGATAGCACTTTCCTAAGGGGGTCAAACCATGTCCCAAAGGTCACCGGATCTGGTGTCAATTTAAAGAAGTAGTCCAGTTACACATTTGTGGGCTTATAACTTGGCTTCTGAATGTCCTACAGAGATCAGGTTTGTTTTAGTATACTCCAATCAACAGCCCCTACAACCACAAAAAGGAATGGAGTCATTAGCACTTATGGTTTGCAAATGGCACCCAGAATTATGTTGCATGAAGCACAATTTCACATCATTCTGGGTCCATTTGTGTGAAAACAAGGTCCAATCAGGCTGAAAAGTTACAAGAAGGTAGAATCTATTGAGTTGTAAGTGATCTGAACGTTTTATGATGATAGCACTTTCCTAAGGGGGTCAAACCATGTCCCAAAAGTCACCGGATCTGGTGTCAATTTAAAGAAGTAGTCCAGTTACACATTTGTGGGCTTATAACTTGGCTTCTGAATGTCCTAGAGAGGTCACGTTTGTTTTAGTGTACTCCAATCAACAGCCCCTACAACCACAAAAAGAAATGTAGTCATTGGCACTTATGGTTTGTAAATGGCACCCAGAATTATGTTGCACGAAGCACAATTTCACATCATTCTGGGTCCATTTGTGTGAAAACAAGGTCCAATCAGGCTGAAACGTTACAGGAAGGTAGAATCTATTGAGTTGTAAGTGATCTGAATGTTTCATGATGATAGCACTTTCCTAAGGGGGTCAAACCATGTCCCAAAGGTCACTGGATCTGGTGTCACTTTAAAGAATTAGTCCAGTTACACATTTTTGGGCTTATAACTTGGCTTCTGAATATCCTAGAGAGGTTAGGTTTGTTTTAGAGTACTCCAATTAACAGCCCCCATTACCCCAAAAAGGAATGGAGTCATTAGCACTTATGGTTTGTAAATGGCACCCAGAATTATGTTGCACGAAGCACAATTTCACATCATTCTGGGTCCATTTGTGTGAAAACAAGGTCCAATCAGGCTGAAACGCTACAAGAAGGTAGAATCTATTGAGTTGTAAGTGATCTGAACGTTTCAAGATGATCGCACATTCTTATAGGGGGTAAAACCATGTCCCAAAGGTCACCGGGCCTGGTGTCACTTTAAAGAAGTAGTCCAGTTACACCTTTGTGGGCTTATAACTTGGCTTCTGAATGTCCTAGAGAGGTTAGGTTTGTTTTAGTGTACTCCAATCAACAGCCCCTACAACCACAAAAGGAATGGAGTCATTAGCACTTATGGTTTGTAAATGGCACCCAGAATTATATTGCACGAAGCACAATTTCACATCATTCTGGGTTCATTTGTGTGAAAACAAGGTCCAATCAGGCTGAAACGTTACAGGAAGGTAGAATCTATTGAGTTGTAAGTGATCTGAACGTTTCATGATGATCGCACTTTCCTAAGGGGGTCAAACCATGTCCCAAAGGTCACCGGATCTGGTGTCAATTTAAAGAAGTAGTCCAGTTACACATTTGTGGGCTTATAACTTGGCTTCTGAATGCCCTAGAGAGATCAGGTTTGTTTTAGTGTACTCCAATCAACATCCCCTACAACCTCAAAAAGGAATGAGTCATTAGCACTTATGGTTTTTAACTGGCACCCAGAATTATGCTGCACTAAGCACAATTTCACATCATTCTGGGTTCATTTGTGTGAAAACAAGGTCCAATCAGGCTGAAACGTTACAGGAAGGTAGAATCTATTGAGTTGTAAGTGATCTGAACGTTTCATGATGATAGCACTTTCCTAAGGGGGTCAAACCATGTCCCAAAGGTCACCGAATCTGGTGTCAATTTAAAGAAGTAGTCCAGTTACACATTTGTGGGCTTATAACTTGGCTTCTGAATGTCCTAGAGAGATCAGGTTTGTTTTAATGTACTCTAACCAACAGCCCCTACAACCACAAAAAGGAATGGAGTCATTAGCACTTATAGTTTGTAAATGGCACCCAGAATTATGTTGCACGAAGCACAATTTCACATCATTCTGGGTCCATTTGTGTGAAAACAAGGTCCAATCAGGCTGAAACGTTACAAGAAGGTAGAATCTATTGAGTTGTAAGTGATCTGAACGTTTCATGATGATCGCACATTCCTATAGGGGGTCAAACCATGTCCCAAAGGTCACCGGGCCTGGTGTCACTTTAAAGAAGTAGTCCAGTTACACATTTGAGGGCTTATAACTTGGCTTCTGAATGTCCTAGAGCGATCAGGTTTGTTTTAGTGTACTCCAATCAACATCCCCTACAACCTCAAAAAGGAATGGAGTCATTAGCACTTATGGTTTTTAAATGGCACCCAGAATTATGTTGCACGAAGCACAATTTCACATCATTCTGGGTTCATTTGTGCGAAAACAAGGTCCAATCAGGCTGAAATGTTACAGGAAGGTAGAATCTATTGAGTTGTAAGTGATCTGAACGTTTCATGATGATAGCACTTTCCTAAGGGGGTCAAACCATGTCCCAAAGGTCACCGGATCTGGTGTCAATTTAAAGAAGTAGTCCAGTTACACCTTTGTGGGCTTATAACTTGGCTTCTGAATGTCCTAGAGAGATCAGGTTTGTTTTAGTGTTCTCCAATCAACAGCCCCTACAACCACAAAAAGGAATGGAGTCATTAGCACTTATGGATTGTAAATGGCACCCAGAATTATGTTGCACGAAGCACAATTTCACATCATTCTGGGTTCATTTGTGTGAAAACAAGGTCCATTCAGGCTGAAACATTACAGGAAGGTAGAATCTATTTAGTTGTAAGTGATCTGAACGTTTCATGATGATAGCACTTTCCTAAGGGGGTCAAACCATGTCTCAAAGGTCACCGGATCTGGTGTCAATTTAAAGTAGTCCAGTTACACCTTTGAGGGCTTATAACTTGGCTTCTGAATGTCCTAGAGAGATCAGGTTTTTTTTAATGTACTCCAATCAACAGCCCCTACAACCACAAAAAGGAATGGAGTCATTAGCACTTATGGTTTGTAAATGGCACCCAGAATTATGTTGCACGAAGCACAATTTCACATCATTCTGGGTCCATTTGTGTGAAAACAAGGTCCAATCAGGCTGAAACGCTACAAGAAGGTAGAATCTATTGAGTTGTAAGTGATCTGAACGTTTCATGATGATAGCACATTCCTATAGGGGGTCAAACCATGTCCCAAAGGTCTCCGGGCCTGGTGTCACTTTAAAGAAGTAGTCCAGTTACACCTTTGTGGGCTTATAACTTGGCTTCTGAATATCCTAAAGAGGTCAGGTTTGTTTTAGTGTACTCCAATCAACAGCTCCTACAACCACAAAAAGGAATGGAGTCATTAGCACTTATGGTTTGTAAATGGCACCCAGAATTAAATTGCACGAAGCACAATTTCACATCATTCTGGGTTCATTTGTGTGAAAACAAGGTCCAATCAGGCTGAAACGTTGCAGGAAGGTAGAATCTATTGAGTTGTAAGTGATCTGAACGTTTCATGATGATAGCACTTTCCTAAGTGGGTCAAAACATGTCCCAAAAGTCACCGGATCTGGTGTCAATTTAAAGAAGTAGTCCAGTTACACATTTGTGGGCTTATAACTTGGCTTCTGAATGCCCTAGAGAGATCAGGTTTGTTTTAGTGTACTCCAATCAACATCCCCTACAACCTCAAAAAGGAATGGATTCATTAGCACTTATGGTTTTTAACTGGCACCCAGAATTATGCTGCACTAAGCACAATTTCACATCATTCTGGGTTCATTTGTGTGAAAACAAGGTCCAATCAGGCTGAAACGTTACAGGAAGGTAGAATCTATTGAGTTGTAAGTGATCTGAACGTTTCATGATGATAGCACTTTCCTAAGGGGGTCAAACCATGTCCCAAAGGTCACCGGATCTGGTGTCAATTTAAAGAAGTAGTCCAGTTACACATTTGTGGGCTTATAACTTGGCTTCTGAATGTCCTAGAGAGATCAGGTTTGTTTTAATGTACTCCAACCAACAGCCCCTACAACCACAAAAAGGAATGGAGTCATTAGCACTTATAGTTTGTAAATGGCACCCAGAATTATGTTGCATGAAGCACAATTTCACATCATTCTGGGTCCATTTGTGTGAAAACAAGGTCCAATCAGGCTGAAACGTTACAAGAAGGTAGAATCTATTGAGTTGTAAGTGATCTGATGGTTTCATGATGATAGCACTTTCCAAAGGGGGTCAAACCATGTCCCAAAGGTCACCGGATCTGGTGTCAATTTAAAGAAGTAGTCCAGTTACACCTTTGTGGGCTTATAATTTGGCTTCTGAATGTCCTAGAGAGATCAGGTTTGTTTTAGTATACTCCAATCAACAGCCCCTACAACCACAAAAAGGAATGGAGTCATTAGCACTTATGGTTTTTAAATAGCACCCAGATTTATGTTGCACAAAGCACAGTTTCACATCATTCTGGGTCCATTTGTGTGAAAACAAGGTCCAATCAGGCTGAAACGCTACAAGAAGGTAGAATCTATTGAGTTGTAAGTGATCTGAACGTTTCATGATGATAGCACATTCCTATAGGGGGTCAAACCATGTCCCAAAGGTCTCCGGGCCTGGTGTCACTTTAAAGAAGTAGTCCAGTTACACCTTTGTGGGCTTATAACTTGGCTTCTGAATGTCCTAGAGCGGTCAGGTTTGTTTTAGTGTTCTCCAATCAACAGCCCCTACAACCGCAAAAAGGAATGGAGTCATTAGCACTTATGGATTGTAAATGGCACCCAGAATTATGTTGCACGAAGCACAATTTCACATCATTCTGGGTTCATTTGTGTGAAAACAAGGTCCAATCAGGCTGAAACATTACAGGAAGGTAGAATCTATTGAGTTGTAAGTGATCTGAACGTTTCATGATGATAGCACTTTCCTAAGGGGGTCAAACCATGTCTCAAAGGTCACCGGATCTGGTGTCAATTTAAAGAAGTAGTCCAGTTACACATTTGTGGGCTTATAACTTGGCTTCTGAATGCCCTAGAGAGATCAAATTTGTTTTAATGTACTCCAACCAACAGCCCCTACAACCACAAAAAGGAATGGAGTCATTAGCACTTATGGTTTTTAAATGGCACCCAGAATTATGTTGCACGAAGCACAATTTCACTTCATTCTGGGTTCATTTGTGTGAAAACAAGGTCCAATCAGGCTGAAACGTTACAGGAAGGTAGAATCTATTGAGTTGTAAGTGATCTGAACATTTCATGAAGATTGCACATTCCTATAGGGGGTGAAACCATGTCCCAAAGGTCACCGGGCCTGGTGTCACTTTAAAGAAGTAGTGCAGTTACACCTTTGTGGGCTTATAACTTGGCTTCTGAATGTCCTAGAGAGATCAGGTTTGATTTAGTATACTCCAATCAACAGCCCCTACAACCACAAAAAGGAATGGAGTCATTAGCACTTATGGTTTTTAAATGGCACCCAGAATTATGTTGCACGATGCACAATTTCACTTCATTCTGGGTTCATTTGTGTGAAAACAAGGTCCAATCAGGCTGAAACGTTACAGGAAGGTAGAATCTATTGAGTTGTAAGTGATCTAACGTTTCATGATGATAGCTCTTTCCTAAGGGGGTCAAACCATGTCCCAAAGGTCACCGGATCTGGTGTCAATTTAAAGAAGTAGTTCAGTTACACATTTGTGGGCTTATAACTTGGCTTCTGAATGTCCTAGAGAGGTTAGGTTTGTTTTAGTGTACTCCAATCAACAGCCTCTACAACCACAAAAAGGAATGGAGTCATTAGCACTTATGGTTTGTAAATTGCACCCAGAATTATGTTGCACGAAGCACAATTTCACATCATTCTGGGTTCATTTGTGTGAAAACAAGGTCCAATCAGGCTGAAACGTTACAGGAAGGTAGAATCTATTGAGTTGTAAGTGATCTGAACGTTTCACGATGATAGCACTTTCCTAACGGGGTCAAACCATGTCCCAAAGGTCACCGGATCTGGTGTCAATTTAAAGAAGTAGTCCAGTTACACATTTGTGGGCTTATAACTTGGCTTCTGAATGTCCTAGAGAGATCAGGTTTGTTTTAATGTACTCCAACCAACAGCCCCTACAACCACAAAAAGGAATGGAGTCATTAGCACTTATAGTTTGTAAATGGCACCCAGAATTATGTTGCAAGAAGCACAATTTCACATCATTCTGGGTCCATTTGTGTGAAAACAAGGTCCAATCAGGCTGAAACGTTACAAGAAGGTAGAATGTATTGAGTTGTAAGTGATCTGAACGTTTCATGATGATCGCACATTCCTATAGGGGGTCAAACCATGTCCCAAAGGTCACCGGGCCTGGTGTCACTTTAAAGAAGTAGTCCAGTTACACATTTGAGGGCTTATAACTTGGCTTCTGAATGTCCTAGAGCGATCAGGTTTGTTTTAGTGTACTCCAATCAAAAGCCCCTACAACCTCAAAAAGGAATGGAGTCATTAGCACTTATGGTTTTTAAATGGCACCCAGAATTATGTTGCACGAAGCACAATTTCACATCATTCTGGGTTCATTTGTGTGAAAACAAGGTCCAATCAGGCTGAAATGTTACAGGAAGGTAGAATCTATTGAGTTGTAAGTAATCTGAACGTTTCATGATGATAGCACTTTCCTAAGGGGGTCAAACCATGTGCCAAAGGTCACCGGATCTGGTGTCAATTTAAAGAAGTAGTCCAGTTACACCTTTGTGGGCTTATAACTTGGCTTCTGAATGTCCTAGAGAGATCAGGTTTGTTTTAGTATACTCCAATCAACAGCCCCTACAACCACAAAAAGGAATGGAGTCATTAGCACTTATGGTTTTTAAATGGCACCCAGAATTATGTTGCACGAAGCACAATTTCACATCATTCTGGGTTCATTTGTGTGAAAACAAGGTCCAATCAGGCTGAAACGTTACAGGAAGGTAGAATCTATTGAGTTGTAAGTGATCTGAACGTTTCAAGATGATCGCACATTCCTATAGGGAGTAAAACCATGTCCCAACGGTCACCGGGCCTGGTGTCACTTTAAAGAAGTAGTCCAGTTACACCTTTGTGGGCTTATAACTTGGCTTCTGAATGTCCTAGAGAGGTCAGGTTTGTTTTAGTGTTCTCCAATCAACAGCCCCTACAACCACAAAAAGGAATGGAGTCATTAGCACTTATGGTTTGTAAATGGCACCCAGAATTATGTTGCACGAAGCACAATTTCACATCATTCTGGGTCCATTTGTGTGAAAACAAGGTCCAATCAGGCTGAAACGTTTCAAGAAGGTAGAATCTATTGAGTTGTAAGTGATCTGAACGTTTCATGATGATAGCACTTTCCTAAGGGGGTCAAACCATGTCCCAAAGGTCACCGGATCTGGTGTCAATTTAAAGAAGTAGTCCATTTACACATTTGTGGGCTTATAACTTGGCTTCTGAATGTCCTAGAGAGATCAGGTTTGTTTTAATGTACTCCAACCAACAGCCCCTACAACCACAAAAAGGAATGGAGTCATTAGCACTTATGGTTTTTAAATGGCACCCAGAATTATGTTGCACGAAGCACAATTTCACATCATTCTGGGTTCATTTGTGTGAAAACAAGGTCCAATCAGGCTGAAACGTTACAGGAAGGTAGAATCTATTGAGTTGTAAGTGATCTGAACGTTTCAAGATGATCGCACATTCCTATAGGGGGTCAAACCATGTCCAAAAGGTCACCGGGCCTGGTGTCACTTTAAAGAAGTAGTCCAGTTACACCTTTGTGGGCTTATAACTTGGCTTCTGAATGTCCTAGAGAGATCAGGTTTGTTTTAGTATACTCCAATCAACAGCCCCTACAACCTCAAAAAGGAATGGAGTCATTAGCACTTAAGGTTTGTAAATAGCACCCAGAATTATGTTGCACGAAGCACAATTTCACATCATTCTGGGTCCATTTGTGTGAAAACAAGGTCCAATCAGGCTGAAACGCTACAAGAAGGTAGAATCTATTGAGTTGTAAGTGATCTGAACGTTTCATGATGATAGCACATTCCTATAGGGGGTCAAACCATGTCCCAAAGGTCACCGGATCTGGTGTCATTTTAAAGAAGTAGTCCAGTTACTCCTTTGTGGGCTTATAACTTGGCTTCTGAATGTCCTAGAGAGGTTAGGTTTGTTTTAGTGTACTCCAATCAACAGCCCCTACAACCACAAAAAGGAATGGAGTCATTAGCACTTATGGTTTTTAATGGCACCCAGAATTATATTGCACGAAGCACAATTTCACATCATTCTGGGTTCATTTGTGTGAAAACAAGGTCCAATCAGGCTGAAACGTTACAGGAAGGTAGAATCTATTGAGTTGTAAGTGATCTAAACGTTTCATGATGATAGCACTTTCCTAAGGGGGTCAAAACATGTCCCAAAAGTCACCGGATCTGGTGTCAATTTAAAGAAGTAGTCCAGTTACACATTTGTGGGCTTATAACTTGGCTTCTGAATGCCCTAGAGAGATCAGGTTTGTTTTAGTGTACTCCAATCAACATCCCCTACAACCTCAAAAAGGAATGGAGGCATTAGCACTTATTGTTTTTAAATGGCACCCAGAATTATGCTGCACTAAGCACAATTTCACATCATTCTGGGTCCATTTGTGTGAAAACAAGGTCCAATCAGGGTGAAACGTTACAGGAAGGTAGAATCTATTGAGTTGTAAGTGATCTGAACGTTTCATGATGATAGTTCTTTCCTAAGGGGGTCAAACCATGTCCCAAAGGTCACCGGATCTGGTGTCAATTTAAAGAAGTAGTCCAGTTACACATTTGTGGGCTTATAACTTGGCTTCTGAATGTCCTTGAGAGATCAGGTTTGTTTTAATGTAGTCCAACCAACAGCCCCTACAACCACAAAAAGGAATGGAGTCATTAGCACTTATAGTTTGTAAATGGCACCCAGAATTATGTTGCACGAAGCACAATTTCACATCATTCTGGGTCCATTTGTGTGAAAACAAGGTCCAATCAGGCTGAAAAGTTACAAGAAGGTAGAATCTATTGAGTTGTAAGTGATCTGAACGTTTCATGATGATCGCACATTCCTATAGGGGGTCAAACCATGTCCCAAAGGTCACCGGGCCTGGTGTCACTTTAAAGAAGTAGTCCAGTTACACATTTGAGGGCTTATAACTTGGCTTCTGAATGTCCTAAAGCGATCAGGTTTGTTTTAGTGTACTCCAATCAACAGCCCCTACAACCTCAAAAAGGAATGGAGTCATTAGCACTTATGGTTTGTAAATGGCACCCAGAATTATGTTGCACGAAGCACAATTTCACATCATTCTGGGTTCATTTGTGTGAAAACAAGGTCCAATCAGGCTGAAACATTACAGGAAGGTAGAATCTTTTGAGTTGTAAGTGATCTGAACGTTTCATGATGATAGCACTTTCCTAAGGGGGTCAAACCATGTCCCAAACGTCACCGGATCTGGTGTCAATTTAAAGAAGTAGTCCAGTTACACCTTTGTGGACTTATAACTTGGCTTCTGAATGTCCTAGAGAGATCAGGGTTGTTTTAGTATACTCCAATCAACAGCCCCTACAACCACAAAAAGGAATGGAGTCATTAGCATTTATGGTTTTTAAATGGCAGCCAGAATTATGTTGCACGAAGCACAATTTCACATCATTTTGGGTTCATTTGTGTGAAAACAAGGTCCAATCAGGCTGAAACGTTACAGGAAGGTAGAATCGATTGAGTTGTAAGTGATCTGAACGTTTCAAGATGATCGCACATTCCTATAGGGAGTAAAACCATGTCCCAACGGTCACCGGGCCTGGTGTCACTTTAAAGAAGTAGTCCAGTTACACCTTTGTGGGCTTATAACTTGGCTTCTGAATGTCCTAGAGAGGTCAGGTTTGTTTTAGTGTTCTCCAATCAACAGCCCCTACAACCACAAAAAGGAATGGAGTCATTAGCACTTATGGATTGTAAATGGCACCCAGAATTATGTTGCACGAAGCACAATTTCACATCATTCTGGGTTCATTTGTGTGAAAAAAAGGTCCAATCAGGCTGAAACATTACAGGAAGGTAGGATCTATTGAGTTGTAAGTGATCTGAACGTTTCATGATGATAGCACTTTCCTAAGGGGGTCAAACCATGTCTCAAAGGTCACCGGATCTGGTGTCAATTTAAAGAAGTAGTCCAGTTACACCTTTGTGGGCTTATAACTTGGCTTCTGAATGCTCTAGAGAGATCAGGTTTGTTTTAATGTACTCCAACCAACAGCCCCTACAACCACAAAAAGGAATGGAGTCATTAGCACTTATGGTTTTTAAATGGCACCCAGAATTATGTTGCACGAAGCACAATTTCACTTCATTCTGGGTTCATTTGTGTGAAAACAAGGTCCAATCAGGCTGAAACGTTACAGGAAGGTAGAATCTATTGAGTTGTAAGTGATCTGAACATTACATGAAGATCGCACATTCCTATAGGGGGTCAAACCATGTCCCAAAGGTCACCGGGTCTGGTGTCACTTTAAAGAAGTAGTGCAGTTACACCTTTGTGGGCTTATAACTTGGCTTCTGAATGTCCTAGAGAGATCAGGTTTGTTTTAGTATACTCCAATCAAAAGCCCCCACAACCACAAAAAGGAATGGAGTCCTTAGCACTTATGGTTTTTAAATGGCACCCAGAATTATGTTGCACGATGCACAATTTCACTTCATTCTGGGTTCATTTGTGTGAAAACAAGGTCCAATGAGGCTGAAACGTTACAGGAAGGTAGAATCTATTGAGTTGTAAGTGATCTGAACATTTCATGATGATAGCACTTTCCTAAGGGGGTCAAACCATGTCCCAAAGGTCACCGGATCTGGTGTCAATTTAAAGAAGTAGTCCAGTTACACATTTGTGGGCTTATAACTTGGCTTCTGAATGTCCTAGAGAGGTTAGGTTTGTTTTAGTGTACTCCAATCAACAGCCTCTACAACCACAAAAAGGAATGGAGTCATTAGCACTTATGGTTTGTAAATGGCACCCAGAATTATGTTGCACGAAGCACAATTTCACATCATTCTGGGTTCATTTGTGTGAAAACAAGGTCCAATCAGGCTGAACCATTACAGGAAGGTAGAATCTATTGAGTTGTAAGTGATCTGAACGTTTCATGATGATAGCACTTTCCTAAGGTGGTCAAACCATGTCCCAAAGGTCACCGGATCTGGTGTCAATTTAAAGAAGTAGTCCAGTTACACATTTGTGGGCTTATAACTTGGCTTCTGAATGTCCTAGAGAGATCAGGTTTGTTTTAATGTACTCCAACCAACAGCCCCTACAACCACAAAAAGAAATGGAGTCATTTAGCACTTATAGTTTGTAAATGGCACCCAGAATTATGTTGCACGTAGCACAATTTCACATCATTCTGGGTCCATTTGTGTGAAAACAAGGTCCAATCAGGCTGAAACGTTACAAGAAGGTAGAATCTATTGAGTTGTAAGTGATCTGAACGTTTCATGATGATCGCACATTCCTATAGGGGGTCAAACCATGTCCCAAAGGTCACCGGGCCTGGTGTCACTTTAAAGAAGTAGTCCAGTTACACATTTGAGGGCTTATAACTTGGCTTCTGAATGTCCTAGAGCGATCAGGATTGTTTTAGTGTACTCCAATCAACAGCCCCTACAACCTCAAAAAGGAATGGAGTCATTAGCACTTATGGTTTTTAAATGGCACCCAGAAATATGTTGCACGAAGCACAATTTCACATCATTCTGGGTTCATTTGTGTGAAAACAAGGTCCAATCAGGCTGAAATGTTACAGGAAGGTAGAATCTATTGAGTTGTAAGTGATCTGAACGTTTCATGACGATAGCACTTTCCTAAGGGGGTCAAACCATGTCCCAAAGGTCACCGGATCTGGTGTCAATTTAAAGAAGTAGTCCAGTTACACCTTTGTGGGCTTATAACTTGGCTTCTGAATGTCCTAGAGAGATCAGGTTTGTTTTAGTATACTCCAATCAACAGCCCCTACAACCACAAAAAGGAATGGAGTCATTAGCACTTATGGTTTTTAAATGGCACCCAGAATTATGTTGCACGAAGCACAATTTCACATCATTCTGGGTTCATTTGTGTGAAAACAACGTCCAATCAGGCTGAAACGTTACAGGAAGGTAGAATCTATTGAGTTGTAAGTGATCTGAATGTTTCAAGATGATCGCACATTCCTATAGGGAGTAAAACCATGTCCCAACGGTCACCGGGCCTAAAGTCACTTTAAAGAAGTAGTCCAGTTACACCTTTGTGGGCTTATAACATGGCTTCTGAATGTCCTAGAGAGGTCAGGTTTGTTTTAGTGTTCTCCAATCAACAGCCCCTACAACCACAAAAAGGAATGGAGTCATTAGCACTTATGGATTGTAAATGGCACCCAGAATTATGTTGCACGAAGCACAATTTCACATGATTCTGGGTTCATTTGTGTGAAAACAAGGTCCAATCAGGCTGAAACGTTACAGGAAGGTAGAATCTATTGAGTTGTAAGTGATCTGAACGTTTCATGATGATAGCACTTTCCTAAGGGGGTCAAACCATGTCTCAAAGGTCACCGGATCTGGTGTCAATTTAAAGAAGTAGTCCAGTTACACATTTGTGGGCTTATAACTTGGCTTCTGAATGCCCTAGAAAGATCAGGTTTGTTTTAATGTACTCCAACCAACAGCCCCTACAACCACAAAAAGGAATGGAGTCATTAGCACTTATGGTTTGTAAATGGCACCCAGAATTATGTTGCACGAAGCACAATTTCACATCATTCTGGGTCCATTTGTGTGAAAACAAAGTCCAATCAGGCTGAAACGTTACAGGAAGGTAGAATCTATTGAGTTGTAAGTGATCTGAACGTTTCGTGATGATAGCACTTTCCTAAGGGGGTCAAACCATGTCCCAAAGGTCACCGGGCCTGGTGTCACTTTAAAGAAGTAGTCCAGTTACACCTTTGTGGGCTTATAACTTGGCTTCTGAATGTCCTAGAGAGATCAGGTTTGTTTTAGTATACTCCAGTCAACAGCCCCTACAACCACAAAAAGGAATGGAGTCCTTAGCACTTATGGTTTTTAAATGGCACCCAGAATTATGTTGCACGAAGCACAATTTCACTTCATTCTGGGTTCATTTGTGTTAAAACAAGGTCCAATCAGGCTGAAACGTTACAGGAAGGTAGAATCTATTGAGTTGTAAGTGATCTGAACGTTTCATGATGATAGCACTTTCCTAAGGGGGTCAAACCATGTCCCAAAGGTCACCGGATCTGGTGTCAATTTAAAGAAGTAGTCCAGTTACACATTTGTGGGCTTATAACTTGGCTTCTGAATGTCCTAGAGAGGTTAGGTTTGTTTTAGTGTACTCCAATCAACAGCCCCTACAACCACAAAAAGTAATGGAGTCATTAGCACTTATGGTTTTTAAATGGCACCCAGAATTCTGCTGTACAAAGCACAATTTCACATCATTCTGGGTTCATTTGTGTGAAATCAAGGTCCAATCAGGCTGAAACGTTACAGGAAGGTAGAATCTATTGAGTTGTAAGTGATCTGAACGTTTCATGATGATAGCCCTTTCCTAAGGGGGTCAAACCATGTCCCAAAGGTCACCGGATCTGGTGTCAATTTAAAGAAGTAGTCCAGTTACACATTTGTGGGCTTATAACTTGGCTTCTGAATGTCCTAGAGAGATCAGGTTTGTTTTAATGTACTCCAACCTACAGCCCCTACAACCACAAAAAGGAATGGAGTCATTAGCACTTATGGTTTGTAAATGGCACCCAGAATTATGTTGCACTAAGCACAATTTCACATCATTCTGGGTCCATTTGTGTGAAAACAAGGTCCGTTCAGGCTGAAACGTTACAAGAAGGTAGAATCTATTGAGTTGTAAGTGATCTGAACGTTTCATGAAGATCGCACATTCCTATAGGGGGTCAAACCATGTCCCAAAGGTCGCCGGGCCTGGTGCTACTTTAAAGAAGTAGTCCAGTTACACCTTTGTGGGCTTATAACTTGGCTTCTGAATGTCCTAGAGAGATCAGGTTTGTTTTCGTATACTCCAATCAACAGCCCCTACAACCACAAAAAGGAATGGAGTCATTAGCACTTATGGTTTTTAAATGGCATCCAGAATTATGTTGCACGAAGCACAATTTCACATCATTCTGGGTTCATTTGTGTGAAAACAAGGTCCAATCAGGCTGAAACATTACAGGAAGGTAGAATCTATTGAGTTGTAAGTGATCTGAACGTTTCAAGATGATCGCACATTCCTATAGGGGGTCAAACCATGTCCCAAAGGTCACCGGGCCTGGTGTCACTTTAAAGAAGTAGTGCAGTTACACCTTTGTGGGCTTATAACTTGGCTTCTGAATGTCCTAGAGAGATCAGGTTTGTTTTAGTGTAGTCCAATCAACAGCCCCTACAACCACAAAAAGGAATGAAGTCATTAGCACTTATGGTTTGTAAATGGCACCCAGAATTATGTTGCACGAAGCACAATTTCACATCATTCTGGGTTCATTTGTGTGAAAACAAGGTCCAATCAGGCTGAAACGTTACAGGAAGGTACAATCTATTGAGTTGTAAGTGATCTGAACGTTTCATGATGATAGCACATTCCTATAGGGGGTCAAACCATGTCCCAAAGGTCACCGGATCTGGTGTCAATTTAAAGAAGTAGTCCAGTTACACCTTTGTGGGCTTATAACTTGGCTTCTGAATGGACTAGAGAGGTTAGGTTTGTTTTAGTGTACTCCAATCAACAGCCCCTACAACCACAAAAAGGAATGGAGTCATTAGGACTTATGGTTTGTAAATGGCACCCAGAATTATGTTGCACGAAGCACAATTTCACATCATTCTGGGTTCATTTGTGTGAAAACAAGGTCCAATCAGGCTGAAACGTTACAAGAAGGTAGAATCTATTGAGTTGTAAGTGATCTGAACGTTTCATGATGATCGCACATTCCTATAGGGGGTCAAACCATGTCCCAAAGATCACCGGACCTGGTGTCACTTTAAAGAAGTAGTCCAGTTACACCTTTGAGGGCTTATAACTTGGCTTCTGAATGTCCTAGAGAGATCAGGTTTGTTTTAGTGTACTCCAATCAACAGCCCCTACAACCTCAAAAAGGAATGGAGTCAGTAGCAGTTAAGGTTTGTAAATGGCACCCAGAATTATGTTGCACGAAGCACAATTTCACATCATTCTGGGTCCATTTGTGTGAAAACAAGGTCCAATCAGGCTGAAACGCTACAAGAAGGTAGAATCTATTGAGTTGTAAGTGATCTGAACGTTTCATGATGATAGCACTTTCCTAAGGGGGTCAAACCATGTCCCAAAGGTCACCGGATCTGGTGTCAATTTAAAGAAGTAGTCCAGTTACACATTTGTGGGCTTATAACTTGGCTTCTGAATGTCCTAGAGAGATCAGGTTTGTTTTAGTGTAGTCCAATCAACAGCCCCTACAACCACAAAAAGGAATGGAGTCATTAGCACTTATGGTTTGTAAATGGCACCCAGAATTATGTTGCATGAAGCACAATTTCACATCATTCTGGGTCCATTTGTGTGAAAACAAGGTCCAATCAGGCTCAAACGTTACAAGAAGGTAGAATCTATTGAGTTGTAAGTGATCTGAACGTTTCATGATGATCGCACATTCCTATAGGGGGACAAACCATGTCCCAAAGGTCACCGGGCCTGGTGTCACTTTAAAGAAGTAGTCCAGTTACACCTTTGTGGGCTTATAACTTGGCTTCTGAATATCCTAAAGAGGTCAGGTTTGTTTTAGTGTACTCCAATCAACAGCCCCTACAACCACAAAAAGGAATGGAGTCATTAGCACTTATGGTTTGTAAATGGCACCCAGAATTATGTTGCACAAAGCACAATTTCACATCATTCTGGGTCCATTTGTCTGAAAACAAGGTCCAATCAGGCTGAAACGCTACAAGAAGGTAGAATCTATTGAGTTGTAAGTTATCTGAACGTTTCAAGATGATCGCTCATTCTTATAGGGGGTAAAACCATGTCCCAAAGGTCACCGGGCCTGGTGTCACTTTAAAGAAGTAGTCCAGTTACACATTTGTGGGCTTATAACTTGGCTTCTGAATGTCCTAGAGAGGTTAGGTTTGTTTTAGTGTACTCCATTCAACAGCCCCTACAACCTCAAAAAGGAATGGAGTCATTAGCACTTATGGTTTTTAAATGGCACCCAGAATTATGCTGCACTAAGCACAATTTCACATCATTCTGGGTTCATTTGTGTGAAAACAAGGTCCAATCAGGCTGAAACGTTACAGGAAGGTAGAATCTATTGAGTTGTAAGTGATCTGAACGTTTCATGATGATAGCACTTTCCTAAGGGGGTCAAACCATGTCCCAATGGTCACCGGATCTGGTGTCAATTTAAAGAAGTAGTCCAGTTACACATTTGTGGGCTTATAACTTGGCTTCTGAATGTCCTAGAGAGATCAGGTTTGTTTTAGTGTACTCCAATCAACAGCCCCTAAACCACAAAAAGGAATGGAGTCATTAGCACTTATGGTTTGTAAACGGCACCCAGAATTATGTTGCACGAAGCACAGTTTCACATCATTCTGGGTTCATTTGTGTGAAAACAAGGTCCAATCAGGCTGAAACGTTACAGGAAGGTAGAATCTATTGAGTTGTAAGTGATCTGAACGTTTCATGATGATAGCACTTTCCTAAGGGGGTCAAACCATGTCCCAAAGGTCACCGGATCTGGTGTCAATTTAAAGAAGTAGTCCAGTTACATATTTGTGGGCTTATAACTTGGCTTCTGAATGTCCTAGAGAGATCAGGTTTGTTTTAATGTACTCCAATCAACAGCCCCTACAACCACAAAAAGGAATGGAGTCATTAGCACTTATGGTTTGTAAATGGCACCCAGAATTATGTTGCACGAAGCACAATTTCACATCATTCTGGGTTCATTTGTGTGAAAACAAGGTCCAATCAGGCTGAAACGTTACAAGAAGGTAGAATCTATTGAGTTGTAAGTGATCTGAACGTTTCATGATGATAGCACTTTCCTAAGGGGGTCAAACCATGTCCCAAAGGTCACCGGATCTGGTGTCAATTTAAAGAAGTAGTCCAGTTACACATTTGTGGGCTTATAACTTGGCTTCTGAATGTCCTAGAGAGATCAGGTTTGTTTTAGTGTAGTCCAATCAACAGCCCCTACAACCACAAAAAGGAATGGAGTCATTAGCACTTATGGTTTGTAAATGGCACCCAGAATTATGTTGCACGAAGCACAATTTCACTTCATTCTGGGTCCATTTGTGTGAAAACAAGGTCCATTCAGGCTGAAATGTTACAAGAAGGTAGAATCTATTGAGTTGTAAGTGATCTGAACGTTTCATGATGATCGCACATTCCTATAGGGGGTCAAACCATGTCCCAAAGGTCACCGGGCCTGGTGTCACTTTAAAGAAGTAGTCCAGTTACACCTTTGTGGGCTTATAACTTGGCTTCTGAATATCCTAAAGAGGTCAGGTTTGTTTTAGTGTACTCCAATCAACAGCCCCTACAACCACAAAAAGGAATGGAGTCATTAGCACTTATGGTTTGTAAATGGCACCCAGAATTATGTTGCACGAAGCACAATTTCACATCACTCTGGGTCCATTTGTGTGAAAACAAGGTCCAATCAGGCTGAAACGTTACAGGAAGGTAGAATCTATTGAGTTGTAAGTGATCTGAACGTTTCAAGATGATCGCACTTTCCTAAGGGGGTCAAACCATGTCCCAAAGGTCACCGGATCTGGTGTCAGTTTAAAGAAGTAGTCCAGTTACACCTTTGTGGGCTTATAACTTGGCTTCTGAATGTCCTAGAGAGATCAGGTATGTTTTAGTATACTCCAATCAACAGCCCCTACAACCACAAAAAGGAATGGAGTCATTAGCACTTATGGTTTTTAAATGGCACCCAGAATTATGTTGCACGAAGCACAATTTCACATCATTCTGGGTTCATTTGTGTGAAAACAAGGTCCAATCAGGCTGAAACGTTACAGGAAGGTAGAATCTATTGAGTTGTAAGTGATCTGAACGTTTCATCATGATAGCACTTTCCTAAGGGGGTCAAACCATGTCCCAAAGGTCACCGGATCTGGTGTCAATTTAAAGAAGTAGTCCAGTTACACATTTGGGGGCTTATAACTTGGCTTCTGAATGTCCTAGAGAGATCAGGTTTGTTTTAATGTACTCCAATCAACAGCCCCTACAACCACAAAAAGGAATGGAGTCATTAGCACTTATGGTTTGTAAATGGTACCCAGAATTATGTTGCACGAAGCACAATTTCACATTATTCTGGGTCCATTTGTGTGAAAACAAGGTCCAATCAGGCTGAAACGCTACAAGAAGGTAGAATCTATTGAGTTGTAAGTGATCTGAACGTTTCAAGATGATCGCACATTCTTATAGGGGGTAAAACCATGTCCCAAAGGTCACCGGATCTGGTGTCACTTTAAAGAAGTAGTCCAGTTACACCTTTGTGGGCTTATAACTTGGCTTCTGAATGTCCTAGAGAGGTCAGGTTTGTTTTAGTGTTCTCCAATCAACAGCCCCTACAACCACAAAAAGGAATGGAGTCATTAGCACTTATGGATTGTAAATGGCACCCAGAATTATGTTGCACGAAGCACAATTTCACATCATTCTGGGTTCATTTGTGTGAAAAAAAGGTCCAATCAGGCTGAAACATTACAGGAAGGTAGAATCTTTTGAGTTGTAAGTGATCTGAACGTTTCATGATGATAGCACTTTCCTAAGGGGGTCAAACCATGTCCCAAACGTCACCGGATCTGGTGTCATTTTAAAGAAGTAGTCCAGTTACTCCTTTGTGGGCTTATAACTTGGCTTCTGAATGTCCTAGAGAGGTTAGGTTTGTTTTAGTGTACTCCAATCAACAGCCCCTACAACCACAAAAAGGAATGGAGTCATTAGCACTTATGGTTTTTAATGGCACCCAGAATTATATTGCACGAAGCACAATTTCACATCATTCTGGGTTCATTTGTGTGAAAACAAGGTCCAATCAGGCTGAAACGTTACAGGAAGGTAGAATCTATTGAGTTGTAAGTGATCTAAACGTTTCATGATGATAGCACTTTCCTAAGGGGGTCAAAACATGTCCCAAAAGTCACCGGATCTGGTGTCAATTTAAAGAAGTAGTCCAGTTACACATTTGTGGGCTTATAACTTGGCTTCTGAATGCCCTAGAGAGATCAGGTTTGTTTTAGTGTACTCCAATCAACATCCCCTACAACCTCAAAAAGGAATGGAGGCATTAGCACTTATGGTTTTTAAATGGCACACAGAATTATGCTGCACTAAGCACAATTTCACATCATTCTGGGTCCATTTGTGTGAAAACAAGGTCCAATCAGGGTGAAACGTTACAGGAAGGTAGAATCTATTGAGTTGTAAGTGATCTGAACGTTTCATGATGATAGTTCTTTCCTAAGGGGGTCAAACCATGTCCCAAAGGTCACCGGATCTGGTGTCAATTTAAAGAAGTAGTCCAGTTACACATTTGTGGGCTTATAACTTGGCTTCTGAATGTCCTTGAGAGATCAGGTTTGTTTTAATGTAGTCCAACCAACAGCCCCTACAACCACAAAAAGGAATGGAGTCATTAGCACTTATAGTTTGTAAATGGCACCCAGAATTATGTTGCACGAAGCACAATTTCACATCATTCTGGGTCCATTTGTGTGAAAACAAGGTCCAATCAGGCTGAAAAGTTACAAGAAGGTAGAATCTATTGAGTTGTAAGTGATCTGAACGTTTCATGATGATCGCACATTCCTATAGGGGGTCAAACCATGTCCCAAAGGTCACCGGGCCTGGTGTCACTTTAAAGAAGTAGTCCAGTTACACATTTGAGGGCTTATAACTTGGCTTCTGAATGTCCTAAAGCGATCAGGTTTGTTTTAGTGTACTCCAATCAACAGCCCCTACAACCTCAAAAAGGAATGGAGTCATTAGCACTTATGGTTTGTAAATGGCACCCAGAATTATGTTGCACGAAGCACAATTTCACATCATTCTGGGTTCATTTGTGTGAAAACAAGGTCCAATCAGGCTGAAACATTACAGGAAGGTAGAATCTTTTGAGTTGTAAGTGATCTGAACGTTTCATGATGATAGCACTTTCCTAAGGGGGTCAAACCATGTCCCAAACGTCACCGGATCTGGTGTCAATTTAAAGAAGTAGTCCAGTTACACCTTTGTGGACTTATAACTTGGCTTCTGAATGTCCTAGAGAGATCAGGGTTGTTTTAGTATACTCCAATCAACAGCCCCTACAACCACAAAAAGGAATGGAGTCATTAGCATTTATGGTTTTTAAATGGCAGCCAGAATTATGTTGCACGAAGCACAATTTCACATCATTTTGGGTTCATTTGTGTGAAAACAAGGTCCAATCAGGCTGAAACGTTACAGGAAGGTAGAATCTATTGAGTTGTAAGTGATCTGAACGTTTCAAGATGATCGCACATTCCTATAGGGAGTAAAACCATGTCCCAACGGTCACCGGGCCTGGTGTCACTTTAAAGAAGTAGTCCAGTTACACCTTTGTGGGCTTATAACTTGGCTTCTGAATGTCCTAGAGAGGTCAGGTTTGTTTTAGTGTTCTCCAATCAACAGCCCCTACAACCACAAAAAGGAATGGAGTCATTAGCACTTATGGATTGTAAATGGCACCCAGAATTATGTTGCACGAAGCACAATTTCACATCATTCTGGGTTCATTTGTGTGAAAAAAAGGTCCAATCAGGCTGAAACATTACAGGAAGGTAGGATCTATTGAGTTGTAAGTGATCTGAACGTTTCATGATGATAGCACTTTCCTAAGGGGGTCAAACCATGTCTCAAAGGTCACCGGATCTGGTGTCAATTTAAAGAAGTAGTCCAGTTACACCTTTGTGGGCTTATAACTTGGCTTCTGAATGCTCTAGAGAGATCAGGTTTTTTTTAATGTACTCCAACCAACAGACCCTACAACCACAAAAAGGAATGGAGTCATTAGCACTTATGGTTTTTAAATGGCACCCAGAATTATGTTGCACGAAGCACAATTTCACTTCATTCTGGGTTCATTTGTGTGAAAACAAGGTCCAATCAGGCTGAAACGTTACAGGAAGGTAGAATCTATTGAGTTGTAAGTGATCTGAACATTTCATGAAGATCGCACATTCCTATAGGGGGTCAAACCATGTCCCAAAGGTCACCGGGTCTGGTGTCACTTTAAAGAAGTAGTGCAGTTACACCTTTGTGGGCTTATAACTTGGCTTCTGAATGTCCTAGAGAGATCAGGTTTGTTTTAGTATACTCCAATCAAAAGCCCCCACAACCACAAAAAGGAATGGAGTCCTTAGCACTTATGGTTTTTAAATGGCACCCAGAATTATGTTGCACGATGCACAATTTCACTTCATTCTGGGTTCATTTGTGTGAAAACAAGGTCCAATGAGGCTGAAACGTTACAGGAAGGTAGAATCTATTGAGTTGTAAGTGATCTGAACATTTCATGATGATAGCACTTTCCTAAGGGGGTCAAACCATGTCCCAAAGGTCACCGGATCTGGTGTCAATTTAAAGAAGTAGTCCAGTTACACATTTGTGGGCTTATAACTTGGCTTCTGAATGTCCTAGAGAGGTTAGGTTTGTTTTAGTGTACTCCAATCAACAGCCTCTACAACCACAAAAAGGAATGGAGTCATTAGCACTTATGGTTTGTAAATGGCACCCAGAATTATGTTGCACGAAGCACAATTTCACATCATTCTGGGTTCATTTGTGTGAAAACAAGGTCCAATCAGGCTGAAACATTACAGGAAGGTAGAATCTATTGAGTTGTAAGTGATCTGAACGTTTCATGATGATAGCACTTTCCTAAGGTGGTCAAACCATGTCCCAAAGGTCACCGGATCTGGTGTCAATTTAAAGAAGTAGTCCAGTTACACATTTGTGGGCTTATAACTTGGCTTCTGAATGTCCTAGAGAGATCAGGTTTGTTTTAATGTACTCCAACCAACAGCCCCTACAACCACAAAAAGAAATGGAGTCATTTAGCACTTATAGTTTGTAAATGGCACCCAGAATTATGTTGCACGTAGCACAATTTCACATCATTCTGGGTCCATTTGTGTGAAAACAAGGTCCAATCAGGCTGAAACGTTACAAGAAGGTAGAATCTATTGAGTTGTAAGTGATCTGAACGTTTCATGATGATCGCACATTCCTATAGGGGGTCAAACCATGTCCCAAAGGTCACCGGGCCTGGTGTCACTTTAAAGAAGTAGTCCAGTTACACATTTGAGGGCTTATAACTTGGCTTCTGAATGTCCTAGAGCGATCAGGTTTGTTTTAGTGTACTCCAATCAACAGCCCCTACAACCTCAAAAAGGAATGGAGTCATTAGCACTTATGGTTTTTAAATGGCACCCAGAAATATGTTGCACGAAGCACAATTTCACATCATTCTGGGTTCATTTGTGTGAAAACAAGGTCCAATCAGGCTGAAATGTTACAGGAAGGTAGAATCTATTGAGTTGTAAGTGATCTGAACGTTTCATGACGATAGCACTTTCCTAAGGGGGTCAAACCATGTCCCAAAGGTCACCGGATCTGGTGTCAATTTAAAGAAGTAAACCAGTTACACCTTTGTGGGCTTATAACTTGGCTTCTGAATGTCCTAGAGAGATCAGGTTTGTTTTAGTATACTCCAATCAACAGCCCCTACAACCACAAAAAGGAATGGAGTCATTAGCACTTATGGTTTTTAAATGGCACCCAGAATTATGTTGCACGAAGCACAATTTCACATCATTCTGGGTTCATTTGTGTGAAAACAACGTCCAATCAGGCTGAAACGTTACAGGAAGGTAGAATCTATTGAGTTGTAAGTGATCTGAACGTTTCAAGATGATCGCACATTCCTATAGGGAGTAAAACCATGTCCCAACGGTCACCGGGCCTAAAGTCACTTTAAAGAAGTAGTCCAGTTACACCTTTGTGGGCTTATAACATGGCTTCTGAATGTCCTAGAGAGGTCAGGTTTGTTTTAGTGTTCTCCAATCAACAGCCCCTACAACCACAAAAAGGAATGGAGTCATTAGCACTTATGGATTGTAAATGGCACCCAGAATTATGTTGCACGAAGCACAATTTCACATGATTCTGGGTTCATTTGTGTGAAAACAAGGTCCAATCAGGCTGAAACGTTACAGGAAGGTACAATCTATTGAGTTGTAAGTGATCTGAACGTTTCATGATGATAGCACTTTCCTAAGGGGGTCAAACCATGTCTCAAAGGTCACCGGATCTGGTGTCAATTTAAAGAAGTAGTCCAGTTACACATTTGTGGGCTTATAACTTGGCTTCTGAATGCCCTAGAAAGATCAGGTTTGTTTTAATGTACTCCAACCAACAGCCCCTACAACCACAAAAAGGAATGGAGTCATTAGCACTTATGGTTTGTAAATGGCACCCAGAATTATGTTGCACGAAGCACAATTTCACATCATTCTGGGTCCATTTGTGTGAAAACAAAGTCCAATCAGGCTGAAACGTTACAGGAAGGTAGAATCTATTGAGTTGTAAGTGATCTGAACGTTTCGTGATGATAGCACTTTCCTAAGGGGGTCAAACCATGTCCCAAAGGTCACCGGGCCTGGTGTCACTTTAAAGAAGTAGTCCAGTTACACCTTTGTGGGCTTATAACTTGGCTTCTGAATGTCCTAGAGAGATCAGGTTTGTTTTAGTATACTCCAGTCAACAGCCCCTACAACCACAAAAAGGAATGGAGTCCTTAGCACTTATGGTTTTTAAATGGCACCCAGAATTATGTTGCACAGAGCACAATTTCACTTCATTCTGGGTTCATTTGTGTTAAAACAAGGTCCAATCAGGCTGAAACGTTACAGGAAGGTAGAATCTATTGAGTTGTAAGTGATCTGAACGTTTCATGATGATAGCACTTTCCTAAGGGGGTCAAACCATGTCCCAAAGGTCACCGGATCTGGTGTCAATTTAAAGAAGTAGTCCAGTTACACATTTGTGGGCTTATAACTTGGCTTCTGAATGTCCTAGAGAGGTTAGGTTTGTTTTAGTGTACTCCAATCAACAGCCCCTACAACCACAAAAAGTAATGGAGTCATTAGCACTTATGGTTTTTAAATGGCACCCAGAATTATGCTGTACAAAGCACAATTTCACATCATTCTGGGTTCATTTGTGTGAAATCAAGGTCCAATCAGGCTGAAACGTTACAGGAAGGTAGAATCTATTGAGTTGTAAGTGATCTGAACGTTTCATGATGATAGCCCTTTCCTAAGGGGGTCAAACCATGTCCCAAAGGTCACCGGATCTGGTGTCAATTTAAAGAAGTAGTCCAGTTACACATTTGTGGGCTTATAACTTGGCTTCTGAATGTCCTAGAGAGATCAGGTTTGTTTTAATGTACTCCAACCTACAGCCCCTACAACCACAAAAAGGAATGGAGTCATTAGCACTTATGGTTTGTAAATGGCACCCAGAATTATGTTGCACTAAGCACAATTTCACATCATTCTGGGTCCATTTGTGTGAAAACAAGGTCCGTTCAGGTTGAAACGTTACAAGAAGGTAGAATCTATTGAGTTGTAAGTGATCTGAACGTTTCATGAAGATCGCACATTCCTATAGGGGGTCAAACCATGTCCCAAAGGTCGCCGGGCCTGGTGCTACTTTAAAGAAGTAGTCCAGTTACACCTTTGTGGGCTTATAACTTGGCTTCTGAATGTCCTAGAGAGATCAGGTTTGTTTTCGTATACTCCAATCAACAGCCCCTACAACCACAAAAAGGAATGGAGTCATTAGCACTTATGGTTTTTAAATGGCATCCAGAATTATGTTGCACGAAGCACAATTTCACATCATTCTGGGTTCATTTGTGTGAAAACAAGGTCCAATCAGGCTGAAACATTACAGGAAGGTAGAATCTATTGAGTTGTAAGTGATCTGAACGTTTCAAGATGATCGCACATTCCTATAGGGGGTCAAACCATGTCCCAAAGGTCACCGGGCCTGGTGTCACTTTAAAGAAGTAGTGCAGTTACACCTTTGTGGGCTTATAACTTGGCTTCTGAATGTCCTAGAGAGATCAGGTTTGTTTTAGTGTAGTCCAATCAACAGCCCCTACAACCACAAAAAGGAATGAAGTCATTAGCACTTATGGTTTGTAAATGGCACCCAGAATTATGTTGCACGAAGCACAATTTCACATCATTCTGGGTTCATTTGTGTGAAAACAAGGTCCAATCAGGCTGAAACGTTACAGGAAGGTACAATCTATTGAGTTGTAAGTGATCTGAACGTTTCATGATGATAGCACATTCCTATAGGGGGTCAAACCATGTCCCAAAGGTCACCGGATCTGGTGTCAATTTAAAGAAGTAGTCCAGTTACACCTTTGTGGGCTTATAACTTGGCTTCTGAATGGACTAGAGAGGTTAGGTTTGTTTTAGTGTACTCCAATCAACAGCCCCTACAACCACAAAAAGGAATGGAGTCATTAGGACTTATGGTTTGTAAATGGCACCCAGAATTATGTTGCACGAAGCACAATTTCACATCATTCTGGGTTCATTTGTGTGAAAACAAGGTCCAATCAGGCTGAAACGTTACAAGAAGGTAGAATCTATTGAGTTGTAAGTGATCTGAACGTTTCATGATGATCGCACATTCCTATAGGGGGTCAAACCATGTCCCAAAGATCACCGGACCTGGTGTCACTTTAAAGAAGTAGTCCAGTTACACCTTTGAGGGCTTATAACTTGGCTTCTGAATGTCCTAGAGAGATCAGGTTTGTTTTAGTGTACTCCAATCAACAGCCCCTACAACCTCAAAAAGGAATGGAGTCAGTAGCAGTTAAGGTTTGTAAATGGCACCCAGAATTATGTTGCACGAAGCACAATTTCACATCATTCTGGGTCCATTTGTGTGAAAACAAGGTCCAATCAGGCTGAAACGCTACAAGAAGGTAGAATCTATTGAGTTGTAAGTGATCTGAACGTTTCATGATGATAGCACTTTCCTAAGGGGGTCAAACCATGTCCCAAAGGTCACCGGATCTGGTGTCAATTTAAAGAAGTAGTCCAGTTACACATTTGTGGGCTTATAACTTGGCTTCTGAATGTCCTAGAGAGATCAGGTTTGTTTTAGTGTAGTCCAATCAACAGCCCCTACAACCACAAAAAGGAATGGAGTCATTAGCACTTATGGTTTGTAAATGGCACCCAGAATTATGTTGCATGAAGCACAATTTCACATCATTCTGGGTCCATTTGTGTGAAAACAAGGTCCAATCAGGCTCAAACGTTACAAGAAGGTAGAATCTATTGAGTTGTAAGTGATCTGAACGTTTCATGATGATCGCACATTCCTATAGGGGGACAAACCATGTCCCAAAGGTCACCGGGCCTGGTGTCACTTTAAAGAAGTAGTCCAGTTACACCTTTGTGGGCTTATAACTTGGCTTCTGAATATCCTAAAGAGGTCAGGTTTGTTTTAGTGTACTCCAATCAACAGCCCCTACAACCACAAAAAGGAATGGAGTCATTAGCACTTATGGTTTGTAAATGGCACCCAGAATTATGTTGCACGAAGCACAATTTCACATCATTCTGGGTCCATTTGTCTGAAAACAAGGTCCAATCAGGCTGAAACGCTACAAGAAGGTAGAATCTATTGAGTTGTAAGTTATCTGAACGTTTCAAGATGATCGCTCATTCTTATAGGGGGTAAAACCATGTCCCAAAGGTCACCGGGCCTGGTGTCACTTTAAAGAAGTAGTCCAGTTACACATTTGTGGGCTTATAACTTGGCTTCTGAATGTCCTAGAGAGGTTAGGTTTGTTTTAGTGTACTCCATTCAACAGCCCCTACAACCTCAAAAAGGAATGGAGTCATTAGCACTTATGGTTTTTAAATGGCACCCAGAATTATGCTGCACTAAGCACAATTTCACATCATTCTGGGTTCATTTGTGTGAAAACAAGGTCCAATCAGGCTGAAACGTTACAGGAAGGTAGAATCTATTGAGTTGTAAGTGATCTGAACGTTTCATGATGATAGCACTTTCCTAAGGGGGTCAAACCATGTCCCAATGGTCACCGGATCTGGTGTCAATTTAAAGAAGTAGTCCAGTTACACATTTGTGGGCTTATAACTTGGCTTCTGAATGTCCTAGAGAGATCAGGTTTGTTTTAGTGTACTCCAATCAACAGCCCCTAAACCACAAAAAGGAATGGAGTCATTAGCACTTATGGTTTGTAAACGGCACCCAGAATTATGTTGCACGAAGCACAGTTTCACATCATTCTGGGTTCATTTGTGTGAAAACAAGGTCCAATCAGGCTGAAACGTTACAGGAAGGTAGAATCTATTGAGTTGTAAGTGATCTGAACGTTTCATGATGATAGCACTTTCCTAAGGGGGTCAAACCATGTCCCAAAGGTCACCGGATCTGGTGTCAATTTAAAGAAGTAGTCCAGTTACATATTTGTGGGCTTATAACTTGGCTTCTGAATGTCCTAGAGAGATCAGGTTTGTTTTAATGTACTCCAATCAACAGCCCCTACAACCACAAAAAGGAATGGAGTCATTAGCACTTATGGTTTGTAAATGGCACCCAGAATTATGTTGCACGAAGCACAATTTCACATCATTCTGGGTTCATTTGTGTGAAAACAAGGTCCAATCAGGCTGAAACGTTACAAGAAGGTAGAATCTATTGAGTTGTAAGTGATCTGAACGTTTCATGATGATAGCACTTTCCTAAGGGGGTCAAACCATGTCCCAAATGTCACCGGATCTGGTGTCAATTTAAAGAAGTAGTCCAGTTACACATTTGTGGGCTTATAACTTGGCTTCTGAATGTCCTAGAGAGATCAGGTTTGTTTTAGTGTAGTCCAATCAACAGCCCCTACAACCACAAAAAGGAATGGAGTCATTAGCACTTATGGTTTGTAAATGGCACCCAGAATTATGTTGCACGAAGCACAATTTCACTTCATTCTGGGTCCATTTGTGTGAAAACAAGGTCCATTCAGGCTGAAATGTTACAAGAAGGTAGAATCTATTGAGTTGTAAGTGATCTGAACGTTTCATGATGATCGCACATTCCTATAGGGGGTCAAACCATGTCCCAAAGGTCACCGGGCCTGGTGTCACTTTAAATAAGTAGTCCAGTTACACCTTTGTGGGCTTATAACTTGGCTTCTGAATATCCTAAAGAGGTCAGGTTTGTTTTAGTGTACTCCAATCAACAGCCCCTACAACCACAAAAAGGAATGGAGTCATTAGCACTTATGGTTTGTAAATGGCACCCAGAATTATGTTGCACGAAGCACAATTTCACATCACTCTGGGTCCATTTGTGTGAAAACAAGGTCCAATCAGGCTGAAACGTTACAGGAAGGTAGAATCTATTGAGTTGTAAGTGATCTGAACGTTTCAAGATGATCGCACTTTCCTAAGGGGGTCAAACCATGTCCCAAAGGTCACCGGATCTGGTGTCAGTTTAAAGAAGTAGTCCAGTTACACCTTTGTGGGCTTATAACTTGGCTTCTGAATGTCCTAGAGAGATCAGGTATGTTTTAGTATACTCCAATCAACAGCCCCTACAACCACAAAAAGGAATGGAGTCATTAGCACTTATGGTTTTTAAATGGCACCCAGAATTATGTTGCACGAAGCACAATTTCACATCATTCTGGGTTCATTTGTGTGAAAACAAGGTCCAATCAGGCTGAAACGTTACAGGAAGGTAGAATCTATTGAGTTGTAAGTGATCTGAACGTTTCATCATGATAGCACTTTCCTAAGGGGGTCAAACCATGTCCCAAAGGTCACCGGATCTGGTGTCAATTTAAAGAAGTAGTCCAGTTACACATTTGGGGGCTTATAACTTTGCTTCTGAATGTCCTAGAGAGATCAGGTTTGTTTTAATGTACTCCAATCAACAGCCCCTACAACCACAAAAAGGAATGGAGTCTTTAGCACTTATGGTTTGTAAATGGTACCCAGAATTATGTTGCACGAAGCACAATTTCACATTATTCTGGGTCCATTTGTGTGAAAACAAGGTCCAATCAGGCTGAAACGCTACAAGAAGGTAGAATCTATTGAGTTGTAAGTGATCTGAACGTTTCAAGATGATCGCACATTCTTATAGGGGGTAAAACCATGTCCCAAAGGTCACCGGATCTGGTGTCACTTTAAAGAAGTAGTCCAGTTACACCTTTGTGGGCTTATAACTTGGCTTCTGAATGTCCTAGAGAGGTCAGGTTTGTTTTAGTGTTCTCCAATCAACAGCCCCTACAACCACAAAAAGGAATGGAGTCATTAGCACTTATGGATTGTAAATGGCACCCAGAATTATGTTGCACGAAGCACAATTTCACATCATTCTGGGTTCATTTGTGTGAAAAAAAGGTCCAATCAGGCTGAAACATTACAGGAAGGTAGAATCTTTTGAGTTGTAAGTGATCTGAACGTTTCATGATGATAGCACTTTCCTAAGGGGGTCAAACCATGTCCCAAACGTCACCGGATCTGGTGTCAATTTAAAGAAGTAGTCCAGTTACACCTTTGTGGACTTATAACTTGGCTTCTGAATGTCCTAGAGAGATCAGGGTTGTTTTAGTATACTCCAATCAACAGCCCCTACAACCACAAAAAGGAATGGAGTCATTAGCATTTATGGTTTTTAAATGGCACCCAGAATTATGTTGCACGAAGCACAATTTCACATCATTTTGGGTTCATTTGTGTGAAAACAAGGTCCAATCAGGCTGAAACGTTACAGGAAGGTAGAATCTATTGAGTTGTAAGTGATCTGAACGTTTCAAGATGATCGCACATTCCTATAGGGAGTAAAACCATGTCCCAACGGTCACCGGGCCTGGTGTCACTTTAAAGAAGTAGTCCAGTTACACCTTTGTGGGCTTATAACTTGGCTTCTGAATGTCCTAGAGAGGTCAGGTTTGTTTTAGTGTTCTCCAATCAACAGCCCCTACAACCACAAAAAGGAATGGAGTCATTAGCACTTATGGATTGTAAATGGCACCCAGAATTATGTTGCACGAAGCACAATTTCACATCATTCTGGGTTCATTTGTGTGAAAAAAAGGTCCAATCAGGCTGAAACATTACAGGAAGGTAGGATCTATTGAGTTGTAAGTGATCTGAACGTTTCATGATGATAGCACTTTCCTAAGGGGGTCAAACCATGTCTCAAAGGTCACCGGATCTGGTGTCAATTTAAAGAAGTAGTCCAGTTACACCTTTGTGGGCTTATAACTTGGCTTCTGAATGCTCTAGAGAGATCAGGTTTGTTTTAATGTACTCCAACCAACAGCCCCTACAACCACAAAAAGGAATGGAGTCATTAGCACTTATGGTTTTTAAATGGCACCCAGAATTATGTTGCACGAAGCACAATTTCACTTCATTCTGGGTTCATTTGTGTGAAAACAAGGTCCAATCAGGCTGAAACGTTACAGGAAGGTAGAATCTATTGAGTTGTAAGTGATCTGAACATTTCATGAAGATCGCACATTCCTATAGGGGGTCAAACCATGTCCCAAAGGTCACCGGGTCTGGTGTCACTTTAAAGAAGTAGTGCAGTTACACCTTTGTGGGCTTATAACTTGGCTTCTGAATGTCCTAGAGAGATCAGGTTTGTTTTAGTATACTCCAATCAAAAGCCCCCACAACCACAAAAAGGAATGGAGTCCTTAGCACTTATGGTTTTTAAATGGCACCCAGAATTATGTTGCAAGATGCACAATTTCACTTCATTCTGGGTTCATTTGTGTGAAAACAAGGTCCAATGAGGCTGAAACGTTACAGGAAGGTAGAATCTATTGAGTTGTAAGTGATCTGAACATTTCATGATGATAGCACTTTCCTAAGGGGGTCAAACCATGTCCCAAAGGTCACCGGATCTGGTGTCAATTTAAAGAAGTAGTCCAGTTACACATTTGTGGGCTTATAACTTGGCTTCTGAATGTCCTAGAGAGGTTAGGTTTGTTTTAGTGTACTCCAATCAACAGCCTCTACAACCACAAAAAGGAATGGAGTCATTAGCACTTATGGTTTGTAAATGGCACCCAGAATTATGTTGCACGAAGCACAATTTCACATCATTCTGGGTTCATTTGTGTGAAAACAAGGTCCAATCAGGCTGAAACATTACAGGAAGGTAGAATCTATTGAGTTGTAAGTGATCTGAACGTTTCATGATGATAGCACTTTCCTAAGGTGGTCAAACCATGTCCCAAAGGTCACCGGATCTGGTGTCAATTTAAAGAAGTAGTCCAGTTACACATTTGTGGGCTTATAACTTGGCTTCTGAATGTCCTAGAGAGATCAGGTTTGTTTTAATGTACTCCAACCAACAGCCCCTACAACCACAAAAAGAAATGGAGTCATTTAGCACTTATAGTTTGTAAATGGCACCCAGAATTATGTTGCACGTAGCACAATTTCACATCATTCTGGGTCCATTTGTGTGAAAACAAGGTCCAATCAGGCTGAAACGTTACAAGAAGGTAGAATCTATTGAGTTGTAAGTGATCTGAACGTTTCATGATGATCGCACATTCCTATAGGGGGTCAAACCATGTCCCAACGGTCACCGGGCCTAAAGTCACTTTAAAGAAGTAGTCCAGTTACACCTTTGTGGGCTTATAACATGGCTTCTGAATGTCCTAGAGAGGTCAGGTTTGTTTTAGTGTTCTCCAATCAACAGCCCCTACAACCACAAAAAGGAATGGAGTCATTAGCACTTATGGATTGTAAATGGCACCCAGAATTATGTTGCACGAAGCACAATTTCACATGATTCTGGGTTCATTTGTGTGAAAACAAGGTCCAATCAGGCTGAAACGTTACAGGAAGATAGAATCTATTGAGTTGTAAGTGATCTGAACGTTTCATGATGATAGCACTTTCCTAAGGGGGTCAAACCATGTCTCAAAGGTCACCGGATCTGGTGTCAATTTAAAGAAGTAGTCCAGTTACACATTTGTGGGCTTATAAATTGGCTTCTGAATGCCCTAGAAAGATCAGGTTTGTTTTAATGTACTCCAACCAACAGCCCCTACAACCACAAAAAGGAATGGAGTCATTAGCACTTATGGTTTGTAAATGGCACCCAGAATTATGTTGCACGAAGCACAATTTCACATCATTCTGGGTCCATTTGTGTGAAAACAAAGTCCAATCAGGCTGAAACGTTACAGGAAGGTAGAATCTATTGAGTTGTAAGTGATCTGAACGTTTCGTGATGATAGCACTTTCCTAAGGGGGTCAAACCATGTCCCAAAGGTCACCGGGCCTGGTGTCACTTTAAAGAAGTAGTCCAGTTACACATTTGTGGGCTTATAACTTGGCTTCTGAATGTCCTAGAGAGATCAGGTTTGTTTTAGTATACTCCAGTCAACAGCCCCTACAACCACAAAAAGGAATGGAGTCCTTAGCACTTATGGTTTTTAAATGGCACCCAGAATTATGTTGCACGAAGCACAATTTCACTTCATTCTGGGTTCATTTGTGTTAAAACAAGGTCCAATCAGGCTGAAACGTTACAGGAAGGTAGAATCTATTGAGTTGTAAGTGATCTGAACGTTTCATGATGATAGCACTTTCCTAAGGGGGTCAAACCATGTCCCAAAGGTCACCGGATCTGGTGTCAATTTAAAGAAGTAGTCCAGTTACACATTTGTGGGCTTATAACTTGGCTTCTGAATGTCCTAGAGAGGTTAGGTTTGTTTTAGTGTACTCCAATCAACAGCCCCTACAACCACAAAAAGTAATGGAGTCATTAGCACTTATGGTTTTTAAATGGCACCCAGAATTATGCTGTACAAAGCACAATTTCACATCATTCTGGGTTCATTTGTGTGAAATCAAGGTCCAATCAGGCTGAAACGTTACAGGAAGGTAGAATCTATTGAGTTGTAAGTGATCTGAACGTTTCATGATGATAGCCATTTCCTATTGGGGTCAAACCATGTCCCAAAGGTCACCGGATCTGGTGTCAATTTAAAGAAGTAGTCCAGTTACACATTTGTGGGCTTATAACTTGGCTTCTGAATGTCCTAGAGAGATCAGGTTTGTTTTAATGTACTCCAACCTACAGCCCCTACAACCACAAAAAGGAATGGAGTCATTAGCACTTATGGTTTGTAAATGGCACCCAGAATTATGTTGCACTAAGCACAATTTCACATCATTCTGGGTCCATTTGTGTGAAAACAAGGTTCGTTCAGGCTGAAACGTTACAAGAAGGTAGAATCTATTGAGTTGTAAGTGATCTGAACGTTTCATGAAGATCGAACATTCCTATAGGGGGTCAAACCATGTCCCAAAGGTCGCCGGGCCTGGTGCTACTTTAAAGAAGTAGTCCAGTTACACCTTTGTGAGCTTATAACTTGGCTTCTGAATGTCCTAGAGAGATCAGGTTTGTTTTCGTATACTCCAATCAACAGCCCCTACAACCACAAAAAGGAATGGAGTCATTAGCACTTATGGTTTTTAAATGGCATCCAGAATTATGTTGCACGAAGCACAATTTCACATCATTCTGGGTTCATTTGTGTGAAAACAAGGTCCAATCAGGCTGAAACATTACAGGAAGGTAGAATCTATTGAGTTGTAAGTGATCTGAACGTTTCAAGATGATCGCACATTCCTATAGGGGGTCAAACCATGTCCCAAAGGTCACCGGGCCTGGTGTCACTTTAAAGAAGTAGTCCAGTTACACCTTTGTGGGCTTATAACTTGGCTTCTGAATGTCCTAGAGAGATCAGGTTTGTTTTAGTGTAGTCCAATCAACAGCCCCTACAACCACAAAAAGGAATGAAGTCATTAGCACTTATGGTTTGTAAATGGCACCCAGAATTATGTTGCACGAAGCACAATTTCACATCATTCTGGGTTCATTTGTGTGAAAACAAGGTCCAATCAGGCTGAAACATTACAGGAAGGTAGAATCTATTGAGTTGTAAGTGATCTGAACGTTTCATGATGATAGCACTTTCCTAAGGTGGTCAAACCATGTCCCAAAGGTCACCGGATCTGGTGTCAATTTAAAGAAGTAGTCCAGTTACACATTTGTGGGCTTATAACTTGGCTTCTGAATGTCCTAGAGAGATCAGGTTTGTTTTAATGTACTCCAACCAACAGCCCCTACAACCACAAAAAGAAATGGAGTCATTTAGCACTTATAGTTTGTAAATGGCACCCAGAATTATGTTGCACGTAGCACAATTTCACATCATTCTGGGTCCATTTGTGTGAAAACAAGGTCCAATCAGGCTGAAACGTTACAAGAAGGTAGAATCTATTGAGTTGTAAGTGATCTGAACGTTTCATGATGATCGCACATTCCTATAGGGGGTCAAACCATGTCCCAACGGTCACCGGGCCTAAAGTCACTTTAAAGAAGTAGTCCAGTTACACCTTTGTGGGCTTATAACATGGCTTCTGAATGTCCTAGAGAGGTCAGGTTTGTTTTAGTGTTCTCCAATCAACAGCCCCTACAACCACAAAAAGGAATGGAGTCATTAGCACTTATGGATTGTAAATGGCACCCAGAATTATGTTGCACGAAGCACAATTTCACATGATTCTGGGTTCATTTGTGTGAAAACAAGGTCCAATCAGGCTGAAACGTTACAGGAAGATAGAATCTATTGAGTTGTAAGTGATCTGAACGTTTCATGATGATAGCACTTTCCTAAGGGGGTCAAACCATGTCTCAAAGGTCACCGGATCTGGTGTCAATTTAAAGAAGTAGTCCAGTTACACATTTGTGGGCTTATAAATTGGCTTCTGAATGCCCTAGAAAGATCAGGTTTGTTTTAATGTACTCCAACCAACAGCCCCTACAACCACAAAAAGGAATGGAGTCATTAGCACTTATGGTTTGTAAATGGCACCCAGAATTATGTTGCACGAAGCACAATTTCACATCATTCTGGGTCCATTTGTGTGAAAACAAAGTCCAATCAGGCTGAAACGTTACAGGAAGGTAGAATCTATTGAGTTGTAAGTGATCTGAACGTTTCGTGATGATAGCACTTTCCTAAGGGGGTCAAACCATGTCCCAAAGGTCACCGGGCCTGGTGTCACTTTAAAGAAGTAGTCCAGTTACACATTTGTGGGCTTATAACTTGGCTTCTGAATGTCCTAGAGAGATCAGGTTTGTTTTAGTATACTCCAGTCAACAGCCCCTACAACCACAAAAAGGAATGGAGTCCTTAGCACTTATGGTTTTTAAATGGCACCCAGAATTATGTTGCACGAAGCACAATTTCACTTCATTCTGGGTTCATTTGTGTTAAAACAAGGTCCAATCAGGCTGAAACGTTACAGGAAGGTAGAATCTATTGAGTTGTAAGTGATCTGAACGTTTCATGATGATAGCACTTTCCTAAGGGGGTCAAACCATGTCCCAAAGGTCACCGGATCTGGTGTCAATTTAAAGAAGTAGTCCAGTTACACATTTGTGGGCTTATAACTTGGCTTCTGAATGTCCTAGAGAGGTTAGGTTTATTTTAGTGTACTCCAATCAACAGCCCCTACAACCACAAAAAGTAATGGAGTCATTAGCACTTATGGTTTTTAAATGGCACCCAGAATTATGCTGTACAAAGCACAATTTCACATCATTCTGGGTTCATTTGTGTGAAATCAAGGTCCAATCAGGCTGAAACGTTACAGGAAGGTAGAATCTATTGAGTTGTAAGTGATCTGAACGTTTCATGATGATAGCCATTTCCTAAGGGGGTCAAACCATGTCCCAAAGGTCACCGGATCTGGTGTCAATTTAAAGAAGTAGTCCAGTTACACATTTGTGGGCTTATAACTTGGCTTCTGAATGTCCTAGAGAGATCAGGTTTGTTTTAATGTACTCCAACCTACAGCCCCTACAACCACAAAAAGGAATGGAGTCATTAGCACTTATGGTTTGTAAATGGCACCCAGAATTATGTTGCACTAAGCACAATTTCACATCATTCTGGGTCCATTTGTGTGAAAACAAGGTTCGTTCAGGCTGAAACGTTACAAGAAGGTAGAATCTATTGAGTTGTAAGTGATCTGAACGTTTCATGAAGATCGAACATTCCTATAGGGGGTCAAACCATGTCCCAAAGGTCGCCGGGCCTGGTGCTACTTTAAAGAAGTAGTCCAGTTACACCTTTGTGAGCTTATAACTTGGCTTCTGAATGTCCTAGAGAGATCAGGTTTGTTTTCGTATACTCCAATCAACAGCCCCTACAACCACAAAAAGGAATGGAGTCATTAGCACTTATGGTTTTTAAATGGCATCCAGAATTATGTTGCACGAAGCACAATTTCACATCATTCTGGGTTCATTTGTGTGAAAACAAGGTCCAATCAGGCTGAAACATTACAGGAAGGTAGAATCTATTGAGTTGTAAGTGATCTGAACGTTTCAAGATGATCGCACATTCCTATAGGGGGTCAAACCATGTCCCAAAGGTCACCGGGCCTGGTGTCACTTTAAAGAAGTAGTCCAGTTACACCTTTGTGGGCTTATAACTTGGCTTCTGAATGTCCTAGAGAGATCAGGTTTGTTTTAGTGTAGTCCAATCAACAGCCCCTACAACCACAAAAAGGAATGAAGTCATTAGCACTTATGGTTTGTAAATGGCACCCAGAATTATGTTGCACGAAGCACAATTTCACATCATTCTGGGTTCATTTGTGTGAAAACAAGGTCCAATCAGGCTGAAACGTTACAGGAAGGTACAATCTATTGAGTTGTAAGTGATCTGAACGTTTCATGATGATAGCACATTCCTATAGGGGGTCAAACCATGTCCCAAAGGTCACCGGATCTGGTGTCAATTTAAAGAAGTAGTCCAGTTACACCTTTGTGGGCTTATAACTTGGCTTCTGAATGGACTAGAGAGGTTAGGTTTGTTTTAGTGTACTCCAATCAACAGCCCCTACAACCACAAAAAGGAATGGAGTCATTAGGACTTATGGTTTGTAAATGGCACCCAGAATTATGTTGCACGAAGCACAATTTCACATCATTCTGGGTTCATTTGTGTGAAAACAAGGTCCAATCAGGCTGAAACGTTACAAGAAGGTAGAATCTATTGAGTTGTAAGTGATCTGAACGTTTCATGATGATCGCACATTCCTATAGGGGGTCAAACCATGTCCCAAAGATCACCGGACCTGGTGTCACTTTAAAGAAGTAGTCCAGTTACACCTTTGAGGGCTTATAACTTGGCTTCTGAATGTCCTAGAGAGATCAGGTTTGTTTTAGTGTACTCCAATCAACAGCCCCTACAACCTCAAAAAGGAATGGAGTCAGTAGCAGTTAAGGTTTGTAAATGGCACCCAGAATTATGTTGCACGAAGCACAATTTCACATCATTCTGGGTCCATTTGTGTGAAAACAAGGTCCAATCAGGCTGAAACGCTACAAGAAGGTAGAATCTATTGAGTTGTAAGTGATCTGAACGTTTCATGATGATAGCACTTTCCTAAGGGGGTCAAACCATGTCCCAAAGGTCACCGGATCTGGTGTCAATTTAAAGAAGTAGTCCAGTTACACCTTTGTGGGCTTATAACTTGGCTTCTGAATATCCTAAAGAGGTCAGGTTTGTTTTAGTGTACTCCAATCAACAGCCCCTACAACCACAAAAAGGAATGGAGTCATTAGCACTTATGGTTTGTAAATGGCACCCAGAATTATGTTGCACGAAGCACAATTTCACATCATTCTGGGTCCATTTGTGTGAAAACAAAGTCCAATCAGGCTGAAACGTTACAGGAAGGTAGAATCTATTGAGTTGTAAGTGATCTGAACGTTTCGTGATGATAGCACTTTCCTAAGGGGGTCAAACCATGTCCCAAAGGTCACCGGGCCTGGTGTCACTTTAAAGAAGTAGTCCAGTTACACCTTTGTGGGCTTATAACTTGGCTTCTGAATGTCCTAGAGAGATCAGGTTTGTTTTAGTATACTCCAGTCAACAGCCCCTACAACCACAAAAAGGAATGGAGTCCTTAGCACTTATGGTTTTTAAATGGCACCCAGAATTATGTTGCACGAAGCACAATTTCACTTCATTCTGGGTTCATTTGTGTTAAAACAAGGTCCAATCAGGCTGAAACGTTACAGGAAGGTAGAATATATTGAGTTGTAAGTGATCTGAACGTTTCATGATGATAGCACTTTCCTAAGGGGGTCAAACCATGTCCCAAAGGTCACCGGGCCTGGTGTCACTTTAAAGAAGTAGTCCAGTTACACCTTTGTGGGCTTATAACTTGGCTTCTGAATGTCCTAGAGAGATCAGGTTTGTTTTAGTATACTCCAGTCAACAGCCCCTACAACCACAAAAAGGAATGGAGTCCTTAGCACTTATGGTTTTTAAATGGCACCCAGAATTATGTTGCACGAAGCACAATTTCACTTCATTCTGGGTTCATTTGTGTTAAAACAAGGTCCAATCAGGCTGAAACGTTACAGGAAGGTAGAATATATTGAGTTGTAAGTGATCTGAACGTTTCATGATGATAGCACTTTCCTAAGGGGGTCAAACCATGTCCCAAAGGTCACCGGATCTGGTGTCAATTTAAAGAAGTAGTCCAGTTACACATTTGTGGGCTTATAACTTGGCTTCTGAATGTCCTAGAGAGGTTAGGTTTGTTTTAGTGTACTCCAATCAACAGCCCCTACAACCACAAAAAGTAATGGAGTCATTAGCACTTATGGTTTTTAAATGGCACCCAGAATTATGCTGTACAAAGCACAATTTCACATCATTCTGGGTTCATTTGTGTGAAATCAAGGTCCAATCAGGCTGAAACGTTACAGGAAGGTAGAATCTATTGAGTTGTAAGTGATCTGAACGTTTCATGATGATAGCCATTTCCTAAGGGGGTCAAACCATGTCCCAAAGGTCACCGGATCTGGTGTCAATTTAAAGAAGTAGTCCAGTTACACATTTGTGGGCTTATAACTTGGCTTCTGAATGTCCTAGAGAGATCAGGTTTGTTTTAATGTACTCCAACCTACAGCCCCTACAACCACAAAAAGGAATGGAGTCATTAGCACTTATGGTTTGTAAATGGCACCCAGAATTATGTTGCACTAAGCACAATTTCACATCATTCTGGGTCCATTTGTGTGAAAACAAGGTCCGTTCAGGCTGAAACGTTACAAGAAGGTAGAATCTATTGAGTTGTAAGTGATCTGAACGTTTCATGAAGATCGCACATTCCTATAGGGGGTCAAACCATGTCCCAAAGGTCGCCGGGCCTGGTGCTACTTTAAAGAAGTAGTCCAGTTACACCTTTGTGGGCTTATAACTTGGCTTCTGAATGTCCTAGAGAGATCAGGCTTGTTTTCGTATACTCCAATCAACAGCCCCTACAACCACAAAAAGGAATGGAGTCATTAGCACTTATGGTTTTTAAATGGCATCCAGAATTATGTTGCACGAAGCACAATTTCACATCATTCTGGGTTCATTTGTGTGAAAACAAGGTCCAATCAGGCTGAAACATTACAGGAAGGTAGAATCTATTGAGTTGTAAGTGATCTGAACGTTTCAAGATGATCGCACATTCCTATAGGGGGTCAAACCATGTCCCAAAGGTCACCGGGCCTGGTGTCACTTTAAAGAAGTAGTCCAGTTACACCTTTGTGGGCTTATAACTTGGCTTCTGAATGTCCTAGAGAGATCAGGTTTGTTTTAGTGTAGTCCAATCAACAGCCCCTACAACCACAAAAAGGAATGAAGTCATTAGCACTTATGGTTTGTAAATGGCACCCAGAATTATGTTGCACGAAGCACAATTTCACATCATTCTGGGTTCATTTGTGTGAAAACAAGGTCCAATCAGGCTGAAACGTTACAGGAAGGTACAATCTATTGAGTTGTAAGTGATCTGAACGTTTCATGATGATAGCACATTCCTATAGGGGGTCAAACCATGTCCCAAAGGTCACCGGATCTGGTGTCAATTTAAAGAAGTAGTCCAGTTACACCTTTGTGGGCTTATAACTTGGCTTCTGAATGGACTAGAGAGGTTAGGTTTGTTTTAGTGTACTCCAATCAACAGCCCCTACAACCACAAAAAGGAATGGAGTCATTAGGACTTATGGTTTGTAAATGGCACCCAGAATTATGTTGCACGAAGCACAATTTCACATCATTCTGGGTTCATTTGTGTGAAAACAAGGTCCAATCAGGCTGAAACGTTACAAGAAGGTAGAATCTATTGAGTTGTAAGTGATCTGAACGTTTCATGATGATCGCACATTCCTATAGGGGGTCAAACCATGTCCCAAAGATCACCGGACCTGGTGTCACTTTAAAGAAGTAGTCCAGTTACACCTTTGAGGGCTTATAACTTGGCTTCTGAATGTCCTAGAGAGATCAGGTTTGTTTTAGTGTACTCCAATCAACAGCCCCTACAACCTCAAAAAGGAATGGAGTCAGTAGCAGTTAAGGTTTGTAAATGGCACCCAGAATTATGTTGCACGAAGCACAATTTCACATCATTCTGGGTCCATTTGTGTGAAAACAAGGTCCAATCAGGCTGAAACGCTACAAGAAGGTAGAATCTATTGAGTTGTAAGTGATCTGAACGTTTCATGATGATAGCACTTTCCTAAGGGGGTCAAACCATGTCCCAAAGGTCACCGGATCTGGTGTCAATTTAAAGAAGTAGTCCAGTTACACATTTGTGGGCTTATAACTTGGCTTCTGAATGTCCTAGAGAGATCAGGTTTGTTTTAGTGTAGTCCAATCAACAGCCCCTACAACCACAAAAAGGAATGGAGTCATTAGCACTTATGGTTTGTAAATGGCACCCAGAATTATGTTGCATGAAGCACAATTTCACATCATTCTGGGTCCATTTGTGTGAAAACAAGGTCCAATCAGGCTCAAACGTTACAAGAAGGTAGAATATATTGAGTTGTAAGTGATCTGAACGTTTCATGATGATCGCACATTCCTATAGGGGGACAAACCATGTCCCAAAGGTCACCGGGCCTGGTGTCACTTTAAAGAAGTAGTCCAGTTACACCTTTGTGGGCTTATAACTTGGCTTCTGAATGTCCTAGAGAGATCAGGTTTGTTTTAGTATACTCCAGTCAACAGCCCCTACAACCACAAAAAGGAATGGAGTCCTTAGCACTTATGGTTTTTAAATGGCACCCAGAATTATGTTGCACGAAGCACAATTTCACTTCATTCTGGGTTCATTTGTGTTAAAACAAGGTCCAATCAGGCTGAAACGTTACAGGAAGGTAGAATATATTGAGTTGTAAGTGATCTGAACGTTTCATGATGATAGCACTTTCCTAAGGGGGTCAAACCATGTCCCAAAGGTCACCGGATCTGGTGTCAATTTAAAGAAGTAGTCCAGTTACACATTTGTGGGCTTATAACTTGGCTTCTGAATGTCCTAGAGAGGTTAGGTTTGTTTTAGTGTACTCCAATCAACAGCCCCTACAACCACAAAAAGTAATGGAGTCATTAGCACTTATGGTTTTTAAATGGCACCCAGAATTATGCTGTACAAAGCACAATTTCACATCATTCTGGGTTCATTTGTGTGAAATCAAGGTCCAATCAGGCTGAAACGTTACAGGAAGGTAGAATCTATTGAGTTGTAAGTGATCTGAACGTTTCATGATGATAGCCATTTCCTAAGGGGGTCAAACCATGTCCCAAAGGTCACCGGATCTGGTGTCAATTTAAAGAAGTAGTCCAGTTACACATTTGTGGGCTTATAACTTGGCTTCTGAATGTCCTAGAGAGATCAGGTTTGTTTTAATGTACTCCAACCTACAGCCCCTACAACCACAACAAGGAATGGAGTCATTAGCACTTATGGTTTGTAAATGGCACCCAGAATTATGTTGCACTAAGCACAATTTCACATCATTCTGGGTCCATTTGTGTGAAAACAAGGTCAGTTCAGGCTGAAACGTTACAAGAAGGTAGAATCTATTGAGTTGTAAGTGATCTGAACGTTTCATGAAGATCGCACATTCCTATAGGGGGTCAAACCATGTCCCAAAGGTCGCCGGGCCTGGTGCTACTTTAAAGAAGTAGTCCAGTTACACCTTTGTGGGCTTATAACTTGGCTTCTGAATGTCCTAGAGAGATCAGGTTTGTTTTCGTATACTCCAATCAACAGCCCCTACAACCACAAAAAGGAATGGAGTCATTAGCACTTATGGTTTTTAAATGGCATCCAGAATTATGTTGCACGAAGCACAATTTCACATCATTCTGGGTTCATTTGTGTGAAAACAAGGTCCAATCAGGCTGAAACATTACAGGAAGGTAGAATCTATTGAGTTGTAAGTGATCTGAACGTTTCAAGATGATCGCACATTCCTATAGGGGGTCAAACCATGTCCCAAAGGTCACCGGGCCTGGTGTCACTTTAAAGAAGTAGTCCAGTTACACCTTTGTGGGCTTATAACTTGGCTTCTGAATGTCCTAGAGAGATCAGGTTTGTTTTAGTGTAGTCCAATCAACAGCCCCTACAACCACAAAAAGGAATGAAGTCATTAGCACTTATGGTTTGTAAATGGCACCCAGAATTATGTTGCACGAAGCACAATTTCACATCATTCTGGGTTCATTTGTGTGAAAACAAGGTCCAATCAGGCTGAAACGTTACAGGAAGGTACAATCTATTGAGTTGTAAGTGATCTGAACGTTTCATGATGATAGCACATTCCTATAGGGGGTCAAACCATGTCCCAAAGGTCACCGGATCTGGTGTCAATTTAAAGAAGTAGTCCAGTTACACCTTTGTGGGCTTATAACTTGGCTTCTGAATGGACTAGAGAGGTTAGGTTTGTTTTAGTGTACTCCAATCAACAGCCCCTACAACCACAAAAAGGAATGGAGTCATTAGGACTTATGGTTTGTAAATGGCACCCAGAATTATGTTGCACGAAGCACAATTTCACATCATTCTGGGTTCATTTGTGTGAAAACAAGGTCCAATCAGGCTGAAACGTTACAAGAAGGTAGAATCTATTGAGTTGTAAGTGATCTGAACGTTTCATGATGATCGCACATTCCTATAGGGGGTCAAACCATGTCCCAAAGATCACCGGACCTGGTGTCACTTTAAAGAAGTAGTCCAGTTACACCTTTGAGGGCTTATAACTTGGCTTCTGAATGTCCTAGAGAGATCAGGTTTGTTTTAGTGTACTCCAATCAACAGCCCCTACAACCTCAAAAAGGAATGGAGTCAGTAGCAGTTAAGGTTTGTAAATGGCACCCAGAATTATGTTGCACGAAGCACAATTTCACATCATTCTGGGTCCATTTGTGTGAAAACAAGGTCCAATCAGGCTGAAACGCTACAAGAAGGTAGAATCTATTGAGTTGTAAGTGATCTGAACGTTTCATGATGATAGCACTTTCCTAAGGGGGTCAAACCATGTCCCAAAGGTCACCGGATCTGGTGTCAATTTAAAGAAGTAGTCCAGTTACACATTTGTGGGCTTATAACTTGGCTTCTGAATGTCCTAGAGAGATCAGGTTTGTTTTAGTGTAGTCCAATCAACAGCCCCTACAACCACAAAAAGGAATGGAGTCATTAGCACTTATGGTTTGTAAATGGCACCCAGAATTATGTTGCATGAAGCACAATTTCACATCATTCTGGGTCCATTTGTGTGAAAACAAGGTCCAATCAGGCTCAAACGTTACAAGAAGGTAGAATCTATTGAGTTGTAAGTGATCTGAACGTTTCATGATGATCGCACATTCCTATAGGGGGACAAACCATGTCCCAAAGGTCACCGGGCCTGGTGTCACTTTAAAGAAGTAGTCCAGTTACACCTTTGTGGGCTTATAACTTGGCTTCTGAATATCCTAAAGAGGTCAGGTTTGTTTTAGTGTACTCCAATCAACAGCCCCTACAACCACAAAAAGGAATGGAGTCATTAGCACTTATGGTTTGTAAATGGCACCCAGAATTATGTTGCACGACGCACAATTTCACATCATTCTGGGTCCATTTGTCTGAAAACAAGGTCCAATCAGGCTGAAACGCTACAAGAAGGTAGAATCTATTGAGTTGTAAGTTATCTGAACGTTTCATGATGATCGCTCATTCTTATAGGGGGTAAAACCATGTCCCAAAGGTCACCGGGCCTGGTGTCACTTTAAAGAAGTAGTCCAGTTACACATTTGTGGGCTTATAACTTGGCTTCTGAATGTCCTAGAGAGGTTAGGTTTGTTTTAGTGTACTCCATTCAACAGCCCCTACAACCTCAAAAAGGAATGGAGTCATTAGCACTTATGGTTTTCAAATGGCACCCAGAATTATGCTGCACTAAGCACAATTTCACATCATTCTGGGTTCATTTGTGTGAAAACAAGGTCCAATCAGGCTGAAACGTTACAGGAAGGTAGAATCTATTGAGTTGTAAGTGATCTGAACGTTTCATGATGATAGCACTTTCCTAAGGGGGTCAAACCATGTCCCAATGGTCACCGGATCTGGTGTCAATTTAAAGAAGTAGTCCAGTTACACATTTGTGGGCTTATAACTTGGCTTCTGAATGTCCTAGAGAGATCAGGTTTGTTTTAGTGTACTCCAATCAACAGCCCCTAAACCACAAAAAGGAATGGAGTCATTAGCACTTATGGTTTGTAAACGGCACCCAGAATTATGTTGCACGAAGCACAGTTTCACATCATTCTGGGTTCATTTGTGTGAAAACAAGGTCCAATCAGGCTGAAACGTTACAGGAAGGTAGAATCTATTGAGTTGTAAGTGATTTGAACGTTTCATGATGATAGCACTTTCCTAAGGGGGTCAAACCATGTCCCAAAGGTCACCGGATCTGGTGTCAATTTAAAGAAGTAGTCCAGTTACATATTTGTGGGCTTATAACTTGGCTTCTGAATGTCCTAGAGAGATCAGGTTTGTTTTAATGTACTCCAATCAACAGCCCCTACAACCACAAAAAGGAATGGAGTCATTAGCACTTATGGTTTGTAAATGGCACCCAGAATTATGTTGCACGAAGCACAATTTCACATCATTCTGGGTTCATTTGTGTGAAAACAAGGTCCAATCAGGCTGAAACGTTACAAGAAGGTAGAATCTATTGAGTTGTAAGTGATCTGAACGTTTCATGATGATAGCACTTTCCTAAGGGGGTCAAACCATGTCCCAAAGGTCACCGGATCTGGTGTCAATTTAAAGAAGTAGTCCAGTTACACATTTGTGGGCTTATAACTTGGCTTCTGAATGTCCTAGAGAGATCAGGTTTGTTTTAGTGTAGTCCAATCAACAGCCCCTACAACCACAAAAAGGAATGGAGTCATTAGCACTTATGGTTTGTAAATGGCACCCAGAATTATGTTGCACGAAGCACAATTTCACTTCATTCTGGGTCCATTTGTGTGAAAACAAGGTCCATTCAGGCTGAAATGTTACAAGAAGGTAGAATCTATTGAGTTGTAAGTGATCTGAACGTTTCATGATGATCGCACATTCCTATAGGGGGTCAAACCATGTCCCAAAGGTCACCGGGCCTGGTGTCACTTTAAAGAAGTAGTCCAGTTACACCTTTGTGGGCTTATAACTTGGCTTCTGAATATCCTAAAGAGGTCAGGTTTGTTTTAGTGTACTCCAATCAACAGCCCCTACAACCACAAAAAGGAATGGAGTCTTTAGCACTTATGGTTTGTAAATGGCACCCAGAATTATGTTGCACGAAGCACAATTTCACATCACTCTGGGTCCATTTGTGTGAAAACAAGGTCCAATCAGGCTGAAACGTTACAGGAAGGTAGAATCTATTGAGTTGTAAGTGATCTGAACGTTTCAAGATGATCACACTTTCCTAAGGGGGTCAAACCATGTCCCAAAGGTCACCGGATCTGGTGTCAGTTTAAAGAAGTAGTCCAGTTACACCTTTGTGGGCTTATAACTTGGCTTCTGAATGTCCTAGAGAGATCAGGTATGTTTTAGTATACTCCAATCAACAGCCCCTACAACCACAAAAAGGAATGGAGTCATTAGCACTTATGGTTTTTAAATGGCACCCAGAATTATGTTGCACGAAGCACAATTTCACATCATTCTGGGTTCATTTGTGTGAAAACAAGGTCCAATCAGGCTGAAACGTTACAGGAAGGTAGAATCTATTGAGTTGTAAGTGATCTGAACGTTTCATCATGATAGCACTTTCCTAAGGTGGTCAAACCATGTCCCAAAGGTCACCGGATCTGGTGTCAATTTAAAGAAGTAGTCCAGTTACACATTTGGGGGCTTATAACTTGGCTTCTGAATGTCCTAGAGAGATCAGGTTTGTTTTAATGTACTCCAATCAACAGCCCCTACAACCACAAAAAGGAATGGAGTCATTAGCACTTATGATTTGTAAATGGTACCCAGAATTATGTTGCACGAAGCACAATTTCACATTATTCTGGGTCCATTTGTGTGAAAACAAGGTCCAATCAGGCTGAAACGCTACAAGAAGGTAGAATCTATTGAGTTGTAAGTGATCTGAACGTTTCAAGATGATCGCACATTCTTATAGGGGGTAAAACCATGTCCCAAAGGTCACCGGGCCTGGTGTCACTTTAAAGAAGTAGTCCAGTTACACCTTTGTGGGCTTATAACTTGGCTTCTGAATGTCCTAGAGAGGTTAGGTTTGTTTTAGTGTACTCCAATCAACAGCCCCTACAACCTCAAGAAGGAATGGAGTCATTAGCACTTATGGTTTGTAAATGGCACCCAGAATTATGCTGCACTAAGCACAATTTCACATCATTCTGGGTTCATTTGTGTGAAAACAAGCTCCAATCAGGCTGAAACGTTACAGGAAGGTAGAATCTATTGAGTTGTAAGTGATCTGAACGTTTCATGATGATAGCACTTTCCTAAGGGGGTCAAACCATGTCCCAAAGGTCACCGGATCTGGTGTCAATTTAAAGAAGTAGTCCAGTTACACATTTGTGGGCTTATAACTTGGCTTCTGAATGTCCTAGAGAGATCAGGTTTGTTTTAGTGTAGTCCAATCAACAGCCCCTACAACCACAAAAAGGAATGGAGTCATTAGCACTTATGGTTTGTAAATGGCACCCAGAATTATGTTGCACGAAGCACAATTTCACATCATTCTGGGTTCATTTGTGTGAAAACAAGGTCCAATCAGGCTGAAACGTTACAGGAAGGTACAATTCATTGAGTTGTAAGTGATCTGAACGTTTCATGATGATAGCACATTCCTATAGGGGGTCAAACCATGTCCCAAAGGTCACCGGATCTGGTGTCACTTTAAAGAAGTAGTCCAGTTACACCTTTGAGGGCTTATAACTTGGCTTCTGAATGTCCTAGAGAGATCAGGTTTGTTTTAGTGTACTCCAATCAACAGCCCCTACAACCTCAAAAAGGAATGGAGTCATTAGCAGTTAAGGTTTGTAAATGTCACCCAGAATTATGTTGCACGAAGCACAATTTCACATCATTCTGGGTCCATTTGTGTGAAAACAAGGTCCAATCAGGCTGAAACGCTACAAGAAGGTAGAATCTATTGAGTTGTAAGTGATCTGAACGTTTCATGATGATAGCACTTTCCTAAGGGGGTCAAACCATGTCCCAAAGGTCACCGGATCTGGTGTCAATTTAAAGAAGTAGTCCAGTTACACATTTGGGGGCTTATAACTTGGCTTCTGAATGTCCTAGAGAGATCAGGTTTGTTTTAATGTACTCCAATCAACAGCCCCTACAACCACAAAAAGGAATGAAGTCATTAGCACTTATGGTTTGTAAATGGCACCCAGAATTATGTTGCACGAAGCACAATTTCACATAATTCTGGGTTCATTTGTGTGAAAACAAGGTCCAATCAGGCTGAAACGTTACAGGAAGGTACAATCTATTGAGTTGTAAGTGATCTGAACGTTTCATGATGATAGCACATTCCTATAGGGGGTCAAACCATGTCCCAAAGGTGACCGGATCTGGTGTCAATTTAAAGAAGTAGTCCAGTTACACCTTTGTGGGCTTATAACTTGGCTTCTGAATGGACTAGCGAGGTTAGGTTTGTTTTAGTGTACTCCAATCAACAGCCCCTACAACCACAAAAAGGAATGGAGTCATTAGCACTTATGGTTTGTAAATGGCACCCAGAATTATGTTGCACGAAGCACAATTTCACATCATTCTGGGTTCATTTGTGTGAAAACAAGGTCCAATCAGGCTGAAACGTTACAAGAAGGTAGAATCTATTGAGTTGTAAGTGATCTGAACGTTTCATGATGATCGCACATTCCTATAGGGGGTCAAACCATGTCCCAAAGATCACCGGACCTGGTGTCAATTTAAAGAAGTAGTCCAGTTACACCTTTGAGGGCTTATAACTTGGCTTCTGAATGTCCTAGAGAGATCAGGTTTGTTTTAGTGTACTCCAATCAACAGCCCCTACAACCTCAAAAAGGAATGGAGTCAGTAGCAGTTAAGGTTTGTAAATGGCACCAAGAATTATGTTGCACGAAGCACAATTTCACATCATTCTGGGTCCATTTGTGTGAAAACAAGGTCCAATCAGGCTGAAACGCTACAAGAAGGTAGAATCTATTGAGTTGTAAGTGATCTGAACGTTTCATGATGATAGCACTTTCCTAAGGGGGTCAAACCATGTCCCAAAGGTCACCGGATCTGGTGTCAATTTAAAGAAGTAGTCCAGTTACACATTTGTGGGCTTATAACTTGGCTTCTGAATGTCCTAGAGAGATCAGGTTTGTTTTAGTGTAGTCCAATCAACAGCCCCTACAACCACAAAAAGGAATGGAGTCATTAGCACTTATGGTTTGTAAATGGCACCCAGAATTATGTTGCATGAAGCACAATTTCACATCATTCTGGGTCCATTTGTGTGAAAACAAGGTCCAATCAGGCTCAAACGTTACAAGAAGGTAGAATCTATTGAGTTGTAAGTGATCTGAACGTTTCATGATGATCGCACATTCCTATAGGGGGACAAACCATGTCCCAAAGGTCACCGGGCCTGGTGTCACTTTAAAGAAGTAGTCCAGTTACACATTTGTGGGCTTATAACTTGGCTTCTGAATGTCCTAGAGAGGTTAGGTTTGTTTTAGTGTACTCCATTCAACAGCCCCTACAACCTCAAAAAGGAATGGAGTCATTAGCACTTATGGTTTTTAAATGGCACCCAGAATTATGCTGCACTAAGCACAATTTCACATCATTCTGGGTTCATTTGTGTGAAAACAAGGTCCAATCAGGCTGAAACGTTACAGGAAGGTAGAATCTATTGAGTTGTAAGTGATCTGAACGTTTCATGATGATAGCACTTTCCTAAGGGGGTCAAACCATGTCCCAATGGTCACCGGATCTGGTGTCAATTTAAAGAAGTAGTCCAGTTACACATTTGTGGGCTTATAACTTGGCTTCTGAATGTCCTAGAGAGATCAGGTTTGTTTTATTGTACTCCAATCAACAGCCCCTAAACCACAAAAAGGAATGTAGTCATTAGCACTTATGGTTTGTAAACGGCACCCAGAATTATGTTGCACGAAGCACAGTTTCACATCATTCTGGGTTCATTTGTGTGAAAACAAGGTCCAATCAGGCTGAAACGTTACAGGAAGGTAGAATCTATTGAGTTGTAAGTGATCTGAACGTTTCATGATGATAGCACTTTCCTAAGGGGGTCAAACCATGTCCCAAAGGTCACCGGATCTGGTGTCAATTTAAAGAAGTAGTCCAGTTACATATTTGTGGGCTTATAACTTGGCTTCTGAATGTCCTAGAGAGATCAGGTTTGTTTTAATGTACTCCAATCAACAGCCCCTACAACCACAAAAAGGAATGGAGTCATTAGCACTTATGGTTTGTAAATGGCACCCAGAATTATGTTGCACGAAGCACAATTTCACATCATTCTGGGTTCATTTGTGTGAAAACAAGGTCCAATCAGGCTGAAACGTTACAAGAAGGTAGAATCTATTGAGTTGTAAGTGATCTGAACGTTTCATGATGATAGCACTTTCCTAAGGGGGTCAAACCATGTCCCAAAGGTCACCGGATCTGGTGTCAATTTAAAGAAGTAGTCCAGTTACACATTTGTGGGCTTATAACTTGGCTTCTGAATGTCCTAGAGAGATCAGGTTTGTTTTAGTGTAGTCCAATCAACAGCCCCTACAACCACAAAAAGGAATGGAGTCATTAGCACTTATGGTTTGTAAATGGCACCCAGAATTATGTTGCACGAAGCACAATTTCACTTCATTCTGGGTCCATTTGTGTGAAAACAAGGTCCATTCAGGCTGAAATGTTACAAGAAGGTAGAATCTATTGAGTTGTAAGTGATCTGAACGTTTCATGATGATCTCACATTCCTATAGGGGGTCAAACCATGTCCCAAAGGTCACTGGGCCTGGTGTCACTTTAAAGAAGTAGTCCAGTTACACCTTTGTGGGCTTATAACTTGGCTTCTGAATATCCTAAAGAGGTCAGGTTTGTTTTAGTGTACTCCAATCAACAGCCCCTACAACCACAAAAAGGAATGGAGTCATTAGCACTTATGGTTTGTAAATGGCACCCAGAATTATGTTGCACGAAGCACAATTTCACATCACTCTGGGTCCATTTGTGTGAAAACAAGGTCCAATCAGGCTGAAACGTTAAAGGAAGGTAGAATCTATTGAGTTGTAAGTGATCTGAACGTTTCATGATGATAGAACTTTCCTAAGGGGGTCAAACCATGTCCCAATGGTCACCGGATCTGGTGTCAATTTAAAGAAGTAGTCCAGTTACATCTTTGTGGGCTTATAACTTGGCTTCTGAATATCCTAAAGAGGTCAGGTTTGTTTTAGTGTACTCCAATCAACCGCCCCTACAACCACAAAAAGTAATGGAGTCATTAGCACTTATGGTTTGTAAATGGCACCCAGAATTATGTTGCACGAAGCACAATTTCACATCATTCTGGGTCCATTTGTGTGAAAACAAGGTCCAATCAGGCTGAAACGTTACAGGAAGGTAGAATCTATTGAGTTGTAAGTGATCTGAACGTTTCATGATGATAGCACATTCCTATAGGGGGTCAAACCATGTCCCAAAGGTCACCGGATCTGGTGTCAATTTAAAGAAGTAGTCCAGTTACACCTTTGTGGGCTTATAACTTGGCTTCTGAATGTCCTAGAGAGATCAGGTTTGTTTTAGTATACTCCAATCAACAGCCCCTACAACCACAAAAAGGAATGGAGTCATTAGCACTTATGGTTTGTAAACGGCCCCCAGAATTATGTTGCACGAAGCACAATTTCACATCATTCTGGGTTCATTTGTGTGAAAACAAGGTCCAATCAGGCTGAAACGTTACAGGAAGGTAGAATCTATTGAGTTGTAAGTGATCTGAACGTTTCATCATGATAGCACTTTCCTAAGGGGGTCAAACCATGTCCCAAAGGTCACCGGATCTGGTGTCAATTTAAAGAAGTAGTCCAGTTACACATTTGGGGGCTTATAACTTGGCTTCTGAATGTCCTAGAGAGATCAGGTTTGTTTTAATGTACTCCAATCAACAGCCCCTACAACCACAAAAAGGAATGGAGTCATTAGCACTTATGGTTTGTAAATGGTACCCAGAATTATGTTGCACGAAGCACAATTTCACATTATTCTGGGTCAATTTGTGTGAAAACAAGGTCCAATCAGGCTGAAACGCTACAAGAAGGTAGAATCTATTGAGTTGTAAGTGATCTGAACGTTTCAAGATGATCGCACATTCTTATAGGGGGTAAAACCATGTCCCAAAGGTCACCGGGCCTGGTGTCACTTTAAAGAAGTAGTCCAGTTACACCTTTGTGGGCTTATAACTTGGCTTCTGAATGTCCTAGAGAGGTTAGGTTTGTTTTAGTGTACTCCAATCAAAAGCCCCTACAACCTCAAGAAGGAATGGAGTCATTAGCACTTATAGTTTGTAAATGGCACCCAGAATTATGCTGCACTAAGCACAATTTCACATCATTCTGGGTTCATTTGTGTGAAAACAAGCTCCAATCAGGCTGAAACGTTACAGGAAGGTAGAATCTATTGAGTTGTAAGTGATCTGAACATTTCATGATGATAGCACTTTCCTAAGGGAGTCAAACCATGTCCCAAAAGTCACCGGATCTGGTGTCAATTTAAAGAAGTAGTCCAGTTACACATTTGTGGGCTTATAACTTGGCTTCTGAATGTCCTAGAGAGATCAGGTTTGTTTTAATGTAGTCCAACCAACAGCCCCTACAACCACAAAAAGGAATGGAGTCATTAGCACTTATGGTTTGTAAATGGCACCCAGAATTATGTTGCACGAAGCACAATTTCACATCACTCTGGGTCCATTTGTGTGAAAACAAGGTCCAATCAGGCTGAAACGTTACAGGAAGGTAGAATCTATTGAGTTGTAAGTGATCTGAACGTTTCAAGATGATCGCACTTTCCTAAGGGGGTCAAACCATGTCCCAAAGGTCACCGGATCTGGTGTCAGTTTAAAGAAGTAGTCCAGTTACACCTTTGTGGGCTTATAACTTGGCTTCTGAATGTCCTAGAGAGATCAGGTATGTTTTAGTATACTCCAATCAACAGCCCCTACAACCACAAAAAGGAATGGAGTCATTAGCACTTATGGTTTTTAAATGGCACCCAGAATTATGTTGCACGAAACACAATTTCACATCATTCTGGGTTCATTTGTGTGAAAACAAGGTCCAATCAGGCTGAAACGTTACAGGAAGGTAGAATCTATTGAGTTGTAAGTGATCTGAACGTTTCATCATGATAGCACTTTCCTAAGGGGGTCAAACCATGTCCCAAAGGTCACCGGATCTGGTGTCAATTTAAAGAAGTAGTCCAGTTACACATTTGGGGGCTTATAACTTGGCTTCTGAATGTCCTAGAGAGATCAGGTTTGTTTTAATGTACTCCAATCAACAGCCCCTACAACCACAAAAAGGAATGGAGTCATTAGCACTTATGGTTTGTAAATGGTACCCAGAATTATGTTGCACGAAGCACAATTTCACATTATTCTGGGTCCATTTGTGTGAAAACAAGGTCCAATCAGGCTGAAACGCTACAAGAAGGTAGAATCTATTGAGTTGTAAGTGATCTGAACGTTTCAAGATGATCGCACATTCTTATAGGGGGTAAAACCATGTCCCAAAGGTCACCGGGCCTGGTGTCACTTTAAAGAAGTAGTCCAGTTACACCTTTGTGGGCTTATAACTTGGCTTCTGAATGTCCTAGAGAGGTTAGGTTTGTTTTAGTGTACTCCAATCAACAGCCCCTACAACATCAAGAAGGAATGGAGTCATTAGCACTTATGGTTTGTAAATGGCACCCAGAATTATGCTGCACTAAGCACAATTTCACATCATTCTGGGTTCATTTGTGTGAAAACAAGCTCCAATCAGGCTGAAACGTTACAGGAAGGTAGAATCTATTGAGTTGTAAGTGATCTGAACGTTTCATGATGATAGCACTTTCCTAAGGGGGTCAAACCATGTCCCAAAGGTCACCGGATCTGGTGTCAATTTAAAGAAGTAGTCCAGTTACACATTTGTGGGCTTATAACTTGGCTTCTGAATGTTCCTAGAGAGATCAGGTTTGTTTTAATGTAGTCCAACCAACAGCCCCTACAACCACAAAAAGGAATGGAGTCATTAGCACTTATAGTTTGTAAATGGCACCCAGAATTATGTTGCACGAAGCACAATTTCACATCATTCTGGGTCCATTTGTGTGAAAACAAGGCCCAATCAGGCTGAAACGTTACAAGAAGGTAGAATCTATTGAGTTGTAAGTGATCTGAACGTTTCATGATGATCGCACATTCCTATAGGGGGTCAAACCATGTCCCAAAGGTCACCGGGCCTGGTGTCACTTTAAAGAAGTAGTCCAGTTACACATTTGAGGGCTTATAACTTGGCTTCTGAATGTCCTAGAGAGATCAGGTTTGTTTTAGTGTACTCCAATCAACAGCCCCTACAACCTCAAAAAGGAATGGAGTCATTAGCACTTATGGTTTTTAAATGGCACTCAGAATTATGTTGCACGAAGCACAATTTCACATCATTCTGGGTTCATTTGTGTGAAAACAAGGTCCAATCAGGCTGAAATGTTACAGGAAGGTAGAATCTATTGAGTTGTAAGTGATCTGAACGTTTCATGATGATAGCACTTTCCTAAGGGGGTCAAACCATGTCCCAATGGTCACCGGATCTGGTGTCAATTTAAAGAAGTAGTCCAGTTACACCTTTGTGGGCTTATAACTTGGCTTATGAATATCCTAAAGAGGTCAGGTTTGTTTTAGTGTACTCCAATCAACCGCCCCTACAACCACAAAAAGTAATGGAGTCATTAGCACTTATGGTTTGTAAATGGCACCCAGAATTATGTTGCACGAAGCACAATTTCACATCATTCTGGGTCCATTTGTGTGAAAACAAGGTCCAATCAGGCTGAAACGTTACAGGAAGGTAGAATCTATTGAGTTGTAAGTGATCTGAACGTTTCATGATGATAGCACATTCCTATAGGGGGTCAAACCATGTCCCAAAGGTCACCGGATCTGGTGTCAATTTAAAGAAGAAGTCCAGTTACACCTTTGTGGGCTTATAACTTGGCTTCTGAATGTCCTAGAGAGATCAGGTTTGTTTTAGTATACTCCAATCAACAGCCCCTACAACCACAAAAAGGAATGGAGTCATTAGCACTTATGGTTTGTAAACGGCACCCAGAATTATGTTGCACGAAGCACAATTTCACATCATTCTGGGTTCATTTGTGTGAAAACAAAGTCCAATCAGGCTGAAACGTTACAGGAAGGTAGAATCTATTGAGTTGTAAGTGATCTGAACGTTTCATGATGATCGCACTTTCCTAAGGGGGTCAAACCATGTCCCAAAGGTCACCGGATCTGGTGTCAGTTTAAAGAAGTAGTCCAGTTACACCTTTGTGGGCTTATAACTTGGCTTCTGAATGTCCTAGAGAGATCAGGTATGTTTTAGTATACTCCAATCAACAGCCCCTACAACCACAAAAAGGAATGGAGTCATTAGCACTTATGGTTTTTAAATGGCACCCAGAATTATGTTGCACGAAGCACAATTTCACATCATTCTGGGTTCATTTGTGTGAAAACAAGGTCCAATCAGGCTGAAACGTTACAGGAAGGTAGAATCTATTGAGTTGTAAGTGATCTGAACGTTTCATCATGATAGCACTTTCCTAAGGGGGTCAAACCATGTCCCAAAGGTCACCGGATCTGGTGTCAATTTAAAGAAGTAGTCCAGTTACACATTTGGGGGCTTATAACTTGGCTTCTGAATGTCCTAGAGAGATCAGGTTTGTTTTAATGTACTCCAATCAACAGCCCCTACAACCACAAAAAGGAATGGAGTCATTAGCACTTATGGTTTGTAAATGGTACCCAGAATTATGTTGCACGAAGCACAATTTCACATTATTCTGGGTCCATTTGTGTGAAAACAAGGTCCAATCAGGCTGAAACGCTACAAGAAGGTAGAATCTATTGAGTTGTAAGTGATCTGAACGTTTCAAGATGATCGCACATTCTTATAGGGGGTAAAACCATGTCCCAAAGGTCACCGGGCCTGGTGTCACTTTAAAGAAGTAGTCCAGTTACACCTTTGTGGGCTTATAACTTGGCTTCTGAATGTCCTAGAGAGGTTAGGTTTGTTTTAGTGTACTCCAATCAACAGCCCCTACAACCTCAAGAAGGAATGGAGTCATTAGCACTTATGGTTTGTAAATGGCACCCAGAATTATGCTGCACTAAGCACAATTTCACATCATTCTGGGTTCATTTGTGTGAAAACAAGCTCCAATCAGGCTGAAACGTTACAGGAAGGTAGAATCTATTGAGTTGTAAGTGATCTGAACGTTTCATGATGATAGCACTTTCCTAAGGGGGTCAAACCATGTCCCAAAGGTCACCGGATCTGGTGTCAATTTAAAGAAGTAGTCCAGTTACACATTTGTGGGCTTATAACTTGGCTTCTGAATGTTCCTAGAGAGATCAGGTTTGTTTTAATGTAGTCCAACCAACAGCCCCTACAACCACAAAAAGGAATGGAGTCATTAGCACTTATAGTTTGTAAATGGCACCCAGAATTATGTTGCACGAAGCACAATTTCACATCATTCTGGGTCCATTTGTGTGAAAACAAGGCCCAATCAGGCTGAAACGTTACAAGAAGGTAGAATCTATTGAGTTGTAAGTGATCTGAACGTTTCATGATGATCGCACATTCCTATAGGGGGTCAAACCATGTCCCAAAGGTCACCGGGCCTGGTGTCACTTTAAAGAAGTAGTCCAGTTACACATTTGAGGGCTTATAACTTGGCTTCTGAATGTCCTAGAGAGATCAGGTTTGTTTTAGTGTACTCCAATCAACAGCCCCTACAACCTCAAAAAGGAATGGAGTCATTAGCACTTATGGTTTTTAAATGGCACCCAGAATTATGTTGCACGAAGCACAATTTCACATCATTCTGGGTTCATTTGTGTGAAAACAAGGTCCAATCAGGCTGAAATGTTACAGGAAGGTAGAATCTATTGAGTTGTAAGTGATCTGAACGTTTCATGATGATAGCACTTTCCTAAGGGGGTCAAACCATGTCCCAATGGTCACCGGATCTGGTGTCAATTTAAAGAAGTAGTCCAGTTACACCTTTGTGGGCTTATAACTTGGCTTATGAATATCCTAAAGAGGTCAGGTTTGTTTTAGTGTACTCCAATCAACCGCCCCTACAACCACAAAAAGTATTGGAGTCATTAGCACTTATGGTTTGTAAATGGCACCCAGAATTATGTTGCACGAAGCACAATTTCACATCATTCTGGGTCCATTTGTGTGAAAACAAGGTCCAATCAGGCTGAAACGTTACAGGAAGGTAGAATCTATTGAGTTGTAAGTGATCTGAACGTTTCATGATGATAGCACATTCCTATAGGGGGTCAAACCATGTCCCAAAGGTCACCGGATCTGGTGTCAATTTAAAGAAGAAGTCCAGTTACACCTTTGTGGGCTTATAACTTGGCTTCTGAATGTCCTAGAGAGATCAGGTTTGTTTTAGTATACTCCAATCAACAGCCCCTACAACCACAAAAAGGAATGGAGTCATTAGCACTTATGGTTTGTAAACGGCACCCAGAATTATGTTGCACGAAGCACAATTTCACATCATTCTGGGTTCATTTGTGTGAAAACAAAGTCCAATCAGGCTGAAACGTTACAGGAAGGTAGAATCTATTGAGTTGTAAGTGATCTGAACGTTTCATGATGATCGCACTTTCCTAAGGGGGTCAAACCATGTCCCAAAGGTCACCGGATCTGGTGTCAGTTTAAAGAAGTAGTCCAGTTACACCTTTGTGGGCTTATAACTTGGCTTCTGAATGTCCTAGAGAGATCAGGTATGTTTTAGTATACTCCAATCAACAGCCCCTACAACCACAAAAAGGAATGGAGTCATTAGCACTTATGGTTTTTAAATGGCACCCAGAATTATGTTGCACGAAGCACAATTTCACATCATTCTGGGTTCATTTGTGTGAAAACAAGCTCCAATCAGGCTGAAACGTTACAGGAAGGTAGAATCTATTGAGTTGTAAGTGATCTGAACGTTTCATCATGATAGCACTTTCCTAAGGGGGTCAAACCATGTCCCAAAGGTCACCGGATCTGGTGTCAATTTAAAGAAGTAGTCCAGTTACACATTTGGGGGCTTATAACTTGGCTTCTGAATGTCCTAGAGAGATCAGGTTTGTTTTAATGTACTCCAATCAACAGCCCCTACAACCAAAAAAAGGAATGGAGTCATTAGCACTTATGGTTTGTAAATGGTACCCAGAATTATGTTGCACGAAGCACAATTTCACATTATTCTGGGTCCATTTGTGTGAAAACAAGGTCCAATCAGGCTGAAACGCTACAAGAAGGTAGAATCTATTGAGTTGTAAGTGATCTGAACGTTTCAAGATGATCGCACATTCTTATAGGGGGTAAAACCATGTCCCAAAGGTCACCGGGCCTGGTGTCACTTTAAAGAAGTAGTCCAGTTACACCTTTGTGGGCTTATAACTTGGCTTCTGAATGTCCTAGAGAGGTTAGGTTTGTTTTAGTGTACTCCAATCAACAGCCCCTACAACCTCAAGAAGGAATGGAGTCATTAGCACTTATGGTTTGTAAATGGCACCCAGAATTATGCTGCACTAAGCACAATTTCACATCATTCTGGGTTCATTTGTGTGAAAACAAGCTCCAATCAGGCTGAAACGTTACAGGAAGGTAGAATCTATTGAGTTGTAAGTGATCTGAACGTTTCATGATGATAGCACTTTCCTAAGGGGGTCAAACCATGTCCCAAAGGTCACCGGATCTGGTGTCAATTTAAAGAAGTAGTCCAGTTACACATTTGTGGGCTTATAACTTGGCTTCTGAATGTTCCTAGAGAGATCAGGTTTGTTTTAATGTAGTCCAACCAACAGCCCCTACAACCACAAAAAGGAATGGAGTCATTAGCACTTATAGTTTGTAAATGGCACCCAGAATTATGTTGCACGAAGCACAATTTCACATCATTCTGGGTCCATTTGTGTGAAAACAAGGCCCAATCAGGCTGAAACGTTACAAGAAGGTAGAATCTATTGAGTTGTAAGTGATCTGAACGTTTCATGATGATCGCACATTCCTATAGGGGGTCAAACCATGTCCCAAAGGTCACCGGGCCTGGTGTCACTTTAAAGAAGTAGTCCAGTTACACATTTGAGGGCTTATAACTTGGCTTCTGAATGTCCTAGAGAGATCAGGTTTGTTTTAGTGTACTCCAATCAACAGCCCCTACAACCTCAAAAAGGAATGGAGTCATTAGCACTTATGGTTTTTAAATGGCACCCAGAATTATGTTGCACGAAGCACAATTTCACATCATTCTGGGTTCATTTGTGTGAAAACAAGGTCCAATCAGGCTGAAATGTTACAGGAAGGTAGAATCTATTGAGTTGTAAGTGATCTGAACGTTTCATGATGATAGCACTTTCCTAAGGGGGTCAAACCATGTCCCAATGGTCACCGGATCTGGTGTCAATTTAAAGAAGTAGTCCAGTTACACCTTTGTGGGCTTATAACTTGGCTTATGAATATCCTAAAGAGGTCAGGTTTGTTTTAGTGTACTCCAATCAACCGCCCCTACAACCACAAAAAGTAATGGAGTCATTAGCACTTATGGTTTGTAAACGGCACCCAGAATTATGTTGCACGAAGCACAATTTCACATCATTCTGGGTTCATTTGTGTGAAAACAAAGTCCAATCAGGCTGAAACGTTACAGGAAGGTAGAATCTATTGAGTTGTAAGTGATCTGAACGTTTCATGATGATCGCACTTTCCTAAGGGGGTCAAACCATGTCCCAAAGGTCACCGGATCTGGTGTCAGTTTAAAGAAGTAGTCCAGTTACACCTTTGTGGGCTTATAACTTGGCTTCTGAATGTCCTAGAGAGATCAGGTATGTTTTAGTATACTCCAATCAACAGCCCCTACAACCACAAAAAGGAATGGAGTCATTAGCACTTATGGTTTTTAAATGGCACCCAGAATTATGTTGCACGAAGCACAATTTCACATCATTCTGGGTTCATTTGTGTGAAAACAAGGTCCAATCAGGCTGAAACGTTACAGGAAGGTAGAATCTATTGAGTTGTAAGTGATCTGAACGTTTCATCATGATAGCACTTTCCTAAGGGGGTCAAACCATGTCCCAAAGGTCACCGGATCTGGTGTCAATTTAAAGAAGTAGTCCAGTTACACATTTGGGGGCTTATAACTTGGCTTCTGAATGTCCTAGAGAGATCAGGTTTGTTTTAATGTACTCCAATCAACAGCCCCTACAACCACAAAAAGGAATGGAGTCATTAGCACTTATGGTTTGTAAATGGTACCCAGAATTATGTTGCACGAAGCACAATTTCACATTATTCTGGGTCCATTTGTGTGAAAACAAGGTCCAATCAGGCTGAAACGCTACAAGAAGGTAGAATCTATTGAGTTGTAAGTGATCTGAACGTTTCAAGATGATCGCACATTCTTATAGGGGGTAAAACCATGTCCCAAAGGTCACCGGGCCTGGTGTCACTTTAAAGAAGTAGTCCAGTTACACCTTTGTGGGCTTATAACTTGGCTTCTGAATGTCCTAGAGAGGTTAGGTTTGTTTTAGTGTACTCCAATCAACAGCCCCTACAACCTCAAGAAGGAATGGAGTCATTAGCACTTATAGTTTGTAAATGGCACCCAGAATTATGCTGCACTAAGCACAATTTCACATCATTCTGGGTTCATTTGTGTGAAAACAAGCTCCAATCAGGCTGAAACGTTACAGGAAGGTAGAATCTATTGAGTTGTAAGTGATCTGAACATTTCATGATGATAGCACTTTCCTAAGGGGGTCAAACCATGTCCCAAAGGTCACCGGATCTGGTGTCAATTTAAAGAAGTAGTCCAGTTACACATTTGTGGGCTTATAACTTGGCTTCTGAATGTCCTAGAGAGATCAGGTTTGTTTTAATGTAGTCCAACCAACAGCCCCTACAACCACAAAAAGGAATGGAGTCATTAGCACTTATGGTTTGTAAATGGCACCCAGAATTATGTTGCACGAAGCACAATTTCACATCACTCTGGGTCCATTTGTGTGAAAACAAGGTCCAATCAGGCTGAAACGTTACAGGAAGGTAGAATCTATTGAGTTGTAAGTGATCTGAACGTTTCAAGATGATCGCACTTTCCTAAGGGGGTCAAACCATGTCCCAAAGGTCACCGGATCTGGTGTCAGTTTAAAGAAGTAGTCCAGTTACACCTTTGTGGGCTTATAACTTGGCTTCTGAATGTCCTAGAGAGATCAGGTATGTTTTAGTATACTCCAATCAACAGCCCCTACAACCACAAAAAGGAATGGAGTCATTAGCACTTATGGTTTTTAAATGGCACCCAGAATTATGTTGCACGAAGCACAATTTCACATCATTCTGGGTTCATTTGTGTGAAAACAAGGTCCAATCAGGCTGAAACGTTACAGGAAGGTAGAATCTATTGAGTTGTAAGTGATCTGAACGTTTCATCATGATAGCACTTTCCTAAGGGGGTCAAACCATGTCCCAAAGGTCACCGGATCTGGTGTCAATTTAAAGAAGTAGTCCAGTTACACATTTGGGGGCTTATAACTTGGCTTCTGAATGTCCTAGAGAGATCAGGTTTGTTTTAATGTACTCCAATCAACAGCCCCTACAACCACAAAAAGGAATGGAGTCATTAGCACTTATGGTTTGTAAATGGTACCCAGAATTATGTTGCACGAAGCACAATTTCACATTATTCTGGGTCCATTTGTGTGAAAACAAGGTCCAATCAGGCTGAAACGCTACAAGAAGGTAGAATCTATTGAGTTGTAAGTGATCTGAACGTTTCAAGATGATCGCACATTCTTATAGGGGGTAAAACCATGTCCCAAAGGTCACCGGGCCTGGTGTCACTTTAAAGAAGTAGTCCAGTTACACCTTTGTGGGCTTATAACTTGGCTTCTGAATGTCCTAGAGAGGTTAGGTTTGTTTTAGTGTACTCCAATCAACAGCCCCTACAACATCAAGAAGGAATGGAGTCATTAGCAGTTATGGTTTGTAAATGGCACCCAGAATTATGCTGCACTAAGCACAATTTCACATCATTCTGGGTTCATTTGTGTGAAAACAAGCTCCAATCAGGCTGAAACGTTACAGGAAGGTAGAATCTATTGAGTTGTAAGTGATCTGAACGTTTCATGATGATAGCACTTTCCTAAGGGGGTCAAACCATGTCCCAAAGGTCACCGGATCTGGTGTCAATTTAAAGAAGTAGTCCAGTTACACATTTGTGGGCTTATAACTTGGCTTCTGAATGTTCCTAGAGAGATCAGGTTTGTTTTAATGTAGTCCAACCAACAGCCCCTACAACCACAAAAAGGAATGGAGTCATTAGCACTTATAGTTTGTAAATGGCACCCAGAATTATGTTGCACGAAGCACACTTTCACATCATTCTGGGTCCATTTGTGTGAAAACAAGGCCCAATCAGGCTGAAACGTTACAAGAAGGTAGAATCTATTGAGTTGTAAGTGATCCGAACGTTTCATGATGATCGCACATTCCTATAGGGGGTCAAACCATGTCCCAAAGGTCACCGGGCCTGGTGTCACTTTAAAGAAGTAGTCCAGTTACACATTTGAGGGCTTATAACTTGGCTTCTGAATGTCCTAGAGAGATCAGGTTTGTTTTAGTGTACTCCAATCAACAGCCCCTACAACCACAAAAAGGAATGGAGTCATTAGCACTTATGGTTTTTAAATGGCACCCAGAATTATGTTGCACGAAGCACAATTTCACATCATTCTGGGTTCATTTGTGTGAAAACAAGGTCCAATCAGGCTGAAATGTTACAGGAAGGTAGAATCTATTGAGTTGTAAGTGATCTGAACGTTTCATGATGATAGCACTTTCCTAAGGGGGTCAAACCATGTCCCAATGGTCACCGGATCTGGTGTCAATTTAAAGAAGTAGTCCAGTTACACCTTTGTGGGCTTATAACTTGGCTTATGAATATCCTAAAGAGGTCAGGTTTGTTTTAGTGTACTCCAATCAACCGCCCCTACAACCACAAAAAGTAATGGAGTCATTAGCACTTATGGTTTGTAAATGGCACCCAGAATTATGTTGCACGAAGCACAATTTCACATCATTCTGGGTCCATTTGTGTGAAAACAAGGTCCAATCAGGCTGAAACGTTACAGGAAGGTAGAATCTATTGAGTTGTAAGTGATCTGAACGTTTCATGATGATAGCACATTCCTATAGGGGGTCAAACCATGTCCCAAAGGTCACCGGATCTGGTGTAAATTTAAAGAAGAAGTCCAGTTACACCTTTGTGGGCTTATAACTTGGCTTCTGAATGTCCTAGAGAGATCAGGTTTGTTTTAGTATACTCCAATCAACAGCCCCTACAACCACAAAAAGAAATGGAGTCATTAGCACTTATGGTTTGTAAACGGCACCCAGAATTATGTTGCACGAAGCACAATTTCACATCATTCTGGGTTCATTTGTGTGAAAACAAAGTCCAATCAGGCTGAAACGTTACAGGAAGGTAGAATCTATTGAGTTGTAAGTGATCTGAACGTTTCATGATGATCGCACTTTCCTAAGGGGGTCAAACCATGTCCCAAAGGTCACCGGATCTGGTGTCAGTTTAAAGAAGTAGTCCAGTTACACCTTTGTGGGCTTATAACTTGGCTTCTGAATGTCCTAGAGAGATCAGGTATGTTTTAGTATACTCCAATCAACAGCCCCTACAACCACAAAAAGGAATGGAGTCATTAGCACTTATGGTTTTTAAATGGCACCCAGAATTATGTTGCACAAAGCACAATTTCACATCATTCTGGGTTCATTTGTGTGAAAACAAGGTCCAATCAGGCTGAAACGTTACAGGAAGGTAGAATCTATTGAGTTGTAAGTGATCTGAACGTTTCATCATGATAGCACTTTCCTAAGGGGGTCAAACTATGTCCCAAAGGTCACCGGATCTGGTGTCAATTTAAAGAAGTAGTCCAGTTACACATTTGGGGGCTTATAACTTGGCTTCTGAATGTCCTAGAGAGATCAGGTTTGTTTTAATGTACTCCAATCAACAGCCCAAACAACCACAAAAAGGAATGGAGTCATTAGCACTTATGGTTTGTAAATGGTACCCAGAATTATGTTGCACGAAGCACAATTTCACATTATTCTGGGTCCATTTGTGTGAAAACAAGGACCAATCAGGCTGAAACGCTACAAGAAGGTAGAATCTATTGAGTTGTAAGTGATCTGAACGTTTCAAGATGATCGCACATTCTTATAGGGGGTAAAACCATGTCCCAAAGGTCACCGGGCCTGGTGTCACTTTAAAGAAGTAGTCCAGTTACACCTTTGTGGGCTTATAACTTGGCTTCTGAATGTCCTAGAGAGGTTAGGTTTGTTTTAGTGTACTCCAATCAACAGCCCCTACAACCTCAAGAAGGAATGGAGTCATTAGCACTTATAGTTTGTAAATGGCACCCAGAATTATGCTGCACTAAGCACAATTTCACATCATTCTGGGTTCATTTGTGTGAAAACAAGCTCCAATCAGGCTGAAACGTTACAGGAAGGTAGAATCTATTGAGTTGTAAGTGATCTGAACATTTCATGATGATAGCACTTTCCTAAGGGGGTCAAACCATGTCCCAAAGGTCACCGGATCTGGTGTCAATTTAAAGAAGTAGTCCAGTTACACATTTGTGGGCTTATAACTTGGCTTCTGAATGTCCTAGAAAGATCAGGTTTGTTTTAATGTAGTCCAACCAACAGCCCCTACAACCACAAAAAGGAATGGAGTCATTAGCACTTATAGTTTGTAAATGGCACCCAGAATTATGTTGCACGAAGCACAATTTCACATCATTCTGGGTCCATTTGTGTGAAAACAAGGTCCAATCAGGCTGAAACGTTACAAGAAGGTAGAATCTATTGAGTTGTAAGTGATCTGAACGTTTCATGATGATCGCACATTCCTATAGGGGGTCAAACCATGTCCCAAAGGTCACCGGGCCTGGTGTCACTTTAAAGAAGTAGTCCAGTTACACATTTGAGGGCTTATAACTTGGCTTCTGAATGTCCTAGAAAGATCAGGTTTGTTTTAGTGTACTCCAATCAACAGCCCCTACAACCTCAAAAAGGAATGGAGTCATTAGCACTTATGGTTTTTAAATGGCACCCAGAATTATGTTGCACGAAGCACAATTTCACATCATTCTGGGTTCATTTGTGTGAAAACAAGGTCCAATCAGGCTGAAATGTTACAGGAAGGTAGAATCTATTGAGTTGTAAGTGATCTGAACGTTTCATGATGATAGCACTTTCCTAAGGGGGTCAAACCATGTCCCAATGGTCACCGGATCTGGTGTCAATTTAAAGAAGTAGTCCAGTTACACCTTTGTGGGCTTATAACTTGGCTTCTGAATATCCTAAAGAGGTCAGGCTTGTTTTAGTGTACTCCAATCAACCGCCCCTACAACCACAAAAAGTAATGGAGTCATTAGCACTTATGGTTTGTAAATGGCACCCAGAATTATGTTGCACGAAGCACAATTTCACATCATTCTGGGTCCATTTGTGTGAAAACAAGGTCCAATCAGGCTGAAACGTTACAGGAAGGTAGAATCTATTGAGTTGTAAGTGATCTGAACGTTTCATGATGATAGCACATTCCTATAGGGGGTCAAACCATGTCCCAAAGGTCACCGGATCTGGTGTCAATTTAAAGAAGAAGTCCAGTTACACCTTTGTGGGCTTATAACTTGGCTTCTGAATGTCCTAGAGAGATCAGGTTTGTTTTAGTATACTCCAATCAACAGCCCCTACAACCACAAAAAGGAATGGAGTCATTAGCACTTATGGTTTGTAAACGGCACCCAGAATTATGTTGCACGAAGCACAATTTCACATCATTCTGGGTTCATTTGTGTGAAAACAAAGTCCAATCAGGCTGAAACGTTACAGGAAGGTAGAATCTATTGAGTTGTAAGTGATCTGAACGTTTCATGATGATAGCACTTTCCTAAGGGGTTCAAACCATGTCCCAAAGGTCACCGGATCTGGTGTCAATTTAAAGAAGTAGTCCAGTTACACATTTGTGGGCTTATACCTTGGCTTCTGAATGTCCTAGAGAGATCAGGTTTGTTTTAATGTACTCCAATCAACAGCCCCTACAACCACAAAAAGGAATGGAGTCATTAGCACTTATGGTTTGTAAATGGCACCCAGAATTATGTTGCACGAAGCACAATTTCACATCATTCTGGGTCCATTTGTGTGAAAACAAGGTCCAATCAGGCTGAAACGTTACAAGAAGGTAGAATTTATTGAGTTGCAAGTGATCTGAACGTTTCAAGATGATCACACTTTCCTAAGGGGGTCAAACCATGTCCCAAAGGTCACCGGATCTGGTGTCACTTTAAAGAAGTTGTCCAGTTACACATTTGTGGGCTTATAACTTGGCTTCTGAATATCCTAGAGAGGTCAGGTTTGTTTTAGAGTACTCCAAATAACAGCCCCCATTACCCCAAAAAGGAATGGAGTCATTAGCACTTATGGTTTGTAAATGGCACCCAGAATTATGTTGCACGAAGCACAATTTCACATCATTCTGGGTTCATTTGCGTGAAAACAAGGTCCAATCAGGCTGAAACGATACAGGAAGGTGGAATCTATTGAGTTGTAAGTGATCTGAACGTTTCATGATGATAGCACTTTCCTAAGGGGGTCAAACCATGTCCCAAAGGTCACCGGATCTGGTGTCAATTTAAAGAAGTAGTCCAGTTACACCTTTGTGGGCTTATAACTTGGCTTCTGAATATCCTAAAGAGGTCAGGCTTGTTTTAGTGTACTCCAATCAACCGCCCCTACAACCACAAAAAGTAATGGAGTCATTAGCACTTATGGTTTGTAAATGGCACCCAGAATTATGTTGCACGAAGCACAATTTCACATCATTCTGGGTCCATTTGTGTGAAAACAAGGTCCAATCAGGCTGAAACGTTACAGGAAGGTAGAATCTATTGAGTTGTAAGTGATCTGAACGTTTCATGATGATAGCACATTCCTATAGGGGGTCAAACCATGTCCCAAAGGTCACCGGATCTGGTGTCAATTTAAAGAAGAAGTCCAGTTACACCTTTGTGGGCTTATAACTTGGCTTCTGAATGTCCTAGAGAGATCAGGTTTGTTTTAGTATACTCCAATCAACAGCCCCTACAACCACAAAAAGGAATGGAGTCATTAGCACTTATGGTTTGTACACGGCACCCAGAATTATGTTGCACGAAGCACAATTTCACATCATTCTGGGTTCATTTGTGTGAAAACAAAGTCCAATCAGGCTGAAACGTTACAGGAAGGTAGAATCTATTGAGTTGTAAGTGATCTGAACGTTTCATGATGATAGCACTTTCCTAAGGGGTTCAAACCATGTCCCAAAGGTCACCGGATCTGGTGTCAATTTAAAGAAGTAGTCCAGTTACACATTTGTGGGCTTATACCTTGGCTTCTGAATGTCCTAGAGAGATCAGGTTTGTTTTAATGTACTCCAATCAACAGCCCCTACAACCACAAAAAGGAATGGAGTCATTAGCACTTATGGTTTGTAAATGGCACCCAGAATTATGTTGCACGAAGCACAATTTCACATCATTCTGGGTCCATTTGTGTGAAAACAAGGTCCAATCAGGCTGAAACGTTACAAGAAGGTAGAATTTATTGAGTTGCAAGTGATCTGAACGTTTCAAGATGATCGCACTTTCCTAAGGGGGTCAAACCATGTCCCAAAGGTCACCGGATCTGGTGTCACTTTAAAGAAGTTGTCCAGTTACACATTTGTGGGCTTATAACTTGGCTTCTGAATATCCTAGAGAGGTCAGGTTTGTTTTAGAGTACTCCAAATAACAGCCCCCATTACCCCAAAAAGGAATGGAGTCATTAGCACTTATGGTTTGTAAATGGCACCCAGAATTATGTTGCACGAAGCACAATTTCACATCATTCTGGGTTCATTTGCGTGAAAACAAGGTCCAATCAGGCTGAAACGATACAGGAAGGTGGAATCTATTGAGTTGTAAGTGATCTGAACGTTTCATGATGATAGCACTTTCCTAAGGGGGTCAAACCATGTCCCAAAGGTCACCGGATCTGGTGTCAATTTAAAGAAGTAGTCCAGTTACACATTTGTGGGCTTATAACTTGGCTTCTGAATGTCCTAGAGAGATCAGGTTTGTTTTAGTGTACTCCAATCAACAGCCCGTACAACCACAAAAAGGAATGGAGTCATTAGCACTTATGGTTTGTAAATGGCACCCAGAATTATGTTGCACGAAGCACAATTTCACATCATTCTGGGTCCATTTGTGTGAAAACAAGGTCCAATCAGGCTGAAACGTTACAGAAAGGTAGAATCTATTGAGTTGTAAGTGATCTGAACGTTTCATGATGATAGCACTTTCCTAAGGGGGTCAAACCATGTCCCAAAGGTCACCGGATCTGGTGTCATTTTAAAGAAGTAGTCCAGTTACACATTTGTGGGCTTATAACTTGGCTTCTGAATGTCCTAGAGAGATCAGGTTTGTTTTAATGTACTCCAATCAACAGCCCCTACAACCACAAAAAGGAATGGAGTCATTAGCACTTATGGTTTGTAAACGGCACCCAGAATTATGTTGCACGAAGCACAATTTCACATCATTCTGGGTTCATTTGTGTGAAAACAAAGTCCAATCAGGCTGAAACGTTACAGGAAGGTAGAATCTATTGAGTTGTAAGTGATCTGAACGTTTCATGATGATAGCACTTTCCTAAGGGGTTCAAACCATGTCCCAAAGGTCACCGGATCTGGTGTCAATTTAAAGAAGTAGTCCAGTTACACATTTGTGGGCTTATACCTTGGCTTCTGAATGTCCTAGAGAGATCAGGTTTGTTTTAATGTACTCCAATCAACAGCCCCTACAACCACAAAAAGGAATGGAGTCATTAGCACTTATGGTTTGTAAATGGCACCCAGAATTATGTTGCACGAAGCACAATTTCACATCATTCTGGGTCCATTTGTGTGAAAACAAGGTCCAATCAGGCTGAAACGTTACAAGAAGGTAGAATTTATTGAGTTGCAAGTGATCTGAACGTTTCAAGATGATCGCACTTTCCTAAGGGGGTCAAACCATGTCCCAAAGGTCACCGGATCTGGTGTCACTTTAAAGAAGTTGTCCAGTTACACATTTGTGGGCTTATAACTTGGCTTCTGAATATCCTAGAGAGGTCAGGTTTGTTTTAGAGTACTCCAAATAACAGCCCCCATTACCCCAAAAAGGAATGGAGTCATTAGCACTTATGGTTTGTAAATGGCACCCAGAATTATGTTGCACGAAGCACAATTTCACATCATTCTGGGTTCATTTGCGTGAAAACAAGGTCCAATCAGGCTGAAACGATACAGGAAGGTGGAATCTATTGAGTTGTAAGTGATCTGAACGTTTCATGATGATAGCACTTTCCTAAGGGGGTCAAACCATGTCCCAAAGGTCACCGGATCTGGTGTCAATTTAAAGAAGTAGTCCAGTTACACATTTGTGGGCTTATAACTTGGCTTCTGAATGTCCTAGAGAGATCAGGTTTGTTTTAGTGTACTCCAATCAACAGCCCGTACAACCACAAAAAGGAATGGAGTCATTAGCACTTATGGTTTGTAAATGGCACCCAGAATTATGTTGCACGAAGCACAATTTCACATCATTCTGGGTCCATTTGTGTGAAAACAAGGTCCAATCAGGCTGAAACGTTACAGAAAGGTAGAATCTATTGAGTTGTAAGTGATCTGAACGTTTCATGATGATAGCACTTTCCTAAGGGGGTCAAACCATGTCCCAAAGGTCACCGGATCTGGTGTCATTTTAAAGAAGTAGTCCAGTTACACATTTGTGGGCTTATAACTTGGCTTCTGAATGTCCTAGAGAGATCAGGTTTGTTTTAATGTACTCCAATCAACAGCCCCTACAACCACAAAAAGGAATGGAGTCATTAGCACTTATGGTTTGTAAATGGCACCCAGAATTATGTTGCACGAAGCACAATTTCACATCATTCTGGGTTCATTTGTGTGAAAACAAGGTCCAATCAGGCTGAAACGTTACAAGAAGGTAGAATCTATTGAGTTGTAAGTGATCTGAACGTTTCATGATGATAGCACTTTCCTAAGGGGGTCAAACCATGTCCCAAAGGTCACCGGATCTGGTGCCAATTTAAAGAAGTAGTCCAGTTACACATTTGTGGGCTTATAACTTGGCTTCTGAATGTCCTAGAGAGATCAGGTTTGTTTTAATGTACTCCAATCAACAGCCCCTACAACCACAAAAAGGAATGGAGTCATTAGCACTTATGGTTTGTAAATGGCACCCAGAATTATGTTGCACGAAGCACAATTTCACATCATTCTGGGTTCATTTGTGTGAAAACAAGGTCCAATCAGGCTGAAACGTTACAAGAAGGTAGAATCTATTGAGTTGTAAGTGATCTGAACGTTTCATGATGATAGCACTTTCCTAAGGGGGTCAAACCATGTCCCAAAATGTCACCGGATCTGGTGTCAATTTAAAGAAGTAGTCCAGTTACACATTTGTGGGCTTATAACTTGGCTTCTGAATGTCCTAGAGAGATCAGGTTTGTTTTAGTGTAGTCCAATCAACAGCCCCTACAACCACAAAAAGGAATGGAGTCATTAGCACTTATGGTTTGTAAATGGCACCCAGAATTATGTTGCACGAAGCACAATTTCACATCATTCTGGGTTCATTTGTGTGAAAACAAGGTCCAATCATGCTGAAACATTACAAAAAGGTAGAATCTATTGAGTTGTAAGTGATCTGAACGTTTCATGATGATAGCACATTCCTATAGGGGGTCAAACCATGTGCCAAAGGTCTCCGGGCCTGGTGTCACTTTAAAGAAGTAGTCCAGTTACACCTTTGTGGGGTAATAACTTGGATTCTGAATATCCTAAAGAGGTCAGGTTTGTTTTAGTGTACTCCAATCAGCAGCCCCTACAACCACAAAAAGGAATGGAGTCATTAGCACTTATGGTTTGTAAATGGCACCCAGAATTATGTTGCACGAAGCACAATTTCACATCATTCTGGGTCCATTTGTGTGAAAACAAGGTCCAATCAGGCTGAAACGTTACAAGAAGGTAGAATCTATTGAGTTGTAAGTGATCTGAACGTTTCATGATGATAGCACTTTCCTAAGGGGGTCAAACCATGTCCCAAAGGTCACCGGATCTGGTGTCAATTTAAAGAAGTAGTCCAGTTACACATTTGTGGGCTTATAACTTGGCTTCTGAATGTCCTAGAGAGATCAGGTTTGTTTTAGTGTAGTCCAATCAACAGCCCCTACAACCACAAAAAGGAATGGAGTCATTAGCACTTATGGTTTGTAAATGGCACCCAGAATTATGTTGCACGAAGCACAATTTCACATCATTCTGGGTTCATTTGTGTGAAAACAAGGTCCAATCATGCTGAAACATTACAAGAAGGTAGAATCTATTGAGTTGTAAGTGATCTGAACGTTTCATGATGATAGCACATTCCTATAGGGGGTCAAACCATGTGCCAAAGGTCTCCGGGCCTGGTGTCACTTTAAAGAAGTAGTCCAGTTACACCTTTGTGGGCTTATAACTTGGCTTCTGAATATCCTAAAGAGGTCAGGTTTGTTTTAGTGTACTCCAATCAACAGCCCCTACAACCACAGAAAGGAATGGAGTCATTAGCACTTATGGTTTGTAAATGGCACCCAGAATTATGTTGCACGAAGCACAATTTCACATCATTCTGGGTCCATTTGTGTGAAAACAAGGTCCAATCAGGCTGAAACGTTACAAGAAGGTAGAATCTATTGAGTTGTAAGTGATCTGAACGTTTCATGATGATCGCACATTCCTATACGGGGTCAAACCATGTCCCAAAGGTCACCGGATCTGGTGTCAATTTAAAGAAGTAGTCCAGTTACACCTTTGTGGGCTTATAGCTTGGCTTCTGAATGTCCTAGAGAGATCAGGTTTGTTTTATTATACTCCAATCAACAGCCCCTACAACCACAAAAAGGAATGGAGTCCTTAGCACTTATGGTTTTTAAATGGCACCCAGAATTATGTTGCACGAAGAACAATTTCACATCATTCTGGGTTCATTTGTGTGAAAACAAGGTCCAATCAGGCTGAAACGTTACAGGAAGGTAGAATCTATTGACTTGTAAGTGATCTGAACGTTTCAAGATGATCGCACATTCATATAGGGAGTAAAACCATGTCCCAACGGTCACCGGGCCTGGTGTCACTTTAAAGAAGTAGTCCAGTTACACCTTTGTGGGCTTATAACTTGGCTTCTGAATGTCCTAGAGAGATCAGGTTTGTTTTAATGTACTCCAATCAACAGCCCCTACAACCACAAAAAGGAATGGAGTCATTAGCACTTATGGTTTGTAAATGGCACCCAGAATGATGTTGCACGAAGCACAATTTCACATCATTCTGGGTTCATTTGTGTGAAAACAAGGTCCAATCAGGCTGAAACATTACAAGAAGGTAGAATCTATTGAGTTGTAAGTGATCTGAACGTTTCATGATGATAGCACTTTCCTAAGGGGGTCAAACCATGTCCCAAAGGTCACCGGATCTGGTGTCAATTTAAAGAAGTAGTCCAGTTACACATTTGTGGGTTTATATCTTGGCTTCTGAATGTCTTAGAGAGATCAGGTTTGTTTTAATGTACTCCAATCAACAGCCCCTACAACCACAAAAATGAATGGAGTCATTAGCACTTATGGTTTGTAAATGGCACCCCGAATTATGTTGCACGAAGCACAATTTCACATCATTCTGGGTTCATTTGTGTGAAAACAAGGTCCAATCAGGCTGAAACGTTACAAGAAGGTAGAATCTATTGAGTTGTAAGTGATCTGAACGTTTCATGATGATAGCACTTTCCTAAGGGGGTCAAACCATGTCCCAAAGGTCACCGGATCTGGTGTCAATTTAAAGTAGTCCAGTTACACATTTGTGGGCTTATAACTTGGCTTCTGAATATCCTAGAGAGATCAGGTTTGTTTTAGTGTAGTCCAATCAACAGCCCCTACAACCACAAAAAGGAATGGAGTCATTAGCACTTATGGTTTGTAAATGGCACCCAGAATTATGTTGCATGAAGCACAATTTCACAACATTCTGGGTCCATTTGTGTGAAAACAAGGTCCAATCAGGCTCAAACGTTACAAGAAGGTAGAATCTATTGAGTTGTAAGTGATCTGAACGTTTCATGATGATCGCACATTCCTATAGGGGGTCAAACCATGTCCCAAAGGTCACCGGGCCTGGTGTCACTTTAAAGAAGTAGTCCAGTTACACCTTTGTGGGCTTATAACTTGGCTTCTGAATATCCTAAAGAGGTCAGGTTTGTTTTAGTGTACTCCAGTCTTCCGCCCGTACAACCACAAAAAGGAATGGAGTCATTAGCACTTATGGTTTGTAAATGGCACCCAGAATTATGTTGCACGAAGCACAATTTCACATCATTCTGGGTCCATTTGTGTGAAAACAAGGTCCAATCAGGCTGAAACGCTACAAGAAGGTAGAATCTATTGAGTTGTAAGTGATCTGAACGTTTCAAGATGATCGCACATTCTTATAGGGGGTAAAACCATGTCCCAAAGGTCACCGGGCCTGGTGTCACTTTAAAGAAGTAGTCCAGTTACACCTTTGTGGGCTTATAACTTGGCTTCTGAATGTCCTAGAGAGGTTAGGTTTGTTTTAGTGTACTCCAATCAACAGCCCCTACAACCACAAAAGGAATGGAGTCATTAGCACTTATGGTTTGTAAATGGCACCCAGAATTATATTGCACGAAGCACAATTTCACATCATTCTGGGTTCATTTGTGTGAAAACAAGGTCCAATCAGGCTGAAACGTTACAGGAAGGTAGAATCTATTGAGTTGTAAGTGATCTGAACGTTTCATGATGATAGCACTTTCCTAAGGGGGTCAAAACATGTCCCAAAAGTCACCGGATCTGGTGTCAATTTAAAGAAGTAGTCCAGTTACACATTTGTGGGCTTATAACTTGGCTTCTGAATGCCCTAGAGAGATCAGGTTTGTTTTAGTGTACTCCAATCAACATCCCCTACAACCTCAAAAAGGAATGAGTCATTAGCACTTATGGTTTTTAACTGGCACCCAGAATTATGCTGCACTAAGCACAATTTCACATCATTCTGGGTTCATTTGTGTGAAAACAAGGTCCAATCAGGCTGAAACGTTACAGGAAGGTAGAATCTATTGAGTTGTAAGTGATCTGAACGTTTCATGATGATAGCACTTTCCTAAGGGGGTCAAACCATGTCCCAAAGGTCACCGGATCTGGTGTCAATTTAAAGAAGTAGTCCAGTTACACCTTTGTGGGCTTATAACTTGGCTTCTGAATGTCCTAGAGAGATCAGGTTTGTTTTAGTGTTCTCCAATCAACAGCCCCTACAACCACAAAAAGGAATGGAGTCATTAGCACTTATGGATTGTAAATGGCACCCAGAATTATGTTGCACGAAGCACAATTTCACATCATTCTGGGTTCATTTGTGTGAAAACAAGGTCCATTCAGGCTGAAACATTACAGGAAGGTAGAATCTATTGAGTTGTAAGTGATCTGAACGTTTCATGATGATAGCACTTTCCTAAGGGGGTCAAACCATGTCTCAAAGGTCACCGGATCTGGTGTCAATTTAAAGTAGTCCAGTTACACCTTTGAGGGCTTATAACTTGGCTTCTGAATGTCCTAGAGAGATCAGGTTTTTTTTAATGTACTCCAATCAACAGCCCCTACAACCACAAAAAGGAATGGAGTCATTAGCACTTATGGTTTGTAAATGGCACCCAGAATTATGTTGCACGAAGCACAATTTCACATCATTCTGGGTCCATTTGTGTGAAAACAAGGTCCAATCAGGCTGAAACGCTACAAGAAGGTAGAATCTATTGAGTTGTAAGTGATCTGAACGTTTCAAGATGATCGCACATTCCTATAGGGGGTATAACCATGTCCCAAAGGTCACCGGATCTGGTGTCAATTTAAAGAAGTAGTCCAGTTACACCTTTGTGGGCTTATAACTTGGCTTCTGAATGTCCTAGAGAGGTTAGGTTTGTTTTAGTGTACTCCAATCAACAGCCCCTACAACCACAAAAAGGAATGGAGTCATTAGCACTTATGGTTTGTAAATGGCACCCAGAATTATGTTGCACAAAGCACAATTTCACATCATTCTGGGTTCATTTGTGTGAAAACAAGGTCCAATCAGGCTGAAACGTTACAGGAAGGTAGAATCTATTGAGTTGTAAGTGATCTGAACGTTTCATGATGATAGCACATTCCTATAGGGGGTCAAACCATGTCCCAAAGGTCTCCGGGCCTGGTGTCACTTTAAAGAAGTAGTCCAGTTACACCTTTGTGGGCTTATAACTTGGCTTCTGAATATCCTAAAGAGGTCAGGTTTGTTTTAGTGTACTCCAATCAACATCCCCTACAACCTCAAAAAGGAATGGAGTCATTAGCACTTATGGTTTTTAAATGGCACCCAGAATTATGTTGCACGAAGCACAATTTCACATCATTCTGGGTTCATTTGTGCGAAAACAAGGTCCAATCAGGCTGAAATGTTACAGGAAGGTAGAATCTATTGAGTTGTAAGTGATCTGAACGTTTCATGATGATAGCACTTTCCTAAGGGGGTCAAACCATGTCCCAAAGGTCACCGGATCTGGTGTCAATTTAAAGAAGTAGTCCAGTTACACCTTTGTGGGCTTATAACTTGGCTTCTGAATGTCCTAGAGAGATCAGGTTTGTTTTAGTGTTCTCCAATCAACAGCCCCTACAACCACAAAAAGGAATGGAGTCATTAGCACTTATGGATTGTAAATGGCACCCAGAATTATGTTGCACGAAGCACAATTTCACATCATTCTGGGTTCATTTGTGTGAAAACAAGGTCCATTCAGGCTGAAACATTACAGGAAGGTAGAATCTATTGAGTTGTAAGTGATCTGAACGTTTCATGATGATAGCACTTTCCTAAGGGGGTCAAACCATGTCTCAAAGGTCACCGGATCTGGTGTCAATTTAAAGTAGTCCAGTTACACCTTTGAGGGCTTATAACTTGGCTTCTGAATGTCCTAGAGAGATCAGGTTTTTTTAATGTACTCCAATCAACAGCCCCTACAACCACAAAAAGGAATGGAGTCATTAGCACTTATGGTTTGTAAATGGCACCCAGAATTATGTTGCACGAAGCACAATTTCACATCATTCTGGGTCCATTTGTGTGAAAACAAGGTCCAATCAGGCTGAAACGCTACAAGAAGGTAGAATCTATTGAGTTGTAAGTGATCTGAACGTTTCAAGATGATCGCACATTCCTATAGGGGGTATAACCATGTCCCAAAGGTCACCGGATCTGGTGTCAATTTAAAGAAGTAGTCCAGTTACACCTTTGTGGGCTTATAACTTGGCTTCTGAATGTCCTAGAGAGGTTAGGTTTGTTTTAGTGTACTCCAATCAACAGCCCCTACAACCACAAAAAGGAATGGAGTCATTAGCACTTATGGTTTGTAAATGGCACCCAGAATTATGTTGCACAAAGCACAATTTCACATCATTCTGGGTTCATTTGTGTGAAAACAAGGTCCAATCAGGCTGAAACGTTACAGGAAGGTAGAATCTATTGAGTTGTAAGTGATCTGAACGTTTCATGATGATAGCACATTCCTATAGGGGGTCAAACCATGTCCCAAAGGTCTCCGGGCCTGGTGTCACTTTAAAGAAGTAGTCCAGTTACACCTTTGTGGGCTTATAACTTGGCTTCTGAATATCCTAAAGAGGTCAGGTTTGTTTTAGTGTACTCCAATCAACAGCTCCTACAACCACAAAAAGGAATGGAGTCATTAGCACTTATGGTTTGTAAATGGCACCCAGAATTAAATTGCACGAAGCACAATTTCACATCATTCTGGGTTCATTTGTGTGAAAACAAGGTCCAATCAGGCTGAAACGTTACAGGAAGGTAGAATCTATTGAGTTGTAAGTGATCTGAACGTTTCATGATGATAGCACTTTCCTAAGTGGGTCAAAACATGTCCCAAAAGTCACCGGATCTGGTGTCAATTTAAAGAAGTAGTCCAGTTACACATTTGTGGGCTTATAACTTGGCTTCTGAATGCCCTAGAGAGATCAGGTTTGTTTTAGTGTACTCCAATCAACATCCCCTACAACCTCAAAAAGGAATGGATTCATTAGCACTTATGGTTTTTAACTGGCACCCAGAATTATGCTGCACTAAGCACAATTTCACATCATTCTGGGTTCATTTGTGTGAAAACAAGGTCCAATCAGGGTGAAACGTTACAGGAAGGTAGAATCTATTGAGTTGTAAGTGATCTGAACGTTTCATGATGATAGCACTTTCCTAAGGGGGTCAAACCATGTCCCAAAGGTCACCGGATCTGGTGTCAATTTAAAGAAGTAGTCCAGTTACACATTTGTGGGCTTATAACTTGGCTTCTGAATGTCCTAGAGAGATCAGGTTTGTTTTAATGTACTCCAACCAACAGCCCCTACAACCACAAAAAGGAATGGAGTCATTAGCACTTATAGTTTGTAAATGGCACCCAGAATTATGTTGCACGAAGCACAATTTCACATCATTCTGGGTCCATTTGTGTGAAAACAAGGTCCAATCAGGCTGAAACGTTACAAGAAGGTAGAATCTATTGAGTTGTAAGTGATCTGATGGTTTCATGATGATAGCACTTTCCAAAGGGGGTCAAACCATGTCCCAAAGGTCACCGGATCTGGTGTCAATTTAAAGAAGTAGTCCAGTTACACCTTTGTGGGCTTATAATTTGGCTTCTGAATGTCCTAGAGAGATCAGGTTTGTTTTAGTATACTCCAATCAACAGCCCCTACAACCACAAAAAGGAATGGAGCCATTAGCACTTATGGTTTTTAAATAGCACCCAGATTTATGTTGCACAAAGCACAATTTCACATCATTCTGGGTTCATTTGTGTGAAAACAAGGTCCAATCAGGCTGAAACGTTACAGGAAGGTAGAATCTATTGAGTTGTAAGTGATCTGAACGTTTCAAGATGATCGCACATTCCTGTAGGGAGTAAAACCATGTCCCAACGGTCACCGGGCCTGGTGTCACTTTAAAGAAGTAGTCCAGTTACACCTTTGTGGGCTTATAACTTGGTTTCTGAATGTCCTAGAGCGGTCAGGTTTGTTTTAGTGTTCTCCAATCAACAGCCCCTACAACCGCAAAAAGGAATGGAGTCATTAGCACTTATGGATTGTAAATGGCACCCAGAATTATGTTGCACGAAGCACAATTTCACATCATTCTGGGTTCATTTGTGTGAAAACAAGGTCCAATCAGGCTGAAACATTACAGGAAGGTAGAATCTATTGAGTTGTAAGTGATCTGAACGTTTCATGATGATAGCACTTTCCTAAGGGGGTCAAACCATGTCTCAAAGGTCACCGGATCTGGTGTCAATTTAAAGAAGTAGTCCAGTTACACATTTGTGGGCTTATAACTTGGCTTCTGAATGCCCTAGAGAGATCAGATTTGTTTTAATGTACTCCAACCAACAGCCCCTACAACCACAAAAAGGAATGGAGTCATTAGCACTTATGGTTTTTAAATGGCACCCAGAATTATGTTGCACGAAGCACAATTTCACTTCATTCTGGGTTCATTTGTGTGAAAACAAGGTCCAATCAGGCTGAAACGTTACAGGAAGGTAGAATCTATTGAGTTGTAAGTGATCTGAACATTTCATGAAGATCGCACATTCCTATAGGGGATGAAACCATGTCCCAAAGGTCACCGGGCCTGGTGTCACTTTAAAGAAGTAGTGCAGTTACACCTTTGTGGGCTTATAACTTGGCTTCTGAATGTCCTAGAGAGATCAGGTTTGATTTAGTATACTCCAATCAACAGCCCCTACAACCACAAAAAGGAATGGAGTCATTAGCACTTATGGTTTTTAAATGGCACCCAGAATTATGTTGCACGATGCACAATTTCACTTCATTCTGGGTTCATTTGTGTGAAAACAAGGTCCAATCAGGCTGAAACGTTACAAGAAGGTAGAATCTATTGAGTTGTAAGTGATCTGAACGTTTCATGATGATAGCACTTTCCTAAGGGGGTCAAACCATGTCCCAAAATGTCACCGGATCTGGTGTCAATTTAAAGAAGTAGTCCAGTTACACATTTGTGGGCTTATAACTTGGCTTCTGAATGTCCTAGAGAGATCAGGTTTGTTTTAGTGTAGTCCAATCAACAGCCCCTACAACCACAAAAAGGAATGGAGTCATTAGCACTTATGGTTTGTAAATGGCACCCAGAATTATGTTGCACGAAGCACAATTTCACATCATTCTGGGTTCATTTGTGTGAAAACAAGGTCCAATCATGCTGAAACATTACAAAAAGGTAGAATCTATTGAGTTGTAAGTGATCTGAACGTTTCATGATGATAGCACATTCCTATAGGGGGTCAAACCATGTGCCAAAGGTCTCCGGGCCTGGTGTCACTTTAAAGAAGTAGTCCAGTTACACCTTTGTGGGGTAATAACTTGGATTCTGAATATCCTAAAGAGGTCAGGTTTGTTTTAGTGTACTCCAATCAGCAGCCCCTACAACCACAAAAAGGAATGGAGTCATTAGCACTTATGGTTTGTAAATGGCACCCAGAATTATGTTGCACGAAGCACAATTTCACATCATTCTGGGTCCATTTGTGTGAAAACAAGGTCCAATCAGGCTGAAACGTTACAAGAAGGTAGAATCTATTGAGTTGTAAGTGATCTGAACGTTTCATGATGATAGCACTTTCCTAAGGGGGTCAAACCATGTCCCAAAGGTCACCGGATCTGGTGTCAATTTAAAGAAGTAGTCCAGTTACACATTTGTGGGCTTATAACTTGGCTTCTGAATGTCCTAGAGAGATCAGGTTTGTTTTAGTGTAGTCCAATCAACAGCCCCTACAACCACAAAAAGGAATGGAGTCATTAGCACTTATGGTTTGTAAATGGCACCCAGAATTATGTTGCACGAAGCACAATTTCACATCATTCTGGGTTCATTTGTGTGAAAACAAGGTCCAATCATGCTGAAACATTACAAGAAGGTAGAATCTATTGAGTTGTAAGTGATCTGAACGTTTCATGATGATAGCACATTCCTATAGGGGGTCAAACCATGTGCCAAAGGTCTCCGGGCCTGGTGTCACTTTAAAGAAGTAGTCCAGTTACACCTTTGTGGGCTTATAACTTGGCTTCTGAATATCCTAAAGAGGTCAGGTTTGTTTTAGTGTACTCCAATCAACAGCCCCTACAACCACAGAAAGGAATGGAGTCATTAGCACTTATGGTTTGTAAATGGCACCCAGAATTATGTTGCACGAAGCACAATTTCACATCATTCTGGGTCCATTTGTGTGAAAACAAGGTCCAATCAGGCTGAAACGTTACAAGAAGGTAGAATCTATTGAGTTGTAAGTGATCTGAACGTTTCATGATGATCGCACATTCCTATACGGGGTCAAACCATGTCCCAAAGGTCACCGGATCTGGTGTCAATTTAAAGAAGTAGTCCAGTTACACCTTTGTGGGCTTATAGCTTGGCTTCTGAATGTCCTAGAGAGATCAGGTTTGTTTTATTATACTCCAATCAACAGCCCCTACAACCACAAAAAGGAATGGAGTCCTTAGCACTTATGGTTTTTAAATGGCACCCAGAATTATGTTGCACGAAGAACAATTTCACATCATTCTGGGTTCATTTGTGTGAAAACAAGGTCCAATCAGGCTGAAACGTTACAGGAAGGTAGAATCTATTGACTTGTAAGTGATCTGAACGTTTCAAGATGATCGCACATTCATATAGGGAGTAAAACCATGTCCCAACGGTCACCGGGCCTGGTGTCACTTTAAAGAAGTAGTCCAGTTACACCTTTGTGGGCTTATAACTTGGCTTCTGAATGTCCTAGAGAGATCAGGTTTGTTTTAATGTACTCCAATCAACAGCCCCTACAACCACAAAAAGGAATGGAGTCATTAGCACTTATGGTTTGTAAATGGCACCCAGAATGATGTTGCACGAAGCACAATTTCACATCATTCTGGGTTCATTTGTGTGAAAACAAGGTCCAATCAGGCTGAAACATTACAAGAAGGTAGAATCTATTGAGTTGTAAGTGATCTGAACGTTTCATGATGATAGCACTTTCCTAAGGGGGTCAAACCATGTCCCAAAGGTCACCGGATCTGGTGTCAATTTAAAGAAGTAGTCCAGTTACACATTTGTGGGTTTATATCTTGGCTTCTGAATGTCTTAGAGAGATCAGGTTTGTTTTAATGTACTCCAATCAACAGCCCCTACAACCACAAAAATGAATGGAGTCATTAGCACTTATGGTTTGTAAATGGCACCCCGAATTATGTTGCACGAAGCACAATTTCACATCATTCTGGGTTCATTTGTGTGAAAACAAGGTCCAATCAGGCTGAAACGTTACAAGAAGGTAGAATCTATTGAGTTGTAAGTGATCTGAACGTTTCATGATGATAGCACTTTCCTAAGGGGGTCAAACCATGTCCCAAAGGTCACCGGATCTGGTGTCAATTTAAAGAAGTAGTCCAGTTACACATTTGTGGGCTTATAACTTGGCTTCTGAATATCCTAGAGAGATCAGGTTTGTTTTAGTGTAGTCCAATCAACAGCCCCTACAACCACAAAAAGGAATGGAGTCATTAGCACTTATGGTTTGTAAATGGCACCCAGAATTATGTTGCATGAAGCACAATTTCACAACATTCTGGGTCCATTTGTGTGAAAACAAGGTCCAATCAGGCTCAAACGTTACAAGAAGGTAGAATCTATTGAGTTGTAAGTGATCTGAACGTTTCATGATGATCGCACATTCCTATAGGGGGTCAAACCATGTCCCAAAGGTCACCGGGCCTGGTGTCACTTTAAAGAAGTAGTCCAGTTACACCTTTGTGGGCTTATAACTTGGCTTCTGAATATCCTAAAGAGGTCAGGTTTGTTTTAGTGTACTCCAGTCTTCCGCCCGTACAACCACAAAAAGGAATGGAGTCATTAGCACTTATGGTTTGTAAATGGCACCCAGAATTATGTTGCACGAAGCACAATTTCACATCATTCTGGGTCCATTTGTGTGAAAACAAGGTCCAATCAGGCTGAAACGCTACAAGAAGGTAGAATCTATTGAGTTGTAAGTGATCTGAACGTTTCAAGATGATCGCACATTCTTATAGGGGGTAAAACCATGTCCCAAAGGTCACCGGGCCTGGTGTCACTTTAAAGAAGTAGTCCAGTTACACCTTTGTGGGCTTATAACTTGGCTTCTGAATGTCCTAGAGAGGTTAGGTTTGTTTTAGTGTACTCCAATCAACAGCCCCTACAACCACAAAAGGAATGGAGTCATTAGCACTTATGGTTTGTAAATGGCACCCAGAATTATATTGCACGAAGCACAATTTCACATCATTCTGGGTTCATTTGTGTGAAAACAAGGTCCAATCAGGCTGAAACGTTACAGGAAGGTAGAATCTATTGAGTTGTAAGTGATCTGAACGTTTCATGATGATAGCACTTTCCTAAGGGGGTCAAAACATGTCCCAAAAGTCACCGGATCTGGTGTCAATTTAAAGAAGTAGTCCAGTTACACATTTGTGGGCTTATAACTTGGCTTCTGAATGCCCTAGAGAGATCAGGTTTGTTTTAGTGTACTCCAATCAACATCCCCTACAACCTCAAAAAGGAATGAGTCATTAGCACTTATGGTTTTTAACTGGCACCCAGAATTATGCTGCACTAAGCACAATTTCACATCATTCTGGGTTCATTTGTGTGAAAACAAGGTCCAATCAGGCTGAAACGTTACAGGAAGGTAGAATCTATTGAGTTGTAAGTGATCTGAACGTTTCATGATGATAGCACTTTCCTAAGGGGGTCAAACCATGTCCCAAAGGTCACCGAATCTGGTGTCAATTTAAAGAAGTAGTCCAGTTACACATTTGTGGGCTTATAACTTGGCTTCTGAATGTCCTAGAGAGATCAGGTTTGTTTTAATGTACTCTAACCAACAGCCCCTACAACCACAAAAAGGAATGGAGTCATTAGCACTTATAGTTTGTAAATGGCACCCAGAATTATGTTGCACGAATCACAATTTCACATCATTCTGGGTCCATTTGTGTGAAAACAAGGTCCAATCAGGCTGAAACGTTACAAGAAGGTAGAATCTATTGAGTTGTAAGTGATCTGAACGTTTCATGATGATCGCACATTCCTATAGGGGGTCAAACCATGTCCCAAAGGTCACCGGGCCTGGTGTCACTTTAAAGAAGTAGTCCAGTTACACATTTGAGGGCTTATAACTTGGCTTCTGAATGTCCTAGAGCGATCAGGTTTGTTTTAGTGTACTCCAATCAACATCCCCTACAACCTCAAAAAGGAATGGAGTCATTAGCACTTATGGTTTTTAAATGGCACCCAGAATTATGTTGCACGAAGCACAATTTCACATCATTCTGGGTTCATTTGTGCGAAAACAAGGTCCAATCAGGCTGAAATGTTACAGGAAGGTAGAATCTATTGAGTTGTAAGTGATCTGAACGTTTCATGATGATAGCACTTTCCTAAGGGGGTCAAACCATGTCCCAAAGGTCACCGGATCTGGTGTCAATTTAAAGAAGTAGTCCAGTTACACCTTTGTGGGCTTATAACTTGGCTTCTGAATGTCCTAGAGAGATCAGGTTTGTTTTAGTGTTCTCCAATCAACAGCCCCTACAACCACAAAAAGGAATGGAGTCATTAGCACTTATGGATTGTAAATGGCACCCAGAATTATGTTGCACGAAGCACAATTTCACATCATTCTGGGTTCATTTGTGTGAAAACAAGGTCCATTCAGGCTGAAACATTACAGGAAGGTAGAATCTATTGAGTTGTAAGTGATCTGAACGTTTCATGATGATAGCACTTTCCTAAGGGGGTCAAACCATGTCTCAAAGGTCACCGGATCTGGTGTCAATTTAAAGTAGTCCAGTTACACCTTTGAGGGCTTATAACTTGGCTTCTGAATGTCCTAGAGAGATCAGGTTTTTTTTAATGTACTCCAATCAACAGCCCCTACAACCACAAAAAGGAATGGAGTCATTAGCACTTATGGTTTGTAAATGGCACCCAGAATTATGTTGCACGAAGCACAATTTCACATCATTCTGGGTCCATTTGTGTGAAAACAAGGTCCAATCAGGCTGAAACGCTACAAGAAGGTAGAATCTATTGAGTTGTAAGTGATCTGAACGTTTCAAGATGATCGCACATTCCTATAGGGGGTATAACCATGTCCCAAAGGTCACCGGATCTGGTGTCAATTTAAAGAAGTAGTCCAGTTACACCTTTGTGGGCTTATAACTTGGCTTCTGAATGTCCTAGAGAGGTTAGGTTTGTTTTAGTGTACTCCAATCAACAGCCCCTACAACCACAAAAAGGAATGGAGACATTAGCACTTATGGTTTGTAAATGGCACCCAGAATTATGTTGCACAAAGCACAATTTCACATCATTCTGGGTTCATTTGTGTGAAAACAAGGTCCAATCAGGCTGAAACGTTACAGGAAGGTAGAATCTATTGAGTTGTAAGTGATCTGAACGTTTCATGATGATAGCACATTCCTATAGGGGGTCAAACCATGTCCCAAAGGTCTCCGGGCCTGGTGTCACTTTAAAGAAGTAGTCCAGTTACACCTTTGTGGGCTTATAACTTGGCTTCTGAATATCCTAAAGAGGTCAGGTTTGTTTTAGTGTACTCCAATCAACATCCCCTACAACCTCAAAAAGGAATGGAGTCATTAGCACTTATGGTTTTTAAATGGCACCCAGAATTATGTTGCACGAAGCACAATTTCACATCATTCTGGGTTCATTTGTGCGAAAACAAGGTCCAATCAGGCTGAAATGTTACAGGAAGGTAGAATCTATTGAGTTGTAAGTGATCTGAACGTTTCATGATGATAGCACTTTCCTAAGGGGGTCAAACCATGTCCCAAAGGTCACCGGATCTGGTGTCAATTTAAAGAAGTAGTCCAGTTACACCTTTGTGGGCTTATAACTTGGCTTCTGAATGTCCTAGAGAGATCAGGTTTGTTTTAGTGTTCTCCAATCAACAGCCCCTACAACCACAAAAAGGAATGGAGTCATTAGCACTTATGGATTGTAAATGGCACCCAGAATTATGTTGCACGAAGCACAATTTCACATCATTCTGGGTTCATTTGTGTGAAAACAAGGTCCATTCAGGCTGAAACATTACAGGAAGGTAGAATCTATTGAGTTGTAAGTGATCTGAACGTTTCATGATGATAGCACTTTCCTAAGGGGGTCAAACCATGTCTCAAAGGTCACCGGATCTGGTGTCAATTTAAAGTAGTCCAGTTACACCTTTGAGGGCTTATAACTTGGCTTCTGAATGTCCTAGAGAGATCAGGTTTTTTTAATGTACTCCAATCAACAGCCCCTACAACCACAAAAAGGAATGGAGTCATTAGCACTTATGGTTTGTAAATGGCACCCAGAATTATGTTGCACGAAGCACAATTTCACATCATTCTGGGTCCATTTGTGTGAAAACAAGGTCCAATCAGGCTGAAACGCTACAAGAAGGTAGAATCTATTGAGTTGTAAGTGATCTGAACGTTTCAAGATGATCGCACATTCCTATAGGGGGTATAACCATGTCCCAAAGGTCACCGGATCTGGTGTCAATTTAAAGAAGTAGTCCAGTTACACCTTTGTGGGCTTATAACTTGGCTTCTGAATGTCCTAGAGAGGTTAGGTTTGTTTTAGTGTACTCCAATCAACAGCCCCTACAACCACAAAAAGGAATGGAGTCATTAGCACTTATGGTTTGTAAATGGCACCCAGAATTATGTTGCACAAAGCACAATTTCACATCATTCTGGGTTCATTTGTGTGAAAACAAGGTCCAATCAGGCTGAAACGTTACAGGAAGGTAGAATCTATTGAGTTGTAAGTGATCTGAACGTTTCATGATGATAGCACATTCCTATAGGGGGTCAAACCATGTCCCAAAGGTCTCCGGGCCTGGTGTCACTTTAAAGAAGTAGTCCAGTTACACCTTTGTGGGCTTATAACTTGGCTTCTGAATATCCTAAAGAGGTCAGGTTTGTTTTAGTGTACTCCAATCAACAGCTCCTACAACCACAAAAAGGAATGGAGTCATTAGCACTTATGGTTTGTAAATGGCACCCAGAATTAAATTGCACGAAGCACAATTTCACATCATTCTGGGTTCATTTGTGTGAAAACAAGGTCCAATCAGGCTGAAACGTTACAGGAAGGTAGAATCTATTGAGTTGTAAGTGATCTGAACGTTTCATGATGATAGCACTTTCCTAAGTGGGTCAAAACATGTCCCAAAAGTCACCGGATCTGGTGTCAATTTAAAGAAGTAGTCCAGTTACACATTTGTGGGCTTATAACTTGGCTTCTGAATGCCCTAGAGAGATCAGGTTTGTTTTAGTGTACTCCAATCAACATCCCCTACAACCTCAAAAAGGAATGGATTCATTAGCACTTATGGTTTTTAACTGGCACCCAGAATTATGCTGCACTAAGCACAATTTCACATCATTCTGGGTTCATTTGTGTGAAAACAAGGTCCAATCAGGCTGAAACGTTACAGGAAGGTAGAATCTATTGAGTTGTAAGTGATCTGAACGTTTCATGATGATAGCACTTTCCTAAGGGGGTCAAACCATGTCCCAAAGGTCACCGGATCTGGTGTCAATTTAAAGAAGTAGTCCAGTTACACATTTGTGGGCTTATAACTTGGCTTCTGAATGTCCTAGAGAGATCAGGTTTGTTTTAGTATACTCCAATCAACAGCCCCTACAACCACAAAAAGGAATGGAGCCATTAGCACTTATGGTTTTTAAATAGCACCCAGATTTATGTTGCACAAAGCACAATTTCACATCATTCTGGGTTCATTTGTGTGAAAACAAGGTCCAATCAGGCTGAAACGTTACAGGAAGGTAGAATCTATTGAGTTGTAAGTGATCTGAACGTTTCAAGATGATCGCACATTCCTGTAGGGAGTAAAACCATGTCCCAACGGTCACCGGGCCTGGTGTCACTTTAAAGAAGTAGTCCAGTTACACCTTTGTGGGCTTATAACTTGGTTTCTGAATGTCCTAGAGCGGTCAGGTTTGTTTTAGTGTTCTCCAATCAACAGCCCCTACAACCGCAAAAAGGAATGGAGTCATTAGCACTTATGGATTGTAAATGGCACCCAGAATTATGTTGCACGAAGCACAATTTCACATCATTCTGGGTTCATTTGTGTGAAAACAAGGTCCAATCAGGCTGAAACATTACAGGAAGGTAGAATCTATTGAGTTGTAAGTGATCTGAACGTTTCATGATGATAGCACTTTCCTAAGGGGGTCAAACCATGTCTCAAAGGTCACCGGATCTGGTGTCAATTTAAAGAAGTAGTCCAGTTACACATTTGTGGGCTTATAACTTGGCTTCTGAATGCCCTAGAGAGATCAGATTTGTTTTAATGTACTCCAACCAACAGCCCCTACAACCACAAAAAGGAATGGAGTCATTAGCACTTATGGTTTTTAAATGGCACCCAGAATTATGTTGCACGAAGCACAATTTCACTTCATTCTGGGTTCATTTGTGTGAAAACAAGGTCCAATCAGGCTGAAACGTTACAGGAAGGTAGAATCTATTGAGTTGTAAGTGATCTGAACATTTCATGAAGATCGCACATTCCTATAGGGGATGAAACCATGTCCCAAAGGTCACCGGGCCTGGTGTCACTTTAAAGAAGTAGTGCAGTTACACCTTTGTGGGCTTATAACTTGGCTTCTGAATGTCCTAGAGAGATCAGGTTTGATTTAGTATACTCCAATCAACAGCCCCTACAACCACAAAAAGGAATGGAGTCATTAGCACTTATGGTTTTTAAATGGCACCCAGAATTATGTTGCACGATGCACAATTTCACTTCATTCTGGGTTCATTTGTGTGAAAACAAGGTCCAATCAGGCTGAAACGTTACAGGAAGGTAGAATCTATTGAGTTGTAAGTGATCTGAACGTTTCATGATGATAGCTCTTTCCTAAGTGGGTCAAACCATGTCCCAAAGGTCACCGGATCTGGTGTCAATTTAAAGAAGTAGTTCAGTTACACATTTGTGGGCTTATAACTTGGCTTCTGAATGTCCTAGACAGGTTAGGTTTGTTTTAGTGTACTCCAATCAACAGCCTCTACAACCACAAAAAGGAATGGAGTCATTAGCACTTATGGTTTGTAAATGGCACCCAGAATTATGTTGCACGAAGCACAATTTCACATCATTCTGGGTCCATTTGTGTGAAAACAAGGTCCAATCAGGCTGAAACGTTACAAGAAGGTAGAATGTATTGAGTTGTAAGTGATCTGAACGTTTCATGATGATCGCACATTCCTATAGGGGGTCAAACCATGTCCCAAAGGTCACCGGGCCTGGTGTCACTTTAAAGAAGTAGTCCAGTTACACATTTGAGGGCTTATAACTTGGCTTCTGAATGTCCTAGAGCGATCAGGTTTGTTTTAGTGTACTCCAATCAACAGCCCCTACAACCTCAAAAAGGAATGGAGTCATTAGCACTTATGGTTTTTAAATGGCACCCAGAATTATGTTGCACGAAGCACAATTTCACATCATTCTGGGTTCATTTGTGTGAAAACAAGGTCCAATCAGGCTGAAATGTTACAGGAAGGTAGAATCTATTGAGTTGTAAGTAATCTGAACGTTTCATGATGATAGCACTTTCCTAAGGGGGTCAAACCATGTGCCAAAGGTCACCGGATCTGGTGTCAATTTAAAGAAGTAGTCCAGTTACACCTTTGTGGGCTTATAACTTGGCTTCTGAATGTCCTAGAGAGATCAGGTTTGTTTTAGTATAATCCAATCAACAGCCCCTACAACCACAAAAAGGAATGGAGTCATTAGCACTTATGGTTTGTAAATGGCACCCAGAATTATGTTGCACGAAGCACAATTTCACATCATTCTGGGTTCATTTGTGTGAAAACAAGGTCCAATAAGGCTGAAACGTTACAGGAAGGTAGAATCTATTGAGTTGTAAGTGATCTGAACGTTTCATGATGATAGCACTTTCCTAAGGGGGTCAAACCATGTCTCAAAGGTCACCGGATCTGGTGTCAATTTAAAGAAGTAGTCCAGTTACACATTTGTGGGCTTATAACTTGGCTTCTGAATGCCCTAGAGAGATCAGGTTTGTTTTAATGTACTCCAACCAACAGCCCCTACAACCACAAAAAGGAATGGAGTCATTAGCACTTATGGTTTGTCAATGGCACCCAGAATTATTTTGCACGAAGCACAATTTCACATCATTCTGGGTCCATTTGTGTGAAAACAAGGTCCAATCAGGCTGAAACGTTACAGGAAGGTAGAATCTATTGAGTTGTAAGTGATCTGAACGTTTCATGATGATAGCACTTTCCTAAGGGGGTCAAACCATGTCTCAAAGGTCACCGGATCTTGTGTCAATTTAAAGAAGTAGTCCAGTTACACACTTGTGGGCTTATAACTTGGCTTCTGAATGCCCTAGAGAGATCAGGTTTGTTTTAATGTACTCCAACCAACAGCCCCTACAACGACAAAAAGGAATGGAGTCATTAGCACTTATGGTTTGTAAATGGCACCCAGAATTATGTTGCACGAAGCACAATTTCACATCATTCTGGGTCCATTTGTGTGAAAACAAGGTCCAATCAGGCTGAAACGTTTCAAGAAGGTAGAATCTATTGAGTTGTAAGTGATCTGAACGTTTCATGATGATAGCACTTTCCTAAGGGGGTCAAACCATGTCCCAAAGGTCACCGGATCTGGTGTCAATTTAAAGAAGTAGTCCATTTACACATTTGTGGGCTTATAACTTGGCTTCTGAATGTCCTAGAGAGATCAGGTTTGTTTTAATGTACTCCAACCAACAGCCCCTACAACCACAAAAAGGAATGGAGTCATTAGCACTTATGGTTTTTAAATGGCACCCAGAATTATGTTGCACGAAGCACAATTTCACATCATTCTGGGTTCATTTGTGTGAAAACAAGGTCCAATCAGGCTGAAACGTTACAGGAAGGTAGAATCTATTGAGTTGTAAGTGATCTGAACGTTTCAAGATGATCGCACATTCCTATAGGGGGTCAAACCATGTCCAAAAGGTCACCGGGCCTGGTGTCACTTTAAAGAAGTAGTCCAGTTACACCTTTGTGGGCTTATAACTTGGCTTCTGAATGTCCTAGAGAGATCAGGTTTGTTTTAGTATACTCCAATCAACAGCCCCTACAACCTCAAAAAGGAATGGAGTCATTAGCACTTAAGGTTTGTAAATGGCACCCAGAATTATGTTGCACGAAGCACAATTTCACATCATTCTGGGTCCATTTGTGTGAAAACAAGGTCCAATCAGGCTGAAACGCTACAAGAAGGTAGAATCTATTGAGTTGTAAGTGATCTGAACGTTTCATGATGATAGCACATTCCTATAGGGGGTCAAACCATGTCCCAAAGGTCACCGGATCTGGTGTCATTTTAAAGAAGTAGTCCAGTTACTCCTTTGTGGGCTTATAACTTGGCTTCTGAATGTCCCAGAGAGGTTAGGTTTGTTTTAGTGTACTCCAATCAACAGCCCCTACAACCACAAAAAGGAATGGAGTCATTAGCACTTATGGTTTTTAATGGCACCCAGAATTATATTGCACGAAGCACAATTTCACATCATTCTGGGTTCATTTGTGTGAAAACAAGGTCCAATCAGGCTGAAACGTTACAGGAAGGTAGAATCTATTGAGTTGTAAGTGATCTAAACGTTTCATGATGATAGCACTTTCCTAAGGGGGTCAAAACATGTCCCAAAAGTCACCGGATCTGGTGTCAATTTAAAGAAGTAGTCCAGTTACACATTTGTGGGCTTATAACTTGGCTTCTGAATGCCCTAGAGAGATCAGGTTTGTTTTAGTGTACTCCAATCAACATCCCCTACAACCTCAAAAAGGAATGGAGGCATTAGCACTTATGGTTTTTAAATGGCACCCAGAATTATGCTGCACTAAGCACAATTTCACATCATTCTGGGTCCATTTGTGTGAAAACAAGGTCCAATCAGGGTGAAACGTTACAGGAAGGTAGAATCTATTGAGTTGTAAGTGATCTGAACGTTTCATGATGATAGTTCTTTCCTAAGGGGGTCAAACCATGTCCCAAAGGTCACCGGATCTGGTGTCAATTTAAAGAAGTAGTCCAGTTACACATTTGTGGGCTTATAACTTGGCTTCTGAATGTCCTTGAGAGATCAGGTTTGTTTTAATGTAGTCCAACCAACAGCCCCTACAACCACAAAAAGGAATGGAGTCATTAGCACTTATAGTTTGTAAATGGCACCCAGAATTATGTTGCACGAAGCACAATTTCACATCATTCTGGGTCCATTTGTGTGAAAACAAGGTCCAATCAGGCTGAAAAGTTACAAGAAGGTAGAATCTATTGAGTTGTAAGTGATCTGAACGTTTCATGATGATCGCACATTCCTATAGGGGGTCAAACCATGTCCCAAAGGTCACCGGGCCTGGTGTCACTTTAAAGAAGTAGTCCAGTTACACATTTGAGGGCTTATAACTTGGCTTCTGAATGTCCTAAAGCGATCAGGTTTGTTTTAGTGTACTCCAATCAACAGCCCCTACAACCTCAAAAAGGAATGGAGTCATTAGCACTTATGGTTTGTAAATGGCACCCAGAATTATGTTGCACGAAGCACAATTTCACATCATTCTGGGTTCATTTGTGTGAAAACAAGGTCCAATCAGGCTGAAACATTACAGGAAGGTAGAATCTTTTGAGTTGTAAGTGATCTGAACGTTTCATGATGATAGCACTTTCCTAAGGGGGTCAAACCATGTCCCAAACGTCACCGGATCTGGTGTCAATTTAAAGAAGTAGTCCAGTTACACCTTTGTGGACTTATAACTTGGCTTCTGAATGTCCTAGAGAGATCAGGTTTGTTTTAGTATACTCCAATCAACAGCCCCTACAACCACAAAAAGGAATGGAGTCATTAGCATTTATGGTTTTTAAATGGCACCCAGAATTATGTTGCACGAAGCACAATTTCACATCATTTTGGGTTCATTTGTGTGAAAACAAGGTCCAATCAGGCTGAAACGTTACAGGAAGGTAGAACCTATTGAGTTGTAAGTGATCTGAACGTTTCAAGATGATCGCACATTCCTATAGGGAGTAAAACCATGTCCCAACGGTCACCGGGCCTGGTGTCACTTTAAAGAAGTAGTCCAGTTACACCTTTGTGGGCTTATAACTTGGCTTCTGAATGTCCTAGAGAGGTCAGGTTTGTTTTAGTGTTCTCCAATCAACAGCCCCTACAACCACAAAAAGGAATGGAGTCATTAGCACTTATGGATTGTAAATGGCACCCAGAATTATGTTGCACGAAGCACAATTTCACATCATTCTGGGTTCATTTGTGTGAAAAAAAAGGTCCAATCAGGCTGAAACATTACAGGAAGGTAGGATCTATTGAGTTGTAAGTGATCTGAACGTTTCATGATGATAGCACTTTCCTAAGGGGGTCAAACCATGTCTCAAAGGTCACCGGATCTGGTGTCAATTTAAAGAAGTAGTCCAGTTACACCTTTGTGGGCTTATAACTTGGCTTCTGAATGCTCTAGAGAGATCAGGTTTGTTTTAATGTACTCCAACCAACAGCCCCTACAACCACAAATAGGAATGGAGTCATTAGCACTTATGGTTTTTAAATGGCACCCAGAATTATGTTGCACGAAGCACAATTTCACTTCATTCTGGGTTCATTTGTGTGAAAACAAGGTCCAATCAGGCTGAAACGTTACAGGAAGGTAGAATCTATTGAGTTGTAAGTGATCTGAACATTTCATGAAGATCGCACATTCCTATAGGGGGTCAAACCATGTCCCAAAGGTCACCGGGTCTGGTGTCACTTTAAAGAAGTAGTGCAGTTACACCTTTGTGGGCTTATAACTTGGCTTCTGAATGTCCTAGAGAGATCAGGTTTGTTTTAGTATACTCCAATCAAAAGCCCCTACAACCACAAAAAGGAATGGAGTCCTTAGCACTTATGGTTTTTAAATGGCACCCAGAATTATGTTGCACGATGCACAATTTCACTTCATTCTGGGTTCATTTGTGTGAAAACAAGGTCCAATGAGGCTGAAACGTTACAGGAAGGTAGAATCTATTGAGTTGTAAGTGATCTGAACATTTCATGATGATAGCACTTTCCTAAGGGGGTCAAACCATGTCCCAAAGGTCACCGGATCTGGTGTCAATTTAAAGAAGTAGTCCAGTTACACATTTGTGGGCTTATAACTTGGCTTCTGAATGTCCTAGAGAGGTTAGGTTTGTTTTAGTGTACTCCAATCAACAGCCTCTACAACCACAAAAAGGAATGGAGTCATTAGCACTTATGGTTTGTAAATGGCACCCAGAATTATGTTGCACGAAGCACAATTTCACATCATTCTGGGTTCATTTGTGTGAAAACAAGGTCCAATCAGGCTGAAACATTACAGGAAGGTAGAATCTATTGAGTTGTAAGTGATCTGAACGTTTCATGATGATAGCACTTTCCTAAGGTGGTCAAACCATGTCCCAAAGGTCACCGGATCTGGTGTCAATTTAAAGAAGTAGTCCAGTTACACATTTGTGGGCTTATAACTTGGCTTCTGAATGTCCTAGAGAGATCAGGTTTGTTTTAATGTACTCCAACCAACAGCCCCTACAACCACAAAAAGAAATGGAGTCATTTAGCACTTATAGTTTGTAAATGGCACCCAGAATTATGTTGCACGTAGCACAATTTCACATCATTCTGGGTCCATTTGTGTGAAAACAAGGTCCAATCAGGCTGAAACGTTACAAGAAGGTAGAATCTATTGAGTTGTAAGTGATCTGAACGTTTCATGATGATCGCACATTCCTATAGGGGGTCAAACCATGTCCCAAAGGTCACCGGGCCTGGTGTCACTTTAAAGAAGTAGTCCAGTTACACATTTGAGGGCTTATAACTTGGCTTCTGAATGTCCTAGAGCGATCAGGTTTGTTTTAGTGTACTCCAATCAACAGCCCCTACAACCTCAAAAAGGAATGGAGTCATTAGCACTTATGGTTTTTAAATGGCACCCAGAAATATGTTGCACGAAGCACAATTTCACATCATTCTGGGTTCATTTGTGTGAAAACAAGGTCCAATCAGGCTGAAATGTTACAGGAAGGTAGAATCTATTGAGTTGTAAGTAATCTGAACGTTTCATGACGATAGCTCTTTCCTAAGGGGGTCAAACCATGTCCCAAAGGTCACCGGATCTGGTGTCAATTTAAAGAAGTAGTCCAGTTACACCTTTGTGGGCTTATAACTTGGCTTCTGAATGTCCTAGAGAGATCAGGTTTGTTTTAGTATACTCCAATCAACAGCCCCTACAACCACAAAAAGGAATGGAGTCATTAGCACTTATGGTTTTTAAATGGCACCCAGAATTATGTTGCACGAAGCACAATTTCACATCATTCTGGGTTCATTTGTGTGAAAACAACGTCCAATCAGGCTGAAACGTTACAGGAAGGTAGAATCTATTGAGTTGTAAGTGATCTGAACGTTTCAAGATGATCGCACATTCCTATAGGGAGTAAAACCATGTCCCAACGGTCACCGGGCCTAAAGTCACTTTAAAGAAGTAGTCCAGTTACACCTTTGTGGGCTTATAACATGGCTTCTGAATGTCCTAGAGAGGTCAGGTTTGTTTTAGTGTTCTCCAATCACCAGCCCCTACAACCACAAAAAGGAATGGAGTCATTAGCACTTATGGATTGTAAATGGCACCCAGAATTATGTTGCACGAAGCACAATTTCACATGATTCTGGGTTCATTTGTGTGAAAACAAGGTCCAATCAGGCTGAAACGTTACAGGAAGGTAGAATCTATTGAGTTGTAAGTGATCTGAACGTTTCATGATGATAGCACTTTCCTAAGGGGGTCAAACCATGTCTCAAAGGTCACCGGATCTGGTGTCAATTTAAAGAAGTAGTCCAGTTACACATTTGTGGGCTTATAACTTGGCTTCTGAATGCCCTAGAAAGATCAGGTTTGTTTTAATGTACTCAAACCAACAGCCCCTACAACCACACAAAGGAATGGAGTCATTAGCACTTATGGTTTGTAAATGGCACCCAGAATTATGTTGCACGAAGCACAATTTCACATCATTCTGGGTCCATTTGTGTGAAAACAAAGTCCAATCAGGCTGAAACGTTACAGGAAGGTAGAATCTATTGAGTTGTAAGTGATCTGAACGTTTCGTGATGATAGCACTTTCCTAAGGGGGTCAAACCATGTCCCAAAGGTCACCGGGCCTGGTGTCACTTTAAAGAAGTAGTCCAGTTACACCTTTGTGGGCTTATAACTTGGCTTCTGAATGTCCTAGAGAGATCAGGTTTGTTTTAGTATACTCCAGTCAACAGCCCCTACAACCACAAAAAGGAATGGAGTCCTTAGCACTTATGGTTTTTAAATGGCACCCAGAATTATGTTGCACGAAGCACAATTTCACTTCATTCTGGGTTCATTTGTGTTAAAACAAGGTCCAATCAGGCTCAAACGTTACAGGAAGGTAGAATCTATTGAGTTGTAAGTGATCTGAACGTTTCATGATGATAGCACTTTCCTAAGGGGGTCAAACCATGTCCCAAAGGTCACCGGATCTGGTGTCAATTTAAAGAAGTAGTCCAGTTACACATTTGTGGGCTTATAACTTGGCTTCTGAATGTCCTAGAGAGGTTAGGTTTGTTTTAGTGTACTCCAATCAACAGCCCCTACAACCACAAAAAGTAATGGAGTCATTAGCACTTATGGTTTTTAAATGGCACCCAGAATTATGCTGTACAAAGCACAATTTCACATCATTCTGGGTTCATTTGTGTGAAATCAAGGTCCAATCAGGCTGAAACGTTACAGGAAGGTAGAATCTATTGAGTTGTAAGTGATCTGAACGTTTCATGATGATAGCCCTTTCCTAAGGGGGTCAAACCATGTCCCAAAGGTCACCAGATCTGGTGTCAATTTAAAGAAGTAGTCCAGTTACACATTTGTGGGCTTATAACTTGGCTTCTGAATGTCCTAGAGAGATCAGGTTTGTTTTAATGTACTCCAACCTACAGCCCCTACAACCACAAAAAGGAATGGAGTCATTAGCACTTATGGTTTGTAAATGGCACCCAGAATTATGTTGCACTAAGCACAATTTCACATCATTCTGGGTCCATTTGTGTGAAAACAAGGTCCGTTCAGGCTGAAACGTTACAAGAAGGTAGAATCTATTGAGTTGTAAGTGATCTGAACGTTTCATGAAGATCGCACATTCCTATAGGGGGTCAAACCATGTCCCAAAGGTCGCCGGGCCTGGTGCTACTTTAAAGAAGTAGTCCAGTTACACCTTTGTGGGCTTATAACTTGGCTTCTGAATGTCCTAGAGAGATCAGGTTTGTTTTCGTATACTCCAATCAACAGCCCCTACAACCACAAAAAGGAATGGAGTCATTAGCACTTATGGTTTTTAAATGGCATCCAGAATTATGTTGCACGAAGCACAATTTCACATCATTCTGGGTTCATTTGTGTGAAAACAAGGTCCAATCAGGCTGAAACATTACAGGAAGGTAGAATCTATTGAGTTGTAAGTGATCTGAACGTTTCAAGATGATCGCACATTCCTATAGGGGGTCAAACCATGTCCCAAAGGTCACCGGGCCTGGTGTCACTTTAAAGAAGTAGTGCGGTTACACCTTTGTGGGCTTATAACTTGGCTTCTGAATGTCCTAGAGAGATCAGGTTTGTTTTAGTGTAGTCCAATCAACAGCCCCTACAACCACAAAAAGGAATGAAGTCATTAGCACTTATGGTTTGTAAATGGCACCCAGAATTATGTTGCACGAAGCACAATTTCACATCATTCTGGGTTCATTTGTGTGAAAACAAGGTCCAATCAGGCTGAAACGTTACAGGAAGGTAGAATCTATTGAGTTGTAAGTGATCTGAACGTTTCATGATGATAGCACTTTCCTAAGGGGGTCAAACCATGTCTCAAAGGTCACCGGATCTGGTGTCAATTTAAAGAAGTAGTCCAGTTACACATTTGTGGGCTTATAACTTGGCTTCTGAATGCCCTAGAAAGATCAGGTTTGTTTTAATGTACTCAAACCAACAGCCCCTACAACCACAAAAAGGAATGGAGTCATTAGCACTTATGGTTTGTAAATGGCACCCAGAATTATGTTGCACGAAGCACAATTTCACATCATTCTGGGTCCATTTGTGTGAAAACAAAGTCCAATCAGGCTGAAACGTTACAGGAAGGTAGAATCTATTGAGTTGTAAGTGATCTGAACGTTTCGTGATGATAGCACTTTCCTAAGGGGGTCAAACCATGTCCCAAAGGTCACCGGGCCTGGTGTCACTTTAAAGAAGTAGTCCAGTTACACCTTTGTGGGCTTATAACTTGGCTTCTGAATGTCCTAGAGAGATCAGGTTTGTTTTAGTATACTCCAGTCAACAGCCCCTACAACCACAAAAAGGAATGGAGTCCTTAGCACTTATGGTTTTTAAATGGCACCCAGAATTATGTTGCACGAAGCACAATTTCACTTCATTCTGGGTTCATTTGTGTTAAAACAAGGTCCAATCAGGCTGAAACGTTACAGGAAGGTAGAATCTATTGAGTTGTAAGTGATCTGAACGTTTCATGATGATAGCACTTTCCTAAGGGGGTCAAACCATGTCCCAAAGGTCACCGGATCTGGTGTCAATTTAAAGAAGTAGTCCAGTTACACATTTGTGGGCTTATAACTTGGCTTCTGAATGTCCTAGAGAGGTTAGGTTTGTTTTAGTGTACTCCAATCAACAGCCCCTACAACCACAAAAAGTAATGGAGTCATTAGCACTTATGGTTTTTAAATGGCACCCAGAATTATGCTGTACAAAGCACAATTTCACATCATTCTGGGTTCATTTGTGTGAAATCAAGGTCCAATCAGGCTGAAACGTTACAGGAAGGTAGAATCTATTGAGTTGTAAGTGATCTGAACGTTTCATGATGATAGCCCTTTCCTAAGGGGGTCAAACCATGTCCCAAAGGTCACCGGATCTGGTGTCAATTTAAAGAAGTAGTCCAGTTACACATTTGTGGGCTTATAACTTGGCTTCTGAATGTCCTAGAGAGATCAGGTTTGTTTTAATGTACTCCAACCTACAGCCCCTACAACCACAAAAAGGAATGGAGTCATTAGCACTTATGGTTTGTAAATGGCACCCAGAATTATGTTGCACTAAGCACAATTTCACATCATTCTGGGTCCATTTGTGTGAAAACAAGGTCCGTTCAGGCTGAAACGCTACAAGAAGGTAGAATCTATTGAGTTGTAAGTGATCTGAACGTTTCATGAAGATCGCACATTCCTATAGGGGGTCAAACCATGTCCCAAAGGTCGCCGGGCCTGGTGCTACTTTAAAGAAGTAGTCCAGTTACACCTTTGTGGGCTTATAACTTGGCTTCTGAATGTCCTAGAGAGATCAGGTTTGTTTTCGTATACTCCAATCAACAGCCCCTACAACCACAAAAAGGAATGGAGTCATTAGCACTTATGGTTTTTAAATGGCATCCAGAATTATGTTGCACGAAGCACAATTTCACATCATTCTGGGTTCATTTGTGTGAAAACAAGGTCCAATCAGGCTGAAACATTACAGGAAGGTAGAATCTATTGAGTTGTAAGTGATCTGAACGTTTCAAGATGATCGCACATTCCTATAGGGGGTCAAACCATGTCCCAAAGGTCACCGGGCCTGGTGTCACTTTAAAGAAGTAGTGCAGTTACACCTTTGTGGGCTTATAACTTGGCTTCTGAATGTCCTAGAGAGATCAGGTTTGTTTTAGTGTAGTCCAATCAACAGCCCCTACAACCACAAAAAGGAATGAAGTCATTAGCACTTATGGTTTGTAAATGGCACCCAGAATTATGTTGCACGAAGCACAATTTCACATCATTCTGGGTTCATTTGTGTGAAAACAAGGTCCAATCAGGCTGAAACGTTACAGGAAGGTACAATCTATTGAGTTGTAAGTGATCTGAACGTTTCATGATGATAGCACATTCCTATAGGGGGTCAAACCATGTCCCAAAGGTCACCGGATCTGGTGTCAATTTAAAGAAGTAGTCCAGTTACACCTTTGTGGGCTTATAACTTGTCTTCTGATTGGACTAGAGAGGTTAGGTTTGTTTTAGTGTACTCCAATCAACAGCCCCTACAACCACAAAAAGGAATGGAGTCATTAGCACTTATGGTTTGTAAATGGCACCCAGAATTATGTTGCACGAAGCACAATTTCACATCATTCTGGGTTCATTTGTGTGAAAACAAGGTCCAATCAGGCTGAAACGTTACAAGAAGGTAGAATCTATTGAGTTGTAAGTGATCTGAACGTTTCATGATGATCGCACATTCCTATAGGGGGTCAAACCATGTCCCAAAGATCACCGGGCCTGGTGTCACTTTAAAGAAGTAGTCCAGTTACACCTTTGTGGGCTTATAACTTGGCTTCTGAATGTCCTAGAGAGGTTAGGTTTGTTTTAGTGTGCTCCAATCAACAGCCCCTACAACCACAAAAAGGAATGGAGTCATTAGAACTTATGGTTTGTAAATGGCACCCAGAATTATGTTGCACGAAGCACAATTTCACATCATTCTGGGTTCATTTGTGTGAAAACAAGGTCCAATCAGGCTGAAACGTTACAGGAAGGTAGAATCTATTGAGTTGTAAGTGATCTGAACGTTTCATGATGATAGCACTTTCCTAAGGGGGTCAAACCATGTCCCAAAGGTCACCGGATCTGGTGTCAATTTAAAGAAATAGTCCAGTTACACATTTGTGGGCTTATAACTTGGCTTCTTAATGTCCTAGAGAGATCAGGTTTGTTTTAGTATACTCCAATTACCAGCCCCTACAACCACAAAAAGGAATGGAGTCATTAGCACTTATGGTTTGTAAATGGCACCCAGAATTATGTTGCACGAAGCACAATTTCACATCATTCTGGGTCCATTTGTGTGAAAACAAGGTCCAATCAGGCTGAAACGTCACAAGAAGGTAGAATCTATTGAGTTGTAAGTGATCTGAACGTTTCAAGATGATCGCACTTTCCTAAGGGGGTCAAACCATGTCCCAAAGGTCACCGGATCTGGTGTCACTTTAAAGAAGTTGTCCAGTTACACATTTGTGGGCTTATAACTTGGCTTCTGAATATCCTAGAGAGGTCAGGTTTGTTTTAGAGTACTCCAATTAACATCCCCCATTACCCCAAAAAGGAATGGAGTCATTAGCACTTATGGTTTTTAAATGGCACCCAGAATGATGTTGCACGAAGCACAATTTCACATCATTCTGGGTTCATTTGTGTGAAAACAAGGTCCAATCAGGCTGAAACGTTACAGGAAGGTACAATCTATTGAGTTGTAAGTGATCTGAACGTTTCATGATGATAGCACATTCCTATAGGGGGTCAAACCATGTCCCAAAGGTCACCGGATCTGGTGTCAATTTAAAGAAGAAGTCCAGTTACACCTTTGTGGGCTTATAACTTGGCTTCTGAATGGCCTAGAGAGGTTAGGTTTGTTTTAGTGTACTCCAATAAACAGCCCCTACAACCACAAAAAGGAATGGAGTCATTAGCACTTATGGTTTGTAAATGGCACCCAGAATTATGTTGCACGAAGCACAATTTCACATCATTCTGGGTTCATTTGTGTGAAAACAAGGTCCAATCAGGCTGAAACGTTACAAGAAGGTAGAATCTATTGAGTTGTAAGTGATCTGAACGTTTCATGATGATAGCACTTTCCTAAGGGGGTCAAACCATGTCCCAAATGTCACCGGATCTGGTGTCAATCTAAAGAAGTAGTCCAGTTACACCTTTGTGGGCTTATAACTTGGCTTCTGAATGTCCTAGAGAGGTTAGGTTTGTTTTAGTGTACTCCAATCAACAGCCCCTACAACCACAAAAAGGAATGGAGTCATTAGCACTTATGGTTTGTAAATGGCACCCAGAATTATGTTGCACGAAGCACAATTTCACATCATTCTGGGTCCATTTGTGTGAAAACAAGGTCCAATCAGGCTGAAACGCTACAAGAAGGTAGAATCTTTTGAGTTGTAAGTGATCTGAACGTTTCAAGATGATCGCACATTCCTATAGGGGGTAAAACCATGTCCCAAAGGTCACCGGATCTGGTGTCAATTTAAAGAAGTAGTCCAGTTACACCTTTGTGGGCTTATAACTTGGCTTCTGAATGTCCTAGAGAGGTTAGGTTTGTTTTAGTGTACTCCAATTAACAGCCCCTACACCCACAAAAAGGAATGGAGTCATTAGCACTTATGGTTTTTAAATGGCACCCAGAATTATGTTGCACGAAGCACAATTTCACATCAGTCTGGGTCCATTTGTGTGAAAACAAGGTCCAATCAGGCTGAAACGTTACAGGAAGGTAGAATCTATTGAGTTGTAAGTGATCTGAATGTTTCATAATGATAGCACTTTCCTAAAGGGGTCAAACCATGTCCCAAAGGTCACCGGATCTGGTGTCACTTTAAAGAAGTAGTCCAGTTACACATTTGTGGGGTTATAACTTGGCCTCTGAATATCCTAGAGAGGTCAGGTTTGTTTTAGAGTACTCCAGTTAACAGCCCCCATTACCCCAAAAAGGAATAGAGTCATTAGCACTTATGGTTTTTAAATGGCACTCAGAATTATGTTGCACGAAGCACAATTTCACATCATTCTGGGTTCATTTGTGTGAAAACAAGGTCCAATCAGGCTGAAACGTTACAGGAAGGTGGAATCTATTGAGTTGTAAGTGATCTGAACGTTTCATGATGATAGCCCTTTCCTAAGGGGGTCAAACCATGTCCCAAAGGTCACCGGATCTGGTGTCAATTTAAAGAAGTAGTCCAGTTACACATTTGTGGGCTTATAACTTGGCTTCTGAATGTCCTAGAGAGATCAGGTCTGTTTTAGTGTACTCCAATCAACAGCCCCTACAACCACAAAAAGGAATGCAGTCATTAGCACTTATGGTTTTTAAATGGCACCCAGAAATATGTTGCACGAAGCACAATTTCACATCATTCTGGGTTCATTTGTGTGAAAACAAGGTCCAATCAGGCTGAAATGTTACAGAAAGGTAGAATCTATTGAGTTGTAAGTGATCTGAACGTTTCATGACGATAGCACTTTCCTAAGGGGGTCAAACCATGTCCCAAAGGTCACTGGATCTGGTGTCAATTTAAAGAAGTAGTCCAGTTACACCTTTGTGGGCTTATAACTTGGCTTCTGAATGTCCTAGAGAGATCAGGTTTGTTTTAGTATACTCCAATCAACAGCCCCTACAACCACAAAAAGGAATGGAGTCATTAGCACTTATGGTTTTTAAATGGCACCCAGAATTATGTTGCACAAAGCACAATTTCACATCATTCTGGGTTCATTTGTGTGAAAACAAGGTCCAATCAGGCTGAAACGTTACAGGAAGGTAGAATCTATTGAGTTGTAAGTGATCTGAACGTTTCAAGATGATCGCACATTCCTATAGGGAGTAAAACCATGTCCCAACGGTCACCGGGCCTAAAGTCACTTTAAAGAAGTAGTCCAGTTACACCTTTGTGGGCTTATAACATGGCTTCTGAATGTCCTAGAGAGGTCAGGTTTGTTTTAGTGTTCTCCAATCAACAGCCCCTACAACCACAAAAAGGAATGGAGTCATTAGAACTTATGGATTGTAAATGGCACCCAGAATTATGTTGCACGAAGCACAATTTCACATGATTCTGGGTTCATTTGTGTGAAAACAAGGTCCAATCAGGCTGAAACGTTACAGGAAGGTAGAATCTATTGAGTTGTAAGTGATCTGAACGTTTCATGATGATAGCACTTTCCTAAGGGGGTCAAACCATGTCTCAAAGGTCACCGGATCTGGTGTCAATTTAAAGAAGTAGTCCAGTTACACATTTGTGGGCTTATAACTTGGCTTCTGAATGCCCTAGAAAGATCAGGTTTGTTTTAATGTACTCCAACCAACAGCCCCTAAAACCACAAAAAGGAATGGAGTCATTAGCACTTATGGTTTTTAAATGGCACCCAGAATTATGTTGCACGAAGCACAATTTCACATCATTCTGGGTCCATTTGTGTGAAAACAAAGTCCAATCAGGCTGAAACGTTACAGGAAGGTAGAATCTATTGAGTTGTAAGTGATCTGAACGTTTCGTGATAATAGCACTTTCCTAAGGGGGTCAAACCATGTCCCAAAGGTCACCGGATCTGGTGTCAATTTAAAGAAGTAGTCCAGTTACACATTTGTGGGCTTATAACTTGGCTTCTGAATGTCCTAGAGAGGTTAGGTTTGTTTTAGTGTACTCCAATCAACAGCCCCTACAACCACAAAAAGTAATGGAGTCATTAGCACTTATGGTTTTTAAATGGCACCCAGAATGATGCTGTACAAAGCACAATTTCACATCATTCTGGGTTCATTTGTGTGAAAACAAGGTCCAATCAGGCTGAAACGTTACAGGAAGGTAGAATCTATTGAGTTGTAAGTGATCTGAACGTTTCATGATGATAGCACTTTCCTAAGGGGGTCAAACCATGTCCCAAAGGTCACCGGATCTGGTGTCAATTTAAAGAAGTAGTCCAGTTACACATTTGTGGGCTTATAACTTGGCTTCTGAATGTCCTAGAGAGATCAGGTTTGTTTTCGTATACTCCAATCAACAGCCCCTACAACCACAAAAAGGAATGGAGTCATTAGCACTTATGGTTTTTAAATGGCACCCAGAATTATGTTGCACGAAGCACAATTTCACATCATTCTGGGTTCATTTGTGTGAAAACAAGGTCCAATCAGGCTGAAACATTACAGGAAGGTAGAATCTATTGAGTTGTAAGTGATCTGAACGTTTCAAGATGATCGCACATTCCTATAGGGGGTCAAACCATGTCCCAAAGGTCACCGGGCCTGGTGTCACTTTAAAGAAGTAGTCCAGTTACACCTTTGTGGGCTTATAACTTGGCTTCTGAATGTCCTAGAGAGATCAGGTTTGTTTTAGTATACTCCAATCAACAGCCCCTACAACCACAAAAAGGAATGGAGTCATTAGCACTTATGGTTTTTAAATGGCACCCAGAATTATGTTGCACGAAGCACAATTTCACATCATTCTGGGTTCATTTGTGTGAAAACAAGGTCCAATCAGGCTGAAACGTTACAAGAAGGTAGAATCTATTGAGTTGTAAGTGATCTGAACGTTTCATGATGATCGCACATTCCTTTAGGGGGTCAAACCATGTCCCAAAGATCACCGGGCCTGGTGTCACTTTAAAGAAGTAGTCCAGTTACACCTTTGAGGGCTTATAACTTGGCTTCTGAATGTCCGAGAGAGATCAGGTTTGTTTTAGTGTACTCCAATCAACAGCCCCTACAACCTCAAAAAGGAATGGAGTCATTAGCACTTAAGGTTTGTAAATGGCACCCAGAATGATGTTGCACGAAGCACAATTTCACATCATTCTGGGTCCATTTGTGTGAAAACAAGGTCCAATCAGGCTGAAACGCTACAAGAAGGTAGAATCTATTGAGTTGTAAGTGATCTGAACGTTTCAAGATGATCGCACATTCCTATAGGGGGTAAAACCATGTCCCAAAGGTCACCGGGCCTGGTGTCACTTTAAAGAAGTAGTCCAGTTACACCTTTGTGGGCTTATAACTTGGCTTCTGAATGTCCTAGAGAGGTTAGGTTTGTTTTAGTGTACTCCAATCAACAGCCCCTACAACCACAAAAAGGAATGGAGTCATTAGCACTTATGGTTTGTAAATGGCACCCAGAATTATGTTGCACGAAGCACAATTTCACATCATTCTGGGTTCATTTGTGTGAAAACAAGGTCCAATCAGGCTGAAACTTTACAGGAAGGTACAATCTATTGAGTTGTAAGTGATCTGAACATTTCATGATGATAGCACTTTCCTAAGGGGGTCAAACCATGTCCCAAAGGTCACCGGATCTGGTGTCAATTTAAAGAAGTAGTCCAGTTACACATTTGTGGGCTTATAGCTTGGCTTCTTAATGTCCTAGAGAGATCAGGTTTGTTTTAGTATACTCCAATCAACAGCCCCTACAACCACAAAAAGGAATGGAGTCATTAGCACTTATGGTTTGTAAATGGCACCCAGAAATATGTTATACAAAGCACAATTTCACATCATTCTGGGTCCATTTGTGTGAAAACAAGGTCCAATCAGGCTGAAACGTCACACGAAGGTAGAATCTATGGAGTTGTAAGTGATCTGAACGTTTCAAGATGATCGCACTTTCCTAAGGGGGTCAAACCATGTCCCAAAGGTCACCGGGCCTGGTGTCACTTTAAAGAAGTAGTCTAGTTACACCTTTGTGGGCTTATAACTTGGCTTCTGAATGTCCTAGAGAGGTTAGGTTTGTTTTAGTGTGCTCCAATCAACAGCCCCTACAACCACAAAAAGGAATGGAGTCATTAGCACTTATGGTTTGTTAATGGCACCCAGAATTATGTTGCACGAAGCACAATTTCACATCATTCTGGGTCCATTTGTGTGAAAACAAGGTCCAATCAGGCTGAAACGTCACAAGAAGGTAGAATCTATTGAGTTGTAAGTGATCTGAACGTTTCAAGATGATCGCACTTTCCTAAGGGGGTCAAACCATGTCCCAAAGATCACCGGATCTGGTGTCAATTTAAAGAAGTTGTCCAGTTACACATTTGTGGGCTTATAACTTGGCTTCTGAATATCCTAGAGAGGTCAGGTTTGTTTTAGAGTACTCCAATTAACAGCCCCCATTACCCCAAAAAGGAATGGAGTCATTAGCACTTATGGTTTTTAAATGGCACCCAGAATGATGTTGCACGAAGCACAATTTCACATCATTCTGGGTTCATTTGTGTGAAAACAAGGTCCAATCAGGCTGAAACGTTACAGGAAGGTACAATCTATTGAGTTGTAAGTGATCTGAACGTTTCATGATGATAGCACATTCCTATAGGTGGTCAAACCATGTCCCAAAGGTCACCGGATCTGGTGTCAATTTAAAGAAGTAGTCCAGTTACACCTTTGTGGGCTTATAACTTGGCTTCTGAATGGCCTAGAGAGGTTAGGTTTGTTTTAGTGTACTCCAATAAACAGCCCCTACAACCACAAAAAGGAATGGAGTCATTAGCACTTATGGTTTGTAAATGGCACCCAGAATTATGTTGCACGAAGCACAATTTCACATCATTCTGGGTTCATTTGTGTGAAAACAAGGTCCAATCAGGCTGAAACGTTACAAGAAGGTAGAATCTATTGAGTTGTAAGTGATCTGAACGTTTCATGATGATAGCACTTTCCTAAGGGGGTCAAACCATGTCCCAAAGGTCACCGGATCTGGTGTCAATCTAAAGAAGTAGTCCAGTTACACCTTTGTGGGCTTATAACTTGGCTTCTGAATGTCCTAGAGAGGTTAGGTTTGTTTTAGTGTACTCCAATCAATAGCCCCTACAACCACAAAAAGGAATGGAGTCATTAGCACTTATGGTTTGTAAATGGCACCCAGAATTATGTTGCACGAAGCACAATTTCACATCATTCTGGGTCCATTTGTGTGAAAACAAGGTCCAATCAGGCTGAAACGCTACAAGAAGGTAGAATCTATTGAGTTGTAAGTGATCTGAACGTTTCAAGATGATCGCAAATTCCTATAGGGGGTAAAACCATGTCCCAAAGGTCACCGGATCTGGTGTCAATTTAAAGAAGTAGTCCAGTTACACCTTTGTGGGCTTATAACTTGGCTTCTGAATGTCCTAGAGAGGTTAGGTTTGTTTTAGTGTACTCCAATTAACAGCCCCTACACCCACAAAAAGGAATGGAGTCATTAGCACTTATGGTTTTTAAATGGCACCCAGAATTATGTTGCACCAAGCACAATTTCACATCAGTCTGGGTCCATTTGTGTGAAAACAAGGTCCAATCAGGCTGAAACGTTACAGGAAGGTAGAATCTATTTAGTTGTAAGTGATCTGAATGTTTCATAATGATAGCACTTTCCTAAAGGGGTCAAACCATGTCCCAAAGGTCACCGGATCTGGTGTCACTTTAAAGAAGTAGTCCAGTTACACATTTGTGGGCTTATAACTTGGCCTCTGAATAGCGTAGAGAGGTCAGGTTTGTTTTAGAGTACTCCAGTTAACAGCCCCCATTACCCCAAAAAGGAATAGAGTCATTAGCACTTATGGTTTTTAAATGGCACTCAGAATTATGTTGCACGAAGCACAATTTCACATCATTCTGGGTTCATTTGTGTGAAAACAAGGTCCAATCAGGCTGAAACGTTACAGGAAGGTAGAATCTATTGAGTTGTAAGTGATCTGAACGTTTCATGATGATAGCCCTTTCCTAAGGGGGTCAAACCATGTCCCAAAGGTCACCGGATCTGGTGTCAATTTAAAGAAGTAGTCCAGTTACACATTTGTGGGCTTATAACTTGGCTTCTGAATGTCCTAGAGAGATCAGGTCTGTTTTAGTGTACTCCAATCAACAGTCCCTACAACCACAAAAAGGAATGCAGTCATTAGCACTTATGGTTTGTAAATGGCACCCAGAATTATGTTGCACGAAGCACAATTTCACATCATTCTGGGTTCATTTGTGTGAAAACAAGGTCCAATCAGGCTGAAACGTTACAGGAAGGTAGAATCTATTGAGTTGTAAGTGATCTGAACGTTTCATGATGATAGCACTTTCCTAAGGGGGTCAAACCATGTCCCAAAGGTCACCGGATCTGGTGTCAATTTAAAGAAGTAGTCCAGTTACACATTTGTGGGCTTATAACTTGGCTTCTGAATTTCCTAGAGAGATCAGGGTTGTTTTAGTGTACTCCAATCAACAGCCCCTACAACCACAAATAGGAAGGTAGTCATTAGCACTTATGGTTTGTTAATGGCACCCAGAATTATGTTGCACGAAGCACAATTTCACATCATTCTGGGTCCATTTGTGTGAAAACAAGGTCCAATCAGGCTGAAACGTTACAAGAAGGTAGAATCTATTGAGTTGTAAGTGATCTGAACGTTTCATGATGATCGCACATTCCTATAGGGGGTCAAACCATGTCCCAAAGGTCACCGGGCCTGGTGTCACTTTAAAGAAGTAGTCCAGTTACACCTTTGTGGGCTTATAACTTGGCTTCTGAATGTCCTAAAGAGGTCAGGTTTGTTTTAGTGTACTCCAATCAACAGCCCCTACAACCACAAAAAGTAATGGAGTCATTAGCACTTATGGTTTGTAAATGGCACCCAGAATTATGTTGCACGAAGCACAATTTCACATCATTCTGGGTCCATTTGTGTGAAAACAAGGTCCAATCAGGCTGAAACGTTACAAGAAGGTAGAATCTATTGAGTTGTAAGTGATCTGAACGTTTCATGATGATCGGACATTCCTATAGGGGGTCAAACCATGTCCCAAAGGTCACCGGGCCTGGTGTCACTTTAAAGAAGTAGTCCAGTTACACATTTGTGGGCTTATAACTTGGCTTCTGAATATCCTAAAGAGGTGAGGTTTGTTTTAGTGTACGCCAATCAACCGCCCCTACAACCACAAAAAGTAATGGAGTCATTAGCACTTATGGTTTGTAAATGGCACCCAGAATTATGTTGCACGAAGCACAATTTCACATCATTCTGGGTCCATTTGTGTGAAAACAAGGTCCAATCAGGCTGAAACGTTACAGGAAGTTAGAATCTATTGAGTTGTAAGTGATCTGAACGTTTCATGATGATAGCACATTCCTATAGGGGGTCAAACCATGTCCCAAATGTCACCGGATCTGGTGTTAATTTAAAGAAGTAGTCCAGTTACACATTTGTGGGCTTATAACTTGGCTTCTGAATGTCCTAGAGAGATCAGGTTTGTTTTAGTATACTCCAATAAACAGCCCCTACAACCACAAAAAGGAATGGAGTCATTAGCACTTATGGTTTTTAAATGGCACCCAGAATTAAGTTGCACGAAGCACAATTTCACATCATTCTGGGTCCATTTGTGTGAAAACAAGGTCCAGTCAGGCAGAAACGTTACAGGAAGGTAGAATCTATTGAGTTGTAAGTGATCTGAACGTTTCATGATGATCGCACATTCCTATAGGGGGTCAAACCATGTCCCACAGGTCACCGGATCTGGTGTCAATTTAAAGAAGTAGTCCAGTTACACCTTTGTGGGCTTATAACTCGGCTTCTGAATGGCCTAGAGAGGTTAGGTTTGTTTTAGTGTACTCCAATCAACAGCCCCTACAACCACAAAAAGGAATGGAGTCATTAGCACTTATGGTTTGTAAACGGCACCGAGAATTATGTTGCACGAAGCACAATTTCACATCATTCTGGGTTCATTTGTGTGAAAACAAGGTCCAATCAGGCTGAAACGTTACAGGAAGGTAGAATCTATTGAGTTGTAAGTGATCTGAACGTTTCATGATGATAGCACTTTCCTAAGGGGGTCAAACCATGTCCCAAAGGTCACCGGATCTGGTGTCAATTTAAAGAAGTAGTCCAGTTAAACATTTGTGGGCTTATACCTTTGCTTCTGAATGTCCTAGAGAGATCAGGTTTGTTTTAATGTACTCCAATAAACAGCCCATACAAGCACAAAAAGGAATGGAGTCATTAGCACTTATGGTTTGTAAATGGCACCCAGAATTATGTTGCACGAAGCACACTTTCACATCATTCTGGGTCCATTTGTGTGAAAACAAGGTCCAATCAGGCTGAAACGCTACAAGAAGGTAGAATCTATTGAGTTGTAAGTGATCTGAACGTTTCAAGATGATCGCACATTCCTATAGGGGGTAAAACCATGTCCCAAAGGTCACCGGGCCTGGTGTCACTTTAAAGAAGTAGTCCAGTTACACCTTTGTGGGCTCATAACTTGGCTTCTGAATGTCCTAGAGAGGTTAGGTTTGTTTTAGTGTACTCCAATCAACAGCCCCTACAACCACAAAAAGGAATGGAGTCATTAGCACTTATGGTTTGTAAATGGCACCCAGAATTATGATGCACGAAGCACAATTTCACATCATTCTGGGTTCATATGTGTGAAAACAAGGTCCAATCAGGCTGAAACGTTACAGAAAGGTACAATCTATTGAGTTGTAAGTGATCTGAACGTTTCATGATGATAGCACTTTCCTAAGGGGGTCAAACCATGTCCCAAAGGTCACCGGATCTGGTGTCAATTTAAAGAAGTAGTCCAGTTACACATTTGTGGGCTTATAACTTGGCTTCTTAATGTCCTAGAGAGATCAGGTTTGTTTTAGTATACTCCAATCAACAGTCCCTACAACCACAAAAAGGAATGGAGTCATTAGCACTTATGGTTTGTAAATGGCACCCAGAATTATGTTGCACGAAGCACAATTTCACATCATTCTGGGTCCATTTGTGTGAAAACAAGGTCCAATCAGGCTGAAACGTCACAAGAAGGTAGAATCTATTTAGTTGTAAGTGATCTGAACGTTTCAAGATGATCGCACTTTCCTAAGGGGGTCAAACCATGTCCCAAAGGTCACCGGATCTGGTGTCACTTTAAAGAAGTTGTCCAGTTACACATTTGTGGGCTTATAACTTGGCTTCTGAATATCCTAGAGAGGTCAGGTTTGTTTTAGAGTACTCCAATTAACAGCCCCCATTACCCCAAAAAGGAATGGAGTCATTAGCACTTATGGTTTTTAAATGGCACCCAGAATGATGTTGCACGAAGCACAATTTCACATCATTCTGGGTTCATTTGTGTGAAAACAAGGTCCAATCAGGCTGAAACGTTACAGGAAGGTAGAATCTATTGAGTTGTAAGTGATCTGAACGTTTCATGATGATAGCACATTCCTATAGGGGGTCAAACCATGTCCCAAAGGTCACCGGATCTGGTGTCAATTTAAAGAAGTAGTCCAGTTACACCTTTGTGGGCTTATAACTTGGCTTCTGAATGGCCTAGAGAGGTTAGGTTTGTTTTAGTGTACTCCAATCAACAGCCCCTACAACCACAAAAAGGAATGGAGTCATTAGCACTTATGGTTTGTAAATGGCACCCAGAATTATGTTGCACGAAGCACAATTTCACATCATTCTGGGTTCATTTGTGTGAAAACAAGGTCCAATCAGGCTGAAAGGTTACAAGATGGTAGAATCTATTGAGTTGTAAGTGATCTGAACGTTTCATGATGATAGCACTTTCCTAAGGGGGTCAAACCATGTCCCAAAGGTCACCGGATCTGGTGTCAATTTAAAGAAGTAGTCCAGTTACACCTTTGTGGGCTTATAACTTGGCTTCTGAATGTCCTAGAGAGGTTAGGTTTGTTTTAGTGTACTCCAATCAACAGCCCCTACAACCACAAAAAGGAATGGAGTCATTAGCACTTATGGTTTTTAAATGGCACCCAGAATTATGTTGCACGAAGCACAATTTCACATCATTCTGGGTCCATTTGTGTGAAAACAAGGTCCAATCAGGCTGAAACGCTACAAGAAGGTAGAATCTATTGAGTTGTAAGTGATCTGAACGTTTCAAGATGATCGCATATTCCTATAGGGGGTAAAACCATGTCCCAAAGGTCACCGGATCTGGTGTCAATTTAAAGAAGTAGTCAGTTACACCTTTGTGGGCTTATAACTTGGCTTCTGAATGTCCTAGAGAGGTTAGGTTTGTTTTAGTGTACTCTAATCAACAGCCCCTACACCAACAAAAAGGAATGGAGTCATTAGCACTTATGGTTTTTAAATGGCACCCAGAATTATGTTGCACGAAGCACAATTTCACATCAGTCTGGGTCCATTTGTGTGAAAACAAGGTCCAATCAGGCTGAAACGTTACAGGAAGGTAGAATCTATTGAGTTGTAAGTGATCTGAATGTTTCATGATGATAGCACTTTCCTAAAGGGGTCAAACCATGTCCCAAAGGTCACCGGATCTGGTGTCACTTTAAAGAAGTAGTCCAGTTACACATTTGTGGGCTTATAACTTGGCTTCTGAATATCCTAGAGAGATCAGGATTGTTTTAGAGTACTCCAATTAACAGCCCCCATTACCCCAAAAAGGAATGGAGTCATTAGCACTTATGGTTTTAAATGGCACCCAGAATTATGTTGCACGAAGCACAATTTCACATCATTCTGGGTTCATTTGTGTGAAAACAAGGTCCAATCAGGCTGAAACGTTACAGGAAGGTAGAATCTATTGAGTTGTAAGTGATCTGAACGTTTCATGATGATAGCCCTTTCCTAAGGGGGTCAAACCATGTCCCAAAGGTCACCGGATCTGGTGTCACTTTAAAGAAGTAGTCCAGTTACACATTTGTGGGCTTATAACTTGGCTTCTGAATGTCCTAGAGAGATCAGGTTTGTTTTAGTGTACTCCAATCAACAGCCCCTACAACCACAAAAAGGAATGGAGTCATTAGCACTTATGGTTTGTAAATGGCACCCAGAATTATGTTGCACGAAGCACAATTTCACATCATTCTGGGTCCATTTGTGTGAAAACAAGGTCCAATAAGGCTGAAACGTTACAGGAAGGTAGAATCTATTGAGTTGTAAGTGATCTGAATGTTTCATGATGATAGCACTTTCCTAAAGGGGTCAAACCATGTCCCAAAGGTCACCGGATCTGGTGTCACTTTAAAGAAGTAGTCCAGTTACACATTTGTGGGCTTATAACTTGGCTTCTGAATATCCTAGAGAGGTCAGGTTTGTTTTAGAGTACTCCACTTAACAGCCCCCATTACCCCAAAAAGGAATGGAGTCATTAGCACTCATGGTTTTTAAATGGCACCCAGAATTATGTTGCTTGAAGCACAATTTCACATCATTCTGGGTTCATTTGTGTGAACACAAGGTCCAATCAGGCTGAAACGTTACAGGAAGGTAGAATATATTCAGTTGTAAGTGATCTGAACGTTTCATGATGATAGCCCTTTCCTAAGGGGGTCAAACCATGTCCCAAAGGTCACCGGATCTGGTGTCACTTTAAAGAAGTAGTCCAGTTACACATTTGTGGGCTTATAACTTGGCTTCTGAATGTCCTAGAGAGATCAGGTTTGTTTTAGTGTACTCCAATCAACAGCCCCTACAACAACAAAAAGGAATGGAGTCATTAGCACTTATGGTTTGTAAATGGCACCCAGATTTATGTTGCACGAAGCACAATTTCACATCATTCTGGGTCCATTTGTGTGAAAACAAGGTCCAATCAGGCTGAAACATTACAAGAAGGTAGAATCTATTGAGTTGTAAGTGATCTGAACGTTTCATGATGATCGCACATTCCTATAGGGGGTCAAACCATGTCCCAAAGGTCACCGGGCCTGGTGTCACTTTAAAGAAGTAGTCCATTTACACCTTTGTGGGCTTATAACTTGGCTTCTGAATGTCCTAGAGAGATCAGGTTAGTTTTAGTGTACTCCAATCAACAGCCCCTACAACCACAAAAAGGAATGGAGTCATTAGCACTTAAGGTTTGTAAATGGCACCCAGAATTATGTTGCACGAAGCACTATTTCACATCATTCTGGGTCCATTTGTGTGAAAACAAGGTCCAATCAGGCTGAAACGTTACAAGAAGGTAGAATCTATTGAGTTGTAAGTGATCTGAACGTTTCATGATGATCGCACATTCCTATAGGGGGTCAAACCATGTCCCAAAGGTCACCGGGCCTGGTGTCACTTTAAAGAAGTAGTCCAGTTACACCTTTGTGGGCTTATAACTTGGCTTCTGAATATCCTAAAGAGGTCAGGTTTGTTTTAGTGTACTCCAATCTTCCGCCCGTACAACCACAAAAAGTAATGGAGTCATTAGCACTTATGGTTTGTAAATGGCACCCAGAATTATGTTGCACGAAGCACAATTTCACATGATTCTGGGTCCATTTGTGTGAAAACAAGGTCCAGTCAGGCTGAAACGTTACAGGAAGGTAGAATCTATTGAGTTGTAAGTGATCTGAACGTTTCATGATGATAGCACATTCCTATAGAGGGTCAAACCATGTCCCAAAGGTCACCGGATCTGGTGTCAATTTAAAGAAGTAGTCCAGTTACACCTTTGTGGGCTTATAACATGGCTTCTTAATGTCCTAGAGAGGTCAGGTTTGTTTTAGTGTACTCCAATCAACAGCCCCTACAACCACAAAAAGGAATGCAGTCATTAGCACTTATGGTTTGTAAATGGCACCCAGAATTATGTTGCACGAAGCACAATTTCACATCATTCTGGGTTCATTTGTGTGAAAACAAGGTCCAATACGGCTGAAACGTTACAGGAAGGTAGAATCTATTGAGTTGTAAGTGATCTGAACGTTTCATGATGATCGCACATTCCTAAGGGGGTCAAACCATGTCCCAAATGTCACCGGATCTGGTGTCAATTTAAAGAAGTAGTCCAGTTACACATTTGTGGGCTTATAACTTGGCTTCTGAATGTCCTAGAGAGATCAGGTTTGTTTTAGTGTACTCCAATCAACAGCTCCTACAACCACAAAAAGGAATGGAGTCATTAGCACTTATGGTTTGTAAATGGCACCCAGAATTATGTTGCACGAAGCACAATTTCACATCATTCTGGGTCCATTTGTGTGAAAACAAGGTCCAATCAGGCTGAAACGTCACAAGAAGGTAGAATCTATTGAGTTGTAAGTGATCTGAACGTTTCAAGATGATCGCACTTTCCTAAGGGGGTCAAACCATGTCCCAAAGGTCACCGGATCTGGTGTCACTTTAAAGAAGTTGTCCAGTTACACATTTGTGGGCTTATAACTTGGCTTCTGAATATCCTAGAGAGGTCAGGTTTGTTTTAGAGTACTCCAATTAACAGCCCCCATTACCCCAAAAAGGAATGGAGTCATTAGCACTTATGGTTTTTAAATGGCACCCAGAATGATGTTGCACGAAGCACAATTTCACATCATTCTGGGTTCATTTGTATGAAAACAAGGTCCAATCAGGCTGAAACGTTACAGGAAGGTACAATCTATTGAGTTGTAAGTGATCTGAACGTTTCATGATGATAGCACATTCCTATAGGGGGTCAAACCATGTCCCAAAGGTCACCGGATATGGTGTCAATTTAAAGAAGTAGTCCAGTTACACCTTTGTGGGCTTATAACTTGGCTTCTGAATGGCCTAGAGAGGTTAGGTTTGTTTTAGTGTACTCCAATCAACAGCCCCTACAACCACAAAAAGGAATGGAGTCATTAGCACTTATGGTTTGTAAATGGCACCCAGAATTATGTTGCACGAAGCACAATTTCACATCATTCTGGGTTCATTTGTGTGAAAACAAGGTCCAATCAGGCTGAAACGTTACAAGAAGGTAGAATCTATTGAGTTGTAAGTGATCTGAACGTTTCATGATGACAGCACTTTCCTAAGGGGGTCAAACCATGTCCCAAAGGTCACCGGATCTGGTGTCAATTTAAAGAAGTAGTCCAGTTACACCTTTGTGGGCTTATAACTTGGCTTCTGAATGTCCTAGAGAGGTTAGGTTTGTTTTAGTGTACTCCAATCAACAGCCCCTACAGCCACAAAAAGGAATGGAGTCATTAGCACTTATGGTTTTTAAATGGCACCCAGAATTATGTTGCACGAAGCACAATTTCACATCATTCTGGGTCCATTTGTATGAAAACAAGGTCCAATCAGGCTGAAACGCTACAAGAAGGTAGAATCTATTGAGTTGTAAGTGATCTGAACGTTTCAAGATGATCGCACATTCCTATAGGGGGTAAAACCATGTCCCAAAGGTCACCGGATCTGGTGTCACTTTAAAGAAGTAGTCCAGTTACACCTTTGTGGGCTTATAACTTGGCTTCTGAATGTCCTAGAGAGGTTAGGTTTGTTTTAGTGTACTCCAATCAACAGCCCCTACACCCACAAAAAGGAATGGAGTCATTAGCACTTATGGTTTTTAAATGGCACCCAGAATTATGTTGCACGAAGCAAAATTTCACATCAGTCTGGGTCCATTTGTGTGAAAACAAGGTCCAATCAGGCTGAAACGTTACAGGAAGGTAGAATCTATTGAGTTGTAAGTGATCTGAATGTTTCATGATGATAGCACTTTCCTAAAGGGGTCAAACCATGTCCCAAAGGTCACCGGATCTGGTGTCACTTTAAAGAAGTAGTCCAGTTACACATTTGTGGGCTTATAACTTGGCTTCTGAATATCCTAGAGAGGTCAGGTTTGTTTTAGAGTACTCCAATTAACAGCCCCCATTACCGCAAAAAAGAATGGAGTCATTAGCACTTATGGTTTTTAAATGGCACCCAGAATTATGTGGCACGAAGCACAATTTCACATCATTCTGGTTTCATTTGTGTGAAAACAAGGTCCAATCAGGCTGAAACGTTACAGGAAGGTAGAATCTATAGAGTTGTAAGTGATCTGAACGTTTCATGATAATAGCCCTTTCCTAAGGGGGTCAAACCATGTCCCAAAGGTCACCGGATCTGGTGTCACTTTAAAGAAGTAGTCCAGTTACACATTTGTGGGCTTATAACTTGGCTTCTGAATGTCCTAGAGAGATCAGGTTTGTTTTAGTGTACTCCAATCAGCAGCCCCTACAAGAACAAAAAGGAATGGAGTCATTAGCACTTATGGTTTGTAAATGGCACCCAGAATTATGTTGCACGAAGCACAATTTCACATCATTCTGGGTCCATTTGTGTGAAAACAAGGTCCAATCAGGCTGAAACGTTACAAGAAGGTAGAATCTATTGAGTTGTAAGTGATCTGAACGTTTCATGATGATCGCGCATTTCTATAGGGGGTCAAACCATGTCCCAAAGGTCACCGGGCCTGGTGTCACTTTAAAGAAGTAGTCCAGTTACACCTTTGTGGGCTTATAACTTGGCTTCTGAATGTCCTAGAGAGATCAGGGTTGTTTTAGAGTACTCCACTTAACAGCCCCCATTACCCCAAAAAGGAATGGAGTCATTAGCACTTATGGTTTTTAAATGGCACCCAGAATTATGTTGCACGAAGCACAATTTCACATCATTCTGGGTTCATTTGTGTGAACACAAGGTCCAATCAGGCTGAAACGTTACAGGAAGGTAGAATCTATTGAGTTGTAAGTGATCTGAACGTTTCATGATGATAGCCCTTTCCTAAGGGGGTCAAACCATGTCCCAAAGGTCACCGGATCTGGTGTCACTTTAAAGAAGTAGTCCAGTTACATATTTGTGGGCTTATAACTTGGCTTCTGAATGTCCTAGAGAGATCAGTTTTTTTTAGTGTACTCCAATCAACAGCCCCTACAACAACAAAAAGGAATGGAGTCATTAGCACTTATGGTTTGTAAATGGCACCCAGAATTATGTTGCACGAAGCACAATTTCACATCATTCTGGGTCCATTTGTGTGAAAACAAGGTCCAATCAGGCTGAAACGTTACAAGAAGGTAGAATCTATTGAGTTGTAAGTGATCTGAACGTTTCATGATGATCGCACATTCCTAAGGGGGTCAAACCATGTCCCAAATGTCACCGGATCTGGTGTCAATTTAAAGAAGTAGTCCAGTTACACATTTGTGGGCTTATAACTTGGCTTCTGAATGTCCTAGAGAGATCAGGTTTGTTTTAGTGTACTCCAATCAACAGCTCCTACAACCACAAAAAGGAATGGAGTCATTAGCACTTATGGTTTGTAAATGGCACCCAGAATTATGTTGCACGAAGCACAATTTCACATCATTCTGGGTCCATTTGTGTGAAAACAAGGTCCAATCAGGCTGAAACGTCACAAGAAGGTAGAATCTATTGAGTTGTAAGTGATCTGAACGTTTCAAGATGATCGCACTTTCCTAAGGGGGTCAAACCATGTCCCAAAGGTCACCGGATCTGGTGTCACTTTAAAGAAGTTGTCCAGTTACACATTTGTGGGCTTATAACTTGGCTTCTGAATATCCTAGAGAGGTCAGGTTTGTTTTAGAGTACTCCAATTAACAGCCCCCATTACCCCAAAAAGGAATGGAGTCATTAGCACTTATGGTTTTTAAATGGCACCCAGAATGATGTTGCACGAAGCACAATTTCACATCATTCTGGGTTCATTTGTATGAAAACAAGGTCCAATCAGGCTGAAACGTTACAGGAAGGTACAATCTATTGAGTTGTAAGTGATCTGAACGTTTCATGATGATAGCACATTCCTATAGGGGGTCAAACCATGTCCCAAAGGTCACCGGATATGGTGTCAATTTAAAGAAGTAGTCCAGTTACACCTTTGTGGGCTTATAACTTGGCTTCTGAATGGCCTAGAGAGGTTAGGTTTGTTTTAGTGTACTCCAATCAACAGCCCCTACAACCACAAAAAGGAATGGAGTCATTAGCACTTATGGTTTGTAAATGGCACCCAGAATTATGTTGCACGAAGCACAATTTCACATCATTCTGGGTTCATTTGTGTGAAAACAAGGTCCAATCAGGCTGAAACGTTACAAGAAGGTAGAATCTATTGAGTTGTAAGTGATCTGAACGTTTCATGATGACAGCACTTTCCTAAGGGGGTCAAACCATGTCCCAAAGGTCACCGGATCTGGTGTCAATTTAAAGAAGTAGTCCAGTTACACCTTTGTGGGCTTATAACTTGGCTTCTGAATGTCCTAGAGAGGTTAGGTTTGTTTTAGTGTACTCCAATCAACAGCCCCTACAGCCACAAAAAGGAATGGAGTCATTAGCACTTATGGTTTTTAAATGGCACCCAGAATTATGTTGCACGAAGCACAATTTCACATCATTCTGGGTCCATTTGTATGAAAACAAGGTCCAATCAGGCTGAAACGCTACAAGAAGGTAGAATCTATTGAGTTGTAAGTGATCTGAACGTTTCAAGATGATCGCACATTCCTATAGGGGGTAAAACCATGTCCCAAAGGTCACCGGATCTGGTGTCACTTTAAAGAAGTAGTCCAGTTACACCTTTGTGGGCTTATAACTTGGCTTCTGAATGTCCTAGAGAGGTTAGGTTTGTTTTAGTGTACTCCAATCAACAGCCCCTACACCCACAAAAAGGAATGGAGTCATTAGCACTTATGGTTTTTAAATGGCACCCAGAATTATGTTGCACGAAGCAAAATTTCACATCAGTCTGGGTCCATTTGTGTGAAAACAAGGTCCAATCAGGCTGAAACGTTACAGGAAGGTAGAATCTATTGAGTTGTAAGTGATCTGAATGTTTCATGATGATAGCACTTTCCTAAAGGGGTCAAACCATGTCCCAAAGGTCACCGGATCTGGTGTCACTTTAAAGAAGTAGTCCAGTTACACATTTGTGGGCTTATAACTTGGCTTCTGAATATCCTAGAGAGGTCAGGTTTGTTTTAGAGTACTCCAATTAACAGCCCCCATTACCGCAAAAAAGAATGGAGTCATTAGCACTTATGGTTTTTAAATGGCACCCAGAATTATGTGGCACGAAGCACAATTTCACATCATTCTGGTTTCATTTGTGTGAAAACAAGGTCCAATCAGGCTGAAACGTTACAGGAAGGTAGAATCTATAGAGTTGTAAGTGATCTGAACGTTTCATGATAATAGCCCTTTCCTAAGGGGGTCAAACCATGTCCCAAAGGTCACCGGATCTGGTGTCACTTTAAAGAAGTAGTCCAGTTACACATTTGTGGGCTTATAACTTGGCTTCTGAATGTCCTAGAGAGATCAGGTTTGTTTTAGTGTACTCCAATCAGCAGCCCCTACAAGAACAAAAAGGAATGGAGTCATTAGCACTTATGGTTTGTAAATGGCACCCAGAATTATGTTGCACGAAGCACAATTTCACATCATTCTGGGTCCATTTGTGTGAAAACAAGGTCCAATCAGGCTGAAACGTTACAAGAAGGTAGAATCTATTGAGTTGTAAGTGATCTGAACGTTTCATGATGATCGCGCATTTCTATAGGGGGTCAAACCATGTCCCAAAGGTCACCGGGCCTGGTGTCACTTTAAAGAAGTAGTCCAGTTACACCTTTGTGGGCTTATAACTTGGCTTCTGAATGTCCTAGAGAGATCAGGGTTGTTTTAGAGTACTCCACTTAACAGCCCCCATTACCCCAAAAAGGAATGGAGTCATTAGCACTTATGGTTTTTAAATGGCACCCAGAATTATGTTGCACGAAGCACAATTTCACATCATTCTGGGTTCATTTGTGTGAACACAAGGTCCAATCAGGCTGAAACGTTACAGGAAGGTAGAATCTATTGAGTTGTAAGTGATCTGAACGTTTCATGATGATAGCCCTTTCCTAAGGGGGTCAAACCATGTCCCAAAGGTCACCGGATCTGGTGTCACTTTAAAGAAGTAGTCCAGTTACATATTTGTGGGCTTATAACTTGGCTTCTGAATGTCCTAGAGAGATCAGTTTTTTTTAGTGTACTCCAATCAACAGCCCCTACAACAACAAAAAGGAATGGAGTCATTAGCACTTATGGTTTGTAAATGGCACCCAGAATTATGTTGCACGAAGCACAATTTCACATCATTCTGGGTCCATTTGTGTGAAAACAAGGTCCAATCAGGCTGAAACGTTACAAGAAGGTAGAATCTATTGAGTTGTAAGTGATCTGAACATTTCATGATGATCGCACATTCCTATAGGGGGTCAAACCATGTCCCAAAGGTCACCGGGCCTGGTGTCACTTTAAAGAAGTAGTCCAGTTACACCTTTGTGGGCTTATAACTTGGCTTCTGAATGTCCTAGAGAGATCAGGTTTGTTTTAGTGTACTCCAATCAACAGCCCCTACAACCACAAAAAGGAATGGAGTCATTAGCACTTATGGTTTGTAAATGGCACCCAGAATTATGTTGCACGAAGCACAATTTCACATCATTCTGGGTCCATTTGTGTGAAAACAAGGTCCAATCAGGCTGAAACGTTACAAAAAGGTAGAATCTATTGAGTTGTAAGTGATCTGAACGTTTCATGATGATCGCACATTCCTATAGGGGGTCAAACCATGTCCCAAAGGTCACCGGGCCTGGTGTCACTTTAAAGAAGTAGTCCAGTTACACCTTTGTGGGCTTATAACTTGGCTTCTGAATGTCCTAGAGAGGTTAGGTTTGTTTTAGAGTACTCCAATTAACAGCCCCCATTACCCCAAAAAGGAATGGAGTCATTAGCACTTATGGTTTTTAAATGGCACCCAGAATGATGTTGCACGAAGCACAATTTCACATCATTCTGGGTTCATTTGTGTGAAAACAAGGTCCAATCAGGCTGAAACGTTACAGGAAGGTAGAATCTATTGAGTTGTAAGTGATCTGAACGTTTCATGATGATAGCACATTCCTATAGGGGTCAAACCATGTCCCAAAGGTCACCGGATCTGGTGTCAATTTAAAGAAGTAGTCCAGTTACACATTTGTGGGCTTATAACTTGGCTTCTGAATGGCCTAGAGAGGTTAGGTTTGTTTTAGTGTACTCCAATCAACAGCCCCTACAACCACAAAAAGGAATGGAGTCATTAGCACTTATGGTTTGTAAATGGCACCCAGAATTATGTTGCACGAAGCACAATTTCACATCATTCTGGGTTCATTTGTGTGAAAACAAGGTCCAATCAGGCTGAAACGTTACAAGAAGGTAGAATCTATTGAGTTGTAAGTGATCTGAACGTTTCATGATGATAGCACTTTCCTAAGGGGGTCAAACCATGTCCCAAAGGTCACCGGATCTGGTGTCAATTTAAAGAAGTAGTCCAGTTACACCTTTGTGGGCTTATAACTTGGCTTCTGAATGTCCTAGAGAGGTTAGGTTTGTTTTAGTGTACTCCAATCAACAGCCCCTACAACCACAAAAAGGAATGGAGTCATTAGCACTTATGGTTTTTAATTGGCACCCAGAATTATGTTGCACGAAGCACAATTTCACATCATTCTGGGTCCATTTGTGTGAAAACAAGGTCCAATCAGGCTGAAACGCTACAAGAAGGTAGAATCTATTGAGTTGTAAATGATCTGAACGTTTCATGATGATCGCACATTCCTATAGGGGGTCAAACCATGTCCCAAAGGTCACCGGGCCTGGTGTCACTTTAAAGAAGTAGTCCAGTTACACCTTTGTGGGCTTATAACTTGGCTTCTGAATGTCCTAGAGAGATCAGGTTTGTTTTAGTGTACTCCAATCAACAGCCCCTACAACCACAAAAAGGAATGGAGTCATTAGCACTTATGGTTTGTAAATGGCACCCAGAATTATGTTGCACGAAGCACAATTTCACATCATTCTGGGTCCATTTGTGTGAAAACAAGGTCCAATCAGGCGGAAACGTTACAGGAAGGTAGAATCTATTGAGTTGTAAGTGATCTGAATGTTTCATGATGATAGCACTTTCCTAAAGGGGTCAAACCATGTCCCAAAGGTCACCGGATCTGGTGTCACTTTAAAGAAGTAGTCCAGTTACACATTTGTGGGCTTATAACTTGGCTTCTGAATATCCTAGAGAGGTCAGGTTTGTTTTAGAGTACTCCACTTAACAGCCCCCATTACCCCAAAAAGGAATGGAGTCATTAGCACTTATGGTTTTTAAATGGCACCCAGAATTATGTTGCACGAAGCACAATTTCACATCATTCTGGGTTCATTTGTGTGAACACAAGGTCCAATCAGGCTGAAACGTTACAGGAAGGTAGAATCTATTGAGTTGTAAGTGATCTGAACGTTTCATGATGATAGCCCTTTCCTAAGGGGGTCAAACCATGTCCCAAAGGTCACCGGATCTGGTGTCTTTTTAAAGAAGTAGTCCAGTTACACAATTTGTGGGCTTATAACTTGGCTTCTGAATGTCCTAGAGAGATCAGGTTTGTTTTAGTGTACTCCAATCAACAGCCCCTACAACCACAAAAAGGAATGGAGTCATTAGCACTTATGGTTTGTAAATGGCACCCAGAATTATGTTGCACGAAGCACAATTTCACATCATTCTGGGTCCATTTGTGTGAAAACAAGGTCCAATAAGGCTGAAATGTTACAGGAAGGTAGAATCTATTGAGTTGTAAGTGATCTGAATGTTTCATGATGATAGCACTTTCCTAAAGGGGTCAAACCATGTCCCAAAGGTCACCGGATCTGGTGTCACTTTAAAGAAGTAGTCCAGTTACACATTTGTGGGCTTATAACTTGGCTTCTGAATATCCTAGAGAGGTCAGGTTTGTTTTAGAGTACTCCACTTAACAGCCCCCATTACCCCAAAAAGGAATGGAGTCATTAGCACTCATGGTTTTTAAATGGCACCCAGAATTATGTTGCTTGAAGCACAATTTCACATCATTCTGGGTTCATTTGTGTGAACACAAGGTCCAATCAGGCTGAAACGTTACAGGAAGGTAGAATATATTCAGTTGTAAGTGATCTGAACGTTTCATGATGATAGCCCTTTCCTAAGGGGGTCAAACCATGTCCCAAAGGTCACCGGGCCTGGTGTCACTTTAAAGAAGTAGTCCAGTTACACCTTTGTGGGCTTATAACTTGGCTTCTGAATGTCCTAGAGAGATCAGGTTTGTTTTAGTGTACTCCAATCAACAGCCCCTACAACCACAAAAAGGAATGGAGTCATTAGCACTTATGGTTTGTAAATGGCACCCAGAATTATGTTGCACGAAGCACAATTTCACATCATTCTGGGTCCATTTGTGTGAAAACAAGGTCCAATCAGGCTGAAACGTTACAAGAAGGTAGAATCTATTGAGTTGTAAGTGATCTGAACGTTTCATGATGATCGCACATTCCCATAGGGGGTCAAACCATGTCCAAAAGGTCACCGGGCCTGGTGTCACTTTAAAGAAGTAGTCCAGTTACACATTTGTGGGCTTATAACTTGGCTTCTGAATGTCCTAGAGAGATCAGGTTTGTTTTAGTGTACTCCAATCAACAGCCTCTACAACCACAAAAAGGAATGGAGTCATTAGCACTTATGGTTTGTAAATGGCACCCAGAATTATGTTGCACGAAGCACAATTTCACATCATTCTGGGTCCATTTGTGTGAAAACAAGGTCCAATAAGGCTGAAATGTTACAGGAAGGTAGAATCTATTGAGTTGTAAGTGATCTGAATGTTTCATGATGATAGCACTTTCCTAAAGGGGTCAAACCATGTCCCAAAGGTCACCGGATCTGGTGTCACTTTAAAGAAGTAGTCCAGTTACACATTTGTGGGCTTATAACTTGGCTTCTGAATATCCTAGAGAGGTCAGGTTTGTTTTAGAGTACTCCACTTAACAGCCCCCATTACCCCAAAAAGGAATGGAGTCATTAGCACTCATGGTTTTTAAATGGCACCCAGAATTATGTTGCTTGAAGCACAATTTCACATCATTCTGGGTTCATTTGTGTGAACACAAGGTCCAATCAGGCTGAAACGTTACAGGAAGGTAGAATATATTCAGTTGTAAGTGATCTGAACGTTTCATGATGATAGCCCTTTCCTAAGGGGGTCAAACCATGTCCCAAAGGTCACCGGATCTGGTGTCACTTTAAAGAAGTAGTCCAGTTACACATTTGTGGGCTTATAACTTGGCTTCTGAATGTCCTAGAGAGATCAGGTTTGTTTTAATGTACTCCAATCAACAGCCCCTACAACAACAAAAAGGAATGGAGTCATTAGCACTTATGGTTTGTAAATGGCACCCAGATTTATGTTGCACGAAGCACAATTTCACATCATTCTGGGTCCATTTGTGTGAAAACAAGGTCCAATCAGGCTGAAACATTACAACAAGGTAGAATCTATTGAGTTGTAAGTGATCTGAACGTTTCATGATGATCGCACATTCCTATAGGGGGTCAAACCATGTCCCAAAGGTCACCGGGCCTGGTGTCACTTTAAAGAAGTAGTCCATTTACACCTTTGTGGGCTTATAACTTGGCTTCTGAATGTCCTAGAGAGATCAGGTTAGTTTTAGTGTACTCCAATCAACAGCCCCTACAACCACAAAAAGGAATGGAGTCATTAGCACTTAAGGTTTGTAAATGGCACCCAGAATTATGTTGCACGAAGCACAATTTCACATCATTCTGGGTCCATTTGTGTGAAAACAAGGTCCAATCAGGCTGAAACGTTACAAGAAGGTAGAATCTATTGAGTTGTAAGTGATCTGAACGTTTCATGATGATCGCACATTCCTATAGGGGGTCAAACCATGTCCCAAAGGTCACCGGGCCTGGTGTCACTTTAAAGAAGTAGTCCAGTTACACCTTTGTGGGCTTATAACTTGGCTTCTGAATATCCTAAAGAGGTCAGGTTTGTTTTAGTGTACTCCAATCTTCCGCCCGTACAACCACAAAAAGTAATGGAGTCATTAGCACTTATGGTTTGTAAATGGCACCCAGAATTATGTTGCACGAAGCACAATTTCACATGATTCTGGGTCCATTTGTGTGAAAACAAGGTCCAGTCAGGCTGAAACGTTACAGGAAGGTAGAATCTATTGAGTTGTAAGTGATCTGAACGTTTCATGATGATAGCACATTCCTATAGAGGGTCAAACCATGTCCCAAAGGTCACCGGATCTGGTGTCAATTTAAAGAAGTAGTCCAGTTACACCTTTGTGGGCTTATAACATGGATTCTTAATGTCCTAGAGAGGTCAGGTTTGTTTTAGTGTACTCCAATCAACAGCCACTACAACCACAAAAAGGAATGCAGTCATTAGCACTTATGGTTTGTAAATGGCACCCAGAATTATGTTGCACGAAGCACAATTTCACATCATTCTGGGTTCATTTGTGTGAAAACAAGGTCCAATCAGGCTGAAACGTTACAGGAAGGTAGAATCTATTGAGTTGTAAGTGATCTGAACGTTTCATGATGATCGCACATTCCTAAGGGGGTCAAACCATGTCCCAAATGTCACCGGATCTGGTGTCAATTTAAAGAAGTAGTCCAGTTACACATTTGTGGGCTTATAACTTGGCTTCTGAATGTCCTAGAGAGATCAGGTTTGTTTTAGTGTACTCCAATCAACAGCCCCTACAACCACAAAAAGGAATGGAGTCATTAGCACTTATGGTTTGTAAATGGCACCCAGAATTATGTTGCACGAAGCACAATTTCACATCATTCTGGGTCCATTTGTGTGAAAACAAGGTCCAATCAGGCTGAAACGTCACAAGAAGGTAGAATCTATTGAGTTGTAAGTGATCTGAACGTTTCAAGATGATCGCACTTTCCTAAGGGGGTCAAACCATGTCCCAAAGGTCACCAAATCTGGTGTCACTTTAAAGAAGTTGTCCAGTTACACATTTGTGGGCTTATAACTTGGCTTCTGAATATCCTAGAGAGGTCAGGTTTGTTTTAGAGTACTCCAATTAACAGCCCCCATTACCCCAAAAAGGAATGGAGTCATTAGCACTTATGGTTTTTAAATGGCACCCAGAATGATGTTGCACGAAGCACAATTTCACATCATTCTGGGTTCATTTGTATGAAAACAAGGTCCAATCAGGCTGAAACGTTACAGGAAGGTACAATCTATTGAGTTGTAAGTGATCTGAACGTTTCATGATGATAGCACATTCCTATAGGGGGTCAAACCATGTCCCAAAGGTCACCGGATATGGTGTCAATTTAAAGAAGTAGTCCAGTTACACCTTTGTGGGCTTATAACTTGGCTTCTGAATGGCCTAGAGAGGTTAGGTTTGTTTTAGTGTACTCCAATCAACAGCCCCTACAACCACAAAAAGGAATGGAGTCATTAGCACTTATGGTTTGTAAATGGCACCCAGAATTATGTTGCACGAAGCACAATTTCACATCATTCTGGGTTCATTTGTGTGAAAACAAGGTCCAATCAGGCTGAAACGTTACAAGAAGGTAGAATCTATTGAGTTGTAAGTGATCTGAACGTTTCATGATGACAGCACTTTCCTAAGGGGGTCAAACCATGTCCCAAAGGTCACCGGATCTGGTGTCAATTTAAAGAAGTAGTCCAGTTACACCTTTGTGGGCTTATAACTTGGCTTCTGAATGTCCTAGAGAGGTTAGGTTTGTTTTAGTGTACTCCAATCAAGAGCCCCTACAGCCACAAAAAGGAATGGAGTCATTAGCACTTATGGTTTTTAAATGGCACCCAGAATTATGTTGCACGAAGCACAATTTCACATCATTCTGGGTCCATTTGTGTGAAAACAAGGTCCAATCAGGCTGAAACGCTACAAGAAGGTAGAATCTATTGAGTTGTAAGTGATCTGAACGTTTCAAGATGATCGCTTATTCCTATAGGGGGTAAAACCATGTCCCAAAGGTCACCGGATCTGGTGTCACTTTAAAGAAGTAGTCCAGTTACACCTTTGTGGGCTTATAACTTGGCTTCTGAATGTCCTAGAGAGGTTAGGTTTGTTTTAGTGTACTCCAATCAACAGCCCCTACACCCCCAAAAAGGAATGGAGTCATTAGCACTTATGGTTTTTAAATGGCACCCAGAATTATGTTGCACGAAGCAAAATTTCACATCAGTCTGGGTCCATTTGTGTGAAAACAAGGTCCAATCAGGCTGAAACGTTACAGGAAGGTAGAATCTATTGAGTTGTAAGTGATCTGAATGTTTCATGATGATAGCACTTTCCTAAAGGGGTCAAACCATGTCCCAAAGGTCACCGGATCTGGTGTCACTTTAAAGAAGTAGTCCAGTTACACATTTGTGGGCTTATAACTTGGCTTCTGAATATCCTAGAGAGGTCAGGTTTGTTTTAGAGTACTCCAATTAACAGCCCCCATTACCGCAAAAAGGAATGGAGTCATTAGCACTTATGGTTTTTAAATGGCACCCAGAATTATGTTGCACGAAGCACAATTTCACATCATTCTGGTTTCATTTGTGTGAAAACAAGGTCCAATCAGGCTGAAACGTTACAGGAAGGTAGAATCTATAGAGTTGTAAGTGATCTGAACGTTTCATGATGATAGCCCTTTCCTAAGGGGGTCAAACCATGTCCCAAAGGTCACCGGATCTGGTGTCACTTTAAAGAAGTAGTCCAGTTACACATTTGTGGGCTTATAACTTGGCTTCTGAATGTCCTAGAGAGATCAGGTTTGTTTTAGTGTACTCCAATCAGCAGCCCCTACAAGAACAAAAAGGAATGGAGTCATTAGCACTTATGGTTTGTAAATGGCACCCAGAATTATGTTGCACGAAGCACAATTTCACATCATTCTGGGTCCATTTGTGTGAAAACAAGGTCCAATCAGGCTGAAACGTTACAAGAAGGTAGAATCTATTGAGTTGTAAGTGATCTGAACGTTTCATGATGATCGCGCATTTCTATAGGGGGTCAAACCATGTCCCAAAGGTCACCGGGCCAGGTGTCACTTTAAAGAAGTAGTCCAGTTACACCTTTGTGGGCTTATAACTTGGCTTCTGAATGTCCTAGAGAGATCAGGGTTGTTTTAGAGTACTCCACTTAACAGCCCCCATTACCCCAAAAAGGAATGGAGTCATTAGCACTTATGGTTTTTAAATGGCACCCAGAATTATGTTGCACGAAGCACAATTTCACATCATTCTGGGTTCATTTGTGTGAACACAAGGTCCAATCAGGCTGAAACGTTACAGGAAGGTAGAATCTATTGAGTTGTAAGTGATCTGAACGTTTCATGATGATAGCCCTTTCCTAAGGGGGTCAAACCATGTCCCAAAGGTCACCGGATCTGGTGTCACTTTAAAGAAGTAGTCCAGTTACATATTTGTGGGCTTATAACTTGGCTTCTGAATGTCCTAGAGAGATCAGTTTTTTTAATGTACTCCAATCAACAGCCCCTACAACAACAAAAAGGAATGGAGTCATTAGCACTTATGGTTTGTAAATGGCACCCAGAATTATGTTGCACGAAGCACAATTTCACATCATTCTGGGTCCATTTGTGTGAAAACAAGGTCCAATCAGGCTGAAACGTTACAAGAAGGTAGAATCTATTGAGTTGTAAGTGATCTGAACGTTTCATGATGATCGCACATTCCTATAGGGGGTCAAACCATGTCCCAAAGGTCACCGGGCCTGGTGTCACTTTAAAGAAGTAGTCCAGTTACACCTTTGTGGGCTTATAACTTGGCTTCTGAATGTCCTAGAGAGATCAGGTTTGTTTTAGTGTACTCCAATCAACAGCCCCTACAACCACAAACAGGAATGGAGTCATTAGCACTTATGGTTTGTAAATGGCACCCAGAATTATGTTGCACGAAGCACAATTTCACATCATTCTGGGTCCATTTGTGTGAAAACAAGGTCCAATCAGGCTGAAACGTTACAAGAAGGTAGAATCTATTGAGTTGTAAGTGATCTGAACGTTTCATGATGATCGCACATTCCTATAGGGGGTCAAACCATGTCCCAAAGGTCACCGGGCCTGGTGTCACTTTAAAGAAGTAGTCCAGTTACACCTTTGTGGGCTTATAACTTGGCTTCTGAATGTCCTAGAGAGGTTAGGTTTGTTTTAGAGTACTCCAATTAACAGCCCCCATTACCCCAAAAAGGAATGGAGTCATTAGCACTTATGGTTTTTAAATGGCACCCAGAATGATGTTGCACGAAGCACAATTTCACATCATTCTGGGTTCATTTGTGTGAAAACAAGGTCCAATCAGGCTGAAACGTTACAGGAAGGTAGAATCTATTGAGTTGTAAGTGATCTGAACGTTTCATGATGATAGCACATTCCTATAGGGGTCAAACCATGTCCCAAAGGTCACCGGATCTGGTGTCAATTTAAAGAAGTAGTCCAGTTATACCTTTGTGGGCTTATAACTTGGCTTCTGAATGGCCTAGAGAGGTTAGGTTTGTTTTAGTGTACTCCAATCAACAGCCCCTACAACCACAAAAAGGAATGGAGTCATTAGCACTTATGGTTTGTAAATGGCACCCAGAATTATGTTGCACGAAGCACAATTTCACATCATTCTGGGTTCATTTGTGTGAAAACAAGGTCCAATCAGGCTGAAACGTTACAAGAAGGTAGAATCTATTGAGTTGTAAGTGATCTGAACGTTTCATGATGACAGCACTTTCCTAAGGGGGTCAAACCATGTCCCAAAGGTCACCGGATCTGGTGTCAATTTAAAGAAGTAGTCCAGTTACACCTTTGTGGGCTTATAACTTGGCTTCTGAATGTCCTAGAGAGGTTAGGTTTATTTTAGTGTACTCCAATCAACAGCCCCTACAGCCACAAAAAGGAATGGAGTCATTAGCACTTATGGTTTTTAAATGGCACCCAGAATTATGTTGCACGAAGCACAATTTCACATCATTCTGGGTCCATTTGTGTGAAAACAAGGTCCAATCAGGCTGAAACGCTACAAGAAGGTAGAATCTATTGAGTTGTAAGTGATCTGAACGTTTCAAGATGATCGCTTATTCCTATAGGGGGTAAAACCATGTCCCAAAGGTCACCGGATCTGGTGTCACTTTAAAGAAGTAGTCCAGTTACACCTTTGTGGGCTTATAACTTGGCTTCTGAATGTCCTAGAGAGGTTAGGTTTGTTTTAGTGTACTCCAATCAACAGCCCCTACACCCCCAAAAAGGAATGGAGTCATTAGCACTTATGGTTTTTAAATGGCACCCAGAATTATGTTGCACGAAGCAAAATTTCACATCAGTCTGGGTCCATTTGTGTGAAAACAAGGTCCAATCAGGCTGAAACGTTACAGGAAGGTAGAATCTATTGAGTTGTAAGTGATCTGAATGTTTCATGATGATAGCACTTTCCTAAAGGGGTCAAACCATGTCCCAAAGGTCACCGGATCTGGTGTCACTTTAAAGAAGTAGTCCAGTTACACATTTGTGGGCTTATAACTTGGCTTCTGAATATCCTAGAGAGGTCAGGTTTGTTTTAGAGTACTCCAATTAACAGCCCCCATTACCGCAAAAAGGAATGGAGTCATTAGCACTTATGGTTTTTAAATGGCACCCAGAATTATGTTGCACGAAGCACAATTTCACATCATTCTGGTTTCATTTGTGTGAAAACAAGGTCCAATCAGGCTGAAACGTTACAGGAAGGTAGAATCTATAGAGTTGTAAGTGATCTGAACGTTTCATGATGATAGCCCTTTCCTAAGGGGGTCAAACCATGTCCCAAAGGTCACCGGATCTGGTGTCACTTTAAAGAAGTAGTCCAGTTACACATTTGTGGGCTTATAACTTGGCTTCTGAATGTCCTAGAGAGATCAGGTTTGTTTTAGTGTACTCCAATCAGCAGCCCCTACAAGAACAAAAAGGAATGGAGTCATTAGCACTTATGGTTTGTAAATGGCACCCAGAATTATGTTGCACGAAGCACAATTTCACATCATTCTGGGTCCATTTGTGTGAAAACAAGGTCCAATCAGGCTGAAACGTTACAAGAAGGTAGAATCTATTGAGTTGTAAGTGATCTGAACGTTTCATGATGATCGCGCATTTCTATAGGGGGTCAAACCATGTCCCAAAGGTCACCGGGCCAGGTGTCACTTTAAAGAAGTAGTCCAGTTACACCTTTGTGGGCTTATAACTTGGCTTCTGAATGTCCTAGAGAGATCAGGGTTGTTTTAGAGTACTCCAATCAACAGCCCCTACAACCACAAACAGGAATGGAGTCATTAGCACTTATGGTTTGTAAATGGCACCCAGAATTATGTTGCACGAAGCACAATTTCACATCATTCTGGGTCCATTTGTGTGAAAACAAGGTCCAATCAGGCTGAAACGTCACAAGAAGGTAGAATCTATTGAGTTGTAAGTGATCTGAACGTTTCAAGATGATCGCACTTTCCTAAGGGGGTCAAACCATGTCCCAAAGGTCACCGGATCTGGTGTCACTTTAAAGAAGTTGTCCAGTTACACATTTGTGGGCTTATAACTTGGCTTCTGAATATCCTAGAGAGGTCAGGTTTGTTTTAGAGTACTCCAATTAACAGCCCCCATTACCCCAAAAAGGAATGGAGTCATTAGCACTTATGGTTTTTAAATGGCACCCAGAATGATGTTGCACGAAGCACAATTTCACATCATTCTGGGTTCATTTGTATGAAAACAAGGTCCAATCAGGCTGAAACGTTACAGGAAGGTACAATCTATTGAGTTGTAAGTGATCTGAACGTTTCATGATGATAGCACATTCCTATAGGGGGTCAAACCATGTCCCAAAGGTCACCGGATATGGTGTCAATTTAAAGAAGTAGTCCAGTTACACCTTTGTGGGCTTATAACTTGGCTTCTGAATGGCCTAGAGAGGTTAGGTTTGTTTTAGTGTACTCCAATCAACAGCCCCTTCAACCACAAAAAGGAATGGAGTCATTAGCACTTATGGTTTGTAAATGGCACCCAGAATTATGTTGCACGAAGCACAATTTCACATCATTCTGGGTTCATTTGTGTGAAAACAAGGTCCAATCAGGCTGAAACGTTACAAGAAGGTAGAATCTATTGAGTTGTAAGTGATCTGAACGTTTCATGATGACAGCACTTTCCTAAGGGGGTCAAACCATGTCCCAAAGGTCACCGGATCTGGTGTCAATTTAAAGAAGTAGTCCAGTTACACCTTTGTGGGCTTATAACTTGGCTTCTGAATGTCCTAGAGAGGTTAGGTTTGTTTTAGTGTACTCCAATCAAGAGCCCCTACAGCCACAAAAAGGAATGGAGTCATTAGCACTTATGGTTTTTAAATGGCACCCAGAATTATGTTGCACGAAGCACAATTTCACATCATTCTGGGTCCATTTGTGTGAAAACAAGGTCCAATCAGGCTGAAACGCTACAAGAAGGTAGAATCTATTGAGTTGTAAGTGATCTGAACGTTTCAAGATGATCGCTTATTCCTATAGGGGGTAAAACCATGTCCCAAAGGTCACCGGATCTGGTGTCACTTTAAAGAAGTAGTCCAGTTACACCTTTGTGGGCTTATAACTTGGCTTCTGAATGTCCTAGAGAGGTTAGGTTTGTTTTAGTGTACTCCAATCAACAGCCCCTACACCCCCAAAAAGGAATGGAGTCATTGGCACTTATGGTTTTTAAATGGCACCCAGAATTATGTTGCACGAAGCAAAATTTCACATCAGTCTGGGTCCATTTGTGTGAAAACAAGGTCCAATCAGGCTGAAACGTTACAGGAAGGTAGAATCTATTGAGTTGTAAGTGATCTGAATGTTTCATGATGATAGCACTTTCCTAAAGGGGTCAAACCATGTCCCAAAGGTCACCGGATCTGGTGTCACTTTAAAGAAGTAGTCCAGTTACACATTTGTGGGCTTATAACTTGGCTTCTGAATATCCTAGAGAGGTCAGGTTTGTTTTAGAGTACTCCAATTAACAGCCCCCATTACCGCAAAAAGGAATGGAGTCATTAGCACTTATGGTTTTTAAATGGCACCCAGAATTATGTTGCACGAAGCACAATTTCACATCATTCTGGTTTCATTTGTGTGAAAACAAGGTCCAATCAGGCTGAAACGTTACAGGAAGGTAGAATCTATAGAGTTGTAAGTGATCTGAACGTTTCATGATGATAGCCCTTTCCTAAGGGGGTCAAACCATGTCCCATAGGTCACCGGATCTGGTGTCACTTTAAAGAAGTAGTCCAGTTACACATTTGTGGGCTTATAACTTGGCTTCTGAATGTCCTAGAGAGATCAGGTTTGTTTTAGTGTACTCCAATCAGCAGCCCCTACAAGAACAAAAAGGAATGGAGTCATTAGCACTTATGGTTTGTAAATGGCACCCAGAATTATGTTGCACGAAGCACAATTTCACATCATTCTGGGTCCATTTGTGTGAAAACAAGGTCCAATCAGGCTGAAACGTTACAAGAAGGTAGAATCTATTGAGTTGTAAGTGATCTGAACGTTTCATGATGATCGCGCATTTCTATAGGGGGTCAAACCATGTCCCAAAGGTCACCGGGCCAGGTGTCACTTTAAAGAAGTAGTCCAGTTACACCTTTGTGGGCTTATAACTTGGCTTCTGAATGTCCTAGAGAGATCAGGGTTGTTTTAGAGTACTCCACTTAACAGCCCCCATTACCCCAAAAAGGAATGGAGTCATTAGCACTTATGGTTTTTAAATGGCACCCAGAATTATGTTGCACGAAGCACAATTTCACATCATTCTGGGTTCATTTGTGTGAACACAAGGTCCAATCAGGCTGAAACGTTACAGGAAGGTAGAATCTATTGAGTTGTAAGTGATCTGAACGTTTCATGATGATAGCCCTTTCCTAAGGGGGTCAAACCATGTCCCAAAGGTCACCGGATCTGGTGTCACTTTAAAGAAGTAGTCCAGTTACATATTTGTGGGCTTATAACTTGGCTTCTGAATGTCCTAGAGAGATCAGTTTTTTTAATGTACTCCAATCAACAGCCCCTACAACAACAAAAAGGAATGGAGTCATTAGCACTTATGGTTTGTAAATGGCACCCAGAATTATGTTGCACGAAGCACAATTCCACATCATTCTGGGTCCATTTGTGTGAAAACAAGGTCCAATCAGGCTGAAACGTTACAAGAAGGTAGAATCTATTGAGTTGTAAGTGATCTGAACGTTTCATGATGATCGCACATTCCTATAGGGGGTCAAACCATGTCCCAAAGGTCACCGGGCCTGGTGTCACTTTAAAGAAGTAGTCCAGTTACACCTTTGTGGGCTTATAACTTGGCTTCTGAATGTCCTAGAGAGATCAGGTTTGTTTTAGTGTACTCCAATCAACAGCCCCTACAACCACAAACAGGAATGGAGTCATTAGCACTTATGGTTTGTAAATGGCACCCAGAATTATGTTGCACGAAGCACAATTTCACATCATTCTGGGTCCATTTGTGTGAAAACAAGGTCCAATCAGGCTGAAACGTTACAAGAAGGTAGAATCTATTGAGTTGTAAGTGATCTGAACGTTTCATGATGATCGCACATTCCTATAGGGGGTCAAACCATGTCCCAAAGGTCACCGGGCCTGGTGTCACTTTAAAGAAGTAGTCCAGTTACACCTTTGTGGGCTTATAACTTGGCTTCTGAATGTCCTAGAGAGGTTAGGTTTGTTTTAGAGTACTCCAATTAACAGCCCCCATTACCCCAAAAAGGAATGGAGTCATTAGCACTTATGGTTTTTAAATGGCACCCAGAATGATGTTGCACGAAGCACAATTTCACATCATTCTGGGTTCATTTGTGTGAAAACAAGGTCCAATCAGGCTGAAACGTTACAGGAAGGTAGAATCTATTGAGTTGTAAGTGATCTGAATGTTTCATGATGATAGCACATTCCTATAGGGGTCAAACCATGTCCCAAAGGTCACCGGATCTGGTGTCAATTTAAAGAAGTAGTCCAGTTATACCTTTGTGGGCTTATAACTTGGCTTCTGAATGGCCTAGAGAGGTTAGGTTTGTTTTAGTGTACTCCAATCAACAGCCCCTACAACCACAAAAAGGAATGGAGTCATTAGCACTTATGGTTTGTAAATGGCACCCAGAATTATGTTGCACGAAGCACAATTTCACATCATTCTGGGTTCATTTGTGTGAAAACAAGGTCCAATCAGGCTGAAACGTTACAAGAAGGTAGAATCTATTGAGTTGTAAGTGATCTGAACGTTTCATGATGACAGCACTTTCCTAAGGGGGTCAAACCATGTCCCAAAGGTCACCGGATCTGTTGTCAATTTAAAGAAGTAGTCCAGTTACACCTTTGTGGGCTTATAACTTGGCTTCTGAATGTCCTAGAGAGGTTAGGTTTATTTTAGTGTACTCCAATCAACAGCCCCTACAGCCACAAAAAGGAATGGAGTCATTAGCACTTATGGTTTTTAAATGGCACCCAGAATTATGTTGCACGAAGCACAATTTCACATCATTCTGGGTCCATTTGTGTGAAAACAAGGTCCAATCAGGCTGAAACGCTACAAGAAGGTAGAATCTATTGAGTTGTAAGTGATCTGAACGTTTCAAGATGATCGCTTATTCCTATAGGGGGTAAAACCATGTCCCAAAGGTCACCGGATCTGGTGTCACTTTAAAGAAGTAGTCCAGTTACACCTTTGTGGGCTTATAACTTGGCTTCTGAATGTCCTAGAGAGGTTAGGTTTGTTTTAGTGTACTCCAATCAACAGCCCCTACACCCCCAAAAAGGAATGGAGTCATTAGCACTTATGGTTTTTAAATGGCACCCAGAATTATGTTGCACGAAGCAAAATTTCACATCAGTCTGGGTCCATTTGTGTGAAAACAAGGTCCAATCAGGCTGAAACGTTACAGGAAGGTAGAATCTATTGAGTTGTAAGTGATCTGAATGTTTCATGATGATAGCACTTTCCTAAAGGGGTCAAACCATGTCCCAAAGGTCACCGGATCTGGTGTCACTTTAAAGAAGTAGTCCAGTTACACATTTGTGGGCTTATAACTTGGCTTCTGAATATCCTAGAGAGGTCAGGTTTGTTTTAGAGTACTCCAATTAACAGCCCCCATTACCGCAAAAAGGAATGGAGTCATTAGCACTTATGGTTTTTAAATGGCACCCAGAATTATGTTGCACGAAGCACAATTTCACATCATTCTGGTTTCATTTGTGTGAAAACAAGGTCCAATCAGGCTGAAACGTTACAGGAAGGTAGAATCTATAGAGTTGTAAGTGATCTGAACGTTTCATGATGATAGCCCTTTCCTAAGGGGGTCAAACCATGTCCCAAAGGTCACCGGATCTGGTGTCACTTTAAAGAAGTAGTCCAGTTACACATTTGTGGGCTTATAACTTGGCTTCTGAATGTCCTAGAGAGATCAGGTTTGTTTTAGTGTACTCCAATCAGCAGCCCCTACAAGAACAAAAAGGAATGGAGTCATTAGCACTTATGGTTTGTAAATGGCACCCAGAATTATGTTGCACGAAGCACAATTTCACATCATTCTGGGTCCATTTGTGTGAAAACAAGGTCCAATCAGGCTGAAACGTTACAAGAAGGTAGAATCTATTGAGTTGTAAGTGATCTGAACGTTTCATGATGATCGCGCATTTCTATAGGGGGTCAAACCATGTCCCAAAGGTCACCGGGCCAGGTGTCACTTTAAAGAAGTAGTCCAGTTACACCTTTGTGGGCTTATAACTTGGCTTCTGAATGTCCTAGAGAGATCAGGGTTGTTTTAGAGTACTCCACTTAACAGCCCCCATTACCCCAAAAAGGAATGGAGTCATTAGCACTTATGGTTTTTAAATGGCACCCAGAATTATGTTGCACGAAGCACAATTTCACATCATTCTGGGTTCATTTGTGTGAACACAAGGTCCAATCAGGCTGAAACGTTACAGGAAGGTAGAATCTATTGAGTTGTAAGTGATCTGAACGTTTCATGATGATAGCCCTTTCCTAAGGGGGTCAAACCATGTCCCAAAGGTCACCGGATCTGGTGTCACTTTAAAGAAGTAGTCCAGTTACATATTTGTGGGCTTATAACTTGGCTTCTGAATGTCCTAGAGAGATCAGTTTTTTTTAATGTACTCCAATCAACAGCCCCTACAACAACAAAAAGGAATGGAGTCATTAGCACTTATGGTTTGTAAATGGCACCCAGAATTATGTTGCACGAAGCACAATTTCACATCATTCTGGGTCCATTTGTGTGAAAACAAGGTCCAATCAGGCTGAAACGTTACAAGAAGGTAGAATCTATTGAGTTGTAAGTGATCTGAACGTTTCATGATGATCGCACATTCCTATAGGGGGTCAAACCATGTCCCAAAGGTCACCGGGCCTGGTGTCACTTTAAAGAAGTAGTCCAGTTACACCTTTGTGGGCTTATAACTTGGCTTCTGAATGTCCTAGAGAGATCAGGTTTGTTTTAGTGTACTCCAATCAACAGCCCCTACAACCACAAACAGGAATGGAGTCATTAGCACTTATGGTTTGTAAATGGCACCCAGAATTATGTTGCACGAAGCACAATTTCACATCATTCTGGGTCCATTTGTGTGAAAACAAGGTCCAATCAGGCTGAAACGTTACAAGAAGGTAGAATCTATTGAGTTGTAAGTGATCTGAACGTTTCATGATGATCGCACATTCCTATAGGGGGTCAAACCATGTCCCAAAGGTCACCGGGCCTGGTGTCACTTTAAAGAAGTAGTCCAGTTACACCTTTGTGGGCTCTTAACTTGGCTTCTGAATGTCCTAGAGAGGTTAGGTTTGTTTTAGAGTACTCCAATTAACAGCCCCCATTACCCCAAAAAGGAATGGAGTCATTAGCACTTATGGTTTTTAAATGGCACCCAGAATGGTGTTGCACGAAGCACAATTTCACATCATTCTGGGTTCATTTGTGTGAAAACAAGGTCCAATCAGGCTGAAACGTTACAGGAAGGTAGAATCTATTGAGTTGTAAGTGATCTGAACGTTTCATGATTATAGCACATTCCTATAGGGGTGAAACCATGTCCCAAAGGTCACCGGATCTGGTGTCAATTTAAAGAAGTAGTCCAGTTACACCTTTGTGGGCTTATAACTTGGCTTCTGAATGGCCTAGAGAGGTTAGGTTTGTTTTAGTGTACTCCAATCAACAGCCCCTACAACCACAAAAAGGAATGGAGTCATTAGCACTTATGGTTTGTAAATGGCACCCAGAATTATGTTGCACGAAGCACAATTTCACATCATTCTGGGTCCATTTGTGTGAAAACAAGGTCCAATCAGGCTGAAACGCTACAAGAAGGTAGAATCTATTGAGTTGTAAATGATCTGAACGTTTCATGATGATCGCACATTCCTATAGGGGGTCAAACCATGTCCCAAAGGTCACCGGATCTGGTGTCACTTTAAAGAAGTAGTCCAGTTACACATTTGTGGGCTTATAACTTGGCTTCTGAATATCCTAGAGAGGTCAGGTTTGTTTTAGAGTACTCCACTTAACAGCCCCCATTACCCCAAAAAGGAATGGAGTCATTAGCACTTATGGTTTTTAAATGGCACCCAGAATTATGTTGCACGAAGCACAATTTCACATCATTCTGGGTTCATTTGTGTGAACACAAGGTCCAATCAGGCTGAAACGTTACAGGAAGGTAGAATCTATTGAGTTGTAAGTGATCTGAACGTTTCATGATGATAGCCCTTTCCTAAGGGGGTCAAACCATGTCCCAAAGGTCACCGGATCTGGTGTCTTTTTAAAGAAGTAGTCCAGTTACACATTTGTGGGCTTATAACTTGGCTTCTGAATGTCCTAGAAAGATCAGGTTTGTTTTAGTGTACTCCAATCAACAGCCCCTACAACAACAAAAAGGAATGGAGTCATTAGCACTTATGGTTTGTAAATGGCACCCAGATTTATGTTGCACGAAGCACAATTTCACATAATTCTGGGTCCATTTGTGTGAAAACAAGGTCCAATCAGGCTGAAACGTTACAAGAAGGTAGAATCTATTGAGTTGTAAGTGATCTGAACGTTTCATGATGATCGCACATTCCTATAGGGGGTCAAACCATGTCCCAAAGGTCACCGGGCCTGGTGTCACTTTAAAGAAGTAGTCCAGTTACACCTTTGTGGGCTTATAACTTGGCTTCTGAATGTCCTAGAGAGATCAGGTTTGTTTTAGTGTACTCCAATCAACAGCCCCTACAACCACAAAAAGGAATGGAGTCATTAGCACTTATGGTTTGTAAATGGCACCCAGAATTATGTTGCACGAAGCACAATTTCACATCATTCTGGGTCCATTTGTGTGAAAACAAGGACCAATCAGGCTGAAACGTTACAAGAAGGTAGAATCTATTGAGTTGTAAGTGATCTGAACGTTTCATGATGATCGCACATTCCTATAGGGGGTCAAACCATGTCCCAAAGGTCACCGGGCCTGGTGTCACTTTAAAGAAGTAGTCCAGTTACACCTTTGTGGGCTTATAACTTGGCTTCTGAATATCCTAAAGAGGTCAGGTTTGTTTTAGTGTACTCCAATCTTCTGCCCGTACAACCACAAAAAGTAATGGAGTCATTAGCACTTATGGTTTGCAAATGGCACCCAGAATTATGTTGCACGAAGCACAATTTCACATGATTCTTGGTCCATTTGTGTGAAAACAAGGTCCAGTCAGGCTGAAACGTTACAGGAAGGTAGAATCTATTGAGTTGTAAGAGATCTGAACGTTTCATGATGATAGCACATTCCTATAGAGGGTCAAACCATGTCCCAAAGGTCACCGGATCTGGTGTCAATTTAAAGAAGTAGTCCAGTTACACCTTTGTGAGCTTATAACATGGCTTCTGAATGTCCTAGAGAGGTCAGGTTTGTTTTAGTGTACTCCAATCAACAGCCCCTACAACCACAAAAAGGAATGCAGTCATTAGCACTTATGGTTTGTAAATGGCACCCAGAATTATGTTGCACGAAGCACAATTTCACATCATTCTGGGTTCATTTGTGTGAAAACAAGGTCCAATCAGGCTGAAACGTTACAGGAAGGTAGAATCTATTGAGTTGTAAGTGATCTGAACGTTTCATGATGATAGCCCTTTCCTAAGGGGGTCAAACCATGTCCCAAAGGTCACCGGATCTGGTGTCACTTTAAAGAAGTAGTCCAGTTACACATTTGTGGGCTTATAACTTGGCTTCTGAATGTCCTAGAGAGATCAGGTTTGTTTTAGAGTACTCCAATCAACAGCCCCTACAACAACAAAAAGGAATGGAGTCATTAGCACTTATGGTTTGTAAATGGCACCCAGAATTATGTTGCACGAAGCACAATTTCACATCATTCTGGGTCCATTTGTGTGAAAACAAGGTCCAATCGGGCTGAAACGTTACAAGAAGGTAGAATCTATTGAGTTTTAAGTGATCTGAACGTTTCATGATGATCGCACATTCCTATAGGGGGTCAAACCATGTCCCAAAGGTCACCGGGCCTGGTGTCACTTTAAAGAAGTAGTCCAGTTACACCTTTGTGGGCTTATAACTTGGCTTCTGAATGTCCTAGAGAGATCAGGTTTGTTTTAGTGTACTCCAATTAACAGCCCCTACAACCACAAAAAGGAATGGAGTCATTAGCACTTATGGTTTGTAAATGGCACCCAGAATTATGTTGCACGAAGCACAATTTCACATCATTCTGGGTCCATTTGAGTGAAAACAAGGTCCAATCAGGCTGAAACGTTACAAGAAGGTAGAATCTATTGAGTTGTAAGTGATCTGAACGTTTCATGATGATCGCACATTCCTATAGGGGGTCAAACCATGTCCCAAAGGTCACCGGGCCTGGTGTCACTTTAAAGAAGTAGTCCAGTTACACCTTTGTGGGCTTATAACTTGGCTTCTGAATATCCTAAAGAGGTCAGGTTTGTTTTAGTGTACTCCAATCTTCCGCCCGTACAACCACAAAAAGTAATGGAGTCATTAGCACTTATGGTTTGTAAATCGCACCCAGAATTATGTTGCACGAAGCACAATTTCACATCATTCTGGGTTCATTTGTGTGAAAACAAGGTCCAATCAGGCTGAAACGTTACAGGAAGGTAGAATCTATTGAGTTGTAAGTGATCTGAACGTTTCATGATGATAGCACTTTCCTAAGGGGGTCAAACCATGTCCCAAAGGTCACCGGATCTGGTGTCAATTTAAAGAAGTAGTCCAGTTACACATTTGTGGGCTTATAACTTGGCTTCTGAATTTCCTAGAGAGATCAGGGTTGTTTTAGTGTACTCCAATCAACAGCCCCTACAACCACAAAAATGAAGGGAGTCATTAGCACTTATGGTTTGTTAATGGCACCCAGACTTATGTTGCACGAAGCACAATTTCACATCATTCTGGGTCCATTTGTGTGAAAACAAGGTCCAATCAGGCTGAAACGTTACAAGAAGGTAGAATCTATTGAGTTGTAAGTGATCTGAACATTTCATGATGATCGCACATTCCTATAGGGGGTCAAACCATGTCCCAAAGGTCACCGGGCCTGGTGTCACTTTAAAGAAGTAGTCCAGTTACACCTTTGTGGGCTTATAACTTGGCTTCTGAATGTCCTAAAGAGGTCAGGTTTGTTTTAGTGTACTCCAATCAACAGCCCCTACAACCACAAAAAGTAATGGAGTCATTAGCACTTATGGTTTGTAAATGGCACCCAGATTTATGTTGCACGAAGCACAATTTCACATCATTCTGGGTCCATTTGTGTGAAAACAAGGTCCAATCAGGCTGAAACGTTACAAGAAGGTAGAATCTATTGAGTTGTAAGTGATCTGAACGTTTCATGATGATCGCACATTCCTATAGGGGGTCAAACCATGTCCCAAAGGTCACCGGATCTGGTGTTACTTTAAAGAAGTAGTCCAGTTACACATTTGTGGGCTTATAACTTGGCTTCTGAATATCCTAAAGAGGTGAGGTTTGTTTTAGTGTACTCCAATCAACCGCCCCTACAACCACAAAAAGTAATGGAGTCATTAGCACTTATGGTTTGTAAATGCCACCCAGATTTATGTTGCACGAAGCACAATTTCACATCATTCTGGGTCCATTTGTGTGAAAACAAGGTCCAATCAGGCTGAAACGTTACAGGAAGTTAGAATCTATTGAGTTGTAAGTGATCTGAACGTTTCATGATGATAGCACATTCCTATAGGGGGTCAAACCATGTCCCAAAGGTCACCGGATCTGGTGTTAATTTAAAGAAGTAGTCCAGTTACACATTTGTGGGCTTATAACTTGGCTTCTGAATGTCCTAGAGAGATCAGGTTTGTTTTAGTATACTCCAATCAACAGCCCCTACAACCACAAAAAGGAATGCAGTCATTAGCACTTATGGTTTGTAAATGGCACCCAGAATTATGTTGCACGAAGCACAATTTCACATCATTCTGGGTTAATTTGTGTGAAAACAAGGTCCAATCAGGCTGAAACGTTACAGGAAGGTAGAATCTATTGAGTTGTAAGTGATCTGAACGTTTCATGATGATAGCCCTTTCCTAAGGGGGTCAAACCATGTCCCAAAGGTCACCAGATCTGGTGTCACTTTAAAGAAGTAGTCCAGTTACACATTTGTGGGCTTATAACTTGGCTTCTGAATATCCTAGAGAGGTCAGGTTTGTTTTAGAGTACTCCAATTAACAGCCCCCATTACCCCAAAAAGGAATGGAGTCATTAGCACTTATGGTTTTTAAATGGCACCCAGAATTATGTTGCACCAAGCACAATTTCACATCATTCTGGGTCCATTTGTGTGAAAACAAGGTCCAATCAGGCTGAAACGTCACAAGACGGTAGAATCTATTGAGTTGTAAGTGATCTGAATGTTTCAAGATGATAGCACTTTCCTAAGGGGGTCAAACCATGTCCCAAAGGTCACCGGATCTGGTGTCAATTTAAAGAAGTAGTCCTGTTACACTTTTGTGGGCTTATAACTTGGCTTCTGAATGTCCTAGAGAGATCAGGTTTGTTTTAGTATACTCCAATCAACAGCCCCTACAATCACAAAAAGGAATGGAGTCACTAGCACTTATGGTTTTAAAATGGCACCCAGAATTATGTTGCACGAAGCACAATTTCACATAATTCTGGGTTCATTTGTGTGAAAACAAGGTCCAATCAGGCTGAAACGTTACAGGAAGTTAGAATCTATTGAGTTGTAAGTGATCTGAACGTTTCATGATGATAGCACATTCCTATAGGGGGTCAAACCATGTCCCAAAGGTCACCGGATCTGGTGTTAATTTAAAGAAGTAGTCCAGTTACACATTTGTGGGCTTATAACTTGGCTTCTGAATGTCCTAGAGAGATCAGGTTTGTTTTAGTATACTCCAATCAACAGCCCCTACAACCACAAAAAGGAATGGAGTCATTAGCACTTATGGTTTTTAAATGGCACCCAGAATTATGTTGCACGAAGCACAATTTCACATCATTCTGGGTCCATTTGTGTGAAAACAAGGTCCAGTCAGGCAGAATCGTTAGAGGAAGGTAGAATCTATTGAGTTGTAAGTGATCTGAACGTTTCATGATGATCGCACATTCCTATAGGGGGTCAAACCATGTCCCACAGGTCACCGGATCTGGTGTCAATTTAAAGAAGTAGTCCAGTTACACATTTGTGGGCTTATAACTTGGGTTCTGAATGTCCTAGAGAGATCAGGTTTGTTTTAATGTACTCCAATCAACAGCCCATACAACCACAATAAAGAATGGAGTCATTTAGCACTTATGTTTTGTAAATGGCACCCAGAATTATGTTGCACGAAGCACAATTTCACATCATTCTGGGTTCATTTGTGTGAAAACAAGGTCCAGTCAGGCTGAAACGTTACAGGAAGGTAGAATCTATTGAGTTGTAAGTGATCTGAACGTTTCATGATGATAGCACTTTCCTAAGGGGGTCAAACCATGTCCCAAAGGTCACCGGATCTGGTGTCAATTCAAAGAAGTAGTCCAGTTACACATTTGTGGGCTTATAACTTGGCTTCTGAATGTCCTAGAGAGATCAGGTTTGTTTTAATGTACTCCAATCAACAGCCCCTACAACCACAAAAAGGAATGGAGTCATTAGCACTTATGGTTTGTAAATGGCACCCAGAATTATGTTGCACGAAGCACAATTTCACATCATTCTGGGTTCATTTGTGTGAAAACAAGGTCCAATCAGGCTGAAACGTTACAGGAAGGTAGAATCTATTGAGTTGTAAGTGATCTGAACGTTTCATGATGATAGCACTTTTCTAAGGGGGTCAAACCATGTCCCAAAGGTCACCGGATCTGGTGTCAATTTAAAGAAGTAGTCCAGTTACACATTTGTGGGCTTATAACTTGGCTTCTGAATGTCCTAGAGAGATCAGGTTTGTTTTAATGTACTCCAATCAACAGCCCCTACAACCACAAAAAGGAATGGAGTCATTAGCACTTATGGTTTGTAAATGGCACCCAGAATTATGTTGCACGAAGCACAATTTCACATCATTCTGGGTTCATTTGTGTGAAAACAAGGTCCAATCAGGCTGAAACGTTACAGGAAGGTAGAATCTATTGAGTTGTAAGTGATCTGAATGTTTAATGATGATAGCACTTTTCTAAGGGGGTCAAACCATGTCCCAAATGTCACCGGATCTGGTGTCAATTTAAAGAAGTAGTCCAGTTACATATTTGTGGGTTTATAACTTGGCTTCTGAATATCCTAGAGAGGTCAGGTTTGTTTTAGAGTACTCCAATTAACAGCCCCCATTACCCCAAAAAGGAATGGAGTCATTAGCACTTATGGTTTTTAAATGGCACCCAGAATTATGTTGCACCAAGCACAATTTCACATCATTCTGGGTCCATTTGTGTGAAAACAAGGTCCAATCAGGCTGAAACGTCACAAGACGGTAGAATCTATTGAGTTGTAAGTGATCTGAATGTTTCAAGATGATAGCACTTTCCTAAGGGGGTCAAACCATGTCCCAAAGGTCACCGGATCTGGTGTCAATTTAAAGAAGTAGTCCTGTTACACTTTTGTGGGCTTATAACTTGGCTTCTGAATGTCCTAGAGAGATCAGGTTTGTTTTAGTATACTCCAATCAACAGCCCCTACAATCACAAAAAGGAATGGAGTCACTAGCACTTATGGTTTTAAAATGGCACCCAGAATTATGTTGCACGAAGCACAATTTCACATAATTCTGGGTTCATTTGTGTGAAAACAAGGTCCAATCAGGCTGAAACGTTACAGGAAGTTAGAATCTATTGAGTTGTAAGTGATCTGAACGTTTCATGATGATAGCACATTCCTATAGGGGGTCAAACCATGTCCCAAAGGTCACCGGATCTGGTGTTAATTTAAAGAAGTAGTCCAGTTACACATTTGTGGGCTTATAACTTGGCTTCTGAATGTCCTAGAGAGATCAGGTTTGTTTTAGTATACTCCAATCAACAGCCCCTACAATCACAAAAAGGAATGGAGTCACTAGCACTTATGGTTTTTAAATGGCACCCAGAATTATGTTGCACGAAGCACAATTTCACATAACTCTGGGTTCATTTGTGTGAAAACAAGGTCCAATCAGGCTGAAACGTTACAGGAAGGTAGAATCTATTGAGTTGTAAGTGATCTGAACGTTACATGATGATATCACATTCCTATAGGGGGTCAAACCATGTCCCAAAGGTCACCGAATCTGGTGTCAATTTAAAGAAGTAGTCCTGTTACACATTTGTGGGCTTATAACTCGGCTTCTGAATGTCCTAGAGAGATCAGGTTTGTTTTAGTATACTCCAATCAACAGCCCCTACAATCACAAAAAGGAATGGAGTCATTAGCACTTATGGTTTTTAAATGGCACCCAGAATTATGTTGCACGAAGCACAATTTCACATCATTCTGGGTTGATTTGTGTGAAAACAAGGTCCAATCAGGCTGAAACGTTACAGGAAGTTAGAATCTATTCAGTTGTAAGTGATCTGAATGTTTCATGATGATAGCACTTTCCTATGGGGGTCAAACCATGTCCCAAAAGTCACCGGATCTGGTGTTAATTTAAAGAAGTAGTCCAGTTACACATTTGTGGGCTTATAACTTGGCTTCTGAATGTCCTAGAGTGGTCAGGTTTGTTTTAATGTACTCCAATCAACAGCCCCTACAACCACAAAAAGGAATGGAGTCATTTAGCACTTATGGTTTGTAAATGGCACCCAGAATTATGTTGCACGAAGCACAATTTCACATCATTCTGGGTTCATTTGTGTGAAAACAAGGTCCAGTCAGGCTGAAACGTTACAGGAAGGTAGAATCTATTGAGTTGTAAGTGATCTGAATGTTTCATGATGATAGCACTTTCCTAGGGGGGTCAAACCATGTCCCAAAGGTCACCGGATCTGGTGTCAATTTAAAGAAGTAGTCCAGTTACACATTTGTGGGCTTATAACTTGGCTTCTGAATGTCCTAAAGAGATCAGGTTTGTTTTAATGTACTCCAATCAACAGCCCCTACAACCACAAAAAGGAATGGAGTCATTAGCACTTATGGTTTGTAAATGGCACCCAGAATTATGTTGCACGAAGCACAATTTCACATCATTCTGGGTCCATTTGTGTGAAAACAAGGTCCAATCAGGCTGAAACGCTACAAGAAGGTAGAATCTATTGAGTTGTAAGTGATCTGAACGTTTCAAGATGATCGAACATTCCTATAGGGGGTAAAACCATGTCCCAAAGGTCACCGGATCTGGTGTCAATTTAAAGAAGTAGTCCAGTTACACATTTGTGGGCTTATAACTTGGCTTCTGAATGTCCTAGAGAGATCAGGTTTGTTTTAATGTACTCCAATCAACAGCCCCTACAACCACAAAAAGGAATGGAGTCATTAGCACCTATGGTTTGTAAATGGCACCCAGAATTATGTTGCACGAAGCACAATTTCACATCATTCTGGGTTCATTTGTGTGAAAACAAGGTCCAATCAGGCTGAAACGTTACAGGAAGGTAGAATCTATTGAGTTGTAAGTGATCTGAACGTTTCATGATGATAGCACTTTCCTAAGGGGGTCAAACCATGTCCCAAAGGTCACCGGATCTGGTGTCAATTTAAAGAAGTAGTCCAGTTACACATTTGTGGGCTTATAACTTGGCTTCTGAATGTCCTAGAGCGATCAGGTTTGTTTTAATGTACTCCAATCAACAGCCCCTACAACCACAAAAAGGAATGGAGTCATTTAGCACTTATGGTTTGTAAATGGCACCCAGAATTATGTTGCACGAAGCACAATTTCACATCATTCTGGGTCCATTTGTGTGAAAACAAGGTCCAATCAGGCTGAAACGTTACAGGAAGGTAGAATCTATTGAGTTGTAAGTGATCTGAACGTTTCATGATGATCGCACATTCCTATAGGGGGTCAAACCACGTCCCAAAGGTCACCGGGCCTGGTGTCACTTTAAAGAAGTAGTCCATTTACACCTTTGTGGGCTTATAACTTGGCTTCTGAATGTCCTAGAGAGGTCAGGTTTGTTTTAGTGTACTCCAATCAACAGCCCCTACAACCACAAAAAGGAATGGAGTCATTAGCACTTATGGTTTTTAAATGGCACCCAGAATTATGTTGCACGAAGCACAATTTCACATCATTCTGGGTTCATTTGTGTGAAAACAAGGTCCAGTCAGGCTGAAACGTTACAGGAAGGTAGAATCTATTGAGTTGTAAGTGATCTGAACGTTTCATGATGATAGCACTTTCCTAAGGGGGTCAAACCATGTCCCAAAGGTCACCGGATCTGGTGTCAATTTAAAGAAGTAGTCCAGTTACACATTTGTGGGCTTATAACTTGGCTCCTGAATGTCCTAGAGCGATCAGGTTTGTTTTAATATACTCCAATCAACAGCCCCTACAACCACAAAAAGGAATGGAGTCATTTAGCACTTATGGTTTGTAAATGGCACCCAGAATTATGTTGCACGAAGCACAATTTCACATCATTCTGGGTCCATTTGTGTGAAAACAAGGTCCAATCAGGCTGAAACCTTACAGGAAGGTAGAATCTATTGAGTTGTAAGTGATCTGAACGTTTCATGATGATCGCACATTCCTATAGGGGGTCAAACCATGTCCCAAAGGTCACCGGGCCTGGTGTCACTTTAAAGAAGTAGTCCAGTTACACCTTTGTGGGCTTATAACTTGGCTTCTGAATGTCCTAGAGAGGTCACGTTAGTTTTAGTGTACTCCAATCAACAGCCCCTACAACCACAAAAAGGAATGGAGTCATTAGCACTTATGGTTTGTAAATGGTACCCAGAATTATGTTGCACAAAGCACAATTTCACATCATTCTGGGTCCATTTGTGTGAAAACAAGGTCCAATCAGGCTGAAACGTTACAGGAAGGTAGAATCTATTGAGTTGTAAGTGATCTGAATGTTTCAAGATGATAGCACTTTCCTAAGGGGGTCAAACCATGTCCCAAAGGTCACCGGATCTGGTGTCAATTTAAAGAAGTAGTCCAGTTACACATTTGTGGGCTTATAACTTGGCTTCTGAATGTCCTAGAGAGACCAGGTTTGTTTTAGTATACTCCAGTCAACAGCCCCTACAATCACAAAAAGGAATGGAGTCATTAGCACTTATGGTTTTTAAATGGGACCCAGAATTATGTTGCACGAAGCACAATTTCACATCATTCTGGGTTCATTTGTGTGAAAACAAGGTCCAGTCAGGCTGAAACGTTACAGGAAGGTAGAATCTATTGAGTTGTAAGTGATCTGAACGTTTCATGATGATAGCACTTTCCTAAGGGGGTCAAACCATGTCCCAAAGGTCACCGGTTCTGTGGTCAATTTAAAGAAGTAGTCCAGTTACACATAGTGGGCTTATAACTTGGCTTCTGAATGTCCTAGAGAGATCAGGTGTGTTTTAATGTACTCCAATCAACAGCCCCTACAACCACAAAAAGGAATGGAGTCATTAGCACTTATGGTTTGTAATTGGCACCCAGAATTATGTTGCCCGAAGCACAATTTCACATCATTCTGGGTCCATTTGTGTGAAAACAAGGTCCAATCAGGCTGAAACGCTACAAGAAGGTAGAATCTATTGAGTTGTAAGTGATCTGAACGTTTCAAGATGATCGCACATTCCTATAGGGGGTAAAACCATGTCCCAAAGGTCACCGGATCTGGTGTCACGTTAAAGAAGTAGTCCAGTTACACATTTGTGGGCTTATAACTTGGCTTCTGAATGTCCTAGAGAGATCAGGTTTGTTTTAGTGTACTCCAATCAACAGCCCCTACAATCACAAAAAGGAATGGAGTCATTAGCACTTATGGTTTTTAAATGGCACCCATAATTATGTTGCACGAAGCACAATTTCACATCATTCTGGGTTCATTTGTGTGAAAACAAGGTCCAATCAACTGAAACGTTACAGGAAGATAGAATCTATTGAGTTGTAAGTGATCTGAACGTTTCATGATGATAGCACTTCCCTAAGGGGGTCAAACCATGTCCCAAAGGTCACCGGATCTGGTGTCAATTTAAAGAAGTAGTCCAGTTACACATTTGTGGGCTTATAACTTGGCTTCTGAATGACCTAGAGAGATCAGGTTTGTTTTAGTATACTCCAATCAACAGCCCCTACAAACACAAAAAGGAATGGAGTCATTAGCACTTATGGTTTTTAAATGGCACCCAGAATTATGTTGCACGAAGCACAATTTCACATCATTCTGGGTTCATTTGTGTGAAAACAAGGTCCAGTCAGGCTGAAACGTTACAGGAAGGTAGAATCTATTGAGTTGTAAGTGATCTGAACGTTTCATGATGATAGCACTTTCCTAAGGGGGTCAAACCATGTCCCAAAGGTCACCGGATCTGGTGTCAATTTAAAGAAGTAGTCCAGTTACACATTTGTGGGCTTATAACTTGGCTCCTGAATGTCCTAGAGAGATCAGGTTTGTTTTAGTATACTCCAGTCATTAGCCCCTACAATCACAAAAAGGAATGGAGTCATTAGCACTTATGGTTTTTAAATGGGACCCAGAATTATGTTGCACGAAGCACAATTTCACATCATTCTGGGTTCATTTGTGTGAAAACAAGGTCCAGTCAGGCTGAAACGTTACAGGAAGGTAGAATCTATTGAGTTGTAAGTGATCTGAACGTTTCATGATGATAGCACTTTCCTAAGGGGGTCAAACCATGTCCCAAAGGTCACCGGATCTGGTGTCAATTTAAAGAAGTAGTCCAGTTACACATTTGTGGGCTTATAACTTGGCTTCTGAATGTCCTAGAGAGACCAGATTTGTTTTAATGTACTCCAATCAACAGCCCCTACAACCACAAAAAGGAATGGAGTCATTAGCACTTATGGTTTGTAATTGGCACCCAGAGTTATGTTGCACGAAGCACAATTTCACATCATTCTGGGTTCATTTGTTTGAAAACAAGGTCCAAACAGGCTGAAACGCTACAAGAAGGTAGAATCTATTGAGTTGTAAGTGATCTGAACGTTTCAAGATGATCGCACATTCCTATAGGGGGTAAAACCATGTCCCAAAGGTCACCGGATCTGGTGTCAATTTAAAGAAGTAGTCCAGTTACACATTTGTGGGCTTATAACTTGGCTTCTGAATGTCCTAGAGAGATCAGGTTTGTTTTAGTGTACTCCAATCAACAGCCCCTACAACCACAAAAAGGAATGGAGTCATTAGCACTTATGGTTTGTAAATGGCAGCCAGAATTATAATGCACGAAGCACAATTTCACATCATTCTGGGTCCATTTGTGTGAAAACAAGGTCCAATCAGGCTGAAACGTTACAAGAAGGTAGAATCTATTGAGTTGTAAGTGATCTGAACGTTTCATGATGATCGCACATTCCTATAGGGGGTCAAACCATGTCCCAAAGGTCACCGGGCCTGGTGTCACTTTAAAGAAGTAGTCCAGTTACACCTTTGTGGGCTTATAACTTGGCTTCTGAATATCCTAAAGAGGTCAGGTTTGTTTTAGTGTACTCCAATCTTCCGCCCGTACAACCACAAAAAGTAATGGAGTCATTAGCACTTATGGTTTGTAAATGGCACCCAGAATTATGTTGCACGAAGCACAATTTCACATCATTCTGGGTCCATTTGTGTGAAAACAAGGTCCAATCAGGCTGAAACGTTACAAGAAGGTAGAATCTATTGAGTTGTAAGTGATCTGAACGTTTCATGATGATCGCACATTCCTATAGGGGGTCAAACCATGTCCCAAAGGTCACCGGGCCTGGTGTCACTTTAAAGAAGTAGTCCAGTTACACCTTTGTGGGCTTATAACTTGGCTTCTGAATATCCTAAAGAGGTCAGGTTTGTTTTAGTGTACTCCAATCTTCCGCCCGTACAACCACAAAAAGTAATGGAGTCATTAGCAGTTATGGTTTGTAAATGGCACCCAGAATTATGTTGCACGAAGCACAATTTCACATGATTCTGGGTCCATTTGTGTGAAAACAAGGTCCAGTCAGGCTGAAACGTTACAGGAAGGTAGAATCTATTGAGTTGTAAGTGATCTGAATGTTTCATGATGATAGCACATTCCTATAGGGGGTCAAACCATGTCCCAAAGGTCACCGGATCTGGTGTCAATTTAAAGAAGTAGTCCAGTTACACCTTTGTGGGCTTATAACATGGCTTCTGAATGTCCTAGAGAGGTCAGGTTTGTTTTAGTGTACTCCAATCTTCCGCCCGTACAACCACAAAAAGTAATGGAGTCATTAGCAGTTATGGTTTGTAAATGGCACCCAGAATTATGTTGCACGAAGCACAATTTCACATGATTCTGGGTCCATTTGTGTGAAAACAAGGTCCAATCAGGCTGAAACGTTACAAGAAGGTAGAATCTATTGAGTTGTAAGTGATCTGAACGTTTCATGATGATCGCACATTCCTATAGGGGGTCAAACCATGTCCCAAAGGTCACCGGGCCTGGTGTCACTTTAAAGAAGTAGTCCAGTTACACCTTTGTGGGCTTATAACTTGGCTTCTGAATATCCTAAAGAGGTCAGGTTTGTTTTAGTGTACTCCAATCTTCCGCCCGTACAACCACAAAAAGTAATGGAGTCATTAGCACTTATGGTTTGTAAATGGCACCCAGAATTATGTTGCACGAAGCACAATTTCACATCATTCTGGGTCCATTTGTGTGAAAACAAGGTCCAATCAGGCTGAAACGTTACAAGAAGGTAGAATCTATTGAGTTGTAAGTGATCTGAACGTTTCATGATGATCGCACATTCCTATAGGGGGTCAAACCATGTCCCAAAGGTCACCGGGCCTGGTGTCACTTTAAAGAAGTAGTCCAGTTACACCTTTGTGGGCTTATAACTTGGCTTCTGAATATCCTAAAGAGGTCAGGTTTGTTTTAGTGTACTCCAATCTTCCGCCCGTACAACCACAAAAAGTAATGGAGTCATTAGCAGTTATGGTTTGTAAATGGCACCCAGAATTATGTTGCACGAAGCACAATTTCACATGATTCTGGGTCCATTTGTGTGAAAACAAGGTCCAGTCAGGCTGAAACGTTACAGGAAGGTAGAATCTATTGAGTTGTAAGTGATCTGAATGTTTCATGATGATAGCACATTCCTATAGGGGGTCAAACCATGTCCCAAAGGTCACCGGATCTGGTGTCAATTTAAAGAAGTAGTCCAGTTACACCTTTGTGGGCTTATAACATGGCTTCTGAATGTCCTAGAGAGGTCAGGTTTGTTTTAGTGTACTCCAATCAACAGCCCCTACAACCACAAAAAGGAATGCAGTCATTAGCACTTATGGTTTGTAAATGGCACCCAGAATTATGTTGCACGAAGCACAATTTCACATCATTCTGGGTTCATTTGTGTGAAAACAAGGTCCAATCAGGCTGAAACGTTACAGGAAGGTAGAATCTATTGAGTTGTAAGTGATCTGAACGTTTCATGATGATCGCACATTCCTATAGGGGGTCAAACCATGTCCCAAAGGTCACCGGGCCTGGTGTCACTTTAAAGAAGTAGTCCAGTTACACCTTTGTGGGCTTATAACTTGGCTTCTGAATTTCCTAAAGAGGTCAGGTTTGTTTTAGTGTACTCCAATCAACAGCCCCTACAACCACAAAAAGTAATGGAGTCATTAGCACTTATGGTTTGTAAATGGCACCCAGAATTATGTTGCACGAAGCACAATTTCACATCATTCTGGGTCCATTTGTGTGAAAACAAGGTCCAATCAGGCTGAAACGTTACAAGAAGGTAGAATTTATTGAGTTGTAAGTGATCTGAACGTTTCATGATGATCGCACATTCCTATAGGGGGTCAAACCATGTCCCAAAGGTCACCGGGCCTGGTGTCACTTTAAAGAAGTAGTCCAGTTACACATTTGTGGGCTTATAACTTGGCTTCTGAATATCCTAAAGAGGTGAGGTTTGTTTTAGTGTACTCCAATCAACCGCCCCTACAACCACAAAAAGTAATGGAGTCATTAGCACTTATGGTTTGTAAATGGCACCCAGAATTATGTTGCACGAAGCACAATTTCACATCATTCTGGGTCCATTTGTGTGAAAACAAGGTCCAATCAGGCTGAAACGTTACAAGAAGGTAGAATCTATTGAGTTGTAAGTGATCTGAACGTTTCATGATGATCGCACATTCCTATAGGGGGTCAAACCATGTCCCAAAGGTCACCGGGCCTGGTGTCACTTTAAAGAAGTAGTCCAGTTACACCTTTGTGGGCTTATAACTTGGCTTCTGAATATCCTAAAGAGGTCAGGTTTGTTTTAGTGTACTCCAATCTTCCGCCCGTACAACCACAAAAAGTAATGGAGTCATTAGCACTTATGGTTTGTAAATGGCACCCAGAATTATGTTGCACGAAGCACAATTTCACATGATTCTGGGTCCATTTGTGTGAAAACAAGGTCCAGTCAGGCTGAAACGTTACAGGAAGGTAGAATCTATTGAGTTTTAAGTGATCTGAACGTTTCATGATGATAGCACATTCCTATAGGGGGTCAAACCATGTCCCAAAGGTCACCGGATCTGGTGTCAATTTAAAGAAGTAGTCCAGTTACACCTTTGTGGGCTTATAACATGGCTTCTGAATGTCCTAGAGAGGTCAGGTTTGTTTTAGTGTACTCCAATCAACAGCCCCTACAACCACAAAAAGGAATGCAGTCATTAGCACTTATGGTTTGTAAATGGCACCCAGAATTATGTTGCACGAAGCACAATTTCACATCATTCTGGGTTCATTTGTGTGAAAACAAGGTCCAATCAGGCTGAAACGTTACAGGAAGGTAGAATCTATTGAGTTGTAAGTGATCTGAACGTTTCATGATGATAGCACTTTCCTAAGGGGGTCAAACCATGTCCCAAAGGTCACCGGATCTGGTGTCAATTTAAAGAAGTAGTCCAGTTACACATTTGTGGGCTTATAACTTGGCTTCTGAATTTCCTAGAGAGATCAGGGTTGTTTTAGTGTACTCCAATCAACAGCCCCTACAACCACAAAAAGGAAGGGAGTCATTAGCACTTATGGTTTGTTAATGGCACCCAGAATTATGTTGCACAAAGCACAATTTCACATCATTCTGGGTCCATTTGTGTGAAAACAAGGTCCAATCAGGCTGAAACGTTACAAGAAGGTAGAATCTATTGAGTTGTAAGTGATCTGAACATTTCATGATGATCGCACATTCCTATAGGGGGTCAAACCATGTCCCAAAGGTCACCGGGCCTGGTGTCACTTTAAAGAAGTAGTCCAGTTACACCTTTGTGAGCTTATAACTTGGCTTCTGAATGTCCTAAAGAGGTCAGGTTTGTTTTTTTGTACTCCAATCAACAGCCCCTACAACCACAAAAAGTAATGGAGTCATTAGCACTTATGGTTTGTAAATGGCACCCAGAATTATGTTGCACGAAGCACAATTTCACATCATTCTGGGTCCATTTGTGTGAAAACAAGGTCCAATCAGGCTGAAACGTTACAAGAAGGTAGAATCTATTGAGTTGTAAGTGATCTGAACGTTTCATGATGATCGCACATTCCTATAGGGGGTCAAACCATGTCCCAAAGGTCACCGGGCCTGGTGTCACTTTAAAGAAGTAGTCCAGTTACACATTTGTGGACTTATAACTTGGCTTCTGAATATCCTAAAGAGGTGAGGTTTGTTTTAGTGTACTCCAATCAACCGCCCCTACAACCACAAAAAGTAATGGAGTTATTAGCACTTATGGTTTGTAAATGGCACCCAGAATTATGTTGCACGAAGCACAATTTCACATCATTCTGGGTCCATTTGTGTGAAAACAAGGTCCAATCAGGCTGAAACGTTACAGGAAGTTAGAATCTATTGAGTTGTAAGTGATCTGAACGTTTCATGATGATAGCACATTCCTATAGGGGGTCAAACCATGTCCCAAAGGTCACCGGATCTGGTGTTAATTTAAAGAAGTAGTCCAGTTACACATTTGTGGGCTTATAACTTGGCTTCTGAATGTCCTAGAGAGATCAGGTTTGTTTTAGTATACTCCAATCAACAGCCCCTACAACCACAAAAAGGATTGGAGTCATTAGCACTTATGGTTTTTAAATGGCACCCAGAATTATGTTGCACGAAGCACAATTTCACATCATTCTGGGTCCATTTGTGTGAAAACAAGGTCCAGTCAGGCAGAATCGTTAGAGGAAGGTAGAATCTATTGAGTTGTAAGTGATCTGAACGTTTCATGATGATCGCACATTCCTATAGGGGGTCAAACCATGTCCCACAGGTCACCGGATCTGGTGTCAATTTAAAGAAGTAGTCCAGTTAAACATTTGTGGGCTTATACCTTGGCTTCTGAATGTCCTAGAGAGATCAGGTTTGTTTTAATGTACTCCAATCAACAGCCCCTTCAAGCACAAAAAGGAATGGAGTCATTAGCACTTATGGTTTGTAAATGGCACCCAGAATTATGTTGCACGAAGCACAATTTCACATCATTCTGGGTCCATTTGTGTGAAAACAAGGTCCAATCAGGCTGAAATGTTACAAGAAGGTAGAATCTATTGAGTTGTAAGTGATCTCAACGTTTCATGATGATAGCACTTTCCTAAGGGGGTCAAACCATGTCCCAAAGGTCACCGGATCTGGTGTCAATTTAAAGAAGTAGTCCAGTTACACATTTGTGGGCTCATAACTTGGCTTCTGAATGTCCTAGAGAGATCAGGTTTGTTTTAGTGTAGTCCAATCAACAGCCCCTAAAACCACAAAAAGGAATGGAGTCATTAGCACTTATGGTTTGTAAATGGCACCCAGATTTATGTTGCACGAAGCACAATTTCACATCATTCTGGGTCCATTTGTGTGAAAACAAGGTCCAATCAGGCTGAAACGTTACAAGAAGGTAGAATCTATTGATTTGTAAGTGATCTGAACGTTTCATGATGATCACACATTCCTATAGGGGGTCAAACCATGTCCCAAAGGTCACCGGGCCTGGTGTCACTTTAAAGAAGTAGTCCAGTTACACCTTTGTGGGCTTATAACTTGGCTTCTGAATATCCTAAAGAGGTCAGGTTTGTAGTCCAGTTACACATTTGTGGGCTTATAACTTGGCTTCTGAATGTCCTAGAGAGATCTGGTTTGTTTTAGTATATTCCAATCAACAGCCCCTACAACCACAAAAAGGAATGGAGTCATTAGCACTTATGGTTTTTAAATGGCACCCAGAATTATGTTGCACGGAGCACAATTTCACATCATTCTGGGTTCATTTGTGTGAAAACAAGGTCCAATCAGGCTGAAATGTTACAAGAAGGTAGAATCTATTGAGTTGTAAGTGATCTCAACGTTTCATGATGATAGCACTTTCCTAAGGGGGTCAAACCATGTCCCAAAGGTCACCGGATCTGGTGTCAATTTAAAGAAGTAGTCCAGTTACACATTTGTGGGCTCATAACTTGGCTTCTGAATGTCCTAGAGAGATCAGGTTTGTTTTAGTGTAGTCCAATCAACAGCCCCTAAAACCACAAAAAGGAATGGAGTCATTAGCACTTATGGTTTGTAAATGGCACCCAGATTTATGTTGCACGAAGCACAATTTCACATCATTCTGGGTCCATTTGTGTGAAAACAAGGTCCAATCAGGCTGAAACGTTACAAGAAGGTAGAATCTATTGATTTGTAAGTGATCTGAACGTTTCATGATGATCACACATTCCTATAGGGGGTCAAACCATGTCCCAAAGGTCACCGGGCCTGGTGTCACTTTAAAGAAGTAGTCCAGTTACACCTTTGTGGGCTTATAACTTGGCTTCTGAATATCCTAAAGAGGTCAGGTTTGTAGTCCAGTTACACATTTGTGGGCTTATAACTTGGCTTCTGAATGTCCTAGAGAGATCTGGTTTGTTTTAGTATATTCCAATCAACAGCCCCTACAACCACAAAAAGGAATGGAGTCATTAGCACTTATGGTTTTTAAATGGCACCCAGAATTATGTTGCACGGAGCACAATTTCACATCATTCTGGGTTCATTTGTGTGAAAACAAGGTCCAGTCAGGCTGAAACGTTACAGGAAGGTAGAATCTATTGAGTTGTAAGTGATCTGAACGTTTCATGATGATAGCACATTCCTATAGGGGGTCAAACCATGTCCCAAAGGTCACCGGATCTGGTGTCAATTTAAAGAAGTAGTCCAGTTACACATTTGTGGGCTTATAACTTGGCTTCTGAATGTCCTAGAGAGATCAGGTTTGTCTTAGTATACTCCAATCAACAGCCCCTACAACCACAAAAAGGAATGGAGTCATTAGCACTTATGATTTGTAAATGGCACCCAGAATTATGTTGCACGAAGCACAATTTCACATCATTCTGGGTCCATTTGTGTGAAAACAAGGTCCAATCAGGCTGAAACGTCACAAGAAGGTAGAAGCTATTGAGTTGTAAGTGATCTGAACATTTCAAGATGATCGCACTTTCCTAAGGGGGTCAAACCATGTCCCAAAGGTCACCGGATCTGGTGTCACTTTAAAGAAGTTGTCCAGTTACACATTTGTGGGCTTATAACTTGGCTTCTGAATATCCTAGAGAGGTCAGGTTTGTTTTAGAGTACTCCAATTAACAGCCCCCATTACCCCAAAAAGGAATGGAGTCATTAGCACTTATGGTTTGTAAATGGCACCCAGATTTATGTTGCACGAAGCACAATTTCACATCATTCTGGGTCCATTTGTGTGAAAACAAGGTCCAATCAGGCTGAAACGTTACAAGTAGGTAGAATCTATTGAGTTGTAAGTGATCTGAACGTTTCATGATGATCACACATTCCTATAGGGGGTCAAACCATGTCCCACAGGTCACCGGATCTGGTGTCAATTTAAAGAAGTAGTCCAGTTAAACATTTGTGGGCTTATACCTTGGCTTCTGAATGTCCTAGAGAGATCAGGTTTGTTTTAATGTACTCCAATCAACAGCCCCTACAAGCACAAAAAGGAATGGAGTCATTAGCACTTATGGTTTGTAAATGGCACCCAGAATTATGTTGCACGAAGCACAATTTCACATCATTCTGGGTCCATTTGTGTGAAAACAAGGTCCAATCAGGCTGAAATGTTACAAGAAGGTAGAATCTATTGAGTTGTAAGTGATCTCAACGTTTCATGATGATAGCACTTTCCTAAGGGGGTCAAACCATGTCCCAAAGGTCACCGGATCTGGTGTCAATTTAAAGAAGTAGTCCAGTTACACATTTGTGGGCTCATAACTTGGCTTCTGAATGTCCTAGAGAGATCAGGTTTGTTTTAGTGTAGTCCAATCAACAGCCCCTAAAACCACAAAAAGGAATGGAGTCATTAGCACTTATGGTTTGTAAATGGCACCCAGATTTATGTTGCACGAAGCACAATTTCACATCATTCTGGGTCCATTTGTGTGAAAACAAGGTCCAATCAGGCTGAAACGTTACAAGAAGGTAGAATCTATTGATTTGTAAGTGATCTGAACGTTTCATGATGATCACACATTCCTATAGGGGGTCAAACCATGTCCCAAAGGTCACCGGGCCTGGTGTCACTTTAAAGAAGTAGTCCAGTTACACCTTTGTGGGCTTATAACTTGGCTTCTGAATATCCTAAAGAGGTCAGGTTTGTAGTCCAGTTACACATTTGTGGGCTTATAACTTGGCTTCTGAATGTCCTAGAGAGATCTGGTTTGTTTTAGTATATTCCAATCAACAGCCCCTACAACCACAAAAAGGAATGGAGTCATTAGCACTTATGGTTTTTAAATGGCACCCAGAATTATGTTGCACGGAGCACAATTTCACATCATTCTGGGTTCATTTGTGTGAAAACAAGGCCCAGTCAGGCTGAAACGTTACAGGAAGGTAGAATCTATTGAGTTGTAAGTGATCTGAACGTTTCATGATGATAGCACATTCCTATAGGGGGTCAAACCATGTCCCAAAGGTCACCGGATCTGGTGTCAATTCAAAGAAGTAGTCCAGTTACACATTTGTGGGCTTATAACTTGGCTTCTGAATGTCCTAGAGAGATCAGGTTTGTCTTAGTATACTCCAATCAACAGCCCCTACAACCACAAAAAGGAATGGAGTCATTAGCACTTATGATTTGTAAATGGCACCCAGAATTATGTTGCACGAAGCACAATTTCACATCATTCTGGGTCCATTTGTGTGAAAACAAGGTCCAATCAGGCTGAAACGTCACAAGAAGGTAGAAGCTATTGAGTTGTAAGTGATCTGAACATTTCAAGATGATCGCACTTTCCTAAGGGGGTCAAACCATGTCCCAAAGGTCACCGGATCTGGTGTCACTTTAAAGAAGTTGTCCAGTTACACATTTGTGGGCTTATAACTTGGCTTCTGAATATCCTAGAGAGGTCAGGTTTGTTTTAGAGTACTCCAATTAACAGCCCCCATTACCCCAAAAAGGAATGGAGTCATTAGCACTTATGGTTTGTAAATGGCACCCAGATTTATGTTGCACGAAGCACAATTTCACATCATTCTGGGTCCATTTGTGTGAAAACAAGGTCCAATCAGGCTGAAACGTTACAAGTAGGTAGAATCTATTGAGTTGTAAGTGATCTGAACGTTTCATGATGATCACACATTCCTATAGGGGGTCAAACCATGTCCCAAAGGTCACCGGGCCTGGTGTCACTTTAAAGAAGTAGTCCAGTTACACCTTTGTGGGCTTATAACTTGGCTTCTGAATATCCTAAAGAGGTCAGGTTTGTAGTCCAGTTACACATTTGTGGGCTTATAACTTGGCTTCTGAATGTCCTAGAGAGATCTGGTTTGTTTTAGTATATTCCAATCAACAGCCCCTACAACCACAAAAAGGAATGGAGTCATTAGCACTTATGGTTTTTAAATGGCACCCAGAATTATGTTGCACGAAGCACAATTTCACATCATTCTGGGTTCATTTGTGTGAAAACAAGGTCCAGTCAGGCTGAAACGTTACAGGAAGGTAGAATCTATTGAGTTGTAAGTGATCTGAACGTTTCATGATGATAGCACATTCCTATAGGGGGTCAAACCATGTCCCAAAGGTCACCGGATCTGGTGTCAATTTAAAGAAGTAGTCCAGTTACACATTTGTGGGCTTATAACTTGGCTTCTGAATGTCCTAGAGAGATCAGGTTTGTCTTAGTATACTCCAATCAACAGCCCCTACAACCACAAAAAGGAATGGAGTCATTAGCACTTATGATTTGTAAATGGCACCCAGAATTATGTTGCACGAAGCACAATTTCACATCATTCTGGGTCCATTTGTGTGAAAACAAGGTCCAATCAGGCTGAAACGTCACAAGAAGGTAGAAGCTATTGAGTTGTAAGTGATCTGAACATTTCAAGATGATCGCACTTTCCTAAGGGGGTCAAACCATGTCCCAAAGGTCACCGGATCTGGTGTCACTTTAAAGAAGTTGTCCAGTTACACATTTGTGGGCTTATAACTTGGCTTCTGAATATCCTAGAGAGGTCAGGTTTGTTTTAGAGTACTCCAATTAACAGCCCCCATTACCCCAAAAAGGAATGGAGTCATTAGCACTTATGGTTTTTAAATGGCACCCAGAATTATGTTGCACGAAGCACAATTTCACATCATTCTGGGTTCATTTGTGTGAAAACAAGGTCCAATCAGGCTGAAACGTTACAGGAAGGTAGAATCTATTGAGTTGTAAGTGATCTGAACGTTTCATGAAGATAGCACTTTCCTAAAGGGGTCAAACCATGTCCCAAAGGTCAACGGATCTGGTGTCACTTTAAAGAAGTAGTCCAGTTACACATTTGTGGGCTTATAACTTGGCTTCTGAATGTCCTAGAGAGATCAGGTTTGTTTTAATGTACTCCAATCAACAGCCCATACAACCACAATAAAGAATGGAGTCATTTAGCACTTATGGTTTGTAAATGGCACCCAGAATTATGTTGCACGAAGCACAATTTCACATCATTCTGGGTTCATTTGTGTGAAAACAAGGTCCAATCAGGCTGAAACGTTACAGGAAGGTAGAATCTATTGAGTTGTAAGTGATCTGAACGTTTCATGATGATAGCACTTTCCTAAGGGGGTCAAACCATGTCCCAAAGGTCACCAGATCTGGTGTCAATTTAAAGAAGTAGTCCAGTTACACATTTGTGGGCTTATAACTTGGCTTCTGAATGTCCTAGAGCGATCAGGTTTGTTTTAATGTACTCCAATCAACAGCCCCTACAACCACAAAAAGGAATGGAGTCATTAGGACTTATGGTTTGTAAATGGCACCCAGAATTATGTTGCACGAAGCACAATTTCACATCATTCTGGGTTCATTTGTGTGAAAACAAGGTCCAGTCAGGCTGAAACGTTACAGGAAGGTAGAATCTATTGAGTTGTAAGTGATCTGAACGTTTCATGATGATAGCACTTTCCTAAGGGGGTCAAACCATGTCCCAAAGGTCACCGGATCTGGTGTCAATTCAAAGAAGGAGTCCAGTTACACATTTGTGGGCTTATAACCTTGCTTCTGAATGGCCTAGAGAGGTCAGGTTTGTTTTAGTGTACTCCATTCAACAGCCCCTACAACCACAAAAAGGAATGGAGTCATTAGCACTTATGGTGTTTAAATGGCACGCAGAATTATGTTGCACGAAGCACAATTTCACATCATTCTGGGTTCATTTGTGTGAAAACAAGGTCCAATCAGGCTGAAACTTTACAGGAAGGTAGAATCTATTGAGTTGTAAGGGATCTGAACGTTTCATGATGATAGCACTTTCCTAAGGGGGTCAAACCATGTCCCAAAGGTCACCAGATCTGGTGTCAATTTAAAGTAGTCCAGTTACACATTTGTGGGCTTATAACATGGCTTCTGAATGTCCTAGAGCGATCAGGTTTGTTTTAATGTACTCCAACCAACAGCCCCTACAACCACAAAAAGGAATGGAGTCATTTAGCACTTATGGTTTCTAAATGGCACCCAGAATTATGTTGCACGAAGCACAATTTCACATCATTCTGGGTTCATTTGTGTGAAAACAAGGTCCAATCAGGCTGAAACGTTACAGGAAGGTAGAATCTATTGAGTTGTAATTGATCTGAACGTTTCATGATGATAGCACTTTTCTAAGGGGGTCAAACCATGTCCCAAAGGTCACCGGATCTAGTGTCAATTTAAAGAAGTAGTCCAGTTACACATTTGTGGGCTTATAACTTGGCTTCTGAATGTCCTAGAGAGATCAGGTTTGTTTTAATGTACTCCAATCAACAGCCCCTACAACCACAAAAAGGAATGGAGTCATTAGCACTTATGGTTTGTAAATGGCACCCAGAATTATGTTGCACGAAGCACAATTTCACATCATTCTGGGTTCATTTGTGTGAAAACAAGGTCCAATCAGGCTGAAACGTTACAGGAAGGTAGAATCTATTGAGTTGTAAGTGATCTGAACGTTTCATGATGATAGCACATTCCTATAGGGGGTCAAACCATGTCCCAAAGGTCACCGGATCTGGTGTCAATTCAAAGAAGTAGTCCAGTTACACATTTGTGGGCTTATAACTTGGCTTCTGAATGTCCTAGAGAGATCAGGTTTGTCTTAGTATACTCCAATCAACAGCCCCTACAACCACAAAAAGGAATGGAGTCATTAGCACTTATGATTTGTAAATGGCACCCAGAATTATGTTGCACGAAGCACAATTTCACATCATTCTGGGTCCATTTGTGTGAAAACAAGGTCCAATCAGGCTGAAACGTCACAAGAAGGTAGAAGCTATTGAGTTGTAAGTGATCTGAACATTTCAAGATGATCGCACTTTCCTAAGGGGGTCAAACCATGTCCCAAAGGTCACCGGATCTGGTGTCACTTTAAAGAAGTTGTCCAGTTACACATTTGTGGGCTTATAACTTGGCTTCTGAATATCCTAGAGAGGTCAGGTTTGTTTTAGAGTACTCCAATTAACAGCCCCCATTACCCCAAAAAGGAATGGAGTCATTAGCACTTATGGTTTGTAAATGGCACCCAGATTTATGTTGCACGAAGCACAATTTCACATCATTCTGGGTCCATTTGTGTGAAAACAAGGTCCAATCAGGCTGAAACGTTACAAGTAGGTAGAATCTATTGAGTTGTAAGTGATCTGAACGTTTCATGATGATCACACATTCCTATAGGGGGTCAAACCATGTCCCAAAGGTCACCGGGCCTGGTGTCACTTTAAAGAAGTAGTCCAGTTACACCTTTGTGGGCTTATAACTTGGCTTCTGAATATCCTAAAGAGGTCAGGTTTGTAGTCCAGTTACACATTTGTGGGCTTATAACTTGGCTTCTGAATGTCCTAGAGAGATCTGGTTTGTTTTAGTATATTCCAATCAACAGCCCCTACAACCACAAAAAGGAATGGAGTCATTAGCACTTATGGTTTTTAAATGGCACCCAGAATTATGTTGCACGAAGCACAATTTCACATCATTCTGGGTTCATTTGTGTGAAAACAAGGTCCAGTCAGGCTGAAACGTTACAGGAAGGTAGAATCTATTGAGTTGTAAGTGATCTGAACGTTTCATGATGATAGCACATTCCTATAGGGGGTCAAACCATGTCCCAAAGGTCACCGGATCTGGTGTCAATTTAAAGAAGTAGTCCAGTTACACATTTGTGGGCTTATAACTTGGCTTCTGAATGTCCTAGAGAGATCAGGTTTGTCTTAGTATACTCCAATCAACAGCCCCTACAACCACAAAAAGGAATGGAGTCATTAGCACTTATGATTTGTAAATGGCACCCAGAATTATGTTGCACGAAGCACAATTTCACATCATTCTGGGTCCATTTGTGTGAAAACAAGGTCCAATCAGGCTGAAACGTCACAAGAAGGTAGAAGCTATTGAGTTGTAAGTGATCTGAACATTTCAAGATGATCGCACTTTCCTAAGGGGGTCAAACCATGTCCCAAAGGTCACCGGATCTGGTGTCACTTTAAAGAAGTTGTCCAGTTACACATTTGTGGGCTTATAACTTGGCTTCTGAATATCCTAGAGAGGTCAGGTTTGTTTTAGAGTACTCCAATTAACAGCCCCCATTACCCCAAAAAGGAATGGAGTCATTAGCACTTATGGTTTTTAAATGGCACCCAGAATTATGTTGCACGAAGCACAATTTCACATCATTCTGGGTTCATTTGTGTGAAAACAAGGTCCAATCAGGCTGAAACGTTACAGGAAGGTAGAATCTATTGAGTTGTAAGTGATCTGAACGTTTCATGAAGATAGCACTTTCCTAAAGGGGTCAAACCATGTCCCAAAGGTCAACGGATCTGGTGTCAATTTAAAGAAGTAGTCCAGTTACACATTTGTGGGCTTATAACTTGGCTTCTGAATGTCCTAGAGAGATCAGGTTTGTTTTAATGTACTCCAATCAACAGCCCATACAACCACAATAAAGAATGGAGTCATTTAGCACTTATGGTTTGTAAATGGCACCCAGAATTATGTTGCACGAAGCACAATTTCACATCATTCTGGGTTCATTTGTGTGAAAACAAGGTCCAATCAGGCTGAAACGTTACAGGAAGGTAGAATCTATTGAGTTGTAAGTGATCTGAACGTTTCATGATGATAGCACTTTCCTAAGGGGGTCAAACCATGTCCCAAAGGTCACCAGATCTGGTGTCAATTTAAAGAAGTAGTCCAGTTACACATTTGTGGGCTTATAACTTGGCTTCTGAATGTCCTAGAGCGATCAGGTTTGTTTTAATGTACTCCAATCAACAGCCCCTACAACCACAAAAAGGAATGGAGTCATTAGGACTTATGGTTTGTAAATGGCACCCAGAATTATGTTGCACGAAGCACAATTTCACATCATTCTGGGTTCATTTGTGTGAAAACAAGGTCCAGTCAGGCTGAAACGTTACAGGAAGGTAGAATCTATTGAGTTGTAAGTGATCTGAACGTTTCATGATGATAGCACTTTCCTAAGGGGGTCAAACCATGTCCCAAAGGTCACCGGATCTGGTGTCAATTCAAAGAAGGAGTCCAGTTACACATTTGTGGGCTTATAACCTTGCTTCTGAATGGCCTAGAGAGGTCAGGTTTGTTTTAGTGTACTCCATTCAACAGCCCCTACAACCACAAAAAGGAATGGAGTCATTAGCACTTATGGTGTTTAAATGGCACGCAGAATTATGTTGCACGAAGCACAATTTCACATCATTCTGGGTTCATTTGTGTGAAAACAAGGTCCAATCAGGCTGAAACTTTACAGGAAGGTAGAATCTATTGAGTTGTAAGGGATCTGAACGTTTCATGATGATAGCACTTTCCTAAGGGGGTCAAACCATGTCCCAAAGGTCACCAGATCTGGTGTCAATTGAAAGTAGTCCAGTTACACATTTGTGGGCTTATAACATGGCTTCTGAATGTCCTAGAGCGATCAGGTTTGTTTTAATGTACTCCAACCAACAGCCCCTACAACCACAAAAAGGAATGGAGTCATTTAGCACTTATGGTTTCTAAATGGCACCCAGAATTATGTTGCACGAAGCACAATTTCACATCATTCTGGGTTCATTTGTGTGAAAACAAGGTCCAATCAGGCTGAAACGTTACAGGAAGGTAGAATCTATTGAGTTGTAATTGATCTGAACGTTTCATGATGATAGCACTTTTCTAAGGGGGTCAAACCATGTCCCAAAGGTCACCGGATCTAGTGTCAATTTAAAGAAGTAGTCCAGTTACACATTTGTGGGCTTATAACTTGGCTTCTGAATGTCCTAGAGAGATTAGGTTTGTTTTAATGTACTCCAATCAACAGCCCCTACAACCACAAAAAGGAATGGAGTCATTAGCACTTATGGTTTGTAAATGGCACCCAGAATTATGTTGCACGAAGCACAATTTCACATCATTCTGGGTTCATTTGTGTGAAAACAAGGTCCAATCAGGCTGAAACGTTACAGGAAGGTAGAATCTATTGAGTTGTAAGTGATCTGAACGTTTCATGATGATAGCACATTCCTATAGGGGGTAAAACCATGTCCCAAAGGTCACCGGATCTGGTGTCAATTTAAAGAAGTAGTCCAGTTACACATTTGTGGGCTTTTAACTTGGCTTCTGAATGTCCTAGAGAGATCAGGTTTGTTTTAAAGTACTCCAATCAACAGCCCCTACAACCACAATAAGGAATGGAGTCATTAGCACTTATGGTTTGTAAATGGCACCCAGAATTATGTTGCACGAAGCACAATTTCACATCATTCTGGGTTCATTTGTGTGAAAACAAGGTCCAATCAGGCTGAAACGTCACAAGAAGGTAGAAGCTATTGAGTTGTAAGTGATCTGAACATTTCAAGATGATCGCACTTTCCTAAGGGGGTCAAACCATGTCCCAAAGGTCACCGGATCTGGTGTCACTTTAAAGAAGTTGTCCAGTTACACATTTGTGGGCTTATAACTTGGCTTCTGAATATCCTAGAGAGGTCAGGTTTGTTTTAGAGTACTCCAATTAACAGCCCCCATTACCCCAAAAAGGAATGGAGTCATTAGCACTTATGGTTTTTAAATGGCACCCAGAATTATGTTGCACGAAGCACAATTTCACATCATTCTGGGTTCATTTGTGTGAAAACAAGGTCCAATCAGGCTGAAACGTTACAGGAAGGTAGAATCTATTGAGTTGTAAGTGATCTGAACGTTTCATGAAGATAGCACTTTCCTAAAGGGGTCAAACCATGTCCCAAAGGTCAACGGATCTGGTGTCAATTTAAAGAAGTAGTCCAGTTACACATTTGTGGGCTTATAACTTGGCTTCTGAATGTCCTAGAGAGATCAGGTTTGTTTTAATGTACTCCAATCAACAGCCCATACAACCACAATAAAGAATGGAGTCATTTAGCACTTATGGTTTGTAAATGGCACCCAGAATTATGTTGCACGAAGCACAATTTCACATCATTCTGGGTTCATTTGTGTGAAAACAAGGTCCAATCAGGCTGAAACGTTACAGGAAGGTAGAATCTATTGAGTTGTAAGTGATCTGAACGTTTCATGATGATAGCACTTTCCTAAGGGGGTCAAACCATGTCCCAAAGGTCACCAGATCTGGTGTCAATTTAAAGAAGTAGTCCAGTTACACATTTGTGGGCTTATAACTTGGCTTCTGAATGTCCTAGAGCGATCAGGTTTGTTTTAATGTACTCCAATCAACAGCCCCTACAACCACAAAAAGGAATGGAGTCATTAGGACTTATGGTTTGTAAATGGCACCCAGAATTATGTTGCACGAAGCACAATTTCACATCATTCTGGGTTCATTTGTGTGAAAACAAGGTCCAGTCAGGCTGAAACGTTACAGGAAGGTAGAATCTATTGAGTTGTAAGTGATCTGAACGTTTCATGATGATAGCACTTTCCTAAGGGGGTCAAACCATGTCCCAAAGGTCACCGGATCTGGTGTCAATTCAAAGAAGGAGTCCAGTTACACATTTGTGGGCTTATAACCTTGCTTCTGAATGGCCTAGAGAGGTCAGGTTTGTTTTAGTGTACTCCATTCAACAGCCCCTACAACCACAAAAAGGAATGGAGTCATTAGCACTTATGGTGTTTAAATGGCACGCAGAATTATGTTGCACGAAGCACAATTTCACATCATTCTGGGTTCATTTGTGTGAAAACAAGGTCCAATCAGGCTGAAACTTTACAGGAAGGTAGAATCTATTGAGTTGTAAGGGATCTGAACGTTTCATGATGATAGCACTTTCCTAAGGGGGTCAAACCATGTCCCAAAGGTCACCAGATCTGGTGTCAATTGAAAGTAGTCCAGTTACACATTTGTGGGCTTATAACATGGCTTCTGAATGTCCTAGAGCGATCAGGTTTGTTTTAATGTACTCCAACCAACAGCCCCTACAACCACAAAAAGGAATGGAGTCATTTAGCACTTATGGTTTCTAAATGGCACCCAGAATTATGTTGCACGAAGCACAATTTCACATCATTCTGGGTTCATTTGTGTGAAAACAAGGTCCAATCAGGCTGAAACGTTACAGGAAGGTAGAATCTATTGAGTTGTAATTGATCTGAACGTTTCATGATGATAGCACTTTTCTAAGGGGGTCAAACCATGTCCCAAAGGTCACCGGATCTAGTGTCAATTTAAAGAAGTAGTCCAGTTACACATTTGTGGGCTTATAACTTGGCTTCTGAATGTCCTAGAGAGATTAGGTTTGTTTTAATGTACTCCAATCAACAGCCCCTACAACCACAAAAAGGAATGGAGTCATTAGCACTTATGGTTTGTAAATGGCACCCAGAATTATGTTGCACGAAGCACAATTTCACATCATTCTGGGTTCATTTGTGTGAAAACAAGGTCCAATCAGGCTGAAACGTTACAGGAAGGTAGAATCTATTGAGTTGTAAGTGATCTGAACGTTTCATGATGATAGCACATTCCTATAGGGGGTAAAACCATGTCCCAAAGGTCACCGGATCTGGTGTCAATTTAAAGAAGTAGTCCAGTTACACATTTGTGGGCTTTTAACTTGGCTTCTGAATGTCCTAGAGAGATCAGGTTTGTTTTAAAGTACTCCAATCAACAGCCCCTACAACCACAATAAGGAATGGAGTCATTAGCACTTATGGTTTGTAAATGGCACCCAGAATTATGTTGCACGAAGCACAATTTCACATCATTCTGGGTTCATTTGTGTGAAAACAAGGTCCAATCAGGCTGAAACGTCACAAGAAGGTAGAAGCTATTGAGTTGTAAGTGATCTGAACATTTCAAGATGATCGCACTTTCCTAAGGGGGTCAAACCATGTCCCAAAGGTCACCGGATCTGGTGTCACTTTAAAGAAGTTGTCCAGTTACACATTTGTGGGCTTATAACTTGGCTTCTGAATATCCTAGAGAGGTCAGGTTTGTTTTAGAGTACTCCAATTAACAGCCCCCATTACCCCAAAAAGGAATGGAGTCATTAGCACTTATGGTTTTTAAATGGCACCCAGAATTATGTTGCACGAAGCACAATTTCACATCATTCTGGGTTCATTTGTGTGAAAACAAGGTCCAATCAGGCTGAAACGTTACAGGAAGGTAGAATCTATTGAGTTGTAAGTGATCTGAACGTTTCATGAAGATAGCACTTTCCTAAAGGGGTCAAACCATGTCCCAAAGGTCAACGGATCTGGTGTCAATTTAAAGAAGTAGTCCAGTTACACATTTGTGGGCTTATAACTTGGCTTCTGAATGTCCTAGAGAGATCAGGTTTGTTTTAATGTACTCCAATCAACAGCCCATACAACCACAATAAAGAATGGAGTCATTTAGCACTTATGGTTTGTAAATGGCACCCAGAATTATGTTGCACGAAGCACAATTTCACATCATTCTGGGTTCATTTGTGTGAAAACAAGGTCCAATCAGGCTGAAACGTTACAGGAAGGTAGAATCTATTGAGTTGTAAGTGATCTGAACGTTTCATGATGATAGCACTTTCCTAAGGGGGTCAAACCATGTCCCAAAGGTCACCAGATCTGGTGTCAATTTAAAGAAGTAGTCCAGTTACACATTTGTGGGCTTATAACTTGGCTTCTGAATGTCCTAGAGCGATCAGGTTTGTTTTAATGTACTCCAATCAACAGCCCCTACAACCACAAAAAGGAATGGAGTCATTAGCACTTATGGTTTGTAAATGGCACCCAGAATTATGTTGCACGAAGCACAATTTCACATCATTCTGGGTTCATTTGTGTGAAAACAAGGTCCAGTCAGGCTGAAACGTTACAGGAAGGTAGAATCTATTGAGTTGTAAGTGATCTGAACGTTTCATGATGATAGCACTTTCCTAAGGGGGTCAAACCATGTCCCAAAGGTCACCGGATCTGGTGTCAATTCAAAGAAGGAGTCCAGTTACACATTTGTGGGCTTATAACCTTGCTTCTGAATGGCCTAGAGAGGTCAGGTTTGTTTTAGTGTACTCCATTCAACAGCCCCTACAACCACAAAAAGGAACAGAGTCATTAGCACTTATGGTGTTTAAATGGCACGCAGAATTATGTTGCACGAAGCACAATTTCACATCATTCTGGGTTCATTTGTGTGAAAACAAGGTCCAATCAGGCTGAAACTTTACAGGAAGGTAGAATCTATTGAGTTGTAAGGGATCTGAACGTTTCATGATGATAGCACTTTCCTAAGGGGGTCAAACCATGTCCCAAAGGTCACCAGATCTGGTGTCAATTTAAAGTAGTCCAGTTACACATTTGTGGGCTTATAACATGGCTTCTGAATGTCCTAGAGCGATCAGGTTTGTTTTAATGTACTCCAACAAACAGCCCCTACAACCACAAAAAGGAATGGAGTCATTTAGCACTTATGGTTTCTAAATGGCACCCAGAATTATGTTGCACGAAGCACAATTTCACATCATTCTGGGTTCATTTGTGTGAAAACAAGGTCCAATCAGGCTGAAACGTTACAGGAAGGTAGAATCTATTGAGTTGTAAGTGATCTGAACGTTTCATGATGATAGCACTTTTCTAAGGGGGTCAAACCATGTCCCAAAGGTCACCGGATCTAGTGTCAATTTAAAGAAGTAGTCCAGTTACACATTTGTGGGCTTATAACTTGGCTTCTGAATGTCCTAGAGAGATCAGGTTTGTTTTAATGTACTCCAATCAACAGCCCCTACAACCACAAAAAGGAATGGAGTCATTAGCACTTATGGTTTGTAAATGGCACCCAGAATTATGTTGCACGAAGCACAATTTCACATCATTCTGGGTTCATTTGTGTGAAAACAAGGTCCAATCAGGCTGAAACGTTACAGGAAGGTAGAATCTATTGAGTTGTAAGTGATCTGAACGTTTCATGATGATAGCACATTCCTATAGGGGGTAAAACCATGTCCCAAAGGTCACCGGATCTGGTGTCAATTTAAAGAAGTAGTCCAGTTACACATTTGTGGGCTTTTAACTTGGCTTCTGAATGTCCTAGAGAGATCAGGTTTGTTTTAATGTACTCCAATCAACAGCCCCTACAACCACAAAAAGGAATGGAGTCATTAGCACTTATGGTTTGTAAATGGCACCCAGAATGATGTTGCACGAAGCACAATTTCACATCATTCTGGGTCCATTTGTGTGAAAACAAGGTCCAATCAGGCTGAAACGTCACAAGAAGGTAGAAGCTATTGAGTTGTAAGTGATCTGAACATTTCAAGATGATCGCACTTTCCTAAGGGGGTCAAACCATGTCCCAAAGGTCACCGGATCTGGTGTCACTTTAAAGAAGTTGTCCAGTTACACATTTGTGGGCTTATAACTTGGCTTCTGAATATCCTAGAGAGGTCAGGTTTGTTTTAGAGTACTCCAATTAACAGCCCCCATTACCCCTAAAAGGAATGGAGTCATTAGCACTTATGGTTTTTAAATGGCACCCAGAATTATGTTGCACGAAGCACAATTTCACATCATTCTGGGTTCATTTGTGTGAAAACAAGGTCCAATCAGGCTGAAACGTTACAGGAAGGTAGAATCTATTGAGTTGTAAGTGATCTGAACGTTTCATGAAGATAGCACTTTCCTAAGGGGGTCAAACCATGTCCCAAAGGTCAACGGATCTGGTGTCAATTTAAAGAAGTAGTCCAGTTACACATTTGTGGGCTTATAACTTGGCTTCTGAATGTCCTAGAGCGATCAGGTTTGTTTTAATGTACTCCAATCAACAGCCCCTACAACCACAAAAAGGAATGGAGTCATTTAGCACTTATGGTTTCTAAATGGCACCCAGAATTATGTTGCACGAAGCACAATTTCACATCATTCTGGGTTCATTTGTGTGAAAACAAGGTCCAGTCAGGCTGAAACTTTACAGGAAGGTAGAATCTATTGAGTTGTAAGTGATCTGAACGTTTCATGATGATAGCACTTTCCTAAGGGGGTCAAACCATGTCCCAAAGGTCACCGGATCTGGTGTCAATTCAAAGAAGTAGTCCAGTTACACATTTGTGGGCTTATAACCTTGCTTCTGAATGGCCTAGAGAGGTCAGGATTGTTTTAGTGTACTCCAATCAACAGCCCCTACAACCACAAAAAGGAATGGAGTCATTAGCACTTATGGTGTTTAAATGGCACCCAGAATTATGTTGCACGAAGCACAATTTCACATCATTCTGGGTTCATTTGTGTGAAAACAAGGTCCAATCAGGCTGAAACTTTACAGGAAGGTAGAATCTATTGAGTTGTAAGGGATCTGAACGTTTCATGATGATAGCACTTTCCTAAGGGGGTCAAACCATGTCCCAAAGGTCACCGGATCTGGTGTCAATTTAAAGTAGTCCAGTTACACATTTGTGGGCTTATAACATGGCTTCTGAATGTCCTAGAGCGATCAGGTTTGTTTTAATGTACTCCAACCAACAGCCCCTACAACCACAAAAAGGAATGGAGTCATTTAGCACTTATGGTTTCTAAATGGCACCCAGAATTATGTTGCACGAAGCACAATTTCACATCATTCTGGGTTCATTTGTGTGAAAACAAGGTCCAATTAGGCTGAAACGTTACAGGTAGGTAGAATCTATTGAGTTGTAAGTGATCTGAACGTTTCATGATGATAGCACTTTTCTAAGGGGGTCAAACCATGTCCCAAAGGTCACCGGATCTAGTGTCAATTTAAAGAAGTAGTCCAGTTACACATTTGTGGGCTTATAACTTGGCTTCTGAATGTCCTAGAGAGATCAGGTTTGTTTTAATGTACTCCAATCAACAGCCCCTACAACCACAAAAAGGAATGGAGTCATTAGCACTTATGGTTTGTAAATGGCACCCAGAATTATGTTGCACGAAGCACAATTTCACATCATTCTGGGTTCATTTGTGTGAAAACAAGGTCCAATCAGGCTGAAACGTTACAGGAAGGTAGAATCTATTGAGTTGTAAGTGATCTGAACGTTTCATGATGATAGCACATTCCTATAGGGGGTAAAACCATGTCCCAAAGGTCACCGGATCTGGTGTCAATTTAAAGAAGTAGTCCAGTTACACATTTGTGGGCTTTTAACTTGGCTTCTGAATGTCCTAGAGAGATCATGTTTGTTTTAATGTACTCCAATCAACAGCCCCTACAACCACAAAAAGGAATGGAGTCATTAGCACTTATGGTGTTTAAATGGCACCCAGAATTATGTTGCACGAAGCACAATTTCACATCATTCTGGGTTCATTTGTGTGAAAACAAGGTCCAATCAGGCTGAAACTTTACAGGAAGGTAGAATCTATTGAGTTGTAAGGGATCTGAACGTTTCATGATGATAGCACTTTCCTAAGGGGGTCAAACCATGTCCCAAAGGTCACCGGATCTGGTGTCAATTTAAAGTAGTCCAGTTACACATTTGTGGGCTTATAACATGGCTTCTGAATGTCCTAGAGCGATCAGGTTTGTTTTAATGTACTCCAACCAACAGCCCCTACAACCACAAAAAGGAATGGAGTCATTTAGCACTTATGGTTTCTAAATGGCACCCAGAATTATGTTGCACGAAGCACAATTTCACATCATTCTGGGTTCATTTGTGTGAAAACAAGGTCCAATTAGGCTGAAACGTTACAGGTAGGTAGAATCTATTGAGTTGTAAGTGATCTGAACGTTTCATGATGATAGCACTTTCCTAAGGGGGTCAAACCATGTCCCAAAGGTCACCGGATCTGGTGTCAATTCAAAGAAGTAGTCCAGTTACACATTTGTGGGCTTATAACCTTGCTTCTGAATGGCCTAGAGAGGTCAGGTTTGTTTTAGTGTACTCCAATCAACAGCCCCTACAACCACAAAAAGGAATGGAGTCATTAGCACTTATGGTGTTTAAATGGCACCCAGAATTATGTTGCACGAAGCACAATTTCACATCATTCTGGGTTCATTTGTGTGAAAACAAGGTCCAAGCAGGCTGAAACTTTACAGGAAGGTAGAATCTATTGAGTTGTAAGGGATCTGAACGTTTCATGATGATAGCACTTTCCTAAGGGGGTCAAACCATGTCCCAAAGGTCACCGGATCTGGTGTCAATTTAAAGTAGTCCAGTTACACATTTGTGGGCTTATAACATGGCTTCTGAATGTCCTAGAGCGATCAGGTTTGTTTTAATGTACTCCAACCAACAGCCCCTACAACCACAAAAAGGAATGGAGTCATTTAGCACTTATGGTTTCTAAATGGCACCCAGAATTATGTTGCACGAAGCACAATTTCACATCATTCTGGGTTCATTTGTGTGAAAACAAGGTCCAATTAGGCTGAAACGTTACAGGTAGGTAGAATCTATTGAGTTGTAAGTGATCTGAACGTTTCATGATGATAGCACTTTTCTAAGGGGGTCAAACCATGTCCCAAAGGTCACCGGATCTAGTGTCAATTTAAAGAAGTAGTCCAGTTACACATTTGTGGGCTTATAACTTGGCTTCTGAATGTCCTAGAGAGATCAGGTTTGTTTTAATGTACTCCAATCAACAGCCCCTACAACCACAAAAAGGAATGGAGTCATTAGCACTTATGGTTTGTAAATGGCACCCAGAATTATGTTGCACGAAGCACAATTTCACATCATTCTGGGTTCATTTGTGTGAAAACAAGGTCCAATCAGGCTGAAACGTTACAGGAAGGTAGAATCTATTGAGTTGTAAGTGATCTGAACGTTTCATGATGATAGCACATTCCTATAGGGGGTAAAACCATGTCCCAAAGGTCACCGGATCTGGTGTCAATTTAAAGAAGTAGTCCAGTTACACATTTGTGGGCTTTTAACTTGGCTTCTGAATGTCCTAGAGAGATCATGTTTGTTTTAATGTACTCCAATCAACAGCCCCTACAACCACAAAAAGGAATGGAGTCATTAGCACTTATGGTGTTTAAATGGCACCCAGAATTATGTTGCACGAAGCACAATTTCACATCATTCTGGGTTCATTTGTGTGAAAACAAGGTCCAATCAGGCTGAAACTTTACAGGAAGGTAGAATCTATTGAGTTGTAAGGGATCTGAACGTTTCATGATGATAGCACTTTCCTAAGGGGGTCAAACCATGTCCCAAAGGTCACCGGATCTGGTGTCAATTTAAAGTAGTCCAGTTACACATTTGTGGGCTTATAACATGGCTTCTGAATGTCCTAGAGCGATCAGGTTTGTTTTAATGTACTCCAACCAACAGCCCCTACAACCACAAAAAGGAATGGAGTCATTTAGCACTTATGGTTTCTAAATGGCACCCAGAATTATGTTGCACGAAGCACAATTTCACATCATTCTGGGTTCATTTGTGTGAAAACAAGGTCCAATTAGGCTGAAACGTTACAGGTAGGTAGAATCTATTGAGTTGTAAGTGATCTGAACGTTTCATGATGATAGCACTTTTCTAAGGGGGTCAAACCATGTCCCAAAGGTCACCGGATCTAGTGTCAATTTAAAGAAGTAGTCCAGTTACACATTTGTGGGCTTATAACTTGGCTTCTGAATGTCCTAGAGAGATCAGGTTTGTTTTAATGTACTCCAATCAACAGCCCCTACAACCACAAAAAGGAATGGAGTCATTAGCACTTATGGTTTGTAAATGGCACCCAGAATTATGTTGCACGAAGCACAATTTCACATCATTCTGGGTTCATTTGTGTGAAAACAAGGTCCAATCAGGCTGAAACGTTACAGGAAGGTAGAATCTATTGAGTTGTAAGTGATCTGAACGTTTCATGATGATAGCACATTCCTATAGGGGGTAAAACCATGTCCCAAAGGTCACCGGATCTGGTGTCAATTTAAAGAAGTAGTCCAGTTACACATTTGTGGGCTTTTAACTTGGCTTCTGAATGTCCTAGAGAGATCATGTTTGTTTTAATGTACTCCAATCAACAGCCCCTACAACCACAAAAAGGAATGGAGTCATTAGCACTTATGGTTTGTAAATGGCACCCAGAATTATGTTGCACGAAGCACAATTTCACATCATTCTGGGTTCATTTGTGTGAAAACAAGGTCCAATCAGGCTGAAATGTTACAGGAAGGTAGAATCTATTGAGTTGTAAGTGATCTGAACGTTTCATGATGATAGCACATTCCTATAGGGGGTAAAACCATGTCCCAAAGGTCACCGAATCTGGTGTCAATTTAAAGAAGTAGTCCAGTTACACATTTGTGGGCTTTTAACTTGGCTTCTGAATGTCCTAGAGAGATCAGGTTTGTTTTAATGTACTCCAATCAACAGCCCCTACAACCACAAAAAGGAATGGAGTCATTAGCACTTATGGTTTGTAAATGGCACCCAGAATTATGTTGCACGAAGCACAATTTCACATCATTCTGGGTCCATTTGTGTGAAAACAAGGTCCAATCAGGCTGAAACGTCACAAGAAGGTAGAAGCTATTGAGTTGTAAGTGATCTGAACATTTCAAGATGATCGCACTTTCCTAAGGGGGTCAAACCATGTCCCAAAGGTCACCGGATCTGGTGTCACTTTAAAGAAGTTGTCCAGTTACACATTTGTGGGCTTATAACTTGGCTTCTGAATATCCTAGAGAGGTCAGGTTTGTTTTAGAGTACTCCAATTAACAGCCCCCATTACCCCAAAAAGGAATGGAGTCATTAGCACTTATGGTTTTTAAATGGCACCCAGAATTATGTTGCACGAAGCACAATTTCACATCATTCTGGGTTCATTTGTGTGAAAACAAGGTCCAATCAGGCTGAAACGTTACAGGAAGGTAGGATCTATTGAGTTGTAAGTGATCTGAACGTTTCATGAAGATAGCACTTTCCTAAGGGGGTCAAACCATGTCCCAAAGGTCAACGGATCTGGTGTCAATTTAAAGAAGTATTCCAGTTACACATTTGTGGGCTTATAACTTGGCTTCTGAATGTCCTAGAGAGATCAGGTTTGTTTTAATGTACTCCAATCAACAGCCCATACAACCACAATAAAGAATGGAGTCATTTAGCACTTATGGTTTGTAAATGGCACCCAGAATTATGTTGCACGAAGCACAATTTCACATCATTCTGGGTTCATTTGTGTGAAAACAAGGTCCATTCAGGCTGAAACGATACAGGAAGGTAGAATCTATTGAGTTGTAATTGATCTGAACGTTTCATGATGACAGCACTTTCCTAAGGGGGTAAAACCATGTCCCAAAGGTCACCAGATCTGGTGTCAATTTAAAGAAGTAGTCCAGTTACACATTTGTGGGCTTATAACTTGGCTTCTGAATGTCCTAGAGCGATCAGGTTTGTTTTAATGTACTCCAATCAACAGCCCCTACAACCACAAAAAGGAATGGAGTCATTTAGCACTTATGGTTTGTAAATGGCACCCAGAATTATGTTGCACGAAGCACAATTTCACATCATTCTGGGTTCATTTGTGTGAAAACAAGGTCCAGTCAAGCTGAAACGTTACAGGAAGGTAGAATCTATTGAGTTGTAAGTGATCTGAACGTTTCATGATGATAGCACTTTCCTAAGGGGGTCAAACCATGTCCCAAAGGTCACCGGATCTGGTGTCAATTCAAAGAAGTAGTCCAGTTACACATTTGTGGGCTTATAACCTTGCTTCTGAATGGCCTAGAGAGGTCAGGTTTGTTTTAGTGTACTCCAATCAACAGCCCCTACAACCACAAAAAGCAATGGAGTCATTAGCACTTACGGTGTTTAAATGGCACCCAGAATTATGTTGCACGAAGCACAATTTCACATCATTCTGGGTTCATTTGTGTGAAAACAAGGTCCAATCAGGCTGAAACTTTACAGGAAGGTAGAATCTATTGAGTTGTAAGGGATCTGAACGTTTCATGATGATAGCACTTTTCTAAGGGGGTCAAACCATGTCCCAAAGGTCACCGGATCTGGTGTCAATTTAAAGTAGACCAGTTACACATTTGTGGGCTTATAACATGGCTTCTGAATGTCCTACAGCGATCAGGTTTGTTTTAATGTACTCCAACCAACAGCCCCTACAACCACAAAAAGGAATGGAGTCATTTAGCACTTATGGTTTCTAAATGGCACCCAGAATTATGTTGCACGAAGCACAATTTCACATCATTCTGGGTTCATTTGTGTGAAAACAAGGTCCAATCAGGCTGAAACGTTACAGGAAGGTAGAATCTATTGAGTTGTAAGTGATCTGAACGTTTCATGATGATAGCACTTTTCTAAGCGGGTCAAACCATGTCCCAAAGGTCACCGGATCTAGTGTCAATTTAAAGAAGTAGTCCAGTTACACATTTGTGGGCTTATAACTTGGCTTCTGAATGTCCTAGAGAGATCAGGTTTGTTTTAATGTACTCCAATCAACAGCCCCTACAACCACAAAAAGGAATGGAGTCATTAGCACTTATGGTTTGTAAATGGCACCCAGAATTATGTTGCACGAAGCACAATTTCACATCATTCTGGGTTCATTTGTGTGAAAACAAGGTCCAATCAGGCTGAAACGTTACAGGAAGGTAGAATCTATTGAGTTGTAAGTGATCTGAACGTTTCATGATGATAGCACATTCCTATAGGGGGTAAAACCATGTCCCAAAGGTCACCGGATCTGGTGTCAATTTAAAGAAGTAGTCCAGTTACACATTTGTGGGCTTTTAACTTGGCTTCTGAATGTCCTAGAGAGATCATGTTTGTTTTAATGTACTCCAATCAACAGCCCCTACAACCACAAAAAGGAATGGAGTCATTAGCACTTATGGTTTGTAAATGGCACCCAGAATTATGTTGCACGAAGCACAATTTCACATCATTCTGGGTTCATTTGTGTGAAAACAAGGTCCAATCAGGCTGAAACGTTACAGGAAGGTAGAATCTATTGAGTTGTAAGTGATCTGAACGTTTCATGATGATAGCACATTCCTATAGGGGGTAAAACCATGTCCCAAAGGTCACCGAATCTGGTGTCAATTTAAAGAAGTAGTCCAGTTACACATTTGTGGGCTTTTAACTTGGCTTCTGAATGTCCTAGAGAGATCAGGTTTGTTTTAATGTACTCCAATCAACAGCCCCTACAACCACAAAAAGGAATGGAGTCATTAGCACTTATGGTTTGTAAATGGCACCCAGAATTATGTTGCACGAAGCACAATTTCACATCATTCTGGGTCCATTTGTGTGAAAACAAGGTCCAATCAGGCTGAAACGTCACAAGAAGGTAGAAGCTATTGAGTTGTAAGTGATCTGAACATTTCAAGATGATCGCACTTTCCTAAGGGGGTCAAACCATGTCCCAAAGGTCACCGGATCTGGTGTCACTTTAAAGAAGTTGTCCAGTTACACATTTGTGGGCTTATAACTTGGCTTCTGAATATCCTAGAGAGGTCAGGTTTGTTTTAGAGTACTCCAATTAACAGCCCCCATTACCCCAAAAAGGAATGGAGTCATTAGCACTTATGGTTTTTAAATGGCACCCAGAATTATGTTGCACGAAGCACAATTTCACATCATTCTGGGTTCATTTGTGTGAAAACAAGGTCCAATCAGGCTGAAACGTTACAGGAAGGTAGGATCTATTGAGTTGTAAGTGATCTGAACGTTTCATGAAGATAGCACTTTCCTAAGGGGGTCAAACCATGTCCCAAAGGTCAACGGATCTGGTGTCAATTTAAAGAAGTATTCCAGTTACACATTTGTGGGCTTATAACTTGGCTTCTGAATGTCCTAGAGAGATCAGGTTTGTTTTAATGTACTCCAATCAACAGCCCATACAACCACAATAAAGAATGGAGTCATTTAGCACTTATGGTTTGTAAATGGCACCCAGAATTATGTTGCACGAAGCACAATTTCACATCATTCTGGGTTCATTTGTGTGAAAACAAGGTCCATTCAGGCTGAAACGATACAGGAAGGTAGAATCTATTGAGTTGTAATTGATCTGAACGTTTCATGATGACAGCACTTTCCTAAGGGGGTAAAACCATGTCCCAAAGGTCACCAGATCTGGTGTCAATTTAAAGAAGTAGTCCAGTTACACATTTGTGGGCTTATAACTTGGCTTCTGAATGTCCTAGAGCGATCAGGTTTGTTTTAATGTACTCCAATCAACAGCCCCTACAACCACAAAAAGGAATGGAGTCATTTAGCACTTATGGTTTGTAAATGGCACCCAGAATTATGTTGCACGAAGCACAATTTCACATCATTCTGGGTTCATTTGTGTGAAAACAAGGTCCAGTCAAGCTGAAACGTTACAGGAAGGTAGAATCTATTGAGTTGTAAGTGATCTGAACGTTTCATGATGATAGCACTTTCCTAAGGGGGTCAAACCATGTCCCAAAGGTCACAGGATCTGGTGTCAATTCAAAGAAGTAGTCCAGTTACACATTTGTGGGCTTATAACCTTGCTTCTGAATGGCCTAGAGAGGTCAGGTTTGTTTTAGTGTACTCCAATCAACAGCCCCTACAACCACAAAAAGCAATGGAGTCATTAGCACTTACGGTGTTTAAATGGCACCCAGAATTATGTTGCACGAAGCACAATTTCACATCATTCTGGGTTCATTTGTGTGAAAACAAGGTCCAATCAGGCTGAAACTTTACAGGAAGGTAGAATCTATTGAGTTGTAAGGGATCTGAACGTTTCATGATGATAGCACTTTTCTAAGGGGGTCAAACCATGTCCCAAAGGTCACCGGATCTGGTGTCAATTTAAAGTAGACCAGTTACACATTTGTGGGCTTATAACATGGCTTCTGAATGTCCTACAGCGATCAGGTTTGTTTTAATGTACTCCAACCAACAGCCCCTACAACCACAAAAAGGAATGGAGTCATTTAGCACTTATGGTTTCTAAATGGCACCCAGAATTATGTTGCACGAAGCACAATTTCACATCATTCTGGGTTCATTTGTGTGAAAACAAGGTCCAATCAGGCTGAAACGTTACAGGAAGGTAGAATCTATTGAGTTGTAAGTGATCTGAACGTTTCATGATGATAGCACTTTTCTAAGCGGGTCAAACCATGTCCCAAAGGTCACCGGATCTAGTGTCAATTTAAAGAAGTAGTCCAGTTACACATTTGTGGGCTTATAAATTGGCTTCTGAATGTCCTAGAGAGATCAGGTTTGTTTTAATGTACTCCAATCAACAGCCCCTACAACCACAAAAAGGAATGGAGTCATTAGCACTTATGGTTTGTAAATGTCACCCAGAATTATGTTGCACGAAGCACAATTTCACATCATTCTGGGTTCATTTGTGTGAAAACAAGGTCCAATCAGGCTGAAACATTACAGGAAGGTAGAATCTATTGAGTTGTAAGTGATCTGAACGTTTCATGATGATAGCACATTCCTATAGGGGGTAAAACCATGTCCCAAAGGTCACCGGATCTGGTGTCAATTTAAAGAAGTAGTCCAGTTACACATTTGTGGGCTTTTAACTTGGCTTCTGAATGTCCTAGAGAGATCAGGTTTGTTTTAATGTACTCCATTCAACAGCCCCTACAACCACAAAAAGGAATGGAGTCATTAGCACTTATGGTTTGTAAATGGCACCCAGAATTATGTGCACGAAGCACAATTTCACATCATTCTTTGTTCATTTGTGTGAAAACAAGGTCCAATCAGGCTGAAACGTTACAGGAAGGTAGAATCTATTGAGTTGTAAGTGATCTGAACGTTTCATGATGATAGCACTTTTCTAAGGGGGTCAAACCATGTCCCAAAGGTCACCGGATCTGGTGTCAATTTAAAGAAGTAGTCCAGTTACACATTTGTGGGCTTATAACTTGGCTTCTGAATGTCCTAGAGAGATCAGGTTTGTTTTAATGTACTCCAATCAACAGCCCCTACAACCACAAAAAGGAATGGAGTCATTAGCACTTATGGTTCTTAAATGGCACCCAGAATTATGTTGCACGAAGCACAATTTCACATCATTCTGGGTTCATTTGTGTGAAAACAAGGTCCAATCAGGCTGAAACGTTACAGGACGGTAGAATCTATTGAGTTGTAAGTGATCTGAACGTTTCATGATGATAGCACAATTCTAAGGGGGTCAAACCATGTCCCAAATGTCACCGGATCTGGTGTCAATTTAAAGAAGTAGTCCAGTTACACATGTGTGGGCTTATAACTTGGCTTCTGAATGTCCTAGAGCGATCAGGTTTGTTTTAATGTACTCCAATCAACAGCCCCAACAACCACAAAAAGGAATGGAGTAATTTAGCACTTATGGTTTGTAAATGGCACCCAGAATTATGTTGCACGAAGCACAATTTCACATCATTCTGGGTCCATTTGTGTGAAAACAAGGTCCAATCAGGCTGAAACGTTACAGGAAGGTAGAATCTATTGAGTTGTAAGTGATCTGAACGTTTCATGATGATCGCACATTCCTATAGGGGGTCAAACCATGTCCCAAAGGTCACCGGGCCTGGTGTCACTTTAAAGAAGTAGTCCAGTTACACCTTTGTGGGCTTATAACTTGGCTTCTGAATGTCCTAGAGAGGTCAGGTTTGTTTTAGTGTACTCCAATCAACAGCCCCTACAACCACAAAAAGGAATAGAGTCATTAGCACTTATGGTTTGTAAATGGCACCCAGAATTATGTTGCACGAAGCACAATTTCACATCATTCTGGGTCCATTTGTGTGAAAACAAGGTCCAATCAGTCTTAAACGTTACAGGAAGGTAGAATCTATTGAGTTGTAAGTGATCTGAATGTTTCAAGATGATAGCACTTTCCTAAGGGGGTCAAACCATGTCCCAAAGGTCACCGGATCTGGTGTCAATTTAAAGAAGTAGTCCAGTTACACATTTGTGGGCTTATAACTTGGCTTCTGAATGTCCTAGAGAGATCAGGATTGTTTTACTATACTCCAATCAACAGCCCCTACAACCTCAAAAAGGAATGGAGTCATTAGCACTTATGGTTTTTAAATGGCACCCAGAATTATGTTGCACGAAGCACAATTTCACATCATTCTGGGTTCATTTGTGTGAAAACAAGGTCCAGTCAGGCTGAAACTTTACAGGAAGGTAGAATCTATTGAGTTTTAAGTGATCTGAACGTTTCATGATGATAGCACTTTCCTAAGGGGGTCAAACCATGTCCCAAAGGTCACCGGATCTGGTGTCAATTTAAAGAAGTAGTCCAGTTACACATTTGTGGGCTTATAACTTGGCTTCTGAATGTCCTATCGAGATCAGGTTTGTTTTAATGTACTCCAATCAACAGCCCCTACAACCACAAAAAGGAATGGAGTCATTAGCACTTATGGTTTGTAATTGGCACCCAGAATTATGTTGCACGAAGCACAATTTCACATCATTCTGGGTCCATTTGTGTGAAAACAAGGTCCAATCAGGCTGAAACGCTACAAGAAGGTAGAATCTATTGAGTTGTAAGTGATCTGAACGTTTCAAAATGATCGCACATTCCTATAGGGGGTCAAACCATGTCCCAAAGGTCACCGGATCTGGTGTCAGTTTAAAGAAGTAGTCCAGTTACACATTTGTGGGCTTATAACTTGGCTTCTGAATGTCCTAGAGAGATCAGGTTTGTTTTAGTATACTCCAATCAACAGCCCCTACAACCACAAAAAGGAATGGAGTCATTAGCACTTATGGTTTGTAAATGGCACCCAGAATTATGTTGCACGAAGCACAATTTCACATCATTCTGGGTCCATTTGTGTGAAAACAAGGTCCAGTCAGGCTGAAACGTCACAAGAATGTAGAATCTATTGAGTTGTAAGTGATCTGAACGTTTCAAGATGATCGCACTTTCCTAAGGGGGTCAAACCATGTCCCAAAGGTCACCGGATCTGGTGTCACTTTAAAGAAGTTGTCCAGTTACACATTTGTGGGTTTATAACTTGGCTTCTGAATATCCTAGAGAGGTCAGGTTTGTTTTAGAGTACTCCAATTAACAGCCCCCATTACCCCAAAAAGGAATGGAGTCATTAGCACTTATGGTTTTTAAATGGCACCCAGAATTATGTTGCACGAAGCACAATTTCACATCATTCTGGGTCCAATTGTGTGAAAACAAGGTCCAATCAGGCTGAAACGTTACAGGAAGTTAGAATCTATTGAGTTGTAAGTGATCTGAACGTTTCATGATGATCGCACATTCCTATAGGGGGCCAAACCATGTCCCAAAGGTCACCGGGCCTGGTGTATCTTTAAAGAAGTAGTCCAGTTACACCTTTGTGGGCTTATAACTTGGCTTCTGAATGTCCTAGAGAGGTCAGGTTTGTTTTAGTGTACTCCAATCAACAGCCCCTACAACCACAAAAAGGAATGGAGTCATTAGCACTTATGGTTTGTAAATGGCACCCAGAATTATGTTGCACGAAGCACAATTTCACATCATTCTGGGTCCATTTGTGTGAAAACAAGGTCCAATCAGGCTGAAATGTTACAGGAAGGTAGAATCTATTGAGTTGTAAGTGATCTGAACGTTTCATGATGATAGCACTTTCCTAAGGGGGTCAAACCATGTCCCAAAGGTCACCGGATCTGGTGTCAATTTAAAGAAGTAGTCCAGTTACACATTTGTGGGCTTATAACTTGGCTTCTGAATGTCCTAGAGCGATCAGGTTTGTTTTAATGTACTCCAATCAACAGCCCCTACAACCACAAAAAGGAATGGAGTCATTTAGCACTTATGGTTTTTAAATGACACCCAGAATTATGTTGCACGAAGCACAATTTCACATCATTCTGGGTTCATTTGTGTGAAAACAAGGTCCAGTCAGGCTGAAACGTTACAGGAAGGTAGAATCTATTGAGTTGTAAGTGTCCATTTGTGTGAAAACAAGGTCCAATCAGGCTGAAACGCTACAAGAAGGTAGAATCTATTGAGTTGTAAGTGATCTGAACGTTTCAAGATGATCGCACATTCCTATAGGGGGTAAAACCATGTCCCAAAGGTCACCGGATCTGGTGTCAATAACTTGGCTTCTGAATGTCCTAGAGAGATCAGGTTTGTTTTAATGTACTCCAATAAACAGCCCCTACAACCACAAAAACGAATGGAGTCATTAGCACTTATGGTTTGTAAATGGCACCCAGAATTATGTTGCACGAAGCACAATTTCACATCATCCTGGGTTCATTTGTGTGCAAACAAGGTCCAATCAGGCTGAAACGTTACAGGAAGGTAGAATCTATTGAGTTGTAAGTGATCTGAACGTTTCATGATGATCGCACATTCCTATAGGGGGTCAAACCATGTCCCAAAGGTCACCGGATCTGGTGTCAATTTAAAGAAGTAGTCCAGTTACACATTTGTGGGCTTTTAACTTGGCTTCTGAATGTCCTAGAGAGATCAGGTTTGTTTTAATGTACTCCATTCAACAGCCCCTACAACCACAAAAAGGAATGGAGTCATTAGCACTTATGGTTTGTAAATGGCACCCAGAATTATGTGCACGAAGCACAATTTCACATCATTCTGGGTTCATTTGTGTGAAAACAAGGTCCAATCAGGCTGAAACGTTACAGGAAGGTAGAATCTATTGAGTTGTAAGTGATCTGAACGTTTCATGATGATAGCACTTTTCTAAGGGGGTCAAACCATGTCCCAAAGGTCACCGGATCTGGTGTCAATTTAAAGAAGTAGTCCAGTTACACATTTGTGGGCTTATAACTTGGCTTCTGAATGTCCTAGAGAGATCAGGTTTGTTTTAATGTACTCCAATCAACAGCCCCTACAACCACAAAAAGGAATGGAGTCATTAGCACTTATGGTTCTTAAATGGCACCCAGAATTATGTTGCACGAAGCACAATTTCACATCATTCTGGGATCATTTGTGTGAAAACAAGGTCCAATCAGGCTGAAACGTTACAGGACGGTAGAATCTATTGAGTTGTAAGTGATCTGAACGTTTCATGATGATAGCACAATTCTAAGGGGGTCAAACCATGTCCCAAATGTCACCGGATCTGGTGTCAATTTAAAGAAGTAGTCCAGTTACACATGTGTGGGCTTATAACTTGGCTTCTGAATGTCCTAGAGCGATCAGGTTTGTTTTAATGTACTCCAATCAACAGCCCCTACAACCACAAAAAGGAATGGAGTCATTTAGCACTTATGGTTTGTAAATGGCACCCAGAATTATGTTGCACAAAGCACAATTTCACATCATTCTGGGTCCATTTGTGTGAAAACAAGGTCCAATCAGGCTGAAACGTTATAGGAAGGTAGAATCTATTGAGTTGTAAGTGATCTGAACGTTTCATGATGATCGCACATTCCTATAGGGGGTCAAACCATGTCCCAAAGGTCACCGGGCCTGGTGTCACTTTAAAGAAGTAGTCCAGTTACACCTTTGTGGGCTTATAACTTGGCTTCTGAATGTCCTAGAGAGGTCAGGTTTGTTTTAGTGTACTCCAATCAACAGCCCCTACAACCACAAAAAGGAATGGAGTCATTAGCACTAATGGTTTGTAAATGGCACCCAGAATTATGTTGCACGAAGCACAATTTCACATCATTCTGGGTCCATTTGTGTGAAAACAAGGTCCAATCAGTCTTAAACGTTACAGGAAGGTAGAATCTATTGAGTTGTAAGTGATCTGAATGTTTCAAGATGATAGCACTTTCCTAAGGGGGTCAAACCATGTCCCAAAGGTCACCGGATCTGGTGTCAATTTAAAGAAGTAGTCCAGTTACACATTTGTGGGCTTATAACTTGGCTTCTGAATGTCCTAGAGAGATCAGGATTGTTTTACTATACTCCAATCAACAGCCCCTACAACCTCAAAAAGGAATGGAGTCATTAGCACTTATGGTTTTTAAATGGCACCCAGAATTATGTTGCACGAAGCACAATTTCACATCATTCTGGGTCCATTTGTGTGAAAACAAGGTCCAGTCAGGCTGAAACGTCACAAGAATGTAGAATCTATTGAGTTGTAAGTGATCTGAACGTTTCAAGATGATCGCACTTTCCTAAGGGGGTCAAACCATGTCCCAAAGGTCACCGGATCTGGTGTCACTTTAAAGAAGTTGTCCAGTTACACATTTGTGGGTTTATAACTTGGCTTCTGAATATCCTAGAGAGGTCAGGTTTGTTTTAGAGTACTCCAATTAACAGCCCCCATTACCCCAAAAAGGAATGGAGTCATTAGCACTTATGGTTTTTAAATGGCACCCAGAATTATGTTGCACGAAGCACAATTTCACATCATTCTGGGTCCAATTGTGTGAAAACAAGGTCCAATCAGGCTGAAACGTTACAGGAAGTTAGAATCTATTGAGTTGTAAGTGATCTGAACGTTTCATGATGATCGCACATTCCTATAGGGGGCCAAACCATGTCCCAAAGGTCACCGGGCCTGGTGTATCTTTAAAGAAGTAGTCCAGTTACACCTTTGTGGGCTTATAACTTGGCTTCTGAATGTCCTAGAGAGGTCAGGTTTGTTTTAGTGTACTCCAATCAACAGCCCCTACAACCACAAAAAGGAATGGAGTCATTAGCACTTATGGTTTGTAAATGGCACCCAGAATTATGTTGCACGAAGCACAATTTCACATCATTCTGGGTCCATTTGTGTGAAAACAAGGTCCAATCAGGCTGAAATGTTACAGGAAGGTAGAATCTATTGAGTTGTATGTGATCTGAACGTTTCATGATGATAGCACTTTCCTAAGGGGGTCAAACCATGTCCCAAAGGTCACCGGATCTGGTGTCAATTTAAAGAAGTAGTCCAGTTACACATTTGTGGGCTTATAACTTGGCTTCTGAATGTCCTAGAGCGATCAGGTTTGTTTTAATGTACTCCAATCAACAGCCCCTACAACCACAAAAAGGAATGGAGTCATTTAGCACTTATGGTTTTTAAATGACACCCAGAATTATGTTGCACGAAGCACAATTTCACATCATTCTGGGTTCATTTGTGTGAAAACAAGGTCCAGTCAGGCTGAAACGTTACAGGAAGGTAGAATCTATTGAGTTGTAAGTGTCCATTTGTGTGAAAACAAGGTCCAATCAGGCTGAAACGCTACAAGAAGGTAGAATCTATTGAGTTGTAAGTGATCTGAACGTTTCAAGATGATCGCACATTCCTATAGGGGGTAAAACCATGTCCCAAAGGTCACCGGATCTGGTGTCAATAACTTGGCTTCTGAATGTCCTAGAGAGATCAGGTTTGTTTTAATGTACTCCAATAAACAGCCCCTACAACCACAAAAACGAATGGAGTCATTAGCACTTATGGTTTGTAAATGGCACCCAGAATTATGTTGCACGAAGCACAATTTCACATCATCCTGGGTTCATTTGTGTGCAAACAAGGTCCAATCAGGCTGAAACGTTACAGGAAGGTAGAATCTATTGAGTTGTAAGTGATCTGAACGTTTCATGATGATCGCACATTCCTATAGGGGGTCAAACCATGTCCCAAAGGTCACCGGATCTGGTGTCAATTTAAAGAAGTAGTCCAGTTACACATTTGTGGGCTTTTAACTTGGCTTCTGAATGTCCTAGAGAGATCAGGTTTGTTTTAATGTACTCCATTCAACAGCCCCTACAACCACAAAAAGGAATGGAGTCATTAGCACTTATGGTTTGTAAATGGCACCCAGAATTATGTGCACGAAGCACAATTTCACATCATTCTGGGTTCATTTGTGTGAAAACAAGGTCCAATCAGGCTGAAACGTTACAGGAAGGTAGAATCTATTGAGTTGTAAGTGATCTGAACGTTTCATGATGATAGCACTTTTCTAAGGGGGTCAAACCATGTCCCAAAGGTCACCGGATCTGGTGTCAATTTAAAGAAGTAGTCCAGTTACACATTTGTGGGCTTATAACTTGGCTTCTGAATGTCCTAGAGAGATCAGGTTTGTTTTAATGTACTCCAATCAACAGCCCCTACAACCACAAAAAGGAATGGAGTCATTAGCACTTATGGTTCTTAAATGGCACCCAGAATTATGTTGCACGAAGCACAATTTCACATCATTCTGGGATCATTTGTGTGAAAACAAGGTCCAATCAGGCTGAAACGTTACAGGACGGTAGAATCTATTGAGTTGTAAGTGATCTGAACGTTTCATGATGATAGCACAATTCTAAGGGGGTCAAACCATGTCCCAAATGTCACCGGATCTGGTGTCAATTTAAAGAAGTAGTCCAGTTACACATGTGTGGGCTTATAACTTGGCTTCTGAATGTCCTAGAGCGATCAGGTTTGTTTTAATGTACTCCAATCAACAGCCCCTACAACCACAAAAAGGAATGGAGTCATTTAGCACTTATGGTTTGTAAATGGCACCCAGAATTATGTTGCACAAAGCACAATTTCACATCATTCTGGGTCCATTTGTGTGAAAACAAGGTCCAATCAGGCTGAAACGTTATAGGAAGGTAGAATCTATTGAGTTGTAAGTGATCTGAACGTTTCATGATGATCGCACATTCCTATAGGGGGTCAAACCATGTCCCAAAGGTCACCGGGCCTGGTGTCACTTTAAAGAAGTAGTCCAGTTACACCTTTGTGGGCTTATAACTTGGCTTCTGAATGTCCTAGAGAGGTCAGGTTTGTTTTAGTGTACTCCAATCAACAGCCCCTACAACCACAAAAAGGAATGGAGTCATTAGCACTAATGGTTTGTAAATGGCACCCAGAATTATGTTGCACGAAGCACAATTTCACATCATTCTGGGTCCATTTGTGTGAAAACAAGGTCCAATCAGTCTTAAACGTTACAGGAAGGTAGAATCTATTGAGTTGTAAGTGATCTGAATGTTTCAAGATGATAGCACTTTCCTAAGGGGGTCAAACCATGTCCCAAAGGTCACCGGATCTGGTGTCAATTTAAAGAAGTAGTCCAGTTACACATTTGTGGGCTTATAACTTGGCTTCTGAATGTCCTAGAGAGATCAGGATTGTTTTACTATACTCCAATCAACAGCCCCTACAACCTCAAAAAGGAATGGAGTCATTAGCACTTATGGTTTTTAAATGGCACCCAGAATTATGTTGCACGAAGCACAATTTCACATCATTCTGGGTTCATTTGTGTGAAAACAAGGTCCAGTCAGGCTGAAACTTTACAGGAAGGTAGAATCTATTGAGTTTTAAGTGATCTGAACGTTTCATGATGATAGCACTTTCCTAAGGGGGTCAAACCATGTCCCAAAGGTCACCGGATCTGGTGTCAATTTAAAGAAGTAGTCCAGTTACACATTTGTGGGCTTATAACTTGGCTTCTGAATGTCCTATCGAGATCAGGTTTGTTTTAATGTACTCCAATCAACAGCCCCTACAACCACAAAAAGGAATGGAGTCATTAGCACTTATGGTTTGTAATTGGCACCCAGAATTATGTTGCACGAAGCACAATTTCACATCATTCTGGGTCCATTTGTGTGAAAACAAGGTCCAATCAGGCTGAAACGCTACAAGAAGGTAGAATCTATTGAGTTGTAAGTGATCTGAACGTTTCAAAATGATCGCACATTCCTATAGGGGGTCAAACCATGTCCCAAAGGTCACCGGATCTGGTGTCAATTTAAAGAAGTAGTCCAGTTACACATTTGTGGGCTTATAACTTGGCTTCTGAATGTCCTAGAGAGATCAGGTTTGTTTTAGTATACTCCAATCAACAGCCCCTACAACAACAAAAAGGAATGGAGTCACTAGCACTTATGGTTTGTAAACGGCACCCAGAATTATGTTGCACGAAGCACAATTTCACATCATTCTGGGTCCATTTGTGTGAAAACAAGGTCCAGTCAGGCTGAAACGTCACAAGAAGGTAGAATCTATTGAGTTGTAAGTGATCTGAACGTTTCAAGATGATCGCACTTTCCTAAGGGGGTCAAACCATGTCCCAAAGGTCACCGGATCTGGTGTCACTTTAAAGAAGTTGTCCAGTTACACATTTGTGGGTTTATAACTTGGCTTCTGAATATCCTAGAGAGGTCAGGTTTGTTTTAGAGTACTCCAATTAACAGCCCCCATTACCCCAAAAAGGAATGGAGTCATTAGCACTTATGGTTTTTAAATGGCACCCAGAATTATGTTGCACGAAGCACAATTTCACATCATTCTGGGTCCAATTGTGTGAAAACAAGGTCCAATCAGGCTGAAACGTTACAGGAAGTTAGAATCTATTGAGTTGTAAGTGATCTGAACGTTTCATGATGATCGCACATTCCTATAGGGGGCCAAACCATGTCCCAAAGGTCACCGGGCCTGGTGTCACTTTAAAGAAGTAGTCCAGTTACACCTTTGTGGGCTTATAACTTGGCTTCTGAATGTCCTAGAGAGGTCAGGTTTGTTTTAGTGTACTCCAATCAACAGCCCCTACAACCACAAAAAGGAATGGAGTCATTAGCACTTATGGTTTGTAAATGGCACCCAGAATTATGTTGCACGAAGCACAATTTCACATCATTCTGGGTCCATTTGTGTGAAAACAAGGTCCAATCAGGCTGAAATGTTACAGGAAGGTAGAATCTATTGAGTTGTAAGTGATCTGAACGTTTCATGATGATAGCACTTTCCTAAGGGGGTCAAACCATGTCCCAAAGGTCACCGGATCTGGTGTCAATTTAAAGAAGTAGTCCAGTTACACATTTGTGGGCTTATAACTTGGCTTCTGAATGTCCTAGAGCGATCAGGTTTGTTTTAATGTACTCCAATCAACAGCCCCTACAACCACAAAAAGGAATGGAGTCATTTAGCACTTATGGTTTTTAAATGACACCCAGAATTATGTTGCACGAAGCACAATTTCACATCATTCTGGGTTCATTTGTGTGAAAACAAGGTCCAGTCAGGCTGAAACGTTACAGGAAGGTAGAATCTATTGAGTTGTAAGTGTCCATTTGTGTGAAAACAAGGTCCAATCAGGCTGAAACGCTACAAGAAGGTAGAATCTATTGAGTTGTAAGTGATCTGAACGTTTCAAGATGATCGCACATTCCTATAGGGGGTAAAACCATGTCCCAAAGGTCACCGGATCTGGTGTCAATAACTTGGCTTCTGAATGTCCTAGAGAGATCAGGTTTGTTTTAATGTACTCCAATCAACAGCCCCTACAACCACAAAAACGAATGGAGTCATTAGCACTTATGGTTTGTAAATGGCACCCAGAATTATGTTGCACGAAGCACAATTTCACATCATCCTGGGTTCATTTGTGTGCAAACAAGGTCCAATCAGGCTGAAACGTTACAGGAAGGTAGAATCTATTGAGTTGTAAGTGATCTGAACGTTTCATGATGATCGCACATTCCTATAGGGGGTCAAACCATGTCCCAAAGGTCACCGGGCCTGGTGTCACTTTAAAGAAGTAGTCCAGTTACACCTTTGTGGACTTATAACTTGGCTTCTGAATGTCCGAGAGAGGTCAGGTTTGTTTTAGTGTACTCCAATCAACAGCCCCTACAACCACAAAAAGGAATGGAGTCATTAGCACTTATGGTTTTTAAATGACACCCAGAATTATGTTGCACGAAGCACAATTTCACATCATTCTGGGTTCATTTGTGTGAAAACAAGGTCCAGTCAGGCTGAAACGTTACAGGAAGGTAGAATCTATTGAGTTGTAAGTGATCTGAACGTTTCATGATGATAGCACTTTCCTAAGGGGGTCAAACCATGTCCCAAAGGTCACCGGATCTGGTGTCAATTTAAAGAAGTAGTCCAGTTTCACATTTGTGGGCTTATAACTTGGCTTCTGAATGTCCTAGAGAGATCAGGTTTGTTTTAATGTACTCCAATCAACAGCCCCTACAATCACAAAAAGGAATTGAGTCATTAGCACTTATGGTTTGTAATTGGCACCCAGAATTATGTTAAACGAAGCACAATTTCACATCATTCTGGGTCCATTTGTGTGAAAACAAGGTCCAATCAGGCTGAAACGCTACAAGAAGGTAGAATCTATTGAGTTGTAAGTGATCTGAACGTTTCAAAATGATCGCACATTCCTATAGGGGGTCAAACCATGTCCCAAAGGTCACCAGATCTGGTGTCAATTTAAAGAAGTAGTCCAGTTACACATTTGTGGGCTTATAACTTGGCTTCTGAATGTCCTAGAGAGATCAGGTTTGTTTTAGTATACTCCAATCAACAGCCCCTACAACCACAAAAAGGAATGGAGTCATTAGCACTTATGGTTTGTAAACGGCACCCAGAATTATGTTGCACGAAGCACAATTTCACATCATTCTGGGTCCATTTGTGTGAAAACAAGGTCCAATCAGGCTGAAACGTCACAAGAAGGTAGAATCTATTGAGTTGTAAGTGATCTGAACGTTTCAAGATGATCGCACTTTCCTAAGGGGGTCAAACCATGTCCCAAAGGTCACCGGATCTGGTGTCACTTTAAAGAAGTTGTCCAGTTACACATTTGTGGGTTTATAACTTGGCTTCTGAATATCCTAGAGAGGTCAGGTTTGTTTTAGAGTACTCCAATTAACAGCCCCCATTACCCCAAAAAGGAATGGAGTCATTAGCACGTATGGTTTTTAAATGGCACCCAGAATTATGTTGCACGAAGCACAATTTCACATCATTCTGGGTCCAATTGTGTGAAAACAAGGTCCAATCAGGCTGAAACGTTACAGGAAGTTAGAATCTATTGAGTTGTAAGTGATCTGAACGTTTCATGATGATCGCACATTCCTATAGGGGGCCAAACCATGTCCCAAAGGTCACCGGGCCTGGTGTCACTTTAAAGAAGTAGTCCAGTTACACCTTTGTGGGCTTATAACTTGGCTTCTGAATGTCCTAGAGAGGTCAGGTTTGTTTTAGTTTACTCCAATCAACAGCCCCTACAACCACAAAAAGGAATGGAGTCATTAGCACTTATGGTTTGTAAATGGCACCCAGAATTATGTTGCACGAAGCACAATTTCACATCATTCTGGGTCCATTTGTGTGAAAACAAGGTCCAATCAGGCTGAAATGTTACAGGAAGGTAGAATCTATTGAGTTGTAAGTGATCTGAACGTTTCATGATGATAGCACTTTCCTAAGGGGGTCAAACCATGTCCCAAAGGTCACCGGATCTGGTGTCAATTTAAAGAAGTAGTCCAGTTACACATTTGTGGGCTTATAACTTGGCTTCTGAATGTCCTAGAGCGATCAGGTTTGTTTTAATGTACTCCAATCAACAGCCCCTACAACCACAAAAAGGAATGGAGTCATTTAGCACTTATGGTTTTTAAATGACACCCAGAATTATGTTGCACGAAGCACAATTTCACATCATTCTGGGTTCATTTGTGTGAAAACAAGGTCCAGTCAGGCTGAAACGTTACAGGAAGGTAGAATCTATTGAGTTGTAAGTGTCCATTTGTGTGAAAACAAGGTCCAATCAGGCTGAAACGCTACAAGAAGGTAGAATCTATTGAGTTGTAAGTGATCTGAACGTTTCAAGATGATCACACATTCCTATAGGGGGTAAAACCATGTCCCAAAGGTCACCGGATCTGGTGTCAATTACTTGGCTTCTGAATGTCCTAGAGAGATCAGGTTTGTTTTAATGTACTCCAATCAACAGCCCCTACAACCACAAAAACGAATGGAGTCATTAGCACTTATGGTTTGTAAATGGCACCCAGAATTATGTTGCACGAAGCACAATTTCACATCATCCTGGGTTCATTTGTGTGCAAACAAGGTCCAATCAGGCTGAAACGTTACAGGAAGGTAGAATCTATTGAGTTGTAAGTGATCTGAACGTTTCATGATGATAGCACTTTCCTAAGGGGGTCAAACCATGTCCCAAAGGTCACCGGATCTGGTGTCAATTTAAAGAAGTAGTCCAGTTACACATTTGTGGGCTTATAACTTGGCTTCTGAATGTCCTAGAGCGATCAGGTTTGTTTTAATGTACTCCAATCAACAGCCCCTACAACCACAAAAAGGAATGGAGTCATTTAGCACTTATGGTTTGTAAATGGCACCCAGAATTATGTTGCACGAAGCACAATTTCACATCATTCTGGGTCCATTTGTGTGAAAACAAGGTCCATTCAGGCTGAAACGTTACAGGAAGGTAGAATCTATTGAGTTGTAAGTGATCTGAACGTTTCATGATGATCGCACATTCCTATAGGGGGTCAAACCATGTCCCAAAGGTCACCGGGCCTGGTGTCACTTTAAAGAAGTAGTCCAGTTACACCTTTGTGGACTTATAACTTGGCTTCTGAATGTCCTAGAGAGGTCAGGTTTGTTTTAGTGTACTCCAATCAACAGCCCCTACAACCACAAAAAGGAATGGAGTCATTAGCACTTATGGTTTTTAAATGACACCCAGAATTATGTTGCACGAAGCACAATTTCACATCATTCTGGGTCCATTTGTGTGAAAACAAGGTCCAATCAGGCTGAAACGCTACAAGAAGGTAGAAGCTATTGAGTTGTAAGTGATCTGAACATTTCAAGATGATCGCACTTTCCTAAGGGGGTCAAACCATGTCCCAAAGGTCACCGGGCCTGGTGTCACTTTAAAGAAGTAGTCCAGTTACACATTTGTGGGCTTATAACTTGGCTTCTGAATATCCTAGAGAGGTCAGGTTTGTTTTAGAGTACTCCAATTAACAGCCCCCATTACCCCAAAAAGGAATGGAGTCATTAGCACTTATGGTTTTTAAATGGCACCCAGAATTATGTTGCACGAAGCACAATTTCACATCATTCTGGGTTCATTTGTGTGAAAACAAGGTCCAATCAGGCTGAAACGCTACAAGAAGGTAGGATCTATTGAGTTGTAAGTGATCTGAACGTTTCATGAAGATAGCACTTTCCTAAGGGGGTCAAACCATGTCCCAAAGGTCAACGGATCTGGTGTCAATTTAAAGAAGTAGTCCAGTTACACATTTGTGGGCTTATAACTTGGCTTCTGAATGTCCTAGAGAGATCAGGTTTGTTTTAATGTACTCCAATCAACAGCCCATACAACCACAATAAAGAATGGAGTCATTTAGCACTTATGGTTTGTAAATGGCACCCAGAATTATGTTGCACGAAGCACAATTTCACATCATTCTGGGTTCATTTGTGTGAAAACAAGGTCCAATCAGGCTGAAACGTTACAGGAAGGTAGAATCTATTGAGTTGTAAGTGATCTGAACGTTTCATGATGACAGCACTTTCCTAAGGGGGTAAAACCATGTCCCAAAGGTCACCAGATCTGGTGTCAATTTAAAGAAGTAGTCCAGTTACACATTTGTGGGCTTATAACTTGGCTTCTGAATGTCCTAGAGCGATCAGGTTTGTTTTAATGTACTCCAATCAACAGCCCCTACAACCACAAAAAGGAATGGAGTCATTTAGCACTTATGGTTTGTAAATGGCACCCAGAATTATGTTGCACGAAGCACAATTTCACATCATTCTGGGTTCATTTGTGTGAAAACAAGGTCCAGTCAAGCTGAAACGTTACAGGAAGGTAGAATCTATTGAGTTGTAAGTGATCTGAACGTTTCATGATGATAGCACTTTCCTAAGGGGGTCAAACCATGTCCCAAAGGTCACAGGATCTGGTGTCAATTCAAAGAAGTAGTCCAGTTACATATTTGTGGGCTTATAACCTTGCTTCTGAATGGCCTAGAGAGGTCAAGTTTGTTTTAGTGTACTCCAATCAACAGCCCCTACAACCACAAAAAGCAATGGAGTCATTAGCACTTACGGTGTTTAAATGGCACCCAGAATTATGTTGCACGAAGCACAATTTCACATCATTATGGGTTCATTTGTGTGAAAACAAGGTCCAATCAGGCTGAAACTTTACAGGAAGGTAGAATCTATTGAGTTGTAAGGGATCTGAACGTTTCATGATGATAGCACTTTCCTAAGGGGGTCAAACCATGTCCCAAAGGTCACCGGATCTGGTGTCAATTTAAAGTAGTCCAGTTACACATTTGTGGGCTTATAACATGGCTTCTGAATGTCCTAGAGCGATCAGGTTTGTTTTAATGTACTCCAACCAACAGCCCCTACAACCACAAAAAGGAATGGAGTCATTTAGCACTTATGGTTTCTAAATGGCACCCAGAATTATGTTGCACGAAGCACAATTTCACATCATTCTGGGTTCATTTGTGTGAAAACAAGGTCCAATCAGGCTGAAACGTTACAGGAAGGTAGAATTTATTGAGTTGTAAGTGATCTGAACATTTCATGATGATAGCACTTTTCTAAGCGGGTCAAACCATGTCCGAAAGGTCACCGGATCTAGTGTCAATTTAAAGAAGTAGTCCAGTTACACATTTGTGGGCTTATAACTTGGCTTCTAAATGTCCTAGAGAGATCAGGTTTGTTTTAATGTACTCCAATCAACAGCCCCTACAACCACAAAAAGGAATGGAGTCATTAGCACTTATGGTTTGTAAATGGCACCCAGAATTATGTTGCACGAAGCACCACTTCACATCATTCTGGGTTCATTTGTGTGAAAACAAGGTCCAATCAGGCTGAAACATTACAGGAAGGTAGAATCTATTGAGTTGTAAGTGATCTGAACGTTTCATGATGATAGCACATTCCTATAGGGGGTAAAACCATGTCCCAAAGGTCACCGGATCTGGTGTCAATTTAAAGAAGTAGTCCAGTTACACATTTGTGGGCTTTTAACTTGGCTTCTGAATGTCCTAGAGCGATCAGGTTTGTTTTAATGTACTCCATTCAACAGCCCCTACAACCACAAAAAGGAATGGAGTCATTAGCACTTATGGTTTGTAAATGGCACCCAGAATTATGTTGCACGAAGCACAATTTCACATCATTCTGGGTTCATTTGTGTGAAAACAAGGTCCAATCAGGCTGAAACGTTACAGGAAGGTAGAATCTATTGAGTTGTAAGTGATCTGAACGTTTCATGATGATAGCACTTTTCTAAGGGGGTCAAACCATGTCCCAAAGGTCACCGGATCTGGTGTCAATTTAAAGAAGTAGTCCAGTTACACATTTGTGGGCTTATAACTTGGCTTCTGAATGTCCTAGAGAGATCAGGTTTGTTTTAATGTACTCCAATCAACAGCCCCTACAACCACAAAAAGGAATGGAGTCATTAGCACTTATGGTTCTTAAATGGCACCCAGAATTATGTTGCACGAAGCACAATTTCACATCATTCTGGGTTCATTTGTGTGAAACAAGGTCCAATCAGGCTGAAACGTTACAGGAAGGTAGACTCTATTGAGTTGTAAGTGATCTGAACGTTTCATAATGATAGCACAATTCTAAGGGGGTCAAACCATGTCCCAAATGTCACCGGATCTGGTGTCAATTTAAAGAAGTAGTCCAGTTACACATGTGTGGGCTTATAACTTGGCTTCTGAATGTCCTAGAGCGATCAGGTTTGTTTTAATGTACTCCAATCAACAGCCCCTACAACCACAAAAAGGAATGGAGTCATTAGCACTTATGGTTTGTAAATGGCACCCAGAATTATGTTGCACGAAGCACAATTTCACATCATTCTGGGTTCATTTGTGTGAAAACAAGGTCCAATCAGGCTGAAACATTACAGGAAGGTAGAATCTATTGAGTTGTAAGTGATCTGAACGTTTCATGATGATAGCACATTCCTATAGGGGGTAAAACCATGTCCCAAAGGTCACCGGATCTGGTGTCAATTTAAAGAAGTAGTCCAGTTACACATTTGTGGGCTTTTAACTTGGCTTCTAAATGTCCTAGAGAGATCAGGTTTGTTTTAATGTACTCCATTCAACAGCCCCTACAACCACAAAAAGGAATGGAGTCATTAGCACGTATGGTTTGTAAATGGCACCCAGAATTATGTTGCACGAAGCACAATTTCACATCATTCTGGGTTCATTTGTGTGAAAACAAGGTCCAGTCAGGCTGAAACTTTACAGGAAGGTAGAATCTATTGAGTTTTAAGTGATCTGAACGTTTCATGATGATAGCACTTTCCTAAGGGGGTCAAACCATGTCCCAAAGGTCACCGGATCTGGTGTCAATTTAAAGAAGTAGTCCAGTTACACATTTGTGGGCTTATAACTTGGCTTCTGAATGTCCTATCGAGATCAGGTTTCTTTTAATGTACTCCAATCAACAGCCCCTACAACCACAAAAAGGAATGGAGTCATTAGCACTTATGGTTTGTAATTGGCACCCAGAATTATGTTGCACGAAGCACAATTTCACATCATTCTGGGTCCATTTGTGTGAAAACAAGGTCCAATCAGGCTGAAACGCTACAAGAAGGTAGAATCTATTGAGTTGTAAGTGATCTGAACGTTTCAAAATGACCGCACATTCCTATAGGGGGTCAAACCATGTCCCAAAGGTCACCGGATCTGGTGTCAATTTAAAGAAGTAGTCCAGTTACACATTTGTGGGCTTATAACTTGGCTTCTGAATGTCCTAGAGAGATCAGGTTTGCTTTAGTATACTCCAATCAACAGCCCCTACAACCACAAAAAGGAATGGAGTCATTAGCACTTATGGTTTGTAAACGGCACCCAGAATTATGTTGCACGAAGCACAATTTCACATCATTCTGGGTCCATTTGTGTGAAAACAAGGTCCAATCAGGCTGAAACGTCACAAGAAGGTAGAATCTATTGAGTTGTAAGTGATCTGAACGTTTCAAGATGATCGCACTTTCCTAAGGGGGTCAAACCATGTCCCAAAGGTCACCGGATCTGGTGTCACTTTAAAGAAGTTGTCCAGTTACACATTTGTGGGTTTATAACTTGGCTTCTGAATATCCTAGAGAGGTCAGGTTTGTTTTAGAGTACTCCAATTAACAGCCCCCATTACCCCAAAAAGGAATGGAGTCATTAGCACTTATGGTTTTTAAATGGCACCCAGAATTATGTTGCACGAAGCACAATTTCACATCATTCTGGGTCCAATTGTGTGAAAACAAGGTCCAATCAGGCTGAAACGTTACAGGAAGTTAGAATCTATTGAGTTGTAAGTGATCTGAACGTTTCATGATGATCGCACATTCCTATAGGGGGCCAAACCATGTCCCAAAGGTCACCGGGCCTGGTGTCACTTTAAAGAAGTAGTCCAGGTACACCTTTGTGGGCTTATAACTTGGCTTCTGAATGTCCTATAGAGGTCAGGTTTGTTTTAGTGTACTCCAATCAACAGCCCCTACAACCACAAAAAGGAATGGAGTCATTAGCACTTATGGTTTGTAAATGGCACCCAGAATTATGTTGCACGAAGCACAATTTCACATCATTCTGGGTCCATTTGTGTGAAAATAAGGTCCAATCAGGCTGAAATGTTACAGGAAGGTAGAATCTATTGAGTTGTAAGTGATCTGAATGTTTCATGATGATAGCACTTTCCTAAGGGGGTCAAACCATGTCCCAAAGGTCACCGGATCTGGTGTCAATAACTTGGCTTCTGAATGTCCTAGAGAGATCAGGTTTGTTTTAATGTACTCCAATCAACAGCCCCTACAACCACAAAAACGAATGGAGTCATTAGCACTTATGGTTTGTAAATGGCACCCAGAATTATGTTGCACGAAGCACAATTTCACATCTTCCTGGGTTCATTTGTGTGCAAACAAGGTCCAATCAGGCTGAAACGTTACAGGAAGGTAGAATCTATTGAGTTGTAAGTTATCTGAACGTTTCATGATGATAGCACTTTCCTAAGGGGATCAAACCATGTCCCAAAGGTCACCGGATCTGGTGTCAATTTAAAGAAGTAGTCCAGTTACACATTTGTGGGCTTATAACTTGGCTTCTGAATGTCCTAGAGCGATCAGGTTTGTTTTAATGTACTCCAATCAACAGCCCCTACAACCACAAAAAGGAATGGAGTCATTTAGCACTTATGGTTTGTAAATGGCACCCAGAATTATGTTGCACGAAGCACAATTTCACATCATTCTGGGTCCATTTGTGTGAAAACAAGGTCCAATCAGGCTGAAACGTTACAGGAAGGTAGAATCTATTGAGTTGTAAGTGATCTGAACGTTTCATGATGATCGCACATTCCTATAGGGGGTCAAACCATGTCCCAAAGGTCACCGGGCCTGGTGTCACTTTAAAGAAGTAGTCCAGTTACACCTTTGTGGACTTATAACTTGGCTTCTGAATGTCCTAGAGAGGTCAGGTTTGTTTTAGTGTACTCCAATCAACAGCCCCTACAACCACAAAAAGGAATGGAGTCATTAGCACTCATGGTTTTTAAATGACACCCAGAATTATGTTGCACGAAGCACAATTTCACATCATTCTGGGTTCATTTGTGTGAAAACAAGGTCCAGTCAGGCTGAAACGTTACAGGAAGGTAGAATCTATTGAGTTGTAAGTGATCTGAACGTTTCATGATGATAGCACTTTCCTAAGGGGGTCAAACCATGTCCCAAAGGTCAACGGATCTGGTGTCAATTTAAAGAAGTAGTCCAGTTACACATTTGTGGGCTTATAACTTGGCTTCTGAATGTCCTAGAGAGATCAGGTTTGCTTTAGTATACTCCAATCAACAGCCCCTACAACCACAAAAAGGAGTGGAGTCATTAGCACTTATGGTTTGTAAACGGCACCCAGAATTATGTTGCACGAAGCACAATTTCACATCATTCTGGGTCCATTTGTGTGAAAACAAGGTCCAATCAGGCTGAAATGTCACAAGAAGGTAGAATCTATTGAGTTTTAAGTGATCTGAACGTTTCAAGATGATCGCACTTTCCTAAGGGGGTCAAACCATGTCCCAAAGGTCACCGGATCTGGTGTCACTTTAAAGAAGTTGTCCAGTTACACATTTGTGGGTTTATAACTTGGCTTCTGAATATCCTAGAGAGGTCAGGTTTGTTTTAGAGTACTCCAATTAACAGCCCCCATTACCCCAAAAAGGAATGGAGTCATTAGCACTTATGGTTTTTAAATGGCACCCAGAATTATGTTGCACGAAGCACAATTTCACATCATTCTGGGTCCAATTGTGTGAAAACAAGGTCCAATCAGGCTGAAACGTTACAGGAAGTTAGAATCTATTGAGTTGTAAGTGATCTGAACGTTTCATGATGATCGCACATTCCTATAGGGGGCCAAACCATGTCCCAAAGGTCACCGGGCCTGGTGTCACTTTAAAGAAGTAGTCCAGTTACACCTTTGTGGGCTTATAACTTGGCTTCTGAATGTCCTATAGAGGTCAGGTTTGTTTTAGTGTACTCCAATCAACAGCCCCTACAACCACAAAAAGGAATGGAGTCATTAGCACTTATGGTTTGTAAATGGCACCCAGAATTATGTTGCACGAAGCACAATTTCACATCATTCTGGGTCCATTTGTGTGAAAACAAGGTCCAATCAGGCTGAAATGTTACAGGAAGGTAGAATCTATTGAGTTGTAAGTGATCTGAACGTTTCATGATGATAGCACTTTCCTAAGGGGGTCAAACCATGTCCCAAAGGTCACCGGATCTGGTGTCAATAACTTGGCTTCTGAATGTCCTAGAGAGATCAGGTTTGTTTTAATGTACTCCAATCAACAGCCCCTACAACCACAAAAACGAATGGAGTCATTAGCACTTATGGTTTGTAAATGGCACCCAGAATTATGTTGCACGAAGCACAATTTCACATCTTCCTGGGTTCATTTGTGTGCAAACAAGGTCCAATCAGGCTGAAACGTTACAGGAAGGTAGAATCTATTGAGTTGTAAGTGATCTGAACGTTTCATGATGATAGCACTTTCCTAAGGGGATCAAACCATGTCCCAAAGGTCACCGGATCTGGTGTCAATTTAAAGAAGTAGTCCAGTTACACATTTGTGGGCTTATAACTTGGCTTCTGAATGTCCTAGAGCGATCAGGTTTGTTTTAATGTACTCCAATCAACAGCCCCTACAACCACAAAAAGGAATGGAGTCATTTAGCACTTATGGTTTGTAAATGGCACCCAGAATTATGTTGCACGAAGCACAATTTCACATCATTCTGGGTCCATTTGTGTGAAAACAAGGTCCAATCAGGCTGAAACGTTACAGGAAGGTAGAATCTATTGAGTTGTAAGTGATCTGAACGTTTCATGATGATCGCACATTCCTATAGGGGGTCAAACCATGTCCCAAAGGTCACCGGGCCTGGTGTCACTTTAAAGAAGTAGTCCAGTTACACCTTTGTGGACTTATAACTTGGCTTCTGAATGTCCTAGAGAGGTCAGGTTTGTTTTAGTGTACTCCAATCAACAGCCCCTACAACCACAAAAAGGAATGGAGTCATTAGCACTCATGGTTTTTAAATGACACCCAGAATTATGTTGCACGAAGCACAATTTCACATCATTCTGGGTTCATTTGTGTGAAAACAAGGTCCAGTCAGGCTGAAACGTTACAGGAAGGTAGAATCTATTGAGTTGTAAGTGATCTGAACGTTTCATGATGATAGCACTTTCCTAAGGGGGTCAAACCATGTCCCAAAGGTCACCGGATCTGGTGTCAATTTAAAGAAGTAGTCCAGTTACACATTTGTGGGCTTATAACTTGGCTTCTGAATGTCCTAGAGAGATCAGGTTTGTTTTAATGTACTCCAATCAACAGCCCCTACAATCACAAAAAGGAGTGGAGTCATTAGCACTTATGGTTTGTAATTGGCACCCAGAATTATGTTAAACGAAGCACAATTTCACATCATTCTGGGTCCATTTGTGTGAAAACAAGGTCCAATCAGGCTGAAACGCTACAAGAAGGTAGAATCTATTGACTTGTAAGTGATCTGAACGTTTCAAGATGATCGCACATTCCTATAGGGGGTAAAACCATGTCCCAAAGGTCACCGGATCTGGTGTCAATTTAAAGAAGGAGTCCAGTTACACATTTGTGGGCTTATAACTTGGCTTCTGAATGTCCTAGAGAGGTCAGGTTTGTTTTAGTGTACTCCAGTCAACAGCCCCTACAACCACAAAAAGGAATGGAGTCATTAGCACTTATGGTTTGTAAATGGCACCCAGAATTATGTTGCACGAAGCACAATTTCACATCATTCTGGGTTCATTTGTGTGAAAACAAGGTCCAGTCAGGCTGAAACATTACAGGAAGGTAGAATCTATTGAGTTGTAAGTGATCTGAATGTTTCATGATGATAGCACTTTCCTAGGGGGGGTCAAACCATGTCCCAAAGGTCACCGGAGCTGGTGTTAATTTAAAGAAGTAGTCCAGTTACACATTTGTGGGCTTATAACTTGGCTTCTGAATGTCCTAGAGAGATCAGGTTTGTTTTAGTATACTCCAATCAACAGCCCCTACAACCACAAAAAGGAATGGAGTCATTAGCACTTATGGTTTTTAAATGGCACCCAGAATTTTGTTGCACGAAGCACAATTTCACATCATTCTGGGTCCATTTGTGTGAAAACAAGGTCCAATCAGGCTGAAACGCTACAAGAAGGTAGAATCTATTGACTTGTAAGTGATCTGAACGTTTCAAGATGATTGCACATTCCTATAGGGGGTAAATCCATGTCCCAAAGGTCACCGGATCTGGTGTCAATTTAAAGAAGTAGTCCAGTTACACATTTGTGGGCTTATAACTTGGCTCCTGAATGTCCTAGAGCGATCAGGTTTGTTTTAATGTACTCCAATCAACAGCCCCTACAACCACAAAAAGGAATGGAGTCATTTAGCACTTATGGTTTGTAAATGGCACCCAGAATTATGTTGCACGAAGCACAATTTCACATCATTCTGGGTCCATTTGTGTGAAAACAAGGTCCAATCAGGCTGAAACGTTACAGGAAGGTAAAATCTATTGACTTGTAAGTGATCTGAATGTTTCAAGATGATCGCACATTCCTATAGGGGGTAAAACCATGTCCCAAAGGTCACCGGATCTGGTGTCAATTTAAAGAAGTAGTCCAGTTACACCTTTGTGGACTTATAACTTGGCTTCTGAATGTCCTAGAGAGGTCAGGTTTGTTTTAGTGTACTCCAATCAACAGCCCCTACAACCACAAAAAGGAATGGAGTCATTAGCACTTATGGTTTTTAAATGACACCCAGAATTATGTTGCACGAAGCACAATTTCACATCATTCTGGGTTCATTTGTGTGAAAACAAGGTCCAGTCAGGCTGAAACGTTACAGGAAGGTAGAATCTATTGAGTTGTAAGTGATCTGAACGTTTCATGATGATAGCACTTTCCTAAGGGGGTCAAACCATGTCCCAAAGGTCACCGGATTTGGTGTCAATTTAAAGAAGTAGTCCAGTTACACATTTGTGGGCTTATAACTTGGCTTCTGAATGTCCTAGAGAGATCAGGTTTGTTTTAATGTACTCCAATCAACAGCCCCTACAATCACAAAAAGGAATGGAGTCATTATCACTTATGGTTTGTAATTGGCACCCAGAATTATGTTAAACGAAGCACAATTTCACATCATTCTGGGTCCATTTGTGTGAAAACAAGGTCCAATCAGGCTGAAACGCTACAAGAAGGTAGAATCTATCGACTTGTAAGTGATCTGAACGTTTCAAGATGATCGCACATTCCTATAGGGGGTAAAACCATGTCCCAAAGGTCACCGGATCTGGTGTCAATTTAAAGAAGGAGTCCAGTTACACATTTGTGGGCTTATAACTTGGCTTCTGAATGTCCTAGAGAGGTCAGGTTTGTTTTAGTGTACTCCAGTCAACAGCCCCTACAACCACAAAAAGGAATGGAGTCATTAGCACTTATGGTTTGTAAATGGCACCCAGAATTATGTTGCACGAAGCACAATTTCACATCATTCTGGGTTCATTTGTGTGAAAACAAGGTCCAGTCAGGCTGAAACATTACAGGAAGGTAGAATCTATTGAGTTGTAAGTGATCTGAATGTTTCATGATGATAGCACTTTCCTAGGGGGGGTCAAACCATGTCCCAAAGGTCACCGGATCTGGTGTTAATTTAAAGAAGTAGTCCAGTTACACATTTGTGGGCTTATAACTTGGCTTCTGAATGTCCTAGAGAGATCAGGTTTGTTTTAGTATACTCCAATCAACAGCCCCTACAACCACAAAAAGGAATGGAGTCATTAGCACTTATGGTTTTTAAATGGCACCCAGAATTATGTTGCACGAAGCACAATTTCACATCATTCTGGGTCCATTTGTGTGAAAACAAGGTCCAATCAGGCTGAAACGCTACAAGAAGGTAGAATCTATTGACTTGTAAGTGATCTGAACGTTTCAAGATGATCGCACATTCCTATAGGGGGTAAAACCATGTCCCAAAGGTCACCGGATCTGGTGTCAATTTAAAGAAGTAGTCCAGTTACACATTTGTGGGCTTATAACTTGGCTCCTGAATGTCCTAGAGCGATCAGGTTTGTTTTAATGTACTCCAATCAACAGCCCCTACAACCACAAAAAGGAATGGAGTCATTTAGCACTTATGGTTTGTAAATGGCACCCAGAATTATGTTGCACGAAGCACAATTTCACATCATTCTGGGTCCATTTGTGTGAAAACAAGGTCCAATCAGGCTGAAACGTTACAGGAAGGTAAAATCTATTGACTTGTAAGTGATCTGAACGTTTCAAGATGATCGCACATTCCTATAGGGGGTAAAACCATGTCCCAAAGGTCACCGGATCTGGTGTCAATTTAAAGAAGTAGTCCAGTTACACATTTGTGGGCTTATAACTTGGCTTCTGAATGTCCTAGAGAGGTCATGTTTGTTTTACTGTACTCCAATCAACAGCCCCTACAACCACAAAAAGGAATGGAGTCATAAGCACTTATGGTTTGTAAATGGCACCCAGAATTATGTTGCACGAAGCACAATTTCACATCATTCTGGGTCCATTTGTGTGAAAACAAGGTCCAATCAGGCTGAAACGTTACAGGAAGGTAGAATCTATTGAGTTGTAAGTGATCTGAATGTTTCAAGATGATAGCACTTTCCTAAGGGGGTCAAACCATGTCCCAAAGGTCACCGGATCTGGTGTCAATTTAAAGAAGTAGTCCAGTTACACATTTGTGGGCTTATAACTTGGCTTCTGAATGTCCTAGAGAGATCAAGTTTGTTTTAGTATACTCCAATCAACAGCCCCTACAATCACAAAAAGGAATGGAGTCATTAGCACTTATGGTTTTTAAATGGGACCCAGAATTATGTTGCACGAAGCACAATTTCACATCATTCTGGGTTCATTTGTGTGAAAACAAGGTCCAGTCAGGCTGAAACGTTACAGGAAGGTAGAATCTATTGAGTTGTAAGTGATCTGAACGTTTCAAGATGATCGCACATTCCTGTAGGGGGTAAAACCATGTCCCAAAGGTCACCGGATCTGGTGTCAATTTAAAGAAGTAGTCCAGTTACACATTTGTGGGCTTATAACTTGGCTTCTGAATGTCCTAGAGAGATCAGGTTTGTTTTAGTGTACTCCAATCAACAGCCCCTACAATCACAAAAAGGAATGGAGTCATTAGCACTTATGGTTTTTAAATGGCACCCAGAATTATGTTGCACGAAGCACAATTTCACATCATTCTGGGTTCATTTGTGTGAAAACAAGGTCCAATCAACTGAAACGTTACAGGAAGATAAAATCTATTGAGTTGTAAGTGATCTGAACGTTTCATGATGATAGCACTTTCCTAAGGGGGTCAAACCATGTCCCAAAGGTCACCGGATCTGGTGTCAATTTAAAGAAGTAGAGTCCAGTTACACATTTGTGGGCTTATAACTTGGCTCCTGAATGTCCTAGAGCGATCAGGTTTGTTTTAATGTACTCCAATCAACAGCCCCTACAACCACAAAAAGGAATGGAGTCATTTAGCACTTATGGTTTGTAAATGGCACCCAGAATTATGTTGCACGAAGCACAATTTCACATCATTCTGGGTCCATTTGTGTGAAAACAAGGTCCAATCAGGCTGAAACGTTACAGGAAGGTAAAATCTATTGACTTGTAAGTGATCTGAACGTTTCAAGATGATCGCACATTCCTATAGGGGGTAAAACCATGTCCCAAAGGTCACCGGATCTGGTGTCAATTTAAAGAAGTAGTCCAGTTACACATTTGTGGGCTTATAACTTGGCTTCTGAATGTCCTAGAGAGATCAGGTTTGTTTTAATGTACTCCAATCAACAGCCCCTACAACCACAAAAAGGAATGGAGTCATTAGCACTTATGGTTTGTAATTGGCACCCAGAGTTATGTTGCACGAAGCACAATTTCACATCATTCTGGGTTCATTTGTTTGAAAACAAGGTCCAATCAGGCTGAAACGCTACAAGAAGGTAGAATCTATTGAGTTGTAAGTGATCTGAACGTTTCAAGATGATAGCACATTCCTATTGGGGGTAAAACCATGTCCCAAAGGTCACCGGATCTGGTGCCAATTTAAAGAAGTAGTCCAGTTACACATTTGTGGGCTTATAACTTGGCTTCTGAATGTCCTAGAGAGATCAGGTTTGTTTAAGTTTACTCCAATCAACAGCCCCTACAATCACAAAAAGGAATGGAGTCATTAGCACTTATGGTTTTTAAATGGCCCCAGAATTATGTTGCACGAAGCACAATTTCACATCATTCTGGGTTCATTTGTGTGAAAACAAGGTCCAATCAACTGAAACGTTACAGGAAGATAGAATCTATTGAGTTGTAAGTGATCTGAACGTTTCATGATGATAGCACTTTCCTAAGGGGGTCAAACCATGTCCCAAAGGTCACTGGATCTGGTGTCAATTTAAAGAAGTAGTCCAGTTACACATTTGTGGGCTTATAACTTGGCTTCTGAATGTCCTAGAGAGATCAGGTTTAATTTAGTATACTCCAATCAACAGCCCCTACAATCACAAAAAGGAATGGAGTCATTAGCACTTATGGTTTTTAAATGGCACCCAGAATTATGTTGCACGAAGCACAATTTCACATCATTCTGGGTTCATTTGTGTGAAAACAAGGTCCAGTCAGGCTGAAACGTTACAGGAAGGTAGAATCTATTGAGTTGTAAGTGATCTGAATGTTTCATGATGATAGAACTTTCCTAAGGGGGTCAAACCATGTCCCAAAGGTCACCGGATCTGGTGTCAATTTAAAGAAGTAGTCCAGTTACACATTTGTGGGCTTATAACTTGGCTTCTGAATGTCCTAGAGAGATCAGGTTTAATTTAGTATACTCCAATCAACAGCCCCTACAATCACAAAAAGGAATGGAGTCATTAGCACTTATGGTTTTTAAATGGCACCCAGAATTATTTTGCACGAAGCACAATTTCACATCATTCTGGGTTCATTTGTGTGAAAACAAGGTCCAGTCAGGCTGAAACGTTACAGGAAGGTAGAATCTATTGAGTTGTAAGTGATCTGAATGTTTCATGATGATAGAACTTTCCTAAGGGGGTCAAACCATGTCCCAAAGGTCACCGGATCTGGTGTCAATTTAAAGAAGTAGTCCAGTTACACATTTGTGGGCTTATAACTTGGCTTCTGAATGTCCTAGAGAGATCAGGTTTGTTTTAATGTACTCCAATCAACAGCCCCTACAACCACAAAAAGGAATGGAGTCATTAGCACTTATGGTTTGTAATTGGCACCCAGAATTATGTTGCACGAAGCACAATTTCACATCATTCTGGGTCCATTTGTGTGAAAACAAGGTCCAATCAGGCTGAAACGCTACAAGAAGGTAGAATCTATTGAGTTGTAAGTGATCTGAACGTTTCAAGATGATCGCACATTCCTATAAGGGGTAAAACCATGTCCCAAAGGTCACCGGGCCTGGTGTAACTTTAAAGAAGTAGTCCAGTTACACCTTTGTGGGCTTATAACTTGGCTTCTGAATGTCCTAGAGAGGTTAGGTTTGTTTTAGTGTACTCCAATCAAAAGCCCCTACAACCACAAAAAGGAATGGAGTCATTAGCACTTATGGTTTGTAAATGGCACCCAGAATTATGTTGCACGAAGCACAATTTCACATCATTCTGGGTTTATTTGTGTGAAAACAAGGTCCAATCAGGCTGAAACGTTACAGGAAGGTAGAATCTATTGAGTTGTAAGTGATCTGAACGTTTCATGATGATAGCACTTTCCTAAGGGGGTCAAACCATGTCCCAAAGGTCACCGGATCTGGTGTCAATTTAAAGAAGTAGTCCAGTTACACATTTGTGGGCTTATAACTTGGCTTCTGAATGTCCTAGAGAGATCAGGTTTGTTTTAGTGTACTCCAATCAACAGCCCCTACAACCACAAAAAGGAATGGAGTCATTAGCACTTATGGTTTGTAAATGGCACCCAGAATTATGTTGCACGAAGCACAATTTCACATCATTCTGGGTCCATTTGTGTGAAAACAAGGTCCAATCAGGCTGAAACGTTACAGGAAGGTAGAATCTATTGAGTTGTAAGTGATCTGAACGTTTCATGATGATCGCACATTCCTATAGGGGGTCAAACCATGTCCCAAAGGTCACCGGGCCTGGTGTCACTTTAAAGAAGTAGTCCAGTTGCACCTTTGTGGACTTATAACTTGGCTTCTGGATGTCCTAGAGAGGTCAGGTTTGTTTTAGTGTACTCCAATCAACAGCCCCTACAACCACAAAAAGGAATGGAGTCATTAGCACTTATGGTTTTTAAATGACACCCAGAATTATGTTGCACGAAGCACAATTTCACATCATTCTGGGTTCATTTGTGTGAAAACAAGGTCCAGTCAGGCTGAAACGTTACAGGAAGGTAGAATCTATTGAGTTGTAAGTGATCTGAACGTTTCATGATGATAGCACTTTCCTAAGGGGGTCAAACCATGTCCCAAAGGTCACCGGATCTGGTGTCAATTTAAAGAAGTAGTCCAGTTACACATTTGTGGGCTTATAACTTGGCTTCTGAATGTCCTAGAGAGATCAGGTTTGTTTTAATGTACTCCAATCAACAGCCCCTACAATCACAAAAAGGAATGGAGTCATTAGCACTTATGGTTTGTAATTGGCACCCAGAATTATGTTAAACGAAGCACAATTTCACATCATTCTGGGTCCATTTGTGTGAAAACAAGGTCCAATCAGGCTGAAACGCTACAAGAAGGTAGAATCTATTGACTTGTAAGTGATCTGAACGTTTCAAGATGATCGCACATTCCTATAGGGGGTAAAACCATGTCCCAAAGGTCACCGGATCTGGTGTCAATTTAAAGAAGGAGTCCAGTTACACATTTGTGGGCTTATAACTTGGCTTCTGAATGTCCTAGAGAGGTCAGGTTTGTTTTAGTGTACTCCAGTCAACAGCCCCTACAACCACAAAAAGGAATGGAGTCATTAGCACTTATGGTTTGTAAATGGCACCCAGAATTATGTTGCACGAAGCACAATTTCACATCATTCTGGGTTCATTTGTGTGAAAACAAGGTCCAGTCAGGCTGAAACATTACAGGAAGGTAGAATCTATTGAGTTGTAAGTGATCTGAATGTTTCATGATTAAAGCACTTTCCTAGGGGGGGTCAAACCATGTCCCAAAGGTCACCGGATCTGGTGTTAATTTAAAGAAGTAGTCCAGTTACACATTTGTGGGCTTATAACTTGACTTCTGAATGTCCTAGAGAGATCAGGTTTGTTTTAATGTACTCCAATCAACAGCCCCTACAACCACAAAAAGGAATGGAGTCATTAGCACTTATGGTTTGTAAATGGCACCCAGAATTATGTTGCACGAAGCACAATTTCACATCATTCTGGGTTCATTTGTGTGAAAACAAGGTCCAATCAGGCTGAAACGTTACAGGAAGGTAGAATCTATTGAGTTGTAAGTGATCTGAACGTTTCATGATGATAGCACTTTCCTAAGGGGGTCAAACCATGTCCCAAAGGTCACCGGATCTGGTGTCAATTTAAAGAAGTAGTATAGTTACACATTTGTGGGCTTATAACTTGGCTCCTAAATGTCCTAGAGCGATCAGGTTTGTTTTAATGTACTCCAATCAACAGCCCCTACAACCACAAAAAGGAATGGAGTCATTTAGCACTTATGGTTTGTAAATGGCACCCAGAATTATGTTGCACGAAGCACAATTTCACATCATTCTGGGTCCATTTGTGTGAAAACAAGGTCCAATCAGGCTGAAACCTTACAGGAAGGTAGAATCTATTGAGTTGTAAGTGATCTGAACGTTTCATGATGATCGCACATTCCTATAGGGGGTCAAACCATGTCCCAAAGGTCACCGGATCTGGTGTCACTTTAAAGAAGTAGTCCAGTTACACCTTTGTGGGCTTATAACTTGGCTTCTGAATGTCCTAGAGAGGTCATGTTTGTTTTACTGTACTCCAATCAACAGCCCCTACAACCACAAAAAGGAATGGAGTCATAAGCACTTATGGTTTGTAAATGGCACCCAGAATTATGTTGCACGAAGCACAATTTCACATCATTCTGGGTCCATTTGTGTGAAAACAAGGTCCAATCAGGCTGAAACGTTACAGGAAGGTAGAATCTATTGAGTTGTAAGTGATCTGAATGTTTCAAGATGATAGCACTTTCCTAAGGGGGTCAAACCATGTCCCAAAGGTCACCGGATCTGGTGTCAATTTAAAGAAGTAGTCCAGTTACACATTTGTGGGCTTATAACTTGGCTTCTGAATGTCCTAGAGAGATCAGGTTTGTTTTAGTATACTCCAATCAACAGCCCCTACAATCACAAAAAGTAATGGAGTCATTAGCACTTATGGTTTTTAAATGGGACCCAGAATTATGTTGCACGAAGCACAATTTCACATCATTCTGGGTTCATTTGTGTGAAAACAAGGTCCAGTCAGGCTGAAACGTTACAGGAAGGTAGAATCTATTGAGTTGTAAGTGATCTGAACGTTTCATGATGATAGCACTTTCCTAAGGGGGTCAAACCATGTCCCAAAGGTCACCGGTTCTGTGGTCAATTTAAAGAAGTAGTCCAGTTACACATTAGTGGGCTTATAACTTGGCTTCTGAATGTCCTAGAGAGATCAGGTTTGTTTTAATGTACTCCAATCAACAGCCCCTACAACCACAAAAAGGAATGGAGTCAACACTTATGGTTTGTAATTGGCACCCAGAATTATGTTGCACGAAGCACAATTTCACATCATTCTGGGTCCATTTGTGTGAAAACAAGGTCCAATCAGGCTGAAACGCTACAAGAAGGTAGAATCTATTGAGTTGTAAGTGATCTGAACGTTTCAAGATGATCGCACATTCCTGTAGGGGGTAAAACCATGTCCCAAAGGTCACCGGATCTGGTGTCAATTTAAAGAAGTAGTCCAGTTACACATTTGTGGGCTTATAACTTGGCTTCTGAATGTCCTAGAGAGATCAAGTTTGTTTTAGTGTACTCCAATCAACAGCCCCTACAATCACAAAAAGGAATGGAGTCATTAGCACTTATGGTTTTTAAATGGCACCCAGAATTATGTTGCACGAAGCACAATTTCACATCATTCTGGGTTCATTTGTGTGAAAACAAGGTCCAATCAACTGAAACGTTACAGGAAGATAGAATCTATTGAGTTGTAATTGATCTGAACGTTTCATGATGATAGCACTTTCCTAAGGGGGTCAAACCATGTCCCAAAGGTCACCGGATCTGGTGTCAATTTAAAGAAGTAGAGTCCAGTTACACATTTGTGGGCTTATAACTTGGCTTCTGAATGTCCTAGAGAGATCAGGTTTGTTTTAGTATACTCCAATCAACAGCCCCTACAATCACAAAAAGGAATGGAGTCATTAGCACTTATGGTTTTTAAATGGCACCCAGAATTATGTTGCACGAAGCACAATTTCACATCATTCTGGGTTCATTTGTGTGAAAACAAGGCCCAGTCAGGCTGAAACTTTACAGGAAGGTAGAATCTATTGAGTTGTAAGTTATCTGAACGTTTCATGATGATAGCACTTTCCTAAGGGGGTCAAACCATGTCCCAAAGGTCACCGGATCTGGTGTCAATTTAAAGAAGTAGTCCAGTTACACATTTGTGGGCTTATAACTTGGCTTCTGAATGTCCTAGAGAGATCAGGTTTGTTTTAATGTACTCCAATCAACAGCCCCTACAACCAAAAAAAGGAATGGAGTCATTAGCACTTATGGTTTGTAATTGGCACCCAGAGTTATGTTGCACGAAGCACAATTTCACATCATTCTGGGTTCATTTGTTTGAAAACAAGGTCCAATCAGGCTGAAACGCTACAAGAAGGTAGAATCTATTGAGTTGTAAGTGATCTGAACGTTTCAAGATGATAGCACATTCCTATTGGGGGTAAAACCATGTCCCAAAGGTCACCGGATCTGGTGTCAATTTAAAGAAGTAGTCCAGTTACACATTTGTGGGCTTATAACTTGGCTTCTGAATGTCCTAGAGAGATCAGGTTTGTTTTAGTTTACTCCAATCAACAGCCCCTACAATCACAAAAAGGAATGGAGTCATTAGCACTTATGGTTTTTAAATGGCCCCAGAATTATGTTGCACGAAGCACAATTTCACATCATTCTGGGTTCATTTGTGTGAAAACAAGGTCCAATCAACTGAAACGTTACAGGAAGATAGAATCTATTGAGTTGTAAGTGATCTGAACGTTTCATGATGATAGCACTTTCCTAAGGGGGTCAAACCATGTCCCAAAGGTCACCGGATCTGGTGTTAATTTAAAGAAGTAGTCCAGTTACACATTTGTGGGCTTATAACTTGGCTTCTGAATGTCCTAGAGAGATCAGGTTTAATTTAGTATACTCCAATCAACAGCCCCTACAATCACAAAAAGGAATGGAGTCATTAGCACTTATGGTTTTTAAATGGCACCCAGAATTATGTTGCACGAAGCACAATTTCACATCATTCTGGGTTCATTTGTGTGAAAACAAGGTCCAGTCAGGCTGAAACGTTACAGGAAGGTAGAATCTATTGAGTTGTAAGTGATCTGAATGTTTCATGATGATAGAACTTTCCTAAGGGGGTCAAACCATGTCCCAAAGGTCACCGGATCTGGTGTCAATTTAAAGAAGTAGTCCAGTTACACATTTGTGGGCTTATAACTTGGCTTCTGAATGTCCTAGAGAGATCAGGTTTGTTTTAATGTACTCCAATCAACAGCCCCTACAACCACAAAAAGGAATGGAGTCATTAGCACTTATGGTTTGTAATTGGCACCCAGAATTATGTTGCACGAAGCACAATTTCACATCATTGTGGGTCCATTTGTGTGAAAACAAGGTCCAATCAGGCTGAAACGCTACAAGAAGGTAGAATCTATTGAGTTGTAAGTGATCTGAACGTTTCAAGATGATCGCACATTCCTATAAGGGGTAAAACCATGTCCCAAAGGTCACCGGATCTGGTGTTAATTTAAAGAAGTAGTCCAGTTACACATTTGTGGGCTTATAACTTGGCTTCTGAATGTCCTAGAGAGATCAGGTTTGTTTTAATGTACTCCAATCAACAGCCCCTACAACCACAAAAAGGAATGGAGTCATTAGCACTTATGGTTTGTAAATGGCACCCAGAATTATGTTGCACGAAGCACAATTTCACATCATTCTGGGTTCATTTGTGTGAAAACAAGGTCCAATCAGGCTGAAACGTTACAGGGAGGTAGAATCTATTGAGTTGTAAGTGATCTGAACGTTTCATGATGATAGCACTTTCCTAAGGGGGTCAAACCATGTCCCAAAGGTCACCGGATCTGGTGTCAATTTAAAGAAGTAGTCCAGTTACACATTTGTGGGCTTATAACTTGGCTCCTAAATGTCCTAGAGCGATCAGGTTTGTTTTAATGTACTCCAATCAACAGCCCCTACAACCACAAAAAGGAATGGAGTCATTTAGCACTTATGGTTTGTAAATGGCACCCAGAATTATGTTGCACGAAGCACAATTTCACATCATTCTGGGTCCATTTGTGTGAAAACAAGGTCCAATCAGGCTGAAACCTTACAGGAAGGTAGAATCTATTGAGTTGTAAGTGATCTGAACGTTTCATGATGATCGCACATTCCTATAGGGGGTCAAACCATGTCCTAAAGGTCACCGGGCCTGGTGTCACTTTGAAGAAGTAGTCCAGTTACACCTTTGTGGGCTTATAACTTGGCTTCTGAATGTCCTAGAGAGGTCATGTTTGTTTTACTGTACTCCAATCAACAGCCCCTAGAACCACAAAAAGGAATGGAGTCATAAGCACTTATGGTTTGTAAATGGCACCCAGAATTATGTTGCACGAAGCACAATTTCACATCATTCTGGGTCCATTTGTGTGAAAACAAGGTCCAATCAGGCTGAAACGTTACAGGAAGGTAGAATCTATTGAGTTGTAAGTGATCTGAATGTTTCAAGATGATAGCACTTTCCTAAGGGGGTCAAACCATGTCCCAAAGGTCACCGGATCTGGTGTCAATTTAAAGAAGTAGTCCAGTTACACATTTGTGGGCTTATAACTTGGCTTCTGAATGTCCTAGAGAGATCAGGTTTGTTTTAGTATACTCCAATCAACAGCCCCTACAATCACAAAAAGGAATGGAGTCATTAGCACTTATGGTTTTTAAATGGGACCCAGAATTATGTTGCACGAAGCACAATTTCACATCATTCTGGGTTCATTTGTGTGAAAACAAGGTCCAGTCAGGCTGAAACGCTACAAGAAGGTAGAATCTATTGAGTTGTAAGTGATCTGAACGTTTCAAGATGATCGCACATTCCTGTAGGGGGTAAAACCATGTCCCAAAGGTCACCGGATCTGGTGTCAATTTAAAGAAGTAGTTCAGTTACACATTTGTGGGCTTATAACTTGGCTTCTGAATGTCCTAGAGAGATCAAGTTTGTTTTAGTGTACTCCAATCAACAGCCCCTACAATCACAAAAAGGAATGGAGTCATTAGCACTTATGGTTTTTAAATGGCACCCAGAATTATGTTGCACGAAGCACAATTTCACATCATTCTGGGTTCATTTGTGTGAAAACAAGGTCCAATCAACTGAAACGTTACAGGAAGATAGAATCTATTGAGTTGTAATTGATCTGAACGTTTCATGATGATAGCACTTTCCTAAGGGGGTCAAACCATGTCCCAAAGGTCACCGGATCTGGTGTCAATTTAAAGAAGTAGAGTCCAGTTACACATTTGTGGGCTTATAACTTGGCTTCTGAATGTCCTAGAGAGATCAGGTTTGTTTTAGTATACTCCAATCAACAGCCCCTACAATCACAAAAAGGAATGGAGTCATTAGCACTTATGGTTTTTAAATGGCACCCAGAATTATGTTGCACGAAGCACAATTTCACATCATTCTGGGTTCATTTGTGTGAAAACAAGGCCCAGTCAGGCTGAAACTTTACAGGAAGGTAGAATCTATTGAGTTGTAAGTTATCTCAACGTTTCATGATGATAGCACTTTCCTAAGGGGGTCAAACCATGTCCCAAAGGTCACCGGATCTGGTGTCAATTTAAAGAAGTAGTCCAGTTACACATTTGTGGGCTTATAACTTGGCTTCTGAATGTCCTAGAGAGATCAGGTTTGTTTTAATGTACTCCAATCAACAGCCCCTACAACCACAAAAAGGAATGGAGTCATTAGCACTTATGGTTTGTAATTGGCACCCAGAGTTATGTTGCACGAAGCACAATTTCACATCATTCTGGGTTCATTTGTTTGAAAACAAGGTCCAATCAGGCTGAAACGCTACAAGAAGGTAGAATCTATTGAGTTGTAAGTGATCTGAACGTTTCAAGATGATAGCACATTCCTATTGGGGGTAAAACCATGTCCCAAAGGTCACCGGATCTGGTGTCAATTTAAAGAAGTAGTCCAGTTACACATTTGTGGGCTTATAACTTGGCTTCTGAATGTCCTAGAGCAGGGGTGGGCAATTATTTTTTCCATGGGGCCACATGAGAAATAGAAAATATTGTGGAGGGCCAGGCCAAAAGGCTGAAGTCAATTATGCATAATATTAATGGTATTTCTTTATAAAAAGCAGTAAATACCATCGTTTTTTCAAGCTGGTAAGAGTAGACTACATGTTATAAATGAGCAAAAAGGAAAAAGTGAGGTTGGCTTACAAAAATGTGATTTATTCAAATTTCCCAAGGCAATGGTAAACAAAGTGCGCATTTGGTTTTTGTTAAACATTTGTGACTTATATTAGTTAACAGTTTCAGTCACATTCACTCCAAAACACATTCTGAGTTTCAAATATTGTTGGAAAGAGGTTCTTAGCATTCTACAGACACGCAGTATTGTCTGTAAAATAAAATCACTGAACTGTGATCTTGAGAAAGAGGTTTAAAAAAAGTGTCCCAGTTCACTGCTAGTTGCCTACATTTGTGGTCCAAACACCATATTTTGTGTTTTTAAGCGATTTTTTCTTATTCAATGAGAGAAATCTAGTCTCTGCTGGGCTTTAACGAGTGCATCAAAGTCAGGTTGAATGTCTGAGGTGGAGATGCGAAGCACAGCTGACAAATGATCATCAGTGAAAGAGGATCTTTACCTGGATTTTGTAAACTTCATCATTGAAAATGTTTGTTCACAAATGTAGGTAGAGCCGAAGAGAACCAACATCTTCTGAGCACGTCTCCTCAGGTTTGGAAAGTTCTCCTCCTTAAGAGAAGAGTAGAAATCCAGCAGAGATCCTGAATCTCTGCTTTCAAGTCCCAAACCCTCTTCAGCACTTTCCCCAGGCTGAGCCATCTGACAGCTGTGTGGAGTCCTCCAAAAGAGCGACAAACTGTCTGTGATTCATGGCCCACGCCTTGATGAAGTTTATTATTTTGGTAACAACATCAGTAACATGGTTGATTTTTAGCACTGACTTGCACAACACATGTTGGTGTATAATTCAATGCAAAAACACCTATTTTTGATCTGCATCGATTTCTGTCACTTTATCTTGCATGCGTTTCTAAAGTCCGACATTTAACGCCGGGGACACACTGGCCGCGGAAGCGCCGCGAAAATGGGGCCGCCTTCATTCGGCGCCCTTGTTAAGCTATTCTATAGACCACATGGGCCGCCGAAGCGCCGCGAATCACCGCGCACCGGCGCCCCAGCCCGCGCCGTGCAGCGATCATTTCGGCGTCGGCTCTATTTTTTCCGCGAGCCGCGGGTGAATCGCGTCAATTCTGGCAGGAAGTCAAACCTAGACATAAGAGGCAGGCCGGTAACGTTAACAAAATAAAGTATTTCAAATTAAAATTACGCAATCAAATGTGTTCGTAATCAGACACTGCAGAAAAACCACACGAACACACACACATCGAACTTGTGTGCGTGTGTGACCGCGTGAAGGGGGGTGTGGTTTTGGGTGTCTTTTCACGGAGCAAACAGGACAGAGAGGCAGAAAGTCTGAGGCAAGCAGTTAGGATGGATGACTTTAAATTAATTATGGAAGTTGAGAAACACAAGGAGCTGTACGACCCCCGAAAAACGTGGTTATTTACGTTCCCATGTCGGAAGAAACTGCTAGGATACAGCTGCAGAATTGGAGCGGGTTCAAAGAGATTCAACTGGCAGAAACTTAGGTTCACACACACACACACACACACACACACACACACACACACACACACACACACACACACACACACACACACACACACACACACACACACGGTGTGTCCACGTTCAAGGAAAATATTTATTTATAATATTATTTCACACACACGTACGCGCGCGCGCGCACAAACACTCAAACTTAGAGGAAAAAAGCTGAGAAAAGGCAGAGAGGAAATGGAGGACACCAAGTGTTTAAAAGAAAAACTACAGCTGAGCCGAGGCGCGCCTCGACTGGGGCGCGTCTGATCTGAACTGAGGAGCGGCGAGCAGCGGCCGAATTTCGTCAGCGATTCGCTTCTCGGCGCTTCTCGGCGCTTTGCGGCGCTTCCGCGGCCGGTGTGTCCCCGGCGTAAGATTTGGACAACCGTCTGTTGTGACACCTGACAGTCTCTCCCATTAAATCCCAGAGTGTCCGTGCACGCATTTACCTCTGTAAAAAGATCACTCCCTGTCGTCCCTTTCATCGACCGCATTGCTGCCCGCTCCTCTGTGAGCTTGAAGTCCGTTACCCCCGGACAAATACGAGCAGCTGGGCTGTGTCCCGGACATCACAGCTCTCGTCTAATGAGAAAAAGTCAAAACTTGCCACTTCACGTTGCAGCTGAAACTCCAGGTTCCCCACGGTTCACCTGGACAGCGGGATTTGCTCAAATGCGCCTTTTTTCAGGGCATATTAGTGCTGCGGAGTTCACCATGCACTCTTTGACAAACTCTCCCTCCGAAAACGGCTTGCTGTTTTTAGCTATTTTGTGGGATATCACAAAGCTGGTCCTGGATGCTGCATCCCTGGATGTGTGAAGCTTAGTAAAACAGCCTTGCTGCTTTTGCAATTTTGCTAGCAAAGCTTCGGATGTCCGTGCCCTCTCAGCATCAGATGAGTTCTTGTATTTTTCCGAGTGTTTCTTGTCGTAATGCCGACTCAAATTGTAGTCCTTAAACACGGCAATCTCCTCCCCTCAAACCAAACACACGGCTTTACCTCCGACTTCAGTAAAAAAAATACTTAGCAGTCCAATTTTTGTTGAAAATCCTGCATTCGGCATCTTTCTTTCTTTTCTTTCTTTCTTTTTTTTTTTTTTTTTTTTGCATGAACGGACATTTCTCAGGCTACAATCACCATGTCAACCGCGGGCACTTGTTGCTATACGTATTGCGTCACTGTGCACGTAAAAAACAACTTCAAAATAAAAGCAATGCAGCCTTAGCCCATGCATGAGGTAAAATGAGAAAATACATTTATTTTGTAATTTCCAGTTAACCTTACGCGGGCCAGTCAAAATCAACCAAAGGGCCGTATGTGGCCCGCGGGCCGTAAAATGCCCAGGTCTGTCCTAGAGAGATCAGGTTTGTTTTAGTTTACTCCAATCAACAGCCCCTACAATCACAAAAAGGAATGGAGTCATTAGCACTTATGGTTTTTAAATGGCCCCAGAATTATGTTGCACGAAGCACAATTTCACATCATTCTGGGTTCATTTGTGTGAAAACAAGGTCCAATCAACTGAAACGTTACAGGAAGATAGAATCTATTGAGTTGTAAGTGATCTGAACGTTTCATGATGATAGCACTTTCCTAAGGGGGTCAAACCATGTCCCAAAGGTCACCGGATCTGGTGTCAATTTAAAGAAGTAGTCCAGTTACACATTTGTGGGCTTATAACTTGGCTTCTGAATGTCCTAGAGAGATCAGGTTTAATTTAGTATACTCCAATCAACAGCCCCTACAATCACAAAAAGGAATGGAGTCATTAGCACTTATGGTTTTTAAATGGCACCCAGAATTATGTTGCACGAAGCACAATTTCACATCATTCTGGGTTCATTTGTGTGAAAACAAGGTCCAGTCAGGCTGAAACGTTACAGGAAGGTAGAATCTATTGAGTTGTAAGTGATCTGAATGTTTCATGATGATAGAACTTTCCTAAGGGGGTCAAACCATGTCCCAAAGGTCACCGGATCTGGTGTCAATTTAAAGAAGTAGTCCAGTTACACATTTGTGGGCTTATAACTTGGCTTCTGAATGTCCTAGAGAGATCAGGTTTGTTTTAATGTACTCCAATCAACAGCCCCTACAACCACAAAAAGGAATGGAGTCATTAGCACTTATGGTTTGTAATTGGCACCCAGAATTATGTTGCACGAAGCACAATTTCACATCATTGTGGGTCCATTTGTGTGAAAACAAGGTCCAATCAGGCTGAAACGCTACAAGAAGGTAGAATCTATTGAGTTGTAAGTGATCTGAACGTTTCAAGATGATCGCACATTCCTATAAGGGGTAAAACCATGTCCCAAATGTCACCGGGCCTGGTGTCACTTTAAAGAAGTAGTCCAGTTACACCTTTGTGGGCTTATAACTTGGCTTCTGAATGTCCTAGAGAGGTTAGGTTTGTTTTAGTGTACTCCAATCAAAAGCCCCTACAACCACAAAAAGGAATGGAGTCATTAGCACTTATGGTTTGTAAATGGCACCCAGAATTATGTTGCACGAAGCACAATTTCACATCATTCTGGGTTTATTTGTGTGAAAACAAGGTCCAATCAGGCTGAAACGTTACAGGAAGGTAGAATCTATTGAGTTGTAAGTGATCTGAACGTTTCATGATGATAGCACTTTCCTAAGGGGGTCAAACCATGTCCCAAAGGTCACCGGATCTGGTGTCAATTTAAAGAAGTAGTCCAGTTACACATTTGTGGGCTTATAACTTGGCTTCTGAATGTCCTAGAGAGATCAGGTTTGTTTTAGTGTACTCCAATCAACAGCCCCTACAACCACAAAAAGGAATGGAGTCATTAGCACTTATGGTTTGTAAATGGCACCCAGAATTATGTTGCACAAAGCACAATTTCACATCATTCTGGGTCCATTTGTGTGAAAACGAGGTCCAATCAGGCTGAAACGCTACAAGAAGGTAGACTCTATTGAGTTGTAAGTGATCTGAACGTTTCATGATGATCGCACATTCCTATAGGGGGTAAAACCATGTCCCAAAGGTCACCGGATCTTGTGTCAATTTAAAGAAGTAGTCCAGTTACACATTTGTGGGCTTATAACTTGGCTTCTGATTGTCCTAGAGAGATCAGGTTTGTTTTAATGTACTCCAATCAACAGCCCCTACAACCACAAAAAGGAATGGAGTCATTAGCACTTATGGTTTGTAAATGGCACCCAGAATTATGTTGCATGAAGCACAATTTCACATCATTCTGGGTTCATTTGTGTGAAAACAAGGTCCAATCAGGCTGAAACGTTACAGGAAGGTAGAATCTATTGAGTTGTAAGTGATCTGAACGTTTCATGATGATAGCACTTTCCTAAGGGGGTCAAACCATGTCCCAAAGGTCACCGGATCTTGTGTCAATTTAAAGAAGTAGTCCAGTTACACATTTGTGGGCTTATAACTTGGCTTCTGAATGTCCTAGAGCGATCAGGTTTGTTTTAATGTACTCCAATCAACAGCCCCTACAACCACAAAAAGGAATGGCGTCATTTAGCACTTATGGTTTGTAAATGGCACCCAGAATTATGTTGCACGAAGCACAAATTCACATCATTCTGGGTTCATTTGTGTGAAAACAAGGTCCAATCAGGCTGAAACTTTACAGGAAGGTAGAATCTATTGAGTTGTAAAGGATCTGAACGTTTCATGATGATAGCACTTTCCTAAGGGGGTCAAACCATGTCCCAAAGGTCACCGGATCTGGTATCAATTTAAAGTAGTCCAGTTACACATTTGTGGGCTTATAACATGGCTTCTGAATGTCCTAGAGCGATCAGGTTTGTTTTAATGTACTCCAACCAACAGCCCCTACAACCACAAAAAGGAATGGAGTCATTAGCACTTATGGTTTCTAAATGGCACCCAGAATTATGTTGCACGAAGCACAATTTCACATCATTCTGGGTTCATTTGTGTGAAAACAAGGTCCAATCAGGCTGAAACGTTACAGGTAGGTAGAATCTATTGAGTTGTAAGTGATCTGAACGTTTCATGATGATAGCACTTTTCTAAGGGGGTCAAACCATGTCCCAAAGGTCACCGGAACTAGTGTCAATTTAAAGAAGTAGTCCAGTTACACATTTGTGGGCTTATAACTTGGCTTCTGAATGTCCTAGAGAGATCAGGTTTGTTTTAATGTACTCCAATCAACAGCCCCTACAACCACAAAAAGGAATGGAGTCATTAGCACTTATGATTTGTAAATGGCACCCAGAATGATGTTGCACGAAGCACAATTTCACATCATTCTGGGTTCATTTGTGTGAAAACAAGGTCCAATCAGGCTGAAACATTACAGGAAGGTAGAATCTATTGAGTTGTAAGTGATCTGAACGTTTCATGATGATAGCACATTCCTATAGGGGGTAAAACCATGTCCCAAAGGTCACCGGATCTGGTGTCAATTTAAAGAAGTAGTCCAGTTACACATTTGTGGGCTTTTAACTTGGCTTCTGAATGTCCTAGAGAGATCAGGTTTGTTTTAATGTACTCCAATCAACAGCCCCTACAACCACAAAAAGGAATGGAGTCATTAGCACTTATGGTTTGTAAATGGCACCCAGAATTATGTTGCACGAAGCACAATTTCACATCATTCTGGGTTCATTTGTGTGAAAACAAGGTCCAATCAGGCTAAAACGTTACAGGAAGGTAGAATCTATTGAGTTGTAAGTGATCTGAACGTTTCATGATGATAGCACATTCCTATAGGGGGTAAAACCATGTCCCAAAGGTCACCGAATCTGGTGTCAATTTAAAGAAGTAGTCCAGTTACACATTTGTGGGCTTTTAACTTGGCTTCTGAATGTCCTAGAGAGATCAGGTTTGTTTTAATGTACTCCAATCAACAGCCCCTACAACCACAAAAAGGAATGGAGTCATTAGCACTTATGGTTTGTAAATGGCACCCAGAATTATGTTGCACGAAGCACAATTTCACATCATTCTGGGTCCATTTGTGTGAAAACAAGGTCCAATCAGGCTGAAACGTTACATGAAGGTAGAAGCTATTGAGTTGTAAGTGATCTGAACATTTCAAGATGATCGCACTTTCCTAAGGGGGTCAAACCATGTCCCAAAGGTCACCGGATCTGGTGTCACTTTAAAGAAGTTGTCCAGTTACACATTTGTGGGCTTATAACTTGGCTTCTGAATATCCTAGAGAGGTCAGGTTTGTTTTAGAGTACTCCAATTAACAGCCCCCATTACCCCAAAAAGGAATGGAGTCATTAGCACTTATGGTTTTTAAATGGCACCCAGAATTATGTTGCACGAAGCACAATTTCACATCATTCTGGGTTCATTTGTGTGAAAACAAGGTCCAATCAGGCTGAAACGTTACAGGAAGGTAGAATCTATTGAGTTGTAAGTGATCTGAACGTTTCATGAAGATAGCACTTTCCTAAGGGGGTCAAACCATGTCCCAAAGGTCAACGGATCTGGTGTCAATTTAAAGAAGTAGTCCAGTTACACATTTGTGGGCTTATAACTTGGCTTCTGAATGTCCTAGAGAGATCAGGTTTGTTTTAATGTACTCCAATCAACAGCCCATACAACCACAATAAAGAATGGAGTCATTTAGCACTTATGGTTTGTAAATGGCACCCAGAATTATGTTGCACGAAGCACAATTTCACATCATTCTGGGTTCATTTGTGTGAAAACAAGGTCCAATCAGGCTGAAACGTTACAGGAAGGTAGAATCTATTGAGTTGTAAGTGATCTGAACGTTTCATGATGATAGCACTTTCCTAAGGGGGTCAAACCATGTCCCAAAGGTCACCAGATCTGGTGTCAATTTAAAGAAGTAGTCCAGTTACACATTTGTGGGCTTATAACTTGGCTTCTGAATGTCCTAGAGCGATCAGGTTTGTTTTAATGTACTCCAATCAACAGCCCCTACAACCACAAAAAGGAATGGAGTCATTTAGCACTTATGGTTTGTAAATGGCACCCAGAATTATGTTGCACGAAGCATAATTTAACATCATTCTGGGTTCATTTGTGTGAAAACAAGGTCCAGTCAAGCTGAAACGTTACAGGAAGGTAGAATCTATTGAGTTGTAAGTGATCTGAACGTTTCATGATGATAGCACTTTCCTAAGGGGGTCAAACCATGTCCCAAAGGTCACAAGATCTGGTGTCAATTTAAAGTAGTCCAGTTACACATTTGTGGGCTTATAACATGGCTTCTGAATGTCCTAGAGCGATCAGGTTTTTTTTAATGTACTCCAACCAACAGCCCCTACAACCACAAAAAGGAATGGAGTCATTTAGCACTTATGGTTTCTAAATGGCACCCAGAATTATGTTGCACGAAGCACAATTTCACATCATTCTGGGTTCATTTGTGTGAAAACAAGGTCCAATCAGGCTGAAACGTTACAGGAAGGTAGAATCTATTGAGTTGTAAGTGATCTGAACGTTTCATGATGATAGCACTTTTCTAAGGGGGTCAAACCATGTCCCAAAGGTCACCGGATCTAGTGTCAATTTAAAGAAGTAGTCCAGTTACACATTTGTGGGCTTATAACTTGGCTTCTGAATGTCCTAGAGAGATCAGGTTTGTTTTAATGTACTCCAATCAACAGCCCCTACAACCACAAAAAGGAATGGAGTCATTAGCACTTATGGTTTGTAAATGGCACCCAGAATTATGTTGCACGAAGCACAATTTCACATCATTCTGGGTTCATTTGTGTGAAAACAAGGTCCAATCAGGCTGAAACATTACAGGAAGGTAGAATCTATTGAGTTGTAAGTGATCTGAACGTTTCATGATGATAGCACATTCCTATAGGGGGTAAAACCATGTCCCAAAGGTCACCGGATCTGGTGTCAATTTAAAGAAGTAGTCCAGTTACACATTTGTGGGCTTTTAACTTGGCTTCTGAATGTCCTAGAGAGATCAGGTTTGTTTTAATGTACTCTAATCAACAGCCCCTACAACCACAAAAAGGAATGGAGTCATTAGCACTTATGGTTTGTAAATGGCACCCAGAATTATGTTGCACGAAGCACAATTTCACATCATTCTGGGTTCATTTGTGTGAAAACAAGGTCCAATCAGGCTGAAACGTTACAGGAAGGTAGAATCTATTGAGTTGTAAGTGATCTGAACGTTTCATGATGATAGCACTTTTCTAAGGGGGTCAAACCATGTCCCAAAGGTCACCGGATCTGGTGTCAATTTAAAGAAGTAGTCCAGTTACACATTTGTGGGCTTATAACTTGGCTTCTGAATGTCCTAGAGAGATCAGGTTTGTTTTAATGTACTCCAATCAACAGCCCCTACAACCACAAAAAGGAATGGAGTCATTAGCACTTATGGTTCTTAAATGGCACCCAGAATTATGTTGCACGAAGCACAATTTCACATCATTCTGGGTTCATTTGTGTGAAAACAAGGTCCAATCAGGCTGAAACGTTACAGGAAGGTAGAATCTATTGAGCTGTAAGTGATCTGAACGTTTCATGATGATAGCACAATTCTAAGGGGGTCAAACCATGTCCCAAATGTCACCGGATCTGGTGTCAATTTAAAGAAGTAGTCCAGTTACACATGTGTGGGCTTATAACTTGGCTTCTGAATGTCCTAGAGCGATCAGGTTTGTTTTAATGTACTCCAATCAACAGCCCCTACAACCACAAAAAGGAATGGAGTCATTTAGCACTTATGGTTTGTAAATGGCACCCAGAATTATGTTGCACGAAGCACAATTTCACATCATTCTGGGTCCATTTGTGTGAAAACAAGGTCCAATCAGGCTGAAACGTTACAGGAAGGTAGAATCTATTGAGTTGTAAGTGATCTGAACGTTTCATGATGATCGCACATTCCTATAGGGGGTCAAACCATGTCCCAAAGGTCACCGGGCCTGGTGTCACTTTAAAGAAGTAGTCCAGTTACACCTTTGTGGGCTTATAACTTGGCTTCTGAATGTCCTAGAGAGGTCAGGTTTGTTTTAGTGTACTCCAATCAACAGCCCCTACAACCACAAAAAGGAATGGAGTCATTAGCACTTATGGTTTGTAAATGGCACCCAGAATTATGTTGCACGAAGCACAATTTCACATCATTCTGGGTCCATTTGTGTGAAAACAAGGTCCAATCAGTCTTAAACGTTACAGGAAGGTAGAATCTATTGAGTTGTAAGTGATCTGAATGTTTCAAGATGATAGCACTTTCCTAAGGGGGTCAAACCATGTCCCAAAGGTCACCGGATCTGGTGTCAATTTAAAGAAGTAGTCCAGTTACACATTTGTGGGCTTATAACTTGGCTTCTGAATGTCCTAGAGAGATCAGGATTGTTTTAGTATACTCCAATCAACAGCCCCTACAACCTCAAAAAGGAATGGAGTCATTAGCACTTATGGTTTTTAAATGGCACCCAGAATTATGTTGCACGAAGCACAATTTCACATCATTCTGGGTTTATTTGTGTGAAAACAAGGTCCAGTCAGGCTGAAACTTTACAGGAAGGTAGAATCTATTGAGTTTTAAGTGATCTGAACGTTTCATGATGATAGCACTTTCCTAAGGGGGTCAAACCATGTCCCAAAGGTCACCGGATCTGGTGTCAATTTAAAGAAGTAGTCCAGTTACACATTTGTGGGCTTATAACTTGGCTTCTGAATGTCCTATCGAGATCAGGTTTGTTTTAATGTACTCCAATCAACAGCCCCTACAACCACAAAAAGGAATGGAGTCATTAGCACTTATGGTTTGTAATTGGCACCCAGAATTATGTTGCACGAAGCACAATTTCACATCATTCTGGGTCCATTTGTGTGAAAACAAGGTCCAATCAGGCTGAAACGCTACAAGAAGGTAGAATCTATTGAGTTGTAAGTGATCTGAACGTTTCAAAATGATCGCACATTCCTATAGGGGGTCAAACCATGTCCCAAAGGTCACCGGATCTGGTGTCAATTTAAAGAAGTAGTCCAGTTACACATTTGTGGGCTTATAACTTGGCTTCTGAATGTCCTAGAGAGATCAGGTTTGTTTTAGTATACTCCAATCAACAGCCCCTACAACCACAAAAAGGAATGGAGTCATTAGCACTTATGGTTTGTAAACGCACCCAGAATTATGTTGCACGAAGCACAATTTCACATCATTCTGGGTCCATTTGTGTGAAAACAAGGTCCAATCAGGCTGAAACGTCACAAGAAGGTAGAATCTATTGAGTTGTAAGTGATCTGAACGTTTCAAGATGATCGCACTTTCCTAAGGGGGTCAAACCATGTCCCAAAGGTCACCGGATCTGGTGTCACTTTAAAGAAGTTGTCCAGTTACACATTTGTGGGTTTATAACTTGGCTTCTGAATATCCTAGAGAGGTCAGGTTTGTTTTAGAGTACTCCAATTAACAGCCCCCATTACCCCAAAAAGGAATGGAGTCATTAGCACTTATGGTTTTTAAATGGCACCCAGAATTATGTTGCACGAAGCACAATTTCACATCATTCTGGGTCCAATTGTGTGAAAACAAGGTCCAATCAGGCTGAAACGTTACAGGAAGTTAGAATCTATTGAGTTGTAAGTGATCTGAAAGTTTCATGATGATCGCACATTCCTATAGGGGGCCAAACCATGTCCCAAAGGTCACCGGGCCTGGTGTCACTTTAAAGAAGTAGTCCAGTTACACCTTTGTGGGCTTATAACTTGGCTTCTGAATGTCCTAGAGAGGTCAGGTTTGTGTTAGTGTACTCCAATCAACAGCCCCTACAACCACAAAAAGGAATGGAGTCATTAGCACTTATGGTTTGTAAATGGCACCCAGAATTATGTTGCACGAAGCACAATTTCACATCATTCTGGGTCCATTTGTGTGAAAACAAGGTCCAATCAGGCTGAAACGTTACAGGAAGGTAGAATCTATTGAGTTGTAAGTGATCTGAACGTTTCATGATGATCGCACATTCCTATAGGGGGTCAAACCATGTCCCAAAGGTCACCGGGCCTGGTGTCACTTTAAAGAAGTAGTCCAGTTACACCTTTGTGGGCTTATAACTTGGCTTCTGAATGTCCTAGAGAGGTCAGGTTTGTTTTAGTGTACTCCAATCAACAGCCCCTACAACCACAAAAAGGAATGGAGTCATTAGCACTTATGGTTTGTAAATGGCACCCAGAATTATGTTGCACGAAGCACAATTTCACATCATTCTGGGTCCATTTGTGTGAAAACAAGGTCCAATCAGTCTTAAACGTTACAGGAAGGTAGAATCTATTGAGTTGTAAGTGATCTGAATGTTTCAAGATGATAGCACTTTCCTAAGGGGGTCAAACCATGTCCCAAAGGTCACCGGATCTGGTGTCAATTTAAAGAAGTAGTCCAGTTACACATTTGTGGGCTTATAACTTGGCTTCTGAATGTCCTAGAGAGATCAGGATTGTTTTAGTATACTCCAATCAACAGCCCCTACAACCTCAAAAAGGAATGGAGTCATTAGCACTTATGGTTTTTAAATGGCACCCAGAATTATGTTGCACGAAGCACAATTTCACATCATTCTGGGTTTATTTGTGTGAAAACAAGGTCCAGTCAGGCTGAAACTTTACAGGAAGGTAGAATCTCTTGAGTTTTAAGTGATCTGAACGTTTCATGATGATAGCACTTTCCTAAGGGGGTCAAACCATGTCCCAAAGGTCACCGGATCTGGTGTCAATTTAAAGAAGTAGTCCAGTTACACATTTGTGGGCTTATAACTTGGCTTCTGAATGTCCTATCGAGATCAGGTTTGTTTTAATGTACTCCAATCAACAGCCCCTACAACCACAAAAAGGAATGGAGTCATTAGCACTTATGGTTTGTAATTGGCACCCAGAATTATGTTGCACGAAGCACAATTTCACATCATTCTGGGTCCATTTGTGTGAAAACAAGGTCCAATCAGGCTGAAACGCTACAAGAAGGTAGAATCTATTGAGTTGTAAGTGATCTGAACGTTTCAAAATGATCGCACATTCCTATAGGGGGTCAAACCATGTCCCAAAGGTCACCGGATCTGGTGTCAATTTAAAGAAGTAGTCCAGTTACATATTTGTGGGCTTATAACTTGGCTTCTGAATGTCCTAGAGAGATCAGGTTTGTTTTAGTATACTCCAATCAACAGCCCCTACAACCACAAAAAGGAATGGAGTCATTAGCACTTATGGTTTGTAAACGCACCCAGAATTATGTTGCACGAAGCACAATTTCACATCATTCTGGGTCCATTTGTGTGAAAACAAGGTCCAATCAGGCTGAAACGTCACAAGAAGGTAGAATCTATTGAGTTGTAAGTGATCTGAACGTTTCAAGATGATCGCACTTTCCTAAGGGGGTCAAACCATGTCCCAAAGGTCACCGGATCTGGTGTCACTTTAAAGAAGTTGTCCAGTTACACATTTGTGGGTTTATAACTTGGCTTCTGAATATCCTAGAGAGGTCAGGTTTGTTTTAGAGTACTCCAATTAACAGCCCCCATTACCCCAAAAAGGAATGGAGTCATTAGCACTTATGGTTTTTAAATGGCACCCAGAATTATGTTGCACGAAGCACAATTTCACATCATTCTGGGTCCAATTGTGTGAAAACAAGGTCCAATCAGGCTGAAACGTTACAGGAAGTTAGAATCTATTGAGTTGTAAGTGATCTGAAAGTTTCATGATGATCGCACATTCCTATAGGGGGCCAAACCATGTCCCAAAGGTCACCGGGCCTGGTGTCACTTTAAAGAAGTAGTCCAGTTACACCTTTGTGGGCTTATAACTTGGCTTCTGAATGTCCTAGAGAGGTCAGGTTTGTTTTAGTGTACTCCAATCAACAGCCCCTACAACCACAAAAAGGAATGGAGTCATTAGCACTTATGGTTTGTAAATGGCACCCAGAATTATGTTGCACGAAGCACAATTTCACATCATTCTGGGTCCATTTGTGTGAAAACAAGGTCCAATCAGGCTGAAATGTTACAGGAAGGTAGAATCTATTGAGTTGTAAGTGATCTGAATGTTTCAAGATGATAGCACTTTCCTAAGGGGGTCAAACCATGTCCCAAAGGTCACCGGATCTGGTGTCAATTTAAAGAAGTAGTCCTGTTACACATTTGTGGGCTTATAACTTGGCTTCTGAATGTCCTAGAGAGATCAGGTTTGTTTTAGTATGCTCCAATCAACAGCCCCTACAATCACAAAGGAATGGAGTCATTAGCACTTATGGTTTTTAAATGGCACCCAGAATTATGTTGCACGAAGCACAATTTCACATCATTCTGGGTTCATTTGTGTGAAAACAAGGTCCAGTCAGGCTGAAACTTTACAGGAAGGTAGAATCTATTGAGTTTTAAGTGATCTGAACGTTTCATGATGATAGCACTTTCCTAAGGGGGTCAAACCATGTCCCAAAGGTCACCGGATCTGGTGTCAATTTAAAGAAGTAGTCCAGTTACACATTTGTGGGCTTATAACTTGGCTTCTGAATGTCCGATCGAGATCAGGTTTGTTTTAATGTACTCCAATCAACAGCCCCTACAACCACAAAAAGGAATGGAGTCATTAGCACTTATGGTTTGTAATTGGCACCCAGAATTATGTTGCACGAAGCACAATTTCACATCATTCTGGGTCCATTTGTGTGAAAACAAGGTCCAATCAGGCTGAAACGCTACAAGAAGGTAGAATCTATTGAGTTGTAAGTGATCTGAACGTTTCAAAATGATCGCACATTCCTATAGGGGGTCAAACCATGTCCCAAAGGTCACCGGATCTGGTGTCAATTTAAAGAAGTAGTCCAGTTACACATTTGTGGGCTTATAACTTGGCTTCTGAATGTCCTAGAGAGATCAGGTTTGTTTTAGTATACTCCAATCAACAGCCCCTACAACCACAAAAAGGAATGGAGTCATTAGCACTTATGGTTTGTAAACGCACCCAGAATTATGTTGCACGAAGCACAATTTCACATCATTCTGGGTCCATTTGTGTGAAAACAAGGTCCAATCAGGCTGAAACGTCACAAGAAGGTAGAATCTATTGAGTTGTAAGTGATCTGAACGTTTCAAGATGATCGCACTTTCCTAAGGGGGTCAAACCATGTCCCAAAGGTCACCGGATCTGGTGTCACTTTAAAGAAGTTGTCCAGTTACACATTTGTGGGTTTATAACTTGGCTTCTGAATATCCTAGAGAGGTCAGGTTTGTTTTAGAGTACTCCAATCAACAGCCCCCATTACCCCAAAAAGGAATGGAGTCATTAGCACTTATGGTTTTGAAATGGCACCCAGAATTATGTTGCACGAAGCACAATTTCACATCATTCTGGGTTCAATTGTGTGAAAACAAGGTCCAATCAGGCTGAAACGTTACAGGAAGTTTGAATCTATTGAGTTGTAAGTGATCTGAAAGTTTCATGATGATCGCACATTCCTATAGGGGGCCAAACCATGTCCCAAAGGTCACCGGGCCTGGTGTCACTTTAAAGAAGTAGTCCAGTTACACCTTTGTGGGCTTATAACTTGGCTTCTGAATGTCCTAGAGAGGTCAGGTTTGTTTTAGTGTACTCCAATCAACAGCCCCTACAACCACAAAAAGGAATGGAGTCATTAGCACTTATGGTTTGTAAATGGCACCCAGAATTATGTTGCACTAAGCACAATTTCACATCATTCTGGGTCCATTTGTGTGAAAACAAGGTCCAATCAGGCTGAAATGTTACAGGAAGGTAGAATCTATTGAGTTGTAAGTGATCTGAATGTTTCAAGATGATAGCACTTTCCTAAGGGGGTCAAACCATGTCCCAAAGGTCACCGGATCTGGTGTCAATTTAAAGAAGTAGTCCTGTTACACATTTGTGGGCTTATAACTTGACTTCTGAATGTCCTAGAGAGATCAGGTTTGTTTTAGTATACTCCAATCAACAGCCCCTACAATCACAAAGGAATGGAGTCATTAGCACTTATGGTTTTTAAATGGCACCCAGAATTATGTTGCACGAAGCACAATTTCACATCATTCTGGGTTCATTTGTGTGAAAACAAGGTCCAATCAGGCTGAAACGTTACAGGAAGTTAGAATCTATTGAGTTGTAAGTGATCTGAACGTTTCATGATGATAGCACTTTCCTAAGGGGGTCAAACCATGTCCCAAAGGTCACCGGATCTGGTGTCAATTTAAAGAAGTAGTCCAGTTACACATTTGTGGGCTTATAACTTGGCTTCTGAATGTCCTAGAGCGATCAGGTTTGTTTTAAAGTACTCCAATCAACAGCCCCTACAACCACAAAAAGGAATGGAGTCATTTAGCACTTATGGTTTGTAAATGGCACCCAGAATTATGTTGCACGAAGCACAATTTCACATCATTCAGGGTTCATTTGTGTGAAAACAAGGTCCAGTCAGGCTGAAACGTTACAGGATGGTAGAATCTATTGAGTTGTAAGTGATCTGAATGTTTCATGATGATAGCACTTTCCTAGGGGGGTCAAACCATGTCCCAAAGGTCACCGGATCTGGTGTCAATTTAAAGAAGTAGTCCAGTTACACATTTGTGGGCTTATAACTTGGCTTCTGAATGTCCTAAAGAGATCAGGTTTGTTTTAATGTACTCCAATCAACAGCCCCTACAACCACAAAAAGGAATGGAGTCATTAGCACTTATGGTTTGTAAATGGCACCCAGAATTATGTTGCACGAAGCACAATTTCACATCATTCTGGGTCCATTTATGTGAAAACAAGGTCCAATCAGGCTGAAACGCTACAAGAAGGTAGAATCTATTGAGTTGTAAGTGATCTGAACGTTTCAAGATGATCGCACATTCCTATAGGGGGTAAAACCATGTCCCAAAGGTCACCGGATCTGGTGTCAATAACTTGGCTTCTGAATGTCCTAGAGAGATCAGGTTTGTTTTAATGTACTCCAATCAACAGCCCCTACAACCACAAAAAGGAATGGAGTCATTAGCACTTATGGTTTGTAAATGGCACCCAGAATTATGTTGCACGAAGCACAATTTCACATCATTCTGGGTTCGTTTGTGTGCAAACAAGGTCCAATCAGGCTGAAACGTTACAGGAAGGTAGAATCTATTGAGTTGTAAGTGATCTGAACGTTTCATGATGATAGCACTTTCCTAAGGGGGTCAAACCATGTCCCAAAGGTCACCGGATCTGGTGTCAATTTAAAGAAGTAGTCCAGTTACACATTTGTGGGCTTATAACTTGGCTTCTGAATGTCCTAGAGCAATCAGGTTTGTTTTAATGTACTCCAATCAACAGCCCCTACAACCACAAAAAGGAATGGAGTCATTTAGCACTTATGGTTTGTAAATGGCACCCAGAATTATGTTGCACGAAGCACAATTTCACATCATTCTGGGTCCATTTGTGTGAAAACAAGGTCCAATCAGCCTGAAACGTTACAGGAAGGTAGAATCTATTGAGTTGTAAGTGATCTGAACGTTTCATGATGATCGCACATTCCTATAGGGGGTCAAACCATGTCCCAAAGGTCACCGGGCCTGGTGTCACTTTAAAGAAGTAGTCCAGTTACACCTTTGTGGACTTATAACTTGGCTTCTGAATGTCCTAGAGAGGTCAGGTTTGTTTTAGTGTACTCCAATCAACAGCCCCTACAACCACAAAAAGGAATGGAGTCATTAGCACTTATGGTTTTTAAATGACACCCAGAATTATGTTGCACGAAGCACAATTTCACATCATTCTGGGTTCATTTGTGTGAAAACAAGGTCCAGTCAGGCTGAAACGTTACAGGAAGGTAGAATCTATTGAGTTGTAAGTGATCTGAACGTTTCATGATGATAGCACTTTCCTAAGGGGGTCAAACCATGTCCCAAAGGTCACCGGATCTGGTGTCAATTTAAAGAAGTAGTCCAGTTACACATTTGTGGGCTTATAACTTGGCTTCTGAATGTCCTAGAGAGATCAGGTTTGTTTTAATGTACTCCAATCAACAGCCCCTACAATCACAAAAAGGAATGGAGTCATTAGCACTCATGGTTTGTAATTGGCACCCAGAATTATGTTAAACGAAGCACAATTTCACATCATTCTGGGTCCATTTGTGTGAAAACAAGGTCCAATCAGGCTGAAACGCTACAAGAAGGTAGAATCTATTGACTTGTAAGTGATCTGAACGTTTCAAGATGATCGCACATTCCTATAGGGGGTAAAACCATGTCCCAAAGGTCACCGGATCTGGTGTCAATTTAAAGAAGGAGTCCAGTTACACATTTGTGGGCTTATAACTTGGCTTCTGAATGTCCTAGAGAGGTCAGGTTACTTTTAGTGTACTCCAGTCAACAGCCCCTACAACCACAAAAAGGAATGGAGTCATTAGCACTTATGGTTTGTAAATGGCACCCAGAATTATGTTGCACGAAGCACAATTTCACATCATTCTGGGTCCATTTATGTGAAAACAAGGTCCAATCAGGCTGAAACGCTACAAGAAGGTAGAATCTATTGAGTTGTAAGTGATCTGAACGTTTCAAGATGATCGCACATTCCTATAGGGGGTAAAACCATGTCCCAAAGGTCACCGGATCTGGTGTCAATAACTTGGCTTCTGAATGTCCTAGAGAGATCAGGTTTGTTTTAATGTACTCCAATCAACAGCCCCTACAACCACAAAAAGGAATGGAGTCATTAGCACTTATGGTTTGTAAATGGCACCCAGAATTATGTTGCACGAAGCACAATTTCACATCATTCTGGGTTCGTTTGTGTGCAAACAAGGTCCAATCAGGCTGAAACGTTACAGGAAGGTAGAATCTATTGAGTTGTAAGTGATCTGAACGTTTCATGATGATAGCACTTTCCTAAGGGGGTCAAACCATGTCCCAAAGGTCACCGGATCTGGTGTCAATTTAAAGAAGTAGTCCAGTTACACATTTGTGGGCTTATAACTTGGCTTCTGAATGTCCTAGAGCAATCAGGTTTGTTTTAATGTACTCCAATCAACAGCCCCTACAACCACAAAAAGGAATGGAGTCATTTAGCACTTATGGTTTGTAAATGGCACCCAGAATTATGTTGCACGAAGCACAATTTCACATCATTCTGGGTCCATTTGTGTGAAAACAAGGTCCAATCAGCCTGAAACGTTACAGGAAGGTAGAATCTATTGAGTTGTAAGTGATCTGAACGTTTCATGATGATCGCACATTCCTATAGGGGGTCAAACCATGTCCCAAAGGTCACCGGGCCTGGTGTCACTTTAAAGAAGTAGTCCAGTTACACCTTTGTGGACTTATAACTTGGCTTCTGAATGTCCTAGAGAGGTCAGGTTTGTTTTAGTGTACTCCAATCAACAGCCCCTACAACCACAAAAAGGAATGGAGTCATTAGCACTTATGGTTTTTAAATGACACCCAGAATTATGTTGCACGAAGCACAATTTCACATCATTCTGGGTTCATTTGTGTGAAAACAAGGTCCAGTCAGGCTGAAACGTTACAGGAAGGTAGAATCTATTGAGTTGTAAGTGATCTGAACGTTTCATGATGATAGCACTTTCCTAAGGGGGTCAAACCATGTCCCAAAGGTCACCGGATCTGGTGTCAATTTAAAGAAGTAGTCCAGTTACACATTTGTGGGCTTATAACTTGGCTTCTGAATGTCCTAGAGAGATCAGGTTTGTTTTAATGTACTCCAATCAACAGCCCCTACAATCACAAAAAGGAATGGAGTCATTAGCACTTATGGTTTGTAATTGGCACCCAGAATTATGTTAAACGAAGCACAATTTCACATCATTCTGGGTCCATTTGTGTGAAAACAAGGTCCAATCAGGCTGAAACGCTACAAGAAGGTAGAATCTATTGACTTGTAAGTGATCTGAACGTTTCAAGATGATCGCACATTCCTATAGGGGGTAAAACCATGTCCCAAAGGTCACCGGATCTGGTGTCAATTTAAAGAAGGAGTCCAGTTACACATTTGTGGGCTTATAACTTGGCTTCTGAATGTCCTAGAGAGGTCAGGTTTGTTTTAGTGTACTCCAGTCAACAGCCCCTACAACCACAAAAAGGAATGGAGTCATTAGCACTTATGGTTTGTAAATGGCACCCAGAATTATGTTGCACGAAGCACAATTTCACATCATTCTGGGTTCATTTGTGTGAAAACAAGGTCCAGTCAGGCTGAAACATTACAGGAAGGTAGAATCTATTGAGTTGTAAGTGATCTGAATGTTTCATGATGATAGCACTTTCCTAGGGGGGGTCAAACCATGTCCCAAAGGTCACCGGATCTGGTGTTAATTTAAAGAAGTAGTCCAGTTACACATTTGTGGGCTTATAACTTGGCTTCTGAATGTCCTAGAGAGATCAGGTTTGTTTTAGTATACTCCAATCAACAGCCCCTACAACCACAAAAAGGAATGGAGTCATTAGCACTTATGGTTTTTAAATGGCACCCAGAATTATGTTGCACGAAGCACAATTTCACATCATTCTGGGTCCATTTGTGTGAAAACAAGGTCCAATCAGGCTGAAACGCTACAAGAAGGTAGAATCTATTGACTTGTAAGTGGTCTGAACGTTTCAAGATGATCGCACATTCCTATAGGGGGTAAAACCATGTCCCAAAGGTCACCGGATCTGGTGTCAATTTAAAGAAGTAGTCCAGTTACACATTTGTGGGCTTATAACTTGGCTCCTGAATGTCCTAGAGCGATCAGGTTTGTTTTAATGTACTCCAATCAACAGCCCCTACAACCACAAAAAGGAATGGAGTCATTTAGCACTTATGGTTTGTAAATGGCACCCAGAATTATGTTGCACGAAGCACAATTTCACATCATTCTGGGTCCATTTGTGTGAAAACAAGGTCCAATCAGGCTGAAACGTTACAGGAAGGTAGAATCTATTGACTTGTAAGTGATCTGAACGTTTCAAGATGATCGCACATTCCTATAGGGGGTAAAACCATGTCCCAAAGGTCACCGGATCTGGTGTCAATTTAAAGAAGTAGTCCAGTTACACATTTGTGGGCTTATAACTTGGCTTCTGAATGTCCTAGAGAGGTCAGGTTTGTTTTAATGTACTCCAATTAACAGCCCCTACAACCACAAAAAGGAATGGAGTCATTAGCACTTATGGTTTGTAAATGGCACCCAGAATTATGTTGCACGAAGCACAATTTCACATCATTCTGGGTTCATTTGTGTGAAAACAAGGTCCAATCAGGCTGAAACGTTACAGGAAGGTAGAATCTATTGAGTTGTAAGTGATCTGAACGTTTCATGATGATAGCACTTTCCTAAGGCGGTCAAACCATGTCCCAAAGGTCACCGGATCTGGTGTCAATTTAAAGAAGTAGTCCAGTTACACATTTGTGGGCTTATAACTTGGCTCCTAAATGTCCTAAAGCGATCAGGTTTGTTTTAATGTACTCCAATCAACAGCCCCTACAACCACAAAAAGGAATGGAGTCATTTAGCACTTATGGTTTGTAAATGGCACCCAGAATTATGTTGCACGAAGCACAATTTCACATCATTCTGGGTCCATTTGTGTGAAAACAAGGTCCAATCAGGCTGAAACCTTACAGGAAGGTAGAATCTATTGAGTTGTAAGTGATCTGAACGTTTCATGATGATCGCACATTCCTATAGGGGGTCAAACCATGTCCCAAAGGTCACCGGGCCTGGTGTCACTTTAAAGAAGTAGTCCAGTTACACCTTTGTGGGCTTATAACTTGGCTTCTGAATGTCCTAGAGAGGTCATGTTTGTTTTACTGTACTCCAATCAACAGCCCCTACAACCACAAAAAGGAATGGAGTCATAAGCACTTATGGTTTGTAAATGGCACCCAGAATTATGTTGCACGAAGCACAATTTCACATCATTCTGGGTCCATTTGTGTGAAAACAAGGTCCAATCAGGCTGAAACGTTACAGGAAGGTAGAATCTATTGAGTTGTAAGTGATCTGAATGTTTCAAGATGATAGCACTTTCCTAAGGGGGTCAAACCATGTCCCAAAGGTCACCGGATCTGGTGTCAATTTAAAGAAGTAGTCCAGTTACACATTTGTGGGCTTATAACTTGGCTTCTGAATGTCCTAGAGAGATCAGGTTTGTTTTAGTATACTCCAATCAACAGCCCCTACAATCACAAAAAGGAATGGAGTCATTAGCACTTATGGTTTTTAAATGGGACCCAGAATTATGTTGCACGAAGCACAATTTCACATCATTCTGGGTTCATTTGTGTGAAAACAAGGTCCAGTCAGGCTGAAACGTTACAGGAAGGTAGAATCTATTGAGTTGTAAGTGATCTGAACGTTTCATGATGATAGCACTTTCCTAAGGGGGTCAAACCATGTCCCAAAGGTCACCGGTTCTGTGGTCAATTTAAAGAAGTAGTCCAGTTACACATTAGTGGGCTTATAACTTGGCTTCTGAATGTCCTAGAGAGATCAGGTTTGTTTTAATGTACTCCAATCAACAGCCCCTACAACCACAAAAAGGAATGGAGTCATTAACACTTATGGTTTGTAATTGGCACCCAGAATTATGTTGCACGAAGCACAATTTCACATCATTCTGGGTCCATTTGTGTGAAAACAAGGTCCAATCAGGCTGAAACGCTACAAGAAGGTAGAATCTATTGAGTTGTAAGTGATCTGAACGTTTCAAGATGATCGCACATTCCTGTAGGGGGTAAAACCATGTTCCAAAGGTCACCGGATCTGGTGTCAATTTAAAGAAGTAGTCCAGTTACACATTTGTGGGCTTATAACTTGGCTTCTGAATGTCCTAGAGAGATCAGGTTTGTTTTAGTGTACTCCAATCAACAGCCCCTACAATCACAAAAAGGAATGGAGTCATTAGCACGTATGGTTTTTAAATGGCACCCAGAATTATGTTGCACAAAGCACAATTTCACATCATTCTGGGTTCATTTGTGTGAAAACAAGGTCCAATCAACTGAAACGTTACAGGAAGATAGAATCTATTGAGTTGTAAGTGATCTGAACGTTTCATGATGATAGCACTATCCTAAGGGGGTCAAACCATGTCCCAAAGGTCACCGGATCTGGTGTCAATTTAAAGAAGTAGTCCAGTTACACCTTTGTGGGCTTATAACTTGGCTTCTGAATGTCCTAGAGAGATCAGGTTTGTTTTAGTATACTCCAATCAACAGCCCCTACAATCACAAAAAGGAATGGAGTCATTAGCACTTATGGTTTTTAAATGGCACCCAGAATTATGTTGCACGAAGCACAATTTCACATCATTCTGGGTTCATTTGTGTGAAAACAAGGCCCAGTCAGGCTGAAACTTTACAGGAAGGTAGAATCTATTGAGTTGTAAGTTATCTGAACGTTTCATGATGATAGCACTTTCCTAAGGGGGTCAAACCATGTCCCAAAGGTCACCGGATCTGGTGTCAATTTAAAGAAGTAGTCCAGTTACACATTTGTGGGCTTATAACTTGGCTTCTGAATGTCCTAGAGAGATCAGGTTTGTTTTAATGTACTCCAATCAACAGCCCCTACAACCACAAAAAGGAATGGAGTCATTAGCACTTATGGTTTGTAATTGGCACCCAGAGTTATGTTGCACGAAGCACAATTTCACATCATTCTGGGTTCATTTGTTTGAAAACAAGGTCCAATCAGGCTGAAACGCTACAAGAAGGTAGAATCTATTGAGTTGTAAGTGATCTGAACGTTTCAAGATGATAGCACATTCCTATTGGGGGTAAAACCATGTCCCAAAGGTCACCGGATCTGGTGTCAATTTAAAGAAGTAGTCCAGTTACACATTTGTGGGCTTATAACTTGGCTTCTGAATGTCCTAGAGCGATCAGGTTTGTTTTAATGTACTCCAATCAACAGCCCCTACAACCACAAAAAGGAATGGAGTCATTTAGCACTTATGGTTTGTAAATGGCACCCAGAATTATGTTGCACGAAGCACAATTTCACATCATTCTGGGACCATTTGTGTGAAAACAAGGTCCAATCAGGCTGAAACGTTACAGGAAGGTAGAATCTATTGAGTTGTAAGTGATCTGAACGTTTCACGATGATAGCACTTTCCTAACGGGGTCAAACCATGTCCCAAAGGTCACCGGATCTGGTGTCAATTTAAAGAAGTAGTCCAGTTACACATTTGTGGGCTTATAACTTGGCTTCTGAATGTCCTAGAGAGATCAGGTTTGTTTTAGTGTACTCCAATCAACAGCCCCTACAACCACAAAAAGGAATGGAGTCATTAGCACTTATGGTTTGTAAATGGCACCCAGAATTATGTTGCACGAAGCACAATTTCACATCATTCTGGGTCCATTTGTGTGAAAACAAGGTCCAATCAGGCTGAAACGTTACAAGAAGGTAGAATCTATTGAGTTGTAAGTGATCTGAACGTTTCATGATGATTGCACATTCCTATAGGGGGTCAAACCATGTCCCAAAGGTCACCGGGCCTGGTGTCACTTTAAAGAAGTAGTCCAGTTACACCTTTTAGGGCTTATAACTTGGCTTCTGAATGTCCTAGAGAGGTCAGGTTTGTTTTAGTGTACTCCAATCAACAGCCCCTACAACCACAAAAAGGAATGGAGTCATTAGCACTTATGGTTTGTAAATGGCACCCAGAATTATGTTGCACAAAGCACAATTTCACATCATTCTGGGTCCATTTGTGTGAAAACAAGGTCCAATCAGGCTGAAACGTTACAGGAAGGTAGAATCTATTGAGTTGTAAGTGATCTGAATGTTTCAAGATGATAGCACTTTCCTAAAGGGGGTCAAACCATGTCCCAAAGGTCACCGGATCTGGTGTCAATTTAAAGAAGTAGTCCAGTTACACATTTGTGGGCTTATAACTTGGCTTCTGAATGTCCTAGAGAGATCACATTTGTTTTAGTATACTCCAATCAACAGCCCCTACAATCACAAAAAGGAATGGAGTCATTAGCACTTATGGTTTTTAAATGGCACCCAGAATTATGTTGCACGAAGCACAATTTCACATCATTCTGGGTTCATTTGTGTGAAAACAAGGTCCAGTCAGGCTGAAACGTTACAGTAAGGTAGAATCTATTGAGTTGTAAGTGATCTGAACGTTTCACGATGATAGCACTTTCCTAACGGGGTCAAACCATGTCCCAAAGGTCACCGTATCTGGTGTCAATTTAAAGAAGTAGTCCAGTTACACATTTGTGGGCTTATAACTTGGCTTCTGAATGTCCTAGAGAGATCAGGTTTGTTTTAGTGTACTCCAATCAACAGCCCCTACAACCACAAAAAGGAATGGAGTCATTAGCACTTATGGTTTGTAAATGGCACCCAGAATTATGTTGCACGAAGCACAATTTCACATCATTCTGGGTCCATTTGAGTGAAAACAAGGTCCAATCAGGCTGAAACGTTACAAGAAGGTAGAATCTATTGAGTTGTAAGTGATCTGAATGTTTCATGATGATCGCACATTCCTATAGGGGGTCAAACCATGTCCCAAAGGTCACCGGGCCTGGTGTCACTTTAAAGAAGTAGTCCAGTTACACCTTTGTGGGCTTATAACGTGGCTTCTGAATGTCCTAGAGAGGTTAGGTTTGTTTTAGTGTACTCCAATCAAAAGCCCCTACAACCACAAAAAGGAATGGAGTCATTAGCACTTATGGTTTGTAAATGGCACCCAGAATTATGTTGCACGAAGCACAATTTCACATCATTCTGGGTTTATTTGTGTGAAAACAAGGTCCAATCAGGCTGAAACGTTACAGGAAGGTAGAATCTATTGAGTTGTAAGTGATCTGAACGTTTCAAGATGATCGCACATTCCTGTAGGGGGTAAAACCATGTTCCAAAGGTCACCGGATCTGGTGTCAATTTAAAGAAGTAGTCCAGTTACACATTTGTGGGCTTATAACTTGGCTTCTGAATGTCCTAGAGAGATCAGGTTTGTTTTAGTGTACTCCAATCAACAGCCCCTACAATCACAAAAAGGAATGGAGTCATTAGCACTTATGGTTTTTAAATGGCACCCAGAATTATGTTGCACAAAGCACAATTTCACATCATTCTGGGTTCATTTGTGTGAAAACAAGGTCCAATCAACTGAAACGTTACAGGAAGATAGAATCTATTGAGTTGTAAGTGATCTGAACGTTTCATGATGATAGCACTTTCCTAAGGGGGTCAAACCATGTCCCAAAGGTCACCGGATCTGGTGTCAATTTAAAGAAGTAGTCCAGTTACACATTTGTGGGCTTATAACTTGGCTTCTGAATGTCCTAGAGAGATCAGGTTTGTTTTAGTATACTCCAATCAACAGCCCCTACAATCACAAAAAGGAATGGAGTCATTAGCACTTATGGTTTTTAAATGGCACCCAGAATTATGTTGCACGAAGCACAATTTCACATCATTCTGGGTTCATTTGTGTGAAAACAAGGCCCAGTCAGGCTGAAACTTTACAGGAAGGTAGAATCTATTGAGTTGTAAGTTATCTGAACGTTTCATGATGATAGCACTTTCCTAAGGGGGTCAAACCATGTCCCAAAGGTCACCGGATCTGGTGTCAATTTAAAGAAGTAGTCCAGTTACACATTTGTGGGCTTATAACTTGGCTTCTGAATGTCCTAGAGAGATCAGGTTTGTTTTAATGTACTCCAATCAACAGCCCCTACAACCACAAAAAGGAATGGAGTCATTCGCACTTATGGTTTGTAATTGGCACCCAGAGTTATGTTGCACGAAGCACAATTTCACATCATTCTGGGTTCATTTGTTTGAAAACAAGGTCCAATCAGGCTGAAACGCTACAAGAAGGTAGAATCTATTGAGTTGTAAGTGATCTGAACGTTTCAAGATGATAGCACATTCCTATTGGGGGTAAAACCATGTCCCAAAGGTCACCGGATCTGGTGTCAATTTAAAGAAGTAGTCCAGTTACACATTTGTGGGCTTATAACTTGGCTTCTGAATGTCCTAGAGAGATCAGGTTTGTTTTAGTATACTCCAATCAACAGCCCCTACAATCACAAAAAGGAATGGAGTCATTAGCACTTATGGTTTTTAAATGGCACCCAGAATTATGTTGCACGAAGCACAATTTCACATCATTCTGGGTTCATTTGTGTGAAAACAAGGCCCAGTCAGGCTGAAACTTTACAGGAAGGTAGAATCTATTGAGTTGTAAGTTATCTGAACGTTTCATGATGATAGCACTTTCCTAAGGGGGTCAAACCATGTCCCAAAGGTCACCGGATCTGGTGTCAATTTAAAGAAGTAGTCCAGTTACACATTTGTGGGCTTATAACTTGGCTTCTGAATGTCCTAGAGAGATCAGGTTTGTTTTAATGTACTCCAATCAACAGCCCCTACAACCACAAAAAGGAATGGAGTCATTTAGCACTTATGGTTTGTAAATGGCACCCAGAATTATGTTGCACGAAGCACAATTTCACATCATTCTGGTACCATTTGTGTGAAAACAAGGTCCAATCAGGCTGAAACGTTACAGGAAGGTAGAATCTATTGAGTTGTAAGTGATCTGAACGTTTCACGATGATAGCACTTTGCTAACGGGGTCAAACCATGTCCCAAAGGTCACCGGATCTGGTGTCAATTTAAAGAAGTAGTCCAGTTACACATTTGTGGGCTTATAACTTGGCTTCTGAATGTCCTAGAGAGATCAGGTTTGTTTTAGTGTACTCCAATCAACAGCCCCTACAACCACAAAAAGGAATGGAGTCATTAGCACTTATGGTTTGTAAATGGCACCCAGAATTATGTTGCACGAAGCACAATTTCACATCATTCTGGGTCCATTTGTGTGAAAACAAGGTCCAATCAGGCTGAAACGTTACAAGAAGGTAGAATCTATTGAGTTGTAAGTGATCTGAACGTTTCATGATGATTGCACATTCCTATAGGGGGTCAAACCATGTCCCAAAGGTCACCGGGCCTGGTGTCACTTTAAAGAAGTAGTCCAGTTACACCTTTTAGGGCTTATAACTTGGCTTCTGAATGTCCTAGAGAGGTCAGGTTTGTTTTAGTGTACTCCAATCAACAGCCCCTACAACCACAAAAAGGAATGGAGTCATTAGCACTTATGGTTTGTAAATGGCACCCAGAATTATGTTGCACAAAGCACAATTTCACATCATTCTGGGTCCATTTGTGTGAAAACAAGGTCCAATCAGGCTGAAACGTTACAGGAAGGTAGAATCTATTGAGTTGTAAGTGATCTGAATGTTTCAAGATGATAGCACTTTCCTAAGGGGGTCAAACCATGTCCCAAAGGTCACCGGATCTGGTGTCAATTTAAAGAAGTAGTCCAGTTACACATTTGTGGGCTTATAACTTGGCTTCTGAATGTCCTAGAGAGATCACGTTTGTTTTAGTATACTCCAATCAACAGCCCCTACAATCACAAAAAGGAATGGAGTCATTAGCACTTATGGTTTTTAAATGGCACCCAGAATTATGTTGCACGAAGCACAATTTCACATCATTCTGGGTTCATTTGTGTGAAAACAAGGTCCAGTCAGGCTGAAACGTTACAGTAAGGTAGAATCTATTGAGTTGTAAGTGATCTGAACGTTTCACGATGATAGCACTTTCCTAACGGGGTCAAACCATGTCCCAAAGGTCACCGTATCTGGTGTCAATTTAAAGAAGTAGTCCAGTTACACATTTGTGGGCTTATAACTTGGCTTCTGAATGTCCTAGAGAGATCAGGTTTGTTTTAGTGTACTCCAATCAACAGCCCCTACAACCACAAAAAGGAATGGAGTCATTAGCACTTATGGTTTGTAAATGGCACCCAGAATTATGTTGCACGAAGCACAATTTCACATCATTCTGGGTCCATTTGAGTGAAAACAAGGTCCAATCAGGCTGAAACGTTACAAGAAGGTAGAATCTATTGAGTTGTAAGTGATCTGAATGTTTCATGATGATCACACATTCCTATAGGGGGTCAAACCATGTCCCAAAGGTCACCGGATCTGGTGTCAATTTAAAGAAGTAGTCCAGTTACACATTTGTGGGCTTATAACTTGGCTTCTGAATGTCCTAGAGAGATCAGGTTTGTTTTAGTATACTCCAATCAACAGCCCCTACAATCACAAAAAGGAATGGAGTCATTAGCACTTATGGTTTTTAAATGGCACCCAGAATTATGTTGCACGAAGCACAATTTCACATCATTCTGGGTTCATTTGTGTGAAAACAAGGCCCAGTCAGGCTGAAACTTTACAGGAAGGTAGAATCTATTGAGTTGTAAGTTATCTGAACGTTTCATGATGATAGCACTTTCCTAAGGGGGTCAAACCATGTCCCAAAGGTCACCGGATCTGGTGTCAATTTAAAGAAGTAGTCCAGTTACACATTTGTGGGCTTATAACTTGGCTTCTGAATGTCCTAGAGAGATCAGGTTTGTTTTAATGTACTCCAATCAACAGCCCCTACAACCACAAAAAGGAATGGAGTCATTAGCACTTATGGTTTGTAATTGGCACCCAGAGTTATGTTGCACGAAGCACAATTTCACATCATTCTGGGTTCATTTGTTTGAAAACAAGGTCCAATCAGGCTGAAACGCTACAAGAAGGTAGAATCTATTGAGTTGTAAGTGATCTGAACGTTTCAAGATGATAGCACATTCCTATTGGGGGTAAAACCATGTCCCAAAGGTCACCGGATCTGGTGTCAATTTAAAGAAGTAGTCCAGTTACACATTTGTGGGCTTATAACTTGGCTTCTGAATGTCCTAGAGCGATCAGGTTTGTTTTAATGTACTCCAATCAACAGCCCCTACAACCACAAAAAGGAATGGAGTCATTTAGCACTTATGGTTTGTAAATGGCACCCAGAATTATGTTGCACGAAGCACAATTTCACATCATTCTGGGACCATTTGTGTGAAAACAAGGTCCAATCAGGCTGAAACGTTACAGGAAGGTAGAATCTATTGAGTTGTAAGTGATCTGAACGTTTCACGATGATAGCACTTTCCTAACGGGGTCAAACCATGTCCCAAAGGTCACCGGATCTGGTGTCAATTTAAAGAAGTAGTCCAGTTACACATTTGTGGGCTTATAACTTGGCTTCTGAATGTCCTAGAGAGATCAGGTTTGTTTTAGTGTACTCCAATCAACAGCCCCTACAACCAAAAAAAGGAATGGAGTAATTAGCACTTATGGTTTGTAAATGGCACCCAGAATTATGTTGCACGAAGCACAATTTCACATCATTCTGGGTCCATTTGTGTGAAAACAAGGTCCAATCAGGCTGAAACGTTACAAGAAGGTAGAATCTATTGAGTTGTAAGTGATCTGAACGTTTCATGATGATTGCACATTCCTATAGGGGGTCAAACCATGTCCCAAAGGTCACCGGGCCTGGTGTCACTTTAAAGAAGTAGTCCAGTTACACCTTTTAGGGCTTATAACTTGGCTTCTGAATGTCCTAGAGAGGTCAGGTTTGTTTTAGTGTACTCCAATCAACAGCCCCTACAACCACAAAAAGGAATGGAGTCATTAGCACTTATGGTTTGTAAATGGCACCCAGAATTATGTTGCACAAAGCACAATTTCACATCATTCTGGGTCCATTTGTGTGAAAACAAGGTCCAATCAGGCTGAAACGTTACAGGAAGGTAGAATCTATTGAGTTGTAAGTGATCTGAATGTTTCAAGATGATAGCACTTTCCTAAGGGGGTCAAACCATGTCCCAAAGGTCACCGGATGTGGTGTCAATTTAAAGAAGTAGTCCAGTTACACATTTGTGGGCTTATAACTTGGCTTCTGAATGTCCTAGAGAGATCACGTTTGTTTTAGTATACTCCAATCAACAGCCCCTACAATCACAAAAAGGAATGGAGTCATTAGCACTTATGGTTTTTAAATGGCACCCAGAATTATGTTGCACGAAGCACAATTTCACATCATTCTGGGTTCATTTGTGTGAAAACAAGGTCCAGTCAGGCTGAAACGTTACAGTAAGGTAGAATCTATTGAGTTGTAAGTGATCTGAACGTTTCACGATGATAGCACTTTCCTAACGGGGTCAAACCATGTCCCAAAGGTCACCGTATCTGGTGTCAATTTAAAGAAGTAGTCCAGTTACACATTTGTGGGCTTATAACTTGGCTTCTGAATGTCCTAGAGAGATCAGGTTTGTTTTAGTGTACTCCAATCAACAGCCCCTACAACCACAAAAATGAATGGAGTCATTAGCACTTATGGTTTGTAAATGGCACCCAGAATTATGTTGCACGAAGCACAATTTCACATCATTCTGGGTCCATTTGAGTGAAAACAAGGTCCAATCAGGCTGAAACGTTACAAGAAGGTAGAATCTATTGAGTTGTAAGTGATCTGAATGTTTCATGATGATCGCACATTCCTATAGGGGGTCAAACCATGTCCCAAAGGTCACCGGATCTGGTGTCAATTTAAAGAAGTAGTCCAGTTACACATTTGTGGGCTTATAACTTGGCTTCTGAATGTCCTAGAGAGATCAGGTTTGCTTTAGTATACTCCAATCAACAGCCCCTACAATCACAAAAAGGAATGGAGTCATTAGCACTTATGGTTTTTAAATGGCACCCAGAATTATGTTGCACGAAGCACAATTTCACATCATTCTGGGTTCATTTGTGTGAAAACAAGGTCCAGTCAGGCTGAAACGTTACAGGAAGGTAGAATCTATTGAGTTGTAAGTGATCTGAACGTTTCATGATGATAGCACTTTCCTAAGGGGGTCAAACCATGTCCCAAAGGTCACCGGATCTGGTGTCAATTTAAAGAAGTAGTCCAGTTACACATTTGTGGGCTTATAACGTGGCTTCTGAATGTCCTAGAGAGATCAGGTTTGTTTTAATGTACTCCAATCAACAGCCCCTACAACCACAAAAAGGAAAGGAGTCATTAGCACTTATGGTTTGTAATTGTCACCCAGAATTATGTTGCACGAAGCACAATTTCACATCATTCTGGGTCAATTTGTGTGAAAACAAGGTCCAATCAGGCTGAAACGCTACAAGAAGGTAGAATCTATTGAGTTGTAAGTGATCTGAACGTTTCAAGATGATCGCACATTCCTATAGTGGGTAAAACCATGTCCCAAAAGTCACCGGGCCTGGTGTCACTTTAAAGAAGTAGTCCAGTTACACCTTTGTGGGCTTATAACGTGGCTTCTGAATGTCCTAGAGAGGTTAGGTTTGTTTTAGTGTACTCCAATCAAAAGCCCCTACAACCACAAAAAGGAATGGAGTCATTAGCACTTATGGTTTGTAAATGGCACCCAGAATTATGTTGCACGAAGCACAATTTCACATCATTCTGGGTTTATTTGTGTGAAAACAAGGTCCAATCAGGCTGAAACGTTACAGGAAGGTAGAATCTATTGAGTTGTAAGTGATCTGAACGTTTCAAGATGATCGCACATTCCTGTAGGGGGTAAAACCATGTTCCAAAGGTCACCGGATCTGGTGTCAATTTAAAGAAGTAGTCCAGTTACACATTTGTGGGCTTATAACTTGGCTTCTGAATGTCCTAGAGAGATCAGGTTTGTTTTAGTGTACTCCAATCAACAGCCCCTACAATCACAAAAAGGAATGGAGTCATTAGCACTTATGGTTTTTAAATGGCACCCAGAATTATGTTGCACAAAGCACAATTTCACATCATTCTGGGTTCATTTGTGTGAAAACAAGGTCCAATCAACTGAAACGTTACAGGAAGATAGAATCTATTGAGTTGTAAGTGATCTGAACGTTTCATGATGATAGCACTTTCCTAAGGGGGTCAAACCATGTCCCAAAGGTCACCGGATCTGGTGTCAATTTAAAGAAGTAGTCCAGTTACACATTTGTGGGCTTATAACTTGGCTTCTGAATGTCCTAGAGAGATCAGGTTTGTTTTAGTATACTCCAATCAACAGCCCCTACAATCACAAAAAGGAATGGAGTCATTAGCACTTATGGTTTTTAAATGGCACCCAGAATTATGTTGCACGAAGCACAATTTCACATCATTCTGGGTTCATTTGTGTGAAAACAAGGCCCAGTCAGGCTGAAACTTTACAGGAAGGTAGAATCTATTGAGTTGTAAGTTATCTGAACGTTTCATGATGATAGCACTTTCCTAAGGGGGTCAAACCATGTCCCAAAGGTCACCGGATCTGGTGTCAATTTAAAGAAGTAGTCCAGTTACACATTTGTGGGCTTATAACTTGGCTTCTGAATGTCCTAGAGAGATCAGGTTTGTTTTAATGTACTCCAATCAACAGCCCCTACAACCACAAAAAGGAATGGAGTCATTAGCACTTATGGTTTGTAATTGGCACCCAGAGTTATGTTGCACGGAGCACAATTTCACATCATTCTGGGTTCATTTGTTTGAAAACAAGGTCCAATCAGGCTGAAACGCTACAAGAAGGTAGAATCTATTGAGTTGTAAGTGATCTGAACGTTTCAAGATGATAGCACATTCCTATTGGGGGTAAAACCATGTCCCAAAGGTCACCGGATCTGGTGTCACTTTAAAGAAGTAGTCCAGTTACACATTTTTGGGCTTATAACTTGGCTTCTGAATGTCCTAGAGCGATCAGGTTTGTTTTAATGTACTCCAATCAACAGCCCCTACAACCACAAAAAGGAATGGAGTCATTTAGCACTTATGGTTTGTAAATGGCACCCAGAATTATGTTGCACGAAGCACAATTTCACATCATTCTGGGACCATTTGTGTGAAAACAAGGTCCAATCAGGCTGAAACGTTACAGGAAGGTAGAATCTATTGAGTTGTAAGTGATCTGAACGTTTCACGATGATAGCACTTTCCTAACGGGGTCAAACCATGTCCCAAAGGTCACCGGATCTGGTGTCAATTTAAAGAAGTAGTCCAGTTACACATTTGTGGGCTTATAACTTGGCTTCTGAATGTCCTAGAGAGATCAGGTTTGTTTTAGTGTACTCCAATCAACAGCCCCTACAACCACAAAAAGGAATGGAGTAATTAGCACTTATGGTTTGTAAATGGCACCCAGAATTATGTTGCACGAAGCACAATTTCACATCATTCTGGGTCCATTTGTGTGAAAACAAGGTCCAATCAGGCTGAAACGTTACAAGAAGGTAGAATCTATTGAGTTGTAAGTGATCTGAACGTTTCATGATGATTGCACATTCCTATAGGGGGTCAAACCATGTCCCAAAGGTCACCGGGCCTGGTGTCACTTTAAAGAAGTAGTCCAGTTACACCTTTTAGGGCTTATAACTTGGCTTCTGAATGTCCTAGAGAGGTCAGGTTTGTTTTAGTGTACTCCAATCAACAGCCCCTACAACCACAAAAAGGAATGGAGTCATTAGCACTTATGGTTTGTAAATGGCACCCAGAATTATGTTGCACAAAGCACAATTTCACATCATTCTGGGTCCATTTGTGTGAAAACAAGGTCCAATCAGGCTGAAACGTTACAGGAAGGTAGAATCTATTGAGTTGTAAGTGATCTGAATGTTTCAAGATGATAGCACTTTCCTAAGGGGGTCAAACCATGTCCCAAAGGTCACCGGATCTGGTGTCAATTTAAAGAAGTAGTCCAGTTACACATTTGTGGGCTTATAACTTGGCTTCTGAATGTCCTAGAGAGATCACGTTTGTTTTAGTATACTCCAATCAACAGCCCCTACAATCACAAAAAGGAATGGAGTCATTAGCACTTATGGTTTTTAAATGGCACCCAGAATTATGTTGCACGAAGCACAATTTCACATCATTCTGGGTTCATTTGTGTGAAAACAAGGTCCAGTCAGGCTGAAACGTTACAGTAAGGTAGAATCTATTGAGTTGTAAGTGATCTGAACGTTTCACGATGATAGCACTTTCCTAACGGGGTCAAACCATGTCCCAAAGGTCACCGTATCTGGTGTCAATTTAAAGAAGTAGTCCAGTTACACATTTGTGGGCTTATAACTTGGCTTCTGAATGTCCTAGAGAGATCAGGTTTGTTTTAGTGTACTCCAATCAACAGCCCCTACAACCACAAAAAGGAATGGAGTCATTAGCACTTATGGTTTGTAAATGGCACCCAGAATTATGTTGCACGAAGCACAATTTCACATCATTCTGGGTCCATTTGAGTGAAAACAAGGTCCAATCAGGCTGAAACGTTACAAGAAGGTAGAATCTATTGAGTTGTAAGTGATCTGAATGTTTCATGATGATCGCACATTCCTATAGGGGGTCAAACCATGTCCCAAAGGTCACCGGATCTGGTGTCAATTTAAAGAAGTAGTCCAGTTACACATTTGTGGGCTTATAACTTGGCTTCTGAATGTCCTAGAGAGATCAGGTTTGCTTTAGTATACTCCAATCAACAGCCCCTACAATCACAAAAAGGAATGGAGTCATTAGCACTTATGGTTTTTAAATGGCACCCAGAATTATGTTGCACGAAGCACAATTTCACATCATTCTGGGTTCATTTGTGTGAAAACAAGGTCCAGTCAGGCTGAAACGTTACAGGAAGGTAGAATCTATTGAGTTGTAAGTGATCTGAACGTTTCATGATGATAGCACTTTCCTAAGGGGGTCAAACCATGTCCCAAAGGTCACCGGATCTGGTGTCAATTTAAAGAAGTAGTCCAGTTACACATTTGTGGGCTTATAACGTGGCTTCTGAATGTCCTAGAGAGATCAGGTTTGTTTTAATGTACTCCAATCAACAGCCCCTACAACCACAAAAAGGAAAGGAGTCATTAGCACTTATGGTTTGTAATTGTCACCCAGAATTATGTTGCACGAAGCACAATTTCACATCATTCTGGGTCAATTTGTGTGAAAACAAGGTCCAATCAGGCTGAAACGCTACAAGAAGGTAGAATCTATTGAGTTGTAAGTGATCTGAACGTTTCAAGATGATCGCACATTCCTATAGTGGGTAAAACCATGTCCCAAAGGTCACCGGGCCTGGTGTCACTTTAAAGAAGTAGTCCAGTTACACCTTTGTGGGCTTATAACGTGGCTTCTGAATGTCCTAGAGAGGTTAGGTTTGTTTTAGTGTACTCCAATCAAAAGCCCCTACAACCACAAAAAGGAATGGAGTCATTAGCACTTATGGTTTGTAAATGGCACCCAGAATTATGTTGCACGAAGCACAATTTCACATCATTCTGGGTTTATTTGTGTGAAAACAAGGTCCAATCAGGCTGAAACGTTACAGGAAGGTAGAATCTATTGAGTTGTAAGTGATCTGAACGTTTCAAGATGATCGCACATTCCTGTAGGGGGTAAAACCATGTTCCAAAGGTCACCGGATCTGGTGTCAATTTAAAGAAGTAGTCCAGTTACACATTTGTGGGCTTATAACTTGGCTTCTGAATGTCCTAGAGAGATCAGGTTTGTTTTAGTGTACTCCAATCAACAGCCCCTACAATCACAAAAAGGAATGGAGTCATTAGCACTTATGGTTTTTAAATGGCACCCAGAATTATGTTGCACAAAGCACAATTTCACATCATTCTGGGTTCATTTGTGTGAAAACAAGGTCCAATCAACTGAAACGTTACAGGAAGATAGAATCTATTGAGTTGTAAGTGATCTGAACGTTTCATGATGATAGCACTTTCCTAAGGGGGTCAAACCATGTCCCAAAGGTCACCGGATCTGGTGTCAATTTAAAGAAGTAGTCCAGTTACACATTTGTGGGCTTATAACTTGGCTTCTGAATGTCCTAGAGAGATCAGGTTTGTTTTAGTATACTCCAATCAACAGCCCCTACAATCACAAAAAGGAATGGAGTCATTAGCACTTATGGTTTTTAAATGGCACCCAGAATTATGTTGCACGAAGCACAATTTCACATCATTCTGGGTTCATTTGTGTGAAAACAAGGCCCAGTCAGGCTGAAACTTTCTGGAAGGTAGAATCTATTGAGTTGTAAGTTATCTGAACGTTTCATGATGATAGCACTTTCCTAAGGGGGTCAAACCATGTCCCAAAGGTCACCGGATCTGGTGTCAATTTAAAGAAGTAGTCCAGTTACACATTTGTGGGCTTATAACTTGGCTTCTGAATGTCCTAGAGAGATCAGGTTTGTTTTAATGTACTCCAATCAACAGCCCCTACAACCACAAAAAGGAATGGAGTCATTCGCACTTATGGTTTGTAATTGGCACCCAGAGTTATGTTGCACGAAGCACAATTTCACATCATTCTGGGTTCATTTGTTTGAAAACAAGGTCCAATCAGGCTGAAACGCTACAAGAAGGTAGAATCTATTGAGTTGTAAGTGATCTGAACGTTTCAAGATGATAGCACATTCCTATTGGGGGTAAAACCATGTCCCAAAGGTCACCGGATCTGGTGTCAATTTAAAGAAGTAGTCCAGTTACACATTTGTGGGCTTATAACTTGGCTTCTGAATGTCCTAGAGCGATCAGGTTTGTTTTAATGTACTCCAATCAACAGCCCCTACAACCACAAAAAGGAATGGAGTCATTTAGCACTTATGGTTTGTAAATGGCACCCAGAATTATGTTGCACGAAGCACAATTTCACATCATTCTGGGACCATTTGTGTGAAAACAAGGTCCAATCAGGCTGAAACGTTACAGGAAGATAGAATCTATTGAGTTGTAAGTGATCTGAACGTTTCACGATGATAGCACTTTCCTAACGGGGTCAAACCATGTCCCAAAGGTCACCGGATCTGGTGTCAATTTAAAGAAGTAGTCCAGTTACACATTTGTGGGCTTATAACTTGGCTTCTGAATGTCCTAGAGAGATCAGGTTTGTTTTAGTGTACTCCAATCAACAGCCCCTACAACCACAAAAAGGAATGGAGTCATTAGCACTTATGGTTTGTAAATGGCACCCAGAATTATGTTGCACGAAGCACAATTTCACATCATTCTGGGTCCATTTGTGTGAAAACAAGGTCCAATCAGGCTGAAACGTTACAAGAAGGTAGAATCTATTGAGTTGTAAGTGATCTGAACGTTTCATGATGATTGCACATTCCTATAGGGGGTCAAACCATGTCCCAAAGGTCACCGGGCCTGGTGTCACTTTAAAGAAGTAGTCCAGTTCCACCTTTTAGGGCTTATAACTTGGCTTCTGAATGTCCTAGAGAGGTCAGGTTTGTTTTAGTGTACTCCAATCAACAGCCCCTACAACCACAAAAAGGAATGGAGTCATTAGCACTTATGGTTTGTAAATGGCACCCAGAATTATGTTGCACAAAGCACAATTTCACATCATTCTGGGTCCATTTGTGTGAAAACAAGGTCCAATCAGGCTGAAACGTTACAGGAAGGTAGAATCTATTGAGTTGTAAGTGATCTGAATGTTTCAAGATGATAGCACTTTCCTAAGGGGGTCAAACCATGTCCCAAAGGTCACCGGATCTGGTGTCAATTTAAAGAAGTAGTCCAGTTACACATTTGTGGGCTTATAACTTGGCTTCTGAATGTCCTAGAGAGATCACGTTTGTTTTAGTATACTCCAATCAACAGCCCCTACAATCACAAAAAGGAATGGAGTCATTAGCACTTATGGTTTTTAAATGGCACCCAGAATTATGTTGCACGAAGCACAATTTCACATCATTCTGGGTTCATTTGTGTGAAAACAAGGTCCAGTCAGGCTGAAACGTTACAGTAAGGTAGAATCTATTGAGTTGTAAGTGATCTGAACGTTTCACGATGATAGCACTTTCCTAACGGGGTCAAACCATGTCCCAAAGGTCACCGTATCTGGTGTCAATTTAAAGAAGTAGTCCAGTTACACATTTGTGGGCTTATAACTTGGCTTCTGAATGTCCTAGAGAGATCAGGTTTGTTTTAGTGTACTCCAATCAACAGCCCCTACAACCACAAAAAGGAATGGAGTCATTAGCACTTATGGTTTGTAAATGGCACCCAGAATTATGTTGCACGAACCACAATTTCACATCATTCTGGGTCCATTTGAGTGAAAACAAGGTCCAATCAGGCTGAAACGTTACAAGAAGGTAGAATCTATTGAGTTGTAAGTGATCTGAATGTTTCATGATGATCGCACATTCCTATAGGGGGTCAAACCATGTCCCAAAGGTCACCGGATCTGGTGTCAATTTAAAGAAGTAGTCCAGTTACAAATTTGTGGGCTTATAACTTGGCTTCTGAATGTCCTAGAGAGATCAGGTTTGTTTTAGTATACTCCAATCAACAGCCCCTACAATCACAAAAAGGAATGGAGTCATTAGCACTTATGGTTTTTAAATGGCACCCAGAATTATGTTGCACGAAGCACAATTTCACATCATTCTGGGTTCATTTGTGTGAAAACAAGGCCCAGTCAGGCTGAAACTTTACAGGAAGGTAGAATCTATTGAGTTGTAAGTTATCTGAACGTTTCATGATGATAGCACTTTCCTAAGGGGGTCAAACCATGTCCCAAAGGTCACCGGATCTGGTGTCAATTTAAAGAAGTAGTCCAGTTACACATTTGTGGGCTTATAACTTGGCTTCTGAATGTCCTAGAGAGATCAGGTTTGTTTTAATGTACTCCAATCAACAGCCCCTACAACCACAAAAAGGAATGGAGTCATTGGCACTTATGGTTTGTAATTGGCACCCAGAGTTATGTTGCACGAAGCACAATTTCACATCATTCTGGGTTCATTTGTTTGAAAACAAGGTCCAATCAGGCTGAAACGCTACAAGAAGGTAGAATCTATTGAGTTGTAAGTGATCTGAACGTTTCAAGATGATAGCACATTCCTATTGGGGGTAAAACCATGTCCCAAAGGTCACCGGATCTGGTGTCAATTTAAAGAAGTAGTCCAGTTACACATTTGTGGGCTTATAACTTGGCTTCTGAATGTCCTAGAGCGATCAGGTTTGTTTTAATGTACTCCAATCAACAGCCCCTACAACCACAAAAAGGAATGGAGTCATTTAGCACTTATGGTTTGTAAATGGCACCCAGAATTATGTTGCACGAAGCACAATTTCACATCATTCTGGGACCATTTGTGTGAAAACAAGGTCCAATCAGGCTGAAACGTTACAGGAAGGTAGAATCTATTGAGTTGTAAGTGATCTGAACGTTTCACGATGATAGCACTTTCCTAACGGGGTCGAACCATGTCCCAAAGGTCACCGGATCTGGTGTCAATTTAAAGAAGTAGTCCAGTTACACATTTGTGGGCTTATAACTTGGCTTCTGAATGTCCTAGAGAGATCAGGTTTGTTTTAGTGTACTCCAATCAACAGCCCCTACAACCACAAAAAGGAATGGAGTCATTAGCACTTATGGTTTGTAAATGGCACCCAGAATTATGTTGCACGAAGCACAATTTCACATCATTCTGGGTCCATTTGTGTGAAAACAAGGTCCAATCAGGCTGAAACGTTACAAGAAGGTAGAATCTATTGAGTTGTAAGTGATCTGAACGTTTCATGATGATTGCACATTCCTATAGGGGGTCAAACCATGTCCCAAAGGTCACCGGGCCTGGTGTCACTTTAAAGAAGTAGTCCAGTTACACCTTTTAGGGCTTATAACTTGGCTTCTGAATGTCCTAGAGAGGTCAGGTTTGTTTTAGTGTACTCCAATCAACAGCCCCTACAACCACAAAAAGGAATGGAGTCATTAGCACTTATGGTTTGTAAATGGCAACCAGAATTATGTTGCACAAAGCACAATTTCACATCATTCTGGGTCCATTTGTTTGAAAACAAGGTCCAATCAGGCTGAAACGTTACAGGAAGGTAGAATCTATTGAGTTGTAAGTGATCTGAATGTTTCAAGATGATAGCACTTTCCTAAGGGGGTCAAACCATGTCCCAAAGGTCACCGGATCTGGTGTCAATTTAAAGAAGTAGTCCAGTTACACATTTGTGGGCTTATAACTTGGCTTCTGAATGTCCTAGAGAGATCACGTTTGTTTTAGTATACTCCAATCAACAGCCCCTACAATCACAAAAAGGAATGGAGTCATTAGCACTTATGGTTTTTAAATGGCACCCAGAATTATGTTGCACGAAGCACAATTTCACATCATTCTGGGTTCATTTGTGTGAAAACAAGGTCCAGTCAGGCTGAAACGTTACAGTAAGGTAGAATCTATTGAGTTGTAAGTGATCTGAACGTTTCACGATGATAGCACTTTCCTAACGGGGTCAAACCATGTCCCAAAGGTCACCGTATCTGGTGTCAATTTAAAGAAGTAGTCCAGTTACACATTTGTGGGCTTATAACTTGGCTTCTGAATGTCCTAGAGAGATCAGGTTTGTTTTAGTGTACTCCAATCAACAGCCCCTACAACCACAAAAAGGAATGGAGTCATTAGCACTTATGGTTTGTAAATGGCACCCAGAATTATGTTGCACGAAGCACAATTTCACATCATTCTGGGTCCATTTGAGTGAAAACAAGGTCCAATCAGGCTGAAACGTTACAAGAAGGTAGAATCTATTGAGTTGTAAGTGATCTGAATGTTTCATGATGATCGCACATTCCTATAGGGGGTCAAACCATGTCCCAAAGGTCACCGGATCTGGTGTCAATTTAAAGAAGCAGTCCAGTTACACATTTGTGGGCTTATAACTTGGCTTCTGAATGTCCTAGAGAGATCAGGTTTGCTTTAGTATACTCCAATCAACAGCCCCTACAATCACAAAAAGGAATGGAGTCATTAGCACTTATGGTTTTTAAATGGCACCCAGAATTATGTTGCACGAAGCACAATTTCACATCATTCTGGGTTCATTTGTGTGAAAACAAGGTCCAGTCAGGCTGAAACGTTACAGGAAGGTAGAATCTATTGAGTTGTAAGTGATCTGAACGTTTCATGATGATAGCACTTTCCTAAGGGGGTCAAACCATGTCCCAAAGGTCACCGGATCTGGTGTCAATTTAAAGAAGTAGTCCAGTTACACATTTGTGGGCTTATAACGTGGCTTCTGAATGTCCTAGAGAGATCAGGTTTGTTTTAATGTACTCCAATCAACAGCCCCTACAACCACAAAAAGGAAAGGAGTCATTAGCACTTATGGTTTGTAATTGTCACCCAGAATTATGTTGCACGAAGCACAATTTCACATCATTCTGGGTCAATTTGTGTGAAAACAAGGTCCAATCAGGCTGAAACGCTACAAGAAGGTAGAATCTATTGAGTTGTAAGTGATCTGAACGTTTCAAGATGATCGCACATTCCTATAGTGGGTAAAACCATGTCCCAAAGGTCACCGGGCCTGGTGTCACTTTAAAGAAGTAGTCCAGTTACACATTTGTGGGCTTATAACTTGGCTTCTGAATGTCCTAGAGAGATCAGGTTTGTTTTAGTGTACTCCAATCAACAGCCCCTACAATCACAAAAAGGAATGGAGTCATTAGCACTTATGGTTTTTAAATGGCACCCAGAATTATGTTGCACAAAGCACAATTTCACATCATTCTGGGTTCATTTGTGTGAAAACAAGGTCCAATCAACTGAAACGTTACAGGAAGATAGAATCTATTGAGTTGTAAGTGATCTGAACGTTTCATGATGATAGCACTTTCCTAAGGGGGTCAAACCATGTCCCAAAGGTCACCGGATCTGGTGTCAATTTAAAGAAGTAGTCCAGTTACACATTTGTGGGCTTATAACTTGGCTTCTGAATGTCCTAGAGAGATCAGGTTTGTTTTAGTGTACTCCAATCAACAGCCCCTACAATCACAAAAAGGAATGGAGTCATTAGCACTTATGGTTTTTAAATGGCACCCAGAATTATGTTGCACAAAGCACAATTTCACATCATTCTGGGTTCATTTGTGTGAAAACAAGGTCCAATCAACTGAAACGTTACAGGAAGATAGAATCTATTGAGTTGTAAGTGATCTGAACGTTTCATGATGATAGCACTTTCCTAAGGGGGTCAAACCATGTCCCAAAGGTCACCGGATCTGGTGTCAATTTAAAGAAGTAGTCCAGTTACACATTTGTGGGCTTATAACTTGGCTTCTGAATGTCCTAGAGAGATCAGGTTTGTTTTAGTATACTCCAATCAACAGCCCCTACAATCACAAAAAGGAATGGAGTCATTAGCACTTATGGTTTTTAAATGGCACCCAGAATTATGTTGCACGAAGCACAATTTCACATCATTCTGGGTTCATTTGTGTGAAAACAAGGCCCAGTCAGGCTGAAACTTTACAGGAAGGTAGAATCTATTGAGTTGTAAGTTATCTGAACGTTTCATGATGATAGCACTTTCCTAAGGGGGTCAAACCATGTCCCAAAGGTCACCGGATCTGGTGTCAATTTAAAGAAGTAGTCCAGTTACACATTTGTGGGCTTATAACTTGGCTTCTGAATGTCCTAGAGAGATCAGGTTTGTTTTAATGTACTCCAATCAACAGCCCCTACAACCACAAAAAGGAATGGAGTCATTAGCACTTATGGTTTGTAATTGGCACCCAGAGTTATGTTGCACGAAGCACAATTTCACATCATTCTGGGTTCATTTGTTTGAAAACAAGGTCCAATCAGGCTGAAACGCTACAAGAAGGTAGAATCTATTGAGTTGTAAGTGATCTGAACGTTTCAAGATGATAGCACATTCCTATTGGGGGTAAAACCATGTCCCAAAGGTCACCGGATCTGGTGTCAATTTAAAGAAGTAGTCCAGTTACACATTTGTGGGCTTATAACTTGGCTTCTGAATGTCCTAGAGCGATCAGGTTTGTTTTAATGTACTCCAATCAACAGCCCCTACAACCACAAAAAGGAATGGAGTCATTTAGCACTTATGGTTTGTAAATGGCACCCAGAATTATGTTGCACGAAGCACAATTTCACATCATTCTGGGTTCATTTGTGTGAAAACAAGGTCCAATCAGGCTGAAACGTTACAGGAAGGTAGAATCTATTGAGTTGTAAGTGATCTGAACGTTTCACGATGATAGCACTTTCCTAACGGGGTCAAACCATGTCCCAAAGGTCAACGGATCTGGTGTCAATTTAAAGAAGTAGTCCAGTTACACATTTGTGGGCTTATAACTTGGCTTCTGAATGTCCTAGAGAGATCAGGTTTGTTTTAGTGTACTCCAATCAACAGCCCCTACAACCACAAAAAGGAATGGAGTCATTAGCACTTATGGTTTGTAAATGGCACCCAGAATTATGTTGCACGAAGCACAATTTCACATCATTCTGGGTCCATTTGTGTGAAAACAAGGTCCAATCAGGCTGAAACGTTACAAGAAGGTAGAATCTATTGAGTTGTAAGTGATCTGAACGTTTCATGATGATTGCACATTCCTATAGGGGGTCAAACCATGTCCCAAAGGTCACCGGGCCTGGTGTCACTTTAAAGAAGTAGTCCAGTTACACCTTTTAGGGCTTATAACTTGGCTTCTGAATGTCCTAGAGAGATCACGTTTGTTTTAGTATACTCCAATCAACAGCCCCTACAATCACAAAAAGGAATGGAGTCATTAGCACTTATGGTTTTTAAATGGCACCCAGAATTATGTTGCACGAAGCACAATTTCACATCATTCTGGGTTCATTTGTGTGAAAACAAGGTCCAGTCAGGCTGAAACGTTACAGTAAGGTAGAATCTATTGAGTTGTAAGTGATCTGAACGTTTCACGATGATAGCACTTTCCTAACGGGGTCAAACCATGTCCCAAAGGTCACCGTATCTGGTGTCAATTTAAAGAAGTAGTCCAGTTACACATTTGTGGGCTTATAACTTGGCTTCTGAATGTCCTAGAGAGATCAGGTTTGTTTTAGTGTACTCCAATCAACAGCCCCTACAACCACAAAAAGGAATGGAGTCATTAGCACTTATGGTTTGTAAATGGCACCCAGAATTATGTTGCACGAAGCACAATTTCACATCATTCTGGGTCCATTTGAGTGAAAACAAGGTCCAATCAGGCTGAAACGTTACAAGAAGGTAGAATCTATTGAGTTGTAAGTGATCTGAATGTTTCATGATGATCGCACATTCCTATAGGGGGTCAAACCATGTCCCAAAGGTCACCGGATCTGGTGTCAATTTAAAGAAGTAGTCCAGTTACACATTTGTGGGCTTATAACTTGGCTTCTGAATGTCCTAGAGAGATCAGGTTTGCTTTAGTATACTCCAATCAACAGCCCCTACAATCACAAAAAGGAATGGAGTCATTAGCACTTATGGTTTTTAAATGGCACCCAGAATTATGTTGCACGAAGCACAATTTCACATCATTCTGGGTTCATTTGTGTGAAAACAAGGTCCAGTCAGGCTGAAACGTTACAGGAAGGTAGAATCTATTGAGTTGTAAGTGATCTGAACGTTTCATGATGATAGCACTTTCCTAAGGGGGTCAAACCATGTCCCAAAGGTCACCGGATCTGGTGTCAATTTAAAGAAGTAGTCCAGTTACACATTTGTGGGCTTATAACGTGGCTTCTGAATGTCCTAGAGAGATCAGGTTTGTTTTAATGTACTCCAATCAACAGCCCCTACAACCACAAAAAGGAAAGGAGTCATTAGCACTTATGGTTTGTAATTGTCACCCAGAATTATGTTGCACGAAGCACAATTTCACATCATTCTGGGTCAATTTGTGTGAAAACAAGGTCCAATCAGGCTGAAACGCTACAAGAAGGTAGAATCTATTGAGTTGTAAGTGATCTGAACGTTTCAAGATGATCGCACATTCCTATAGTGGGTAAAACCATGTCCCAAAGGTCACCGGGCCTGGTGTCACTTTAAAGAAGTAGTCCAGTTACACCTTTGTGGGCTTATAACGTGGCTTCTGAATGTCCTAGAGAGGTTAGGTTTGTTTTAGTGTACTCCAATCAAAAGCCCCTACAACCACAAAAAGGAATGGAGTCATTAGCACTTATGGTTTGTAAATGGCACCCAGAATTATGTTGCACGAAGCACAATTTCACATCATTCTGGGTTTATTTGTGTGAAAACAAGGTCCAATCAGGCTGAAACGTTACAGGAAGGTAGAATCTATTGAGTTGTAAGTGATCTGAACGTTTCATGATGGTAGCACTTTCCTAAGGGGGTCAAACCATGTCCCAAAGGTCACCAGATCTGGTGTCAATTTAAAGAAGTAGTCCAGTTACACATTTGTGGGCTTATAACTTGGCTTCTGAATGTCCTAGAGAGATCAAGTTTGTTTTAGTGTACTCCAATCAACAACCCCTACAACCACAAAAAGGAATGGAGTCATTAGCACTTATGGTTTTTAAATGGCACCCAGAATTATTTTGCACGAAGCACAATTTCAAATCATTCTGGGTTCATTTGTGTGAAAACAAGGTCCAATCAGGCTGAAACGTTACAGGAAGGTAGAATCTATTGAGTTGTAAGTGATCTGAACGTTTCATGATGATAGCACTTTTCTAAGGGGGTCAAACCATGTCCCAAAGGTCACCAGATCTGGTGTCAATTTAAAGAAGTAGTCCAGTTACACATTTGTGGGCTTATAACTTGGCTTCTGAATGTCCTAGAGAGATCAGGTTTGTTTTAATGTACTCCAATCAACAGCCCCTACAACTACAAAAAGGAATGGAGTCATTAGCACTTATGGTTTGTAAATGGCACCCAGAATTATGTTGCACGAAGCACAATTTCACATCATTCTGGGTTCATTTGTGTGAAAACAAGGTCCAATCAGGCTGAAACGCTACAAGAAGGTAGAATCTATTGAGTTGTAAGTGATCTGAACGTTTCATGATGATATCACTTTTCTAAGGGGGTCAAACCATGTCCCAAAGGTCACCGATCTGGTGTCAATTTAAAGAAGTAGTCCAGTTACACATTTGTGGGCTTATAACTTGGCTTCTGAATGTCCTAGAGAGATCAGGTTTGTTTTAATGTACTCCAATCAACAGCCCCTACAACCACAAAAAGGAATGGAGTCATTAGCACTTATGGTTTTTAAATGGCACCCAGAATTATGTTGCATGAAAGACAATTTCACATCATTCTGGGTTCATTTGTGTGAAAACAAGGTCCAATCAGGCTGAAACGTTACAGGAAGGTAGAATCTATTGAGTTGTAAGTGATCTGAACGTTTCATGATGATAGCACTTTCCTAAGGGGGTCAAGCCATGTCCCAAAGGTCACCGGATCTGGTGTCAATTTAAAGAAGTATTCCAGTTACACATTTGTGGGCTTATAACTTGGCTTCTGAATGTCCTAGAGCGATCAGGTTTGTTTTAATGTGCTCCAATCAACAGCCCCTACAACCACAAAAAGGAATGGAGTCATTTAGCACTTATGGTTTGTAAATGGCACCCAGAATTATGTTGCACGAAGCACAATTTCACATCATTCTGGGTTCATTTGTGTGAAAACAAGGTCCAGTCAGGCTGAAACGTTACAGGAAGGTAGAATCTATTGAGTTGTAAGTGATCTGAACGTTTCATGATGATAGCACTTTCCAAAGGGGGTCAAACCATGTCCCAAAGGTCACCGGATCTGGTGTCAATTTAAAGAAGTAGTCCAGTTACACATTTGTGGGATTATAACTTGGCTTCTGAATGTCCTAGAGAGATCAGGTTTGTTTTAATGTACTCCAACCAACAGCCCCTACAACCACAAAAAGGAATGGAGTCATTAGCACTTATGGTTTGTAAATGGCACCCAGAATTATGTTGCACGAAGCACAATTTCACATCATTCTGGGTCCATTTGTGTGAAAACAAGGTCCAATCAGGCTGAAACGCTACAAGAAGGTAGAATCTGTTGAGTTGTAAGTGATCTGAACGTTTCAAGATGATCGCACATTCCTATAGGGGGTAAAACCATGTCCCAAAGGTCACCGGGCCTGGTGTCACTTTAAAGAAGTAGTCCAGTTACACCTTTGTGGGCTTATAACTTGGCTTCTGAATGTCCTAGAGAGGTTAGGTTTGTTTTAGTGTACTCCAATCAAAAGCCCCTACAACCACAAAAAGGAATGGAGTCATTAGCACTTATGGTTTGTAAATGGCACCCAGAATTATGTTGCACGAAGCACAATTTCACATCATTCTGGGTTCATTTGTGTGAAAACAAGGTCCAATCAGGCTGAAACGTTACAGAAAGGTAGAATCTATTGAGTTGTAAGTGATATGAGCGTTTCATGATGATAGCTCTTTCCTAAGGGGGTCAAACCATGTCCCAAAGGTCACCGGATCTGGTGTCAATTTAAAGAAGTAGTCCAGTTACACATTTGTGGGCTTATAACGTGGCTTCTGAATGTCCTAGAGAGATCAGGTTTGTTTTAGTGTACTCCAATCAACAGCCCCTACAACCACAAAAAGGAATGGAGTCATTAGCACTTATGGTTTTTAAATGGCACCCAGAATTATTTTGCACGAAGCACAATTTCAAATCATTCTGGGTTCATTTGTGTGAAAACAAGGTCCAATCAGGCTGAAACGTTACAGGAAGGTAGAATCTATTGAGTTGTAAGTGATCTGAACGTTTCATGATGATAGCACTTTTCTAAGGGGGTCAAACCATGTCCCAAAGGTCACCAGATCTGGTGTCAATTTAAAGAAGTAGTCCAGTTACACATTTGTGGGCTTATAACTTGGCTTCTGAATGTCCTAGAGAGATCAGGTTTGTTTTAATGTACTCCAATCAACAGCCCCTACAACTACAAAAAGGAATGGAGTCCTTAGCACTTATGGTTTGTAAATGGCACCCAGAATTATGTTGCACGAAGCACAATTTCACATCATTCTGGGTTCATTTGTGTGAAAACAAGGTCCAATCAGGCTGAAACGCTACAAGAAGGTAGAATCTATTGAGTTGTAAGTGATCTGAACGTTTCAAGATGATCGCACATTCCTATAGGGGGTAAAACCATGTCCCAAAGGTCACCGGGCCTGGTGTCACTTTAAAGAAGTAGTCCAGTTACACCTTTGTGGGCTTGTAACTTGGCTTCTGAATGTCCTAGAGAGGTGTGGTTTGTTTTAGTGTACTCCAATCAAAAGCCCCTACAACACAAAAAGGAATGGAGTCATTAGCACTTATGGTTTGTAAATGGCACCCAGAATTATGTTGCACGAAGCACAATTTCACATCATTCTGGGTCCATTTGTGTGAAAACAAGGTCCAATCAGGCTGAAACGTTACAGGAAGGTAGAATCTATTGAGTTGTAATTGATCTGAACGTTTCATGATGATAGCACTTTTCTAAGGGGGTCAAACCATGTCCCAAAGGTCACCAGATCTGGTGTCAATTTAAAGAAGTAGTCCAGTTACACATTTGTGGGCTTATAACTTGGCTTCTGAATGTCCTAGAGAGATCAGGTTTGTTTTAATGTACTCCAATCAACAGCCCCTACAACTACAAAAAGGAATGGAGTCATTAGCACTTATGGTTTGTAAATGGCACCCAGAATTATGTTGCACGAAGCACAATTTCACATCATTCTGGGTCCATTTGTGTGAAAACAAGGTCCAATCAGGCTGAAACGTTACAGGAAGGTAGAATCTAATGAGTTGTAAGTGATCTGAACGTTTCATGATGATAGCACTTTCCTAAGGGGGTCGAACCATGTCCCAAAGGTCACCGGATCTGGTGTCAATTTAAAGAAGTAGTCCAGTTATACATTTGTGGGCTTATAACTTGGCTTCTGAATGTCCTAGAGAGATCAGGTTTGTTTTACTGTACTCCAATCAACAGCCCCTACAACCACAAAAAGGAATGGAGTCATTAGCACTTATGGTTTGTAAATGGCACCCAGAATTATGTTGCACGAAGCACAATTTCACTTCATTCTGGGTCCATTTGTGTGAAAACAAGGTCCAATCAGGCTGAAACGTTACAGGAAGGTAGAATCTATTGAGTTGTAAGTGATCTGAATGTTTCAAGATGATAGCACTTTCCTCAGGGGGTCAAACCATGTCCGAAAGGTCACCGGATCTGGTGCCAATTTAAAGTAGTCCAGTTACACATTTGTGGGCTTATAACTTGGCTTCTGAATGTCCTAGAGAGATCAGGTTTGTTTTAATGTACTCCAATCAACAGCCCCTACATCCACAAAAAGGAATGGAGTCATTAGCACTTATGGTTTGTAAATGGCACCCAGAATTATGTTGCACGAAACACAATTTCACATCATTCTGGGTCCATTTGTGTGAAAACAAGGTCCAATCAGGCTGAAATGCTACAAGAAGGTAGAATCTATTGAGTTGTAAGTGATCTGAACGTTTCAAGATGATCGCACATTCCTATAGGGGGTAAAACCATGTCCCAAAGGTCACCGGGCCTGTTGTCACTTTAAAGAAGTAGTCCAGTTACACCTTTGTGGGCTTATAACTTGGCTACTGAATGTCCTAGAGAGGTTAGGTTTGTTTTAGTGTACTCCAATCAAAAGCCCCTACAACCACAAAAAGGAATGGAGTCATTAGCACTTATGGTTTGTAAATGGCACCCAGAATTATGTTGCACGAAGCACAATTTCACATCATTCTGGGTCCATTTGTGTGAAAACAAGGTCCAATCAGGCTGAAACGTTACAAGAAGGTAGAATCTATTGAGTTGTAAGTGATCTGAACGTTTCATGATGATTGCACATTCCTATAGGGGGTCAAACCATGTCCCAAAGGTCACCGGGCCTGGTGTCACTTTAAAGAAGTAGTCCAGTTACACCTTTTAGGGCTTATAACTTGGCTTCTGAATGTCCTAGAGAGATCACGTTTGTTTTAGTATACTCCAATCAACAGCCCCTACAATCACAAAAAGGAATGGAGTCATTAGCACTTATGGTTTTTAAATGGCACCCAGAATTATGTTGCACGAAGCACAATTTCACATCATTCTGGGTTCATTTGTGTGAAAACAAGGTCCAGTCAGGCTGAAACGTTACAGTAAGGTAGAATCTATTGAGTTGTAAGTGATCTGAACGTTTCACGATGATAGCACTTTCCTAACGGGGTCAAACCATGTCCCAAAGGTCACCGTATCTGGTGTCAATTTAAAGAAGTAGTCCAGTTACACATTTGTGGGCTTATAACTTGGCTTCTGAATGTCCTAGAGAGATCAGGTTTGTTTTAGTGTACTCCAATCAACAGCCCCTACAACCACAAAAAGGAATGGAGTCATTAGCACTTATGGTTTGTAAATGGCACCCAGAATTATGTTGCACGAAGCACAATTTCACATCATTCTGGGTCCATTTGAGTGAAAACAAGGTCCAATCAGGCTGAAACGTTACAAGAAGGTAGAATCTATTGAGTTGTAAGTGATCTGAATGTTTCATGATGATCGCACATTCCTATAGGGGGTCAAACCATGTCCCAAAGGTCACCGGATCTGGTGTCAATTTAAAGAAGTAGTCCAGTTACACATTTGTGGGCTTATAACTTGGCTTCTGAATGTCCTAGAGAGATCAGGTTTGCTTTAGTATACTCCAATCAACAGCCCCTACAATCACAAAAAGGAATGGAGTCATTAGCACTTATGGTTTTTAAATGGCACCCAGAATTATGTTGCACGAAGCACAATTTCACATCATTCTGGGTTCATTTGTGTGAAAACAAGGTCCAGTCAGGCTGAAACGTTACAGGAAGGTAGAATCTATTGAGTTGTAAGTGATCTGAACGTTTCATGATGATAGCACTTTCCTAAGGGGGTCAAACCATGTCCCAAAGGTCACCGGATCTGGTGTCAATTTAAAGAAGTAGTCCAGTTACACATTTGTGGGCTTATAACGTGGCTTCTGAATGTCCTAGAGAGATCAGGTTTGTTTTAATGTACTCCAATCAACAGCCCCTACAACCACAAAAAGGAAAGGAGTCATTAGCACTTATGGTTTGTAATTGTCACCCAGAATTATGTTGCACGAAGCACAATTTCACATCATTCTGGGTCAATTTGTGTGAAAACAAGGTCCAATCAGGCTGAAACGCTACAAGAAGGTAGAATCTATTGAGTTGTAAGTGATCTGAACGTTTCAAGATGATCGCACATTCCTATAGTGGGTAAAACCATGTCCCAAAGGTCACCGGGCCTGGTGTCACTTTAAAGAAGTAGTCCAGTTACACCTTTGTGGGCTTATAACGTGGCTTCTGAATGTCCTAGAGAGGTTAGGTTTGTTTTAGTGTACTCCAATCAAAAGCCCCTACAACCACAAAAAGGAATGGAGTCATTAGCACTTATGGTTTGTAAATGGCACCCAGAATTATGTTGCACGAAGCACAATTTCACATCATTCTGGGTTTATTTGTGTGAAAACAAGGTCCAATCAGGCTGAAACGTTACAGGAAGGTAGAATCTATTGAGTTGTAAGTGATCTGAACGTTTCATGATGGTAGCACTTTCCTAAGGGGGTCAAACCATGTCCCAAAGGTCACCAGATCTGGTGTCAATTTAAAGAAGTAGTCCAGTTACACATTTGTGGGCTTATAACTTGGCTTCTGAATGTCCTAGAGAGATCAAGTTTGTTTTAGTGTACTCCAATCAACAACCCCTACAACCACAAAAAGGAATGGAGTCATTAGCACTTATGGTTTTTAAATGGCACCCAGAATTATTTTGCACGAAGCACAATTTCAAATCATTCTGGGTTCATTTGTGTGAAAACAAGGTCCAATCAGGCTGAAACGTTACAGGAAGGTAGAATCTATTGAGTTGTAAGTGATCTGAACGTTTCATGATGATAGCACTTTTCTAAGGGGGTCAAACCATGTCCCAAAGGTCACCAGATCTGGTGTCAATTTAAAGAAGTAGTCCAGTTACACATTTGTGGGCTTATAACTTGGCTTCTGAATGTCCTAGAGAGATCAGGTTTGTTTTAATGTACTCCAATCAACAGCCCCTACAACTACAAAAAGGAATGGAGTCATTAGCACTTATGGTTTGTAAATGGCACCCAGAATTATGTTGCACGAAGCACAATTTCACATCATTCTGGGTTCATTTGTGTGAAAACAAGGTCCAATCAGGCTGAAACGCTACAAGAAGGTAGAATCTATTGAGTTGTAAGTGATCTGAACGTTTCATGATGATATCACTTTTCTAAGGGGGTCAAACCATGTCCCAAAGGTCACCGATCTGGTGTCAATTTAAAGAAGTAGTCCAGTTACACATTTGTGGGCTTATAACTTGGCTTCTGAATGTCCTAGAGAGATCAGGTTTGTTTTAATGTACTCCAATCAACAGCCCCTACAACCACAAAAAGGAATGGAGTCATTAGCACTTATGGTTTTTAAATGGCACCCAGAATTATGTTGCATGAAAGACAATTTCACATCATTCTGGGTTCATTTGTGTGAAAACAAGGTCCAATCAGGCTGAAACGTTACAGGAAGGTAGAATCTATTGAGTTGTAAGTGATCTGAACGTTTCATGATGATAGCACTTTCCTAAGGGGGTCAAACCATGTCCCAAAGGTCACCGGATCTGGTGTCAATTTAAAGAAGTATTCCAGTTACACATTTGTGGGCTTATAACTTGGCTTCTGAATGTCCTAGAGCGATCAGGTTTGTTTTAATGTGCTCCAATCAACAGCCCCTACAACCACAAAAAGGAATGGAGTCATTTAGCACTTATGGTTTGTAAATGGCACCCAGAATTATGTTGCACGAAGCACAATTTCACATCATTCTGGGTTCATTTGTGTGAAAACAAGGTCCAGTCAGGCTGAAACGTTACAGGAAGGTAGAATCTATTGAGTTGTAAGTGATCTGAACGTTTCATGATGATAGCACTTTCCAAAGGGGGTCAAACCATGTCCCAAAGGTCACCGGATCTGGTGTCAATTTAAAGAAGTAGTCCAGATACACATTTGTGGGATTATAACTTGGCTTCTGAATGTCCTAGAGAGATCAGGTTTGTTTTAATGTACTCCAACCAACAGCCCCTACAACCACAAAAAGGAATGGAGTCATTAGCACTTATGGTTTGTAAATGGCACCCAGAATTATGTTGCACGAAGCACAATTTCACATCATTCTGGGTCCATTTGTGTGAAAACAAGGTCCAATCAGGCTGAAACGCTACAAGAAGGTAGAATCTATTGAGTTGTAAGTGATCTGAACGTTTCAAGATGATCGCACATTCCTATAGGGGGTAAAACCATGTCCCAAAGGTCACCGGGCCTGGTGTCACTTTAAAGAAGTAGTCCAGTTACACCTTTGTGGGCTTATAACTTGGCTTCTGAATGTCCTAGAGAGGTTAGGTTTGTTTTAGTGTACTCCAATCAAAAGCCCCTACAACCACAAAAAGGAATGGAGTCATTAGCACTTATGGTTTGTAAATGGCACCCAGAATTATGTTGCACGAAGCACAATTTCACATCATTCTGGGTTCATTTGTGTGAAAACAAGGTCCAATCAGGCTGAAACGTTACAGAAAGGTAGAATCTATTGAGTTGTAAGTGATATGAGCGTTTCATGATGATAGCTCTTTCCTAAGGGGGTCAAACCATGTCCCAAAGGTCACCGGATCTGGTGTCAATTTAAAGAAGTAGTCCAGTTACACATTTGTGGGCTTATAACGTGGCTTCTGAATGTCCTAGAGAGATCAGGTTTGTTTTAGTGTACTCCAATCAACAGCCCCTACAACCACAAAAAGGAATGGAGTCATTAGCACTTATGGTTTTTAAATGGCACCCAGAATTATTTTGCACGAAGCACAATTTCAAATCATTCTGGGTTCATTTGTGTGAAAACAAGGTCCAATCAGGCTGAAACGTTACAGGAAGGTAGAATCTATTGAGTTGTAAGTGATCTGAACGTTTCAAGATGATCGCACATTCCTATAGGGGGTAAAACCATGTCCCAAAGGTCACCGGGCCTGGTGTCACTTTAAAGAAGTAGTCCAGTTACACCTTTGTGGGCTTATAACTTGGCTTCTGAATATCCTAGAGAGGTCAGGTTTGTTTTAGAGTACTCCAATTAACAGCCCCCAATACCCCAAAAAGGAATGGAGTCATTAGCACTTATGGTTTGTAAATGGCACCCAGAATTATGTTGCACGAAGCACAATTTCACTTCATTCTGGGTCCATTTGTGTGAAAACAAGGTCCAATCAGGCTGAAACGTTACAGGAAGGTAGAATCTATTGAGTTGTAAGTGATCTGAATGTTTCAAGATGATAGCACTTTCCTCAGGGGGTCAAACCATGTCCGAAAGGTCACCGGATCTGGTGCCAATTTAAAGTAGTCCAGTTACACATTTGTGGGCTTATAACTTGGCTTCTGAATGTCCTAGAGAGATCAGGTTTGTTTTAATGTACTCCAATCAACAGCCCCTACATCCACAAAAAGGAATGGAGTCATTAGCACTTATGGTTTGTAAATGGCACCCAGAATTATGTTGCACGAAACACAATTTCACATCATTCTGGGTCCATTTGTGTGAAAACAAGGTCCAATCAGGCTGAAATGCTACAAGAAGGTAGAATCTATTGAGTTGTAAGTGATCTGAACGTTTCAAGATGATCGCACATTCCTATAGGGGGTAAAACCATGTCCCAAAGGTCACCGGGCCTGTTGTCACTTTAAAGAAGTAGTCCAGTTACACCTTTGTGGGCTTATAACTTGGCTACTGAATGTCCTAGAGAGGTTAGGTTTGTTTTAGTGTACTCCAATCAAAAGCCCCTACAACCACAAAAAGGAATGGAGTCATTAGCACTTATGGTTTGTAAATGGCACCCAGAATTATGTTGCACAAAGCACAATTTCACATCATTCTGGGTCCATTTGTGTGAAAACAAGGTCCAATCAGGCTGAAATGTTACAAGAAGGTAGAATCTATTGAGTTGTAAGTGATCTGAGCGTTTCATGATGATAGCACTTTCCTAAGGGGGTCAAACCATGTCCCAAAGGTCACCGGATCTGGTGTCAATTTAAAGAAGTAGTCCAGTTACACCTTTGTGGGCTTATAACTTGGGTTCTGAATGTCCTAGAGAGATCAGGTTTGTTTTAATGTACTCCAATCAACAGCCCCTACAACCACAAAAAGGAATGGAGTCATTAGCACTTATGGTTTGTAAATGGCACCCAGAATTATGTTGCACGAAGCACAATTTCACATCATTCTGGGTTCATTCGTGTGAAAACAAGGTCCAATCAGGCTGAAACGTTACAGGAAGGTAGAATCTATTGAGTTGTAAGTGATCTGAACGTTTCATGATGATAGCACTTTTCTAAGGGGGTCAAACCATGTCCCAAAGGTCACCGGATCTGGTGTCAATTTAAAGAAGTAGTCCAGTTACACATTTGTGGGCTTAAAACTTGGCTTCTGAATGTCCTAGAGAGATCAGGTTTGTTTTAATGTACTCCAATCAACAGCCCCTACAACCACAAAAAGGAATGGAGTCATTAGCACTTATGGTTTGTAAATGGCACCCAGAATTATGTTGCACGAAGCACAATTAAACATCATTCTGGGTCCATTTGTGTGAAAACAAGGTCCAATCAGGCTGAAACGTTACAGGAAGGTAGAATCTATCTAGTTGTAAGTGATCTGAACGTTTCATGATGATAGCACTTTCCTAAGGGGGTCAAATCATGTCCCAAAGGTCACCGGATCTTGTGTCAATTTAAAGAAGTAGTCCAGTTACACATTTGTGGGCTTATAACTTGGCTTCTGAATGTCCTAGAGAGATCAGGTTTGTTTTAGTGTACTCCAATCAACAGCCCCTACAACCAAAAAAAGGAATGGAGTCATTAGCACTTATGGTTTGTAAATGGCACCCAGAATTATGTTGCACGAAGCACAATTTCACATCATTCTGGGTCCATTTGTGTGAAAACAAGGTCCAATCAGGCTGAAATGTTACAAGAAGGTAGACTCTATTGAGTTGTAAGTGATCTGAGCGTTTCATGATGATCGCACATTCCTATAGGGGGTCAAACCATGTCCCAAAGGTCACCGGGCCTGGTGTAACTTTAAAGAAGTAGTCCAGTTACACCTTTGTGGGCTTATAACTTGGCTTCTGAATGTCCTAGAGAGGTCAGGTTTGTTTTAGTGTACTCCAATCAACAGCCCCTACAACCACAAAAAGGAATGGAGTCATTAGCACTTATTTTTTTTAAATGGCACCCAGAATTATGTTGCACGAAGCACAATTTCACATCATTCTGGGTCCATTTGTGTGAAAACAAGGTCCAATCAGGCTTAAACGCTACAAGAAGGTAGAATCTATTGAGTTGTATGTGATCTGAACGTTTCAAGATGATCGCACATTCCTATAGGGGGTAAAACCATGTCCCAAAGGTCACCGGATCTGGTGTCAATTTAAAGAAGTAGTCCAGTTACACATTTGTGGGCTTATAACTTGGCTTCTGAATGTCCTAGAGAGATCAGGTTTGTTTTAGTATACTCCAATCAACAGCCCCTACAACCACAAAAAGGAATGGAGTCATTAGCACTTATCAGGGGTGGACATTAACTTCAAAACCAACCGGCCAGCCGGGCCGGTAACTCTGAATATTTACCGGCCCCGCCAAGAATCTACCGGCCCCGCTGGTCAGCTGCAAAAATGAGTCAAAATAACAACTGAACCGTTTTAAATGTAATAAACCTTTATTTTGTACACATTCACAAACATAATAACATATTCAAGTTTGAATTTGTTTGTTTCAGCTTCTCTCTCTCTCTCTCTCTCTCTCTCTCTCTCTCTCTCTCTCTCTCTCTCTCATCTCTCTCTCATCTCTCTCTCATCTCTCTCTCTCTCTCTCTCTCTCTCTCTCTCTCTCACTCACACACACACACACACACACACACACACACACACACACACACACACACACACACACACACACACAGAGAGAGAGAGAGAGAGAGAGAGAGAGAGAGAGAGAGAGAGAGAGAGAGAGAGAGAGAGAGAGAGAGAGAGGAAAGGCAGAGAGGAAATGGAGGACACCAAGCAGTTAAAAGAAAAACTACAGCCGAGCCGAGGCGTCTGATCTGAACTGAGGAGCGGCGAGCAGCGGCCGGACTTTGTGAGCGATTCGCTTCTCGGCGCTTCGGGCGCTTCCGCGGCCGGTGTGTCCCCGGCGTTAAACGCCGGCTTTCAGCCACTCCCCCTGCTGCTTCCGTCTGCTCTCGTCTGTTTAACAGGCGAGGCGCTGCTCAACTCGAACATGGCCATTCTCTGCGCCTCCCGTCTTCTTTAAACCGCCAAGAATCATTCCACCTACGCACACGCTTCTCTGCTTCATACCGTTTCGTGGATAGAGGCGCGCAGGTTCACGCGCGTGAAACGAAAACGGCAGCTTCCTACAGGGCGGGGCCATGATGTAGGTGAAAGCCGGTGTGTAAATGACAAATAAAGCTTGGGCGCCACCCGGGCGGTAAGTCGTCAAGTATTTACCGCTCGACGAGAAAATTTAGCTCCATTGGCGCTCGGGCGCTTTAAAGGTCCACCCCTGGCACTTATGGTTTTTAAATGGCACCCAGAATTATTTTGCACGTAGCACAATTTCACATCATTCTGGGTTCATTTGTGTGAAAACAAGGTCCAATCAGGCTGAAACGTTACAGGAAGGTAGAATCTATCTAGTTGTAAGTGATCTGAACGTTTCATGATGATAGCACTTTCCTAAGGGGGTCAAACCATGTCCCAAAGGTCACCGGATCTGGTGTCAATTTAAAGAAGTAGTCCAGTTACACATTTGTGGGCTTATAACTTGGCTTCTGAATGTCCTAGAGAGATCAGGTTTGTTTTAGTGTACTCCAATCAACAGCCCCTACAACCACAAAAAGGAATGGAGTCATTAGCACTTATGGTTTGTAAATGGCACCCAGAATTATGTTGCACGAAGCACAATTTCACATCATTCTGGGTCCATTTGTGTGAAAACAAGGTCCACTCAGGCTGAAATGTTACAAGAAGGTAGAATCTATTGAGTTGTAAGTGATCTGAGCGTTTCATGATGATCGCACATTCCTATAGGGGGTCAAACCATGTCCCAAAGGTCACCGGGCCTGGTGTCACTTTAAAGAAGTAGTCCAGTTACACCTTTGTGGGCTTATAACTTGGCTTCTGAATGTCCTAGAGAGGTCAGGTTTCTTTTAGTGTACTCCAATCAACAGCCCCTACAACCACAAAAAGGAATGGAGTCATTAGCACTTATGGTTTGTAAATGGCACCCAGAATTATGTTGCACGAAGCACAATTTCACATCATTCTGGGTCCATTTGTGTGAAAACAAGGTCCAATCAGGCTGAAACACTACAAGAAGGTAGAATCTATTGAGTTGTAAGTGATCTGAACGTTTCATGATGATAGCACTTTTCTAAGGGGGTCAAACCATGTCCCAAAGGTCACCGGATCTGGTGTCAATTTAAAGTAGTCCAGTTACACATTTGTGGGCTTATAACTTGGCTTCTGAATGTCCTAGAGATCAGGTTTGTTTTAATGTAATTCAATCAACAGCCCCTACAACCACAAAAAGGAATGGAGTCATTAGCACTTATGGTTTGTAAATGGCACCCAGAATTATTTTGCACTAAGCACAATTTCACATCATTCTGGGTCCATTTGTGTGAAAACAAGGTCCAATCAGGCTGAAACGTTACAGGAAGGTAGAATCTATTGAGTTGTAAGTGATCTGAACGTTTCATGATGATAGCACTTTCCTAAGGGGGTCAACCCATGTCCAAAAGGGCACCGGATCTGGTGTCAATTTAAAGAAGTAGTCCAGTTACACACTTGTGGGCTTATAACTTGGCTTCTGAATGTCCTAGAGAGATCAGGTTTGTTTTAATGTACTCCAATCAACAGCCCCTACAACCACAAAAAGGAATGGAGTCATTAGCACTTATGGTTTGTAAATGGCACCCAGAATTATGTTGCACGAAGCACAATTTCACTTCATTCTGGGTCCATTTGTGTGAAAACAAGGTCCAATCAGGCTGAAACGTTACAGGAAGGTAGAATCTATTGAGTTGTAAGTGATCTGAACGTTTCATGATGATAGCACTTTTCTAAGGGGGTCAAACCATGTCCCAAAGGTCACCGGATCTGGTGTCAATTTAAAGAAGTAGTCCAGTTACACATTTGTGGGCTTAAAACTTGGCTTCTGAATGTCCTAGAGAGATCAGGTTTGTTTTAATGTACTCCAATCAACAGCCCCTACAACCACAAAAAGGAATGGAGTCATTAGCACTTATGGTTTGTAAATGGCACCCAGAATTATGTTGCACGAAGCACAATTAAACATCATTCTGGGTCCATTTGTGTGAAAACAAGGTCCAATCAGGCTGAAACGTTACAGGAAGGTAGACTCTATCTAGTTGTAAGTGATCTGAACGTTTCATGATGATAGCACTTTCCTAAGGGGGTCAAACCATGTCCCAAAGGTCACCGGATCTGGTGTCAATTTAAAGAAGTAGTCCAGTTACACATTTGTGGGCTTATAACTTGGCTTCTGAATGTCCTAGAGAGATCAGGTTTGTTTTAGTGTACTCCAATCAACAGCCCCTACAACCACAAAAAGGAATGGAGTCATTAGCACTTATGGTTTGTAAATGGCACCCAGAATTATGTTGCACGAAGCACAATTTCACATCATTCTGGGTCCATTTGTGTGAAAACAAGGTCCAATCAGGCTGAAATGTTACAAGAAGGTAGAATCTATTGAGTTGAAAGTGATCTGAGTGTTTCATGATGATCGCACATTCCTATAGGGGGTCAAACCATGTCCCAAAGGTCACCGGGCCTGGTGTCACTTTAAAGAAGTAGTCCAGTTACACCTTTGTGGGCTTATAACTTGGCTTCTGAATGTCCTAGAGAGGTCAGGTTTCTTTTAGTGTACTCCAATCAACAGCCCCTACAACCACAAAAAGGAATGGAGTCATTAGCACTTATGGTTTGTAAATGGCACCCAGAATTATTTTGCACTAAGCACAATTTCACATCATTCTGGGTCCATTTGTGTGAAAACAAGGTCCAATCAGGCTGAAACGTTACAGGAAGGTAGAATCTATTGAGTTGTAAGTGATCTGAACGTTTCATGATGATAGCACTTTCCTAAGGGGGTCAAACCATGTCCAAAAGGGCACCGGATCTGGTGTCAATTTAAAGAAGTAGTCCAGTTACACACTTGTGGGCTTATAACTTGGCTTCTGAATGTCCTAGAGAGATCAGGTTTGTTTTAATGTACTCCAATCAACAGCCCCTACAACCACAAAAAGGAATGGAGTCATTAGCACTTATGGTTTGTAAATGGCACCCAGAATTATGTTGCACGAAGCACAATTTCACTTCATTCTGGGTCCATTTGTGTGGAAACAAGGTCCAATCAGGCTGAAACATTACAGGAAGGTAGAATCTATTGAGTTGTAAGTGATCTGAACGTTTCATGATGATAGCACTTTCCTAAGGGGGTCAAACCATGTCCCAAAGGTCAACGGATCTGGTGTCAATTTAAAGTAGTCCAGTTACACATTTGTGGGCTTATAACTTGGCTTCTGAATGTCCTAGAGAGATCAGGTTTCTTTTAGTGTACTCCAATCAACAGCCCCTACAACCACAAAAAGGAATGGAGTCATTAGCACTTATGGTTTGTAAATGGCACCCAGAATTATGTTGCACGAAGCACAATTTCACATCATTCTTGGTTCATTTGTGTGAAAACAAGGTCCAATGAGGCTGAAACGTTACAGGAAGGTAGAATCTATTGAGTTGTAAGTGATCTGAACGTTTCATGATGATAGCACTTTCCTAAGGGGGTCAAACCATGTCCCAAAGGTCACCGGATCTGGTGTCAATTTCAAGAAGTAGTCCAGTTACACATTTGTGGGCTTATAACTTGGCTTCTTAATGTCCTAGAGAGATCAGGTTTGTTTTAATGTACTCCAATCAACAGCCCCTACAACCACAAAAAGGAATGGAGTCATTAGCACTTATGGTTTTTAAATGGCACCCAGAATTATGTTGCACGAAGCACAATTTCACATCATTCTGGGTTCATTTGTGTGAAAACAAGGTCCAATCAGGCTGAAACGTTACAGGAAGGTAGAATATATTGAGTTGTAAGTGATCTGAACGTTTCATGATGATAGCACTTTCCTAAGGGGGTCAAACCATGTCCAAAAGGGCACCGGATCTGGTGTCAATTTAAAGAAGTAGTCCAGTTACACATTTGTGGGCTTATAACTTGGCTTCTGAATGTCCTAGAGAGATCAGGTTTGTTTTAATGTACTCCAATAAACAGCCCCTACAACCACAAAAAGGAATGGAGTCATTAGCACTTATGGTTTGTAAATGGCACCCAGAATTATGTTGCACGAAGCACAATTTCACTTCATTCTGGGTCCATTTGTGTGAAAACAAGGTCCAATCAGGCTTAAACGCTACAAGAAGGTAGAATCTATTGAGTTGTAAGTGATCTGAACGTTTCAAGATGATCGCACATTCCTATAGGGGGTAAAACCATGTCCCAAAGGTCACCGGGCCTGGTGTCACTTTAAAGAAGTAGTCCAGTTACACCTTTGTGGGCTTATAACTTGGCTTCTGAATGTCCTAGAGAGATCAGGTTTGTTTTAGTGTACTCCAATCAACAGCCCCTACAACCACAAAAAGGAATGGAGTCATTAGCACTTATGGTTTGTAAATGGCACCCAGAATTATTTTGCACTAAGCACAATTTCACATCATTCTGGGTCCATTTGTGTGAAAACAAGGTCCAATCAGGCTGAAACGTTACAGGAAGGTAGAATCTATTGAGTTGTAAGTGATCTGAACGTTTCATGATGATAGCACTTTCCTAAGGGGGTCAAACCATGTCCAAAAGGGCACCGGATCTGGTGTCAATTTAAAGAAGTAGTCCAGTTACACACTTGTGGGCTTATAACTTGGCTTCTGAATGTCCTAGAGAGATCAGGTTTGTTTTAATGTACTCCAATCAACAGCCCCTACAACCACAAAAAGGAATGGAGTCATTAGCACTTATGGTTTGTAAATGGCACCCAGAATTATGTTGCACGAAGCACAATTTCACTTCATTCTGGGTCCATTTGTGTGGAAACAAGGTCCAATCAGGCTGAAACATTACAGGAAGGTAGAATCTATTGAGTTGTAAGTGATCTGAACGTTTCATGATGATAGCACTTTCCTAAGGGGGTCAAACCATGTCCCAAAGGTCAACGGATCTGGTGTCAATTTAAAGTAGTCCAGTTACACATTTGTGGGCTTATAACTTGGCTTCTGAATGTCCTAGAGAGATCAGGTTTGTTTTAGTGTACTCCAATCAACAGCCCCTACAACCACAAAAAGGAATGGAGTCATTAGCACTTATGGTTTGTAAATGGCACCCAGAATTATGTTGCACGAAGCACAATTTCACATCATTCTTGGTTCATTTGTGTGAAAACAAGGTCCAATGAGGCTGAAACGTTACAGGAAGGTAGAATCTATTGAGTTGTAAGTGAACGTTTCATGATGATAGCACTTTCCTAAGGGGGTCAAACCATGTCCCAAAGGTCACCGGATCTGGTGTCAATTTAAAGAAGTAGTCCAGTTACACATTTGTGGGCTTATAACTTGGCTTCTTAATGTCCTAGAGAGATCAGGTTTGTTTTAATGTACTCCAATAAACAGCCCCTACAACCACAAAAAGGAATGGAGTCATTAGCACTTATGGTTTTTAAATGGCACCCAGAATTATGTTGCACGAAGCACAATTTCACATCATTCTGGGTTCATTTGTGTGAAAACAAGGTCCAATCAGGCTGAAACGTTACAGGAAGGTAGAATATATTGAGTTGTAAGTGATCTGAACGTTTCATGATGATAGCACTTTCCTAAGGGGGTCAAACCATGTCCAAAAGGGCACCGGATCTGGTGTCAATTTAAAGAAGTAGTCCAGTTACACATTTGTGGGCTTATAACTTGGCTTCTGAATGTCCTAGAGAGATCAGGTTTGTTTTAATGTACTCCAATAAACAGCCCCTACAACCACAAAAAGGAATGGAGTCATTAGCACTTATGGTTTGTAAATGGCACCCAGAATTATGTTGCACGAAGCACAATTTCACTTCATTCTGGGTCCATTTGTGTGAAAACAAGGTCCAATCAGGCTTAAACGCTACAAGAAGGTAGAATCTATTGAGTTGTAAGTGATCTGAACGTTTCAAGATGATCGCACATTCCTATAGGGGGTAAAACCATGTCCCAAAGGTCACCGGGCCTGGTGTCACTTTAAAGAAGTAGTCCAGTTACACCTTTGTGGGCTTATAACTTGGCTTCTGAATGTCCTAGAGAGATCAGGTTTGTTTTAGTGTACTCCAATCAACAGCCCCTACAACCACAAAAAGGAATGGAGTCATTAGCACTTATCAGGGGTGGACATTAACTTCAAAACCAACCGGCCAGCCGGGCCGGTAACTCTGAATATTTACCGGCCCCGCCAAGAATCTACCGGCCCCGCTGGTCAGCTGCAAAAATGAGTCAAAATAACAACTGAACCGTTTTAAATGTAATAAACCTTTATTTTGTACACATTCACAAACATAATAACATATTCAAGTTTGAATTTGTTTGTTTCAGCTTCTCTCTCTCTCTCTCTCTCTCTCTCTCTCTCTCTCTCTCTCTCTCTCTCTCTCTCTCTCTCTCTCTCACCTCTCTCTCATCTCTCTCTCATCTCTCTCTCTCTCTCTCTCTCTCTCTCTCTCTCACACACACACACACACACACACACACACACACACACACACACACACACACACACACACACACAGAGAGAGAGAGAGAGAGAGAGAGAGAGAGAGAGAGAGAGAGAGAGAGAGAGAGAGAGAGAGAGAGAGAGAGAGAAAGGCAGAGAGGAAATGGAGGACACCAAGCAGTTAAAAGAAAAACTACAGCCGAGCCGAGGCGTCTGATCTGAACTGAGGAGCGGCGAGCAGCGGCCGGACTTTGTGAGCGATTCGCTTCTCGGCGCTTCGGGCGCTTCCGCGGCCGGTGTGTCCCCGGCGTTAAACGCCGGCTTTCAGCCACTCCCCCTGCTGCTTCCGTCTGCTCTCGTCTGTTTAACAGGCGAGGCGCTGCTCAACTCGAACATGGCCATTCTCTGCGCCTCCCGTCTTCTTTAAACCGCCAAGAATCATTCCACCTACGCACACGCTTCTCTGCTTCATACCGTTTCGTGGATAGAGGCGCGCAGGTTCACGCGCGTGAAACGAAAACGGCAGCTTCCTACAGGGCGGGGCCATGATGTAGGTGAAAGCCGGTGTGTAAATGACAAATAAAGCTTGGGCGCCACCCGGGCGGTAAGTCGTCAAGTATTTACCGCTCGACGAGAAAATTTAGCTCCATTGGCGCTCGGGCGCTTTAAAGGTCCACCCCTGGCACTTATGGTTTTTAAATGGCACCCAGAATTATTTTGCACGTAGCACAATTTCACATCATTCTGGGTTCATTTGTGTGAAAACAAGGTCCAATCAGGCTAAAACGTTACAGGAAGGTAGAATCTATCTAGTTGTAAGTGATCTGAACGTTTCATGATGATAGCACTTTCCTAAGGGGGTCAAACCATGTCCCAAAGGTCACCGGATCTGGTGTCAATTTAAAGAAGTAGTCCAGTTACACATTTGTGGGCTTATAACTTGGCTTCTGAATGTCCTAGAGAGATCAGGTTTGTTTTAGTGTACTCCAATCAACAGCCCCTACAACCACAAAAAGGAATGGAGTCATTAGCACTTATGGTTTGTAAATGGCACCCAGAATTATGTTGCACGAAGCACAATTTCACATCATTCTGGGTCCATTTGTGTGAAAACAAGGTCCAATCAGGCTGAAATGTTACAAGAAGGTAGAATCTATTGAGTTGTAAGTGATCTGAGCGTTTCATGATGATCGCACATTCCTATAGGGGGTCAAACCATGTCCCAAAGGTCACCAGGCCTGGTGTCACTTTAAAGAAGTAGTCCAGTTACACCTTTGTGGGCTTATAACTTGGCTTCTGAATGTCCTAGAGAGGTCAGGTTTCTTTTAGTGTACTCCAATCAACAGCCCCTACAACCACAAAAAGGAATGGAGTCATTAGCACTTATGGTTTGTAAATGGCACCCAGAATTATGTTGCACGAAGCACAATTTCACATCATTCTGGGTCCATTTGTGTGAAAACAAGGTCCAATAAGGCTGAAACACTACAAGAAGGTAGAATCTATTGAGTTGTAAGTGATCTGAACGTTTCATGATGATAGCACTTTTCTAAGGGGGTCAAACCATGTCCCAAAGGTCACCGGATCTGGTGTCAATTTAAAGTAGTCCAGTTACACATTTGTGGGCTTATAACTTGGCTTCTGAATGTCCTAGAGATCAGGTTTGTTTTAATGTAATTCAATCAACAGCCCCTACAACCACAAAAAGGAATGGAGTCATTAGCACTTATGGTTTGTAAATGGCACCCAGAATTATTTTGCACGAAGCACAATTTCACATCATTCTGGGTCCATTTGTGTGAAAACAAGGTCCAATCAGGCTGAAACGTTACAGGAAGGTAGAATCTATTGAGTTGTAAGTGATCTGAACGTTTCATGATGATAGCACTTTCCTAAGGGGGTCAAACCATGTCCAAAAGGGCACCGGATCTGGTGTCAATTTAAAGAAGTAGTCCAGTTACACACTTGTGGGCTTATAACTTGGCTTCTGAATGCCCTAGAGAGATCAGGTTTGTTTTAATGTACTCCAATCAACAGCCCCTACAACCACAAAAAGGAATGGAGTCATTAGCACTTATGGTTTGTAAATGGCACCCAGAATTATGTTGCACGAAGCACAATTTCACTTCATTCTGGGTCCATTTGTGTGAAAACAAGGTCCAATCAGGCTGAAACGTTACAGGAAGGTAGAATCTATTGAGTTGTAAGTGATCTGAACGTTTCATGATGATAGCACTTTTCTAAGGGGGTCAAACCATGTCCCAAAGGTCACCGGATCTGGTGTCAATTTAAAGAAGTAGTCCAGTTACACATTTGTGGGCTTAAAACTTGGCTTCTGAATGTCCTAGAGAGATCAGGTTTGTTTTAATGTACTCCAATCAACAGCCCCTACAACCACAAAAAGGAATGGAGTCATTAGCACTTATGGTTTGTAAATGGCACCCAGAATTATGTTGCACGAAGCACAATTAAACATCATTCTGGGTCCATTTGTGTGAAAACAAGGTCCAATCAGGCTGAAACGTTACAGGAAGGTAGAATCTATCTAGTTGTAAGTGATCTGAACGTTTCATGATGATAGCACTTTCCTAAGGGGGTCAAACCATGTCCCAAAGGTCACCGGATCTGGTGTCAATTTAAAGAAGTAGTCCAGTTACACATTTGTGGGCTTAAAACTTGGCTTCTGAATGTCCTAGAGAGATCAGGTTTGTTTTAATGTACTCCAATCAACAGCCCCTACAACCACAAAAAGGAATGGAGTCATTAGCACTTATGGTTTGTAAATGGCACCCAGAATTATGTTGCACGAAGCACAATTTCACATCATTCTGGGTCCATTTGTGTGAAAACAAGGTCCAATCAGGCTGAAATGTTACAAGAAGGTAGAATCTATTGAGTTGAAAGTGATCTGAGCATTTCATGATGATCGCACATTCCTATAGGGGGTCAAACCATGTCCCAAAGGTCACCGGGCCTGGTGTCACTTTAAAGAAGTAGTCCAGTTACACCTTTGTGGGCTTATAACTTGGCTTCTGAATGTCCTAGAGAGGTCAGGTTTCTTTTAGTGTACTCCAATCAACAGCCCCTACAACCACAAAAAGGAATGGAGTCATTAGCACTTATGGTTTGTAAATGGCACCCAGAATTATGTTGCACGAAGCACAATTTCACATCATTCTGGGTCCATTTGTGTGAAAACAAGGTCCAATCAGGCTGAAACACTACAAGAAGGTAGAATCTATTGAGTTGTAAGGGATCTGAACGTTTCATGATGATAGCACTTTTCTAAGGGGGTCAAACCATGTCCCAAAGGTCACCGGATCTGGTGTCAATTTAAAGTAGTCCAGTTACACATTTTTGGGCTTATAACTTGGCTTCTGAATGTCCTAGAGAGATCAGGTTTGTTTTAATGTAATTCAATCAACAGCCCCTACAACCACAAAAAGGAATGGAGTCATTAGCACTTATGGTTTGTAAATGGCACCCAGAATTATTTTGCACTAAGCACAATTTCACATCATTCTGGGTCCATTTGTGTGAAAACAAGGTCCAATCAGGCTGAAACGTTACAGGAAGGTAGAATCTATTGAGTTGTAAGTGATCTGAACGTTTCATGATGATAGCACTTTCCTAAGGGGGTCAAACCATGTCCAAAAGGGCACCGGATCTGGTGTCAATTTAAAGAAGTAGTCCAGTTACACACTTGTGGGCTTATAACTTGGCTTCTGAATGTCCTAGAGAGATCAGGTTTGTTTTAATGTACTCCAATCAACAGCCCCTACAACCACAAAAAGGAATGGAGTCATTAGCACTTATGGTTTGTAAATGGCACCCAGAATTATGTTGCACGAAGCACAATTTCACTTCATTCTGGGTCCATTTGTGTGGAAACAAGGTCCAATCAGGCTGAAACATTACAGGAAGGTAGAATCTATTGTGTTGTAAGTGATCTGAACGTTTCATGATGATAGCACTTTCCTAAGGGGGTCAAACCATGTCCCAAAGGTCAACGGATCTGGTGTCAATTTAAAGTAGTCCAGTTACACATTTGTGGGCTTATAACTTGGCTTCTGAATGTCCTAGAGAGATCAGGTTTGTTTTAGTGTACTCCAATCAACAGCCCCTACAACCACAAAAAGGAATGGAGTCATTAGCACTTATGGTTTGTAAATGGCACCCAGAATTATGTTGCACGAAGCACAATTTCACATCATTCTTGGTTCATTTGTGTGAAAACAAGGTCCAATGAGGCTGAAACGTTACAGGAAGGTAGAATCTATTGAGTTGTAAGTGATCTGAACGTTTCATGATGATAGCACTTTCCTAAGGGGGTCAAACCATGTCCCAAAGGTCACCGGATCTGGTGTCAATTTAAAGAAGTAGTCCAGTTACACATTTGTGGGCTTATAACTTGGCTTCTTAATGTCCTAGAGAGATCAGGTTTGTTTTAATGTACTCCAATCAACAGCCCCTACAACCACAAAAAGGAATGGAGTCATTAGCACTTATGGTTTTTAAATGGCACCCAGAATTATGTTCCACGAAGCACAATTTCACATCATTCTGGGTTCATTTGTGTGAAAACAAGGTCCAATCAGGCTGAAACGTTACAGGAAGGTAGAATATATTGAGTTGTAAGTGATCTGAACGTTTCATGATGATAGCACTTTCCTAAGGGGGTCAAACCATGTCCAAAAGGGCACCGGATCTGGTGTCAATTTAAAGAAGTAGTCCAGTTACACATTTGTGGGCTTATAACTTGGCTTCTGAATGTCCTAGAGAGATCAGGTTTGTTTTAATGTACTCCAATAAACAGCCCCTACAACCACAAAAAGGAATGGAGTCATTAGCACTTATGGTTTGTAAATGGCACCCAGAATTATGTTGCACGAAGCACAATTTCACTTCATTCTGGGTCCATTTGTGTGGAAACAAGGTCCAATCAGGCTGAAACATTACAGGAAGGTAGAATCTATTGAGTTGTAAGTGATCTGAACGTTTCATGATGATAGCACTTTCCTAAGGGGGTCAAACCATGTCCCAAAGGTCAATGGATCTGGTGTCAATTTAAAGTAGTCCAGTTACACATTTGTGGGCTTATAACTTGGCTTCTGAATGTCCTAGAGAGATCAGGTTTGTTTTAGTGTACTCCAATCAACAGCCCCTACAACCACAAAAAGGAATGGAGTCATTAGCACTTATGGTTTGTAAATGGCACCCAGAATTATTTTGCACTAAGCACAATTTCACATCATTCTGGGTCCATTTGTGTGAAAAAAAGGTCCAATCAGGCTGAAACGTTACAGGAAGGTAGAATCTATTGAGTTGTAAGTGATCTGAACGTTTCATGATGATAGCACTTTCCTAAGGGGGTCAAACCATGTCCAAAAGGGCACCGGATCTGGTGTCAATTTAAAGAAGTAGTCCAGTTACACATTTGTGGGCTTATAACTTGGCTTCTGAATGTCCTAGAGAGATCAGCTTTGTGTTAATGTACTCCAATCAACAGCCCCTACAACCACAAAAAGGAATGGAGTCATTAGCACTTATGGTTTGTAAATGGCACCCAGAATTATGTTGCACGAAGCACAATGTCACTTCATTCTGGGTCCATTTGAGTGGAAACAAGGTCCAATCAGGCTGAAACATTACAGGAAGGTAGAATCTATTGAGTTGTAAGTGATCTGAACGTTTCATGATGATAGCACTTTCCTAAGGGGGTCAAACCATGTCCCAAAGGTCAACGGATCTGGTGTCAATTTAAAGTAGTCCAGTTACACATTTGTGGGCTTATAACTTGGCTTCTGAATGTCCTAGAGAGATCAGGTTTGTTTTAGTGTTCTCCAATCAACAGCCCCTACAACCACAAAAAGGAATGGAGTCATTAGCACTTATGGTTTGTAAATGGCACCCAGAATTATGTTGCACGAAGCACAATTTCACATCATTCTTGGTTCATTTGTGTGAAAACAAGGTCCAATGAGGCTGAAACGTTACAGGAAGGTAGAATCTATTGAGTTGTAAGTGATCTGAACGTTTCATGATGATAGCACTTTCCTAAGGGGGTCAAACCATGTCCCAAAGGTCACCGGATCTGGTGTCAATTTAAAGAAGTAGTCCAGTTACACATTTGTGGTCTTATAACTTGGCTTCTGAATGTCCTAGAGAGATCAGGTTTGTTTTAATGTACTCCAATCAACAGCATCCACAACCACAAAAAGGAATGGAGTCATTAGCACTTATGGTTTTTAAATGGCACCCAGAATTATGTTGCACGAAGCACAATTTCACATCATTCTGGGTTTATTTGTGTGAAAACAAGGTCCAATCACGCTGAAACGTTACAGGAAGGTAGAATCTATTGAGTTGTAAGTGATCTGAACGTTTCATGATGATAGCACTTTCCTAAGGGGGTCAAACCATGTCCAAAAGGGCACCGGATCTGGTGTCAATTTAAAGAAGTAGTCCAGTTACACATTTGTGGGCTTATAACTTGGCTTCTGAATGTCCTAGAGAGATCAGGTTTGTTTTAATGTACTCCAATCAACAGCCCGTACAACCACAAAAAGGAATGGAGTCATTAGCACTTATGGTTTGTAAATGGCACCCAGAATTATGTTGCACGAAGCACAATTTCACTTCATTCTGGGTCCATTTGTGTGGAAACAAGGTCCAATCAGGCTGAAACATTACAGGAAGGTAGAATCTATCTAGTTGTAAGTGATCTGAACGTTTCATGGTGATAGCACTTTCCTAAGGGGGTCAAACCATGTCCCAAAGGTCACCGTATCTGGTGTCAATTTAAAGAAGTAGTCCAGTTACACATTTGTGGGCTTATAACTTGGCTTCTGAATGTCCTAGAGAGATCAGGTTTGTTTTTGTGTACTCCAATCAACAGCCCCTACAACCACAAAAAGGAATTGAGTCATTAGCACTTATGGTTTTTAAATGGCACCCAGAATTAATTTGCACGAAGCACAATTTCACTTCATTCTGGGTTCATTTGTGTGAAAACAAGGTCCAATCAGGCTGAAACGTTACAGGAAGGTAGAATCTATTGAGTTGTAAGTGATCTGAACGTTTCATGATGATAGCACTTTCCTAAGGGGGTCAAACCATGTCCCAAAGGTCACCGGATCTGGTGTCAATTTAAAGAAGTAGTCCAGTTACACATTTGTGGGCTTAAAACTTGGCTTCTGAATGTCCTAGAGAGGTCAGGTTTCTTTTAGTGTACTCCAATCAACAGCCCCTACAACCACAAAAAGGAATGGAGTCATTAGCACTTATGGTTTGTAAATGGCACCCAGAATTATGTTGCACGAAGCACAATTTCACATCATTCTGGGTCCATTTGTGTGAAAACAAGGTCCAATCAGGCTGAAACACTACAAGAAGGTAGAATCTATTGAGTTGTAAGTGATCTGAACGTTTCATGATGATAGCACTTTTCTACGGGGGTCAAACCATGTCCCAAAGGTCACCGGATCTGGTGTCAATTTAAAGTAGTCCAGTTACACATTTGTGGGCTTATAACTTGGCTTCTGAATGTCCTAGAGAGATCAGGTTTGTTTTAATGTAATCCAATCAACAGCCCCTACAACCACAAAAAGGAATGGAGTCATTAGCACTTATGGTTTGTAAATGGCACCCAGAATTATTTTGCACTAAGCACAATTTCACATCATTCTGGGTCCATTTGTGTGAAAACAAGGTCCAATCAGGCTGAAACGTTACAGGAAGGTAGAATCTATTGAGTTGTAAGTGATCTTAACGTTTCATGATGATATCACTTTCCTAAGGGGGTCAAACCATGTCCAAAAGGGCACCGGATCTGGTGTCAATTTAAAGAAGTAGTCCAGTTACACATTTGTGGGCTTATAACTTGGCTTCTGAATGTCCTAGAGAGATCAGGTTTGTTTTAATGTACTCCAATCAACAGCCCGTACAACCACAAAAAGGAATGGAGTCATTAGCACTTATGGTTTGTAAATGGCACCCAGAATTATGTTGCACGAAGCACAATTTCACTTCATTCTGGGTCCATTTGTGTGGAAACAAGGTCCAATCAGGCTGAAACATTACAGGAAGGTAGAATCTATCTAGTTGTAAGTGATCTGAACGTTTCATGATGATAGCACTTTCCTAAGGGGGTCAAACCATGTCCCAAAGGTCACCGGACCGGGTGTCAATTTAAAGAAGTAGTCCAGTTACACATTTGTGGGCTTATAACTTGGCTTCTGAATGTCCTAGAGAGATCAGGTTTGTTTTAATGTACTCCAATAAACAGCCTCTACAACCACAAAAAGAAATGGAGTCATTAGCACTTATGGTTTGTAAATGGCACCCAGAATTATGTTGCACTAAGCACAATTTCACATCATTCTGGGTCCATTTGTGTGAAAACAAGGTCCAATCAGGCTGAAACGTTACAGGAAGGTAGAATATATTGAGTTGTAAGTGATCTGAACGTTTCATGATGATAGCACTTTGCTAAGGGGGTCAAACCATGTCCCAAAGGTCACCGGATCTGGTGTCAATTTAAAGAAGTAGTCCAGTTACACATCTGTGGGCTTATAACTTGTCTTCTGAATGTCCTAGAGAGATCAGGTTTGTTTTAATGTACTCCAATCAACAGCCCCTACAACCACAAAAAGGAATGGAGTCATTAGCACTTATGGTTTGTAAATGGCACCCAGAATTATGTTGCACGAAGCACAATTTCACATCATTCTGGGTCCATTTGTGTGAAAACAAGGTCCAATCAGGCTGAAACGCTACAAGAAGGTAGAATCTATTGAGTTGTAAGTGATCTGAACGTTTCATGATGATAGCACTTTCCTAAGGGGGTCAAACCATGTCCCAAAGGTCACCGGATCTGGTGTCAATTTAAAGAAGTAGTCCAGTTACACATTTGTGGGCTTATAACTTGGCTTCTGAATGTCCTAGAGAGATCAGGTTTGTTTTAATGTACTCCATTCAACAGCCCCTACAACCACAAAAAGGAATGGAGTCATTAGCACTTATGGTTTGTGAATGGCACCCAGAATTATGTTGCACAAAGCACAATTTCACATCAGTCTGGGTCCATTTGTGTGAAAACAAGGTCCAATCAGGCTGAAACGCTACAAGAAGGTAGAATCTATTGAGTTGTAAGTGATCTGAACATTTCAAGATGATCGCACATTCCTATAGGGGGTAAAACCATGTCCCAAATGTCACCGGGCCTGGTGTCACTTTAAAGAAGTAGTCCAGTTACACCTTTGTGGGCTTATAACTTGGCTTCTGAATGTCCTAGAGAGGTTAGGTTTGTTTTAGTGTACTCCAATCAAAAGCCCCTACAACCACAAAAAGGAATGGAGTCATTAGCACTTATGGTTTGTAAATGGCACCCAGAATTATGTTGCACGAAGCACAATTTCACATCATTCTGGGTTCATTTGTGTGAAAACAAGGTCCAATCAGGCTGAAACATTACAGGAAGGTAGAATCTATTGAGTTGTAAGTGATCTGAACGTTTCATGATGATAGCACTTTCCTAAGGGGGTCAAACCATGTCCCAAAGGTCAACGGATCTGGTGTCAATATAAAGAAGTAGTCCAGTTACACATTTGTGGGCTTATAACTTGTCTCCTGAATGTCCTAGAGAGATCAGGTTTGTTTTAGTGTACTCCAATGTACAGCCCCTACAACCACAAAAAGGAATGGAGTCATTAGCACTTATGGTTTTTAAAAGGCACCCAGAATTATGTTGCACGAAGCACAATTTCACATCATTCTGGGTTCATTTGTGTGAAAACAAGGTCCAATCAGGCTGAAACGTTACAAGAAGGTAGAACCTATTGAGTTGTAAGTGATCTGAACGTTTCATGATGATAGCACTTTCCTAAGGGGGTCAAACCATGTCCCAAAGGTCAACGGATCTGGTGTCAATTTAAAGAAGTAGTCCAGTTACACATTTGTGGGCTTATAACTTGGCTTCTGAATGTCCTAGAGAGATCAGGTTTGTTTTAGTGTACTCCAATCAACAGCCCCTACAACCACAAAAAGGAATGGAGTCATTAGCACTTATGGTTTGTAAATGGCACCCAGAATTATGTTGCACGAAGCACAATTTCACTTAATTCTGGGTCCATTTGTGTGGAAACAAGGTCCAATCAGGCTGAAACATTACAGGAAAGTAGAATCTATTGAGTTGTAAGTGATCTGAACGTTTCATGATGATAGCACTTTCCTAAGGGGGTCAAACCATGTCCCAAAGGTCAACGGATCTGGTGTCAATTTAAAGTAGTCCAGTTACACATTTGTGGGCTTATAACTTGGCTTCTGAATGTCCTAGAGAGATCAGGTTTGTTTTAGTGTACTCCAATCAACAGCCCCTACAACCACAAAAAGGAATGGAGTCATTAGCACTTATGGTTTGTAAATGGCACCCAGAATTATGTTGCACGAAGCACAATTTCACATCATTCTTGGTTCATTTGTGTGAAAACAAGGTCCAATGAGGCTGAAACGTTACAGGAAGGTAGAATCTATTGAGTTGTAAGTGATCTGAACGTTTCATGATGATAGCACTTTCCTAAGGGGGTCAAACCATGTCCCAAAGGTCACCGGATCTGGTGTCAATTTAAAGAAGTAGTCCAGTTACACATTTGTGGTCTTATAACTTGGCTTCTGAATGTCCTAGAGAGATCAGGTTTGTTTTAATGTACTCCAATCAACAGCATCCACAACCACAAAAAGGAATGGAGTCATTAGCACTTATGGTTTTTAAATGGCACCCAGAATTATGTTGCACGAAGCACAATTTCACATCATTCTGGGTTTATTTGTGTGAAAACAAGGTCCAATCACGCTGAAACGTTACAGGAAGGTAGAATCTATTGAGTTGTAAGTGATCTGAACGTTTCATGATGATAGCACTTTCCTAAGGGGGTCAAACCATGTCCAAAAGGGCACCGGATCTGGTGTCAATTTAAAGAAGTAGTCCAGTTACACATTTGTGGGCTTATAACTTGGCTTCTGAATGTCCTAGAGAGATCAGGTTTGTTTTAATGTACTCCAATCAACAGCCCGTACAACCACAAAAAGGAATGGAGTCATTAGCACTTATGGTTTGTAAATGGCACCCAGAATTATGTTGCACGAAGCACAATTTCACTTCATTCTGGGTCCATTTGTGTGGAAACAAGGTCCAATCAGGCTGAAACATTACAGGAAGGTAGAATCTATCTAGTTGTAAGTGATCTGAACGTTTCATGGTGATAGCACTTTCCTAAGGGGGTCAAACCATGTCCCAAAGGTCACCGTATCTGGTGTCAATTTAAAGAAGTAGTCCAGTTACACATTTGTGGGCTTATAACTTGGCTTCTGAATGTCCTAGAGAGATCAGGTTTGTTTTAGTGTACTCCAATCAACAGCCCCTACAACCACAAAAAGGAATTGAGTCATTAGCACTTATGGTTTTTAAATGGCACCCAGAATTATTTTGCACGAAGCACAATTTCACTTCATTCTGGGTTCATTTGTGTGAAAACAAGGTCCAATCAGGCTGAAACGTTACAGGAAGGTAGAATCTATTGAGTTGTAAGTGATCTGAACGTTTCATGATGATAGCACTTTCCTAAGGGGGTCAAACCATGTCCCAAAGGTCACCGGATCTGGTGTCAATTTAAAGAAGTAGTCCAGTTACACATTTGTGGGCTTAAAACTTGGCTTCTGAATGTCCTAGAGAGGTCAGGTTTCTTTTAGTGTACTCCAATCAACAGCCCCTACAACCACAAAAAGGAATGGAGTCATTAGCACTTATGGTTTGTAAATGGCACCCAGAATTACGTTGCACGAAGCACAATTTCACATCATTCTGGGTCCATTTGTGTGAAAACAAGGTCCAATCAGGCTGAAACACTACAAGAAGGTAGAATCTATTGAGTTGTAAGTGATCTGAACGTTTCATGATGATAGCACTTTTCTAAGGGGGTCAAACCATGTCCCAAAGGTCACCGGATCTGGTGTCAATTTAAAGTAGTCCAGTTACACATTTGTGGGCTTATAACTTGGCTTCTGAATGTCCTAGAGAGATCAGGTTTGTTTTAATGTAATCCAATCAACAGCCCCTACAACCACAAAAAGGAATGGAGTCATTAGCACTTATGGTTTGTAAATGGCACCCAGAATTATTTTGCACTAAGCACAATTTCACATCATTCTGGGTCCATTTGTGTGAAAACAAGGTCCAATCAGGCTGAAACGTTACAGGAAGGTAGAATCTATTGAGTTGTAAGTGATCTTAACGTTTCATGATGATAGCACTTTCCTAAGGGGGTCAAACCATGTCCAAAAGGGCACCGGATCTGGTGTCAATTTAAAGAAGTAGTCCAGTTACACATTTGTGGGCTTATAACTTGGCTTCTGAATGTCCTAGAGAGATCAGGTTTGTTTTAATGTACTCCAATCAACAGCCCGTACAACCACAAAAAGGAATGGAGTCATTAGCACTTATGGTTTGTAAATGGCACCCAGAATTATGTTGCACGAAGCACAATTTCACTTCATTCTGGGTCCATTTGTGTGGAAACAAGGTCCAATCAGGCTGAAACATTACAGGAAGGTAGAATCTATCGAGTTGTAAGTGATCTGAACGTTTCATGATGATAGCACTTTCCTAAGGGGGTCAAACCATGTCCCAAAGGTCACCGGATCTGGTGTCAATTTAAAGAAGTAGTCCAGTTACACATTTGTGGGCTTATAACTTGGCTTCTGAATGTCCTAGAGAGATCAGGTTTGTTTTAATGTACTCCAATAAACAGCCTCTACAACCACAAAAAGGAATGGAGTCATTAGCACTTATGGTTTGTAAATGGCACCCAGAATTATGTTGCACTAAGCACAATTTCACATCATTCTGGGTCCATTTGTGTGAAAACAAGGTCCAATCAGGCTGAAACGTTACAGGAAGGTAGAATATATTGAGTTGTAAGTGATCTGAACGTTTCATGATGATAGCACTTTGCTAAGGGGGTCAAACCATGTCCCAAAGGTCATCGGATCTGGTGTCAATTTAAAGAAGTAGTCCAGTTACACATCTGTGGGCTTATAACTTGTCTTCTGAATGTCCTAGAGAGATCAGGTTTGTTTTAATGTACTCCAATCAACAGCCCCTACAACCACAAAAAGGAATGGAGTCATTAGCACTTATGGTTTGTAAATGGCACCCAGAATTATGTTGCACGAAGCACAATTTCACTTCATTCTGGGTCCATTTGTGTGAAAACAAGGTCCAATCAGGCTGAAACGCTACAAGAAGGTAGAATCTATTGAGTTGTAAGTGATCTGAACGTTTCATGATGATAGCACTTTCCTAAGGGGGTCAAACCATGTCCCAAAGGTCACCGGATCTGGTGTCAATTTAAAGAAGTAGTCCAGTTACACATTTGTGGGCTTATAACTTGGCTTCTGAATGTCCTAGAGAGATCAGGTTTGTTTTAATGTACTCCATTCAACAGCCCCTACAACCACAAAAAGGAATGGAGTCATTAGCACTTATGGTTTGTGAATGGCACCCAGAATTATGTTACACAAAGCACAATTTCACAACAGTCTGGGTCCATTTGTGTGAAAACAAGGTCCAATCAGGCTGAAACGCTACAAGAAGGTAGAATCTATTGAGTTGTAAGTGATCTGAACATTTCAAGATGATCGCACATTCCTATAGGGGGTAAAACCATGTCCCAAATGTCACCGGGCCTGGTGTCAATTTAAAGAAGTAGTCCAGTTACACCTTTGTGGGCTTATAACTTGGCTTCTGAATGTCCTAGAGAGGTTAGGTTTGTTTTAGTGTACTCCAATCAAAAGCCCCTACAACCACAAAAAGGAATGGAGTCATTAGCACTTATGGTTTGTAAATGGCACCCAGAATTATGTTGCACGAAGCACAATTTCACATCATTCTGGGTTCATTTGTGTGAAAACAAGGTCCAATCAGGCTGAAACATTACAGGAAGGTAGAATCTATTGAGTTGTAAGTGATCTGAACGTTTCATGATGATAGCACTTTCCTAAGGGGGTCAAACCATGTCCCAAAGGTCAACGGATCTGGTGTCAATTTAAAGAAGTAGTCCAGTTACACATTTGTGGGCTTATAACTTGTCTCCTGAATGTCCTAGAGAGATCAGGTTTGTTTTAGTGTACTCCAATGTACAGCCCCTACAACCACAAAAAGGAATGGAGTCATTAGCACTTATGGTTTTTAAAAGGCACCCAGAATTATGTTGCACGAAGCACAATTTCACATCATTCTGGGTTCATTTGTGTGAAAACAAGGTCCAATCAGGCTGAAACGTTACAAGAAGGTAGAACCTATTGAGTTGTAAGTGATCTGAACGTTTCATGATGATAGCTCTTTCCTAAGGGGGTCAAACCATGTCCCAAAGGTCAACGGATCTGGTGTCAATTTAAAGAAGTAGTCCAGTTACACATTTGTGGGCTTATAACTTGGCTTCTGAATGTCCTAGAGAGATCAGGTTTGTTTTAGTGTACTCCAATCAACAGCCCCTACAACCACAAAAAGGAATGGAGTCATTAGCACTTATGGTTTGTAAATGGCACCCAGAATTATGTTGCACGAAGCACAATTTCACATCATTCTTGGTTCATTTGTGTGAAAACAAGGTCCAATGAGGCTGAAACTTTACAGGAAGGTAGAATCTATTGAGTTGTAAGTGATCTGAACGTTTCATGATGATAGCACTTTCCTAAGGGGGTCAAACCTTGTCCCAAAGGTCACCGGATCTGCTGTCAATTTAAAGAAGTAGTCCAGTTACACATTTGTGGGCTTATAACTTGGCTTCTGAATGTCCTAGAGAGATCAGGTTTGTTTTAATGTACTCCAATCAACAGCCCCTACAACCACAAAAAGGAATGGAGTCATTAGCACTTATGGTTTTTAAATGGCATCCAGAATTATGTTGCACGAAGCACAATTTCACATCATTCTGGGTTCATTTGTGTGAAAACAAGGTCCAATCAGGCTGAAACGTTACAGGAAGGTAGAATATATTGAGTTGTAAGTGATCTGAACGTTTCATGATGATAGCACTTTCCTAAGGGGGTCAAACCATGTCCCAAAGGTCACCGGATCTGGTGTCAATTTAAAGAAGTAGTCCAGTTACACATTTGTGGGCTTATAACTTGGCATCTGAATGTCCTATAGAGGTCAGGTTTCTTTTAGTGTACTCCAATCAACAGCCCCTACAACCACAAAAAGGAATGGAGTCATTAGCACTTATGGTTTGTAAATGGCACCCAGAATTATGTTGCACGAAGCACAATTTCACATCATTCTGGGTCCATTTGTGTGAAAACAAGGTCCAATCAGGCTGAAACACTACAAGCAGGTAGAATCTATTGAGTTGTAAGTGATCTGAACGTTTCATGATGATAGCACTTTCCTAAGGGGGTCAAACCATATCCCAAAGGTCACCGGATCTGGTGTCAATTTAAAGAAGTAGTCCAGTTACACATTTGTGGGCTTATAACTTGGCTCCTGAATGTCCTAGAGAGATCAGGTTTGTTTTAGTGTACTCCAATCAACAGCCCCTACAACCACAAAAAGGAATTGAGTCATTAGCACTTATGGTTTTTAAATGGCACCCAGAATTATTTTGCACGAAGCACAATTTCACTTCATTCTGGGTTCATTTGTGTGAAAACAAGGTCCAATCAGGCTGAAACGTTACAGGAAGGTAGAATCTATTGAGTTGTAAGTGATCTGAACGTTTCATGATGATAGCACTTTCCTAAGGGGGTCAAACCATGTCCCAAAGGTCACCGGATCTGGTGTCAATTTAAAGAAGTAGTCCAGTTACACATTTGTGGGCTTATAACTTGGCTTCTGAATGTCCTGGAGAGGTCAGGTTTCTTTTAGTGTACTCTAATCAACAGCCCCTACAACCACAAAAAGGAATGGAGTCATTAGCACTTATGGTTTGTAAATGGCACCCAGAATTATGTTGCACAAAGCACAATTTCACATCATTCTGGGTCCATTTGTGTGAAAACAAGGTCCAATCAGGCTGAAACACTACAAGAAGGTAGAATCTATTGAGTTGTAAGTGATCTGAACGTTTCATGATGATAGCACTTTTCTAAGGGGGTCAAACCATGTCCCAAAGGTCACCGGATCTGGTGTCAATTTAAAGTAGTCCAGTTACACATTTGTGGGCTTATAACTTGGCTTCTGAATGTCCTAGAGAGATCAGGTTTGTTTTAATGTAATCCAATCAACAGCCCCTACAACCACAAAAAGGAATGGAGTCATTAGCACTTATGGTTTGTAAATGGCACCCAGAATTATTTTGCACTAAGCACAATTTCACATCATTCTGGGTCCATTTGTGTGAAAACAAGGTCCAATCAGGCTGAAACGTTACATGAAGGTAGAATCTATTGAGTTGTAAGTTATCTGAATGTTTCATGATGATAGCACTTTCCTAAGGGGGTCAAACCATGTCCCAAAGGTCACCGGATCTGGTGTCAATTTAAAGAAGTAGTCCAGTTACACATTTGTGGGCTTATAACTTGGCTTCTGAATGTCCTAGAGAGGTCAGGTTTGTTTTAGTGTACTCCAATCAACAGCCCCTACAAACACAAAAAGGAATTGAGTCATTAGCACTTATGGTTTTTAAATGGCACCCAGAATTATTTTGCACGAAGCACAATTTCACATCATTCTGTGTTCATTTGTGTGAAAACAAGGTCCAATCAGGCTGAAACGTTACAGGAAGGTAGAATCTATTGAGTTGTAAGTGATCTGATCATTTCATGATGATAGCACTTTTCTAAGGGGGTCAAACCATGTCCCAAAGGTCACCGGATCTGGTGTCAATTTAAAGAAGTAGTCCAATTACACATTTGTGGGCTTATAACTTGGCTTCTGAATGTCCTAGAGAGATCAGGTTTGTTTTAATGTACTCCAATAAACATTCTCTACAACCACAAAAAGGAATGGAGTCATTAGCACTTATGGTTTGTAAATGGCACCCAGAATTATGTTGCACTAAGCACAATTTCACATCATTCTGGGTCCATTTGTGTGAAAACAAGGTCCAATCAGGCTGAAACGTTACAGGAAGGTAGAATCTATTGAGTTGTAAGTGATCTGAATGTTTCATGATGATAGCACTTTCCTAAGGGGGTCAAACCATGTCCCAAAGGTCACCGGATCTGGTGTCAATTTAAAGAAGTAGTCCAGTTACACATCTGTGGGCTTATAACTTGTCTTCTGAATGTCCTAGAGAGATCAGGTTTGCTTTAATGTACTCCAATCAACAGCCCCTACAACCACAAAAAGGAATGGAGTCATTAGCACTTATGGTTTGTAAATTGCACCCAGAATTATGTTGCACGAAGCACAATTTCACTTCATTCTGGGTCCATTTGTGTGAAAACAAGGTTCAATCAGGCTGAAACGCTACAAGAAGGTAGAATCTATTGAGTTGTAAGTGATCTGAACGTTTCATGATGATAGCACTTTCCTAAGGGGGTCAAACCATGTCCCAAAGGTCACCGGATCTGGTGTCAAATTAAAGAAGTAGTCCAGTTACACATTTGTGGGCTTATAACTTGGCTTCTGAATGTCCTAGAGAGATCAGGTTTGTTTTAATGTACTCCATTCAACAGCCCCTACAACCACAAAAAGGAATGGAGTCATTAGCACTTATGGTTTGTAAATGGCACCCAGAATTATGTTGCACAAAGCACAATTTCACATCAGTCTGGGTCCATTTGTGTGAAAACAAGGTCCAATCAGGCTGAAACGCTACAAGAAGGTAGAATCTATTGAGTTGTAAGTGATCTGAACATTTCAAGATGATCGCACATTCCTATAGGGGGTAAAACCATGTCCCAAAGGTCACCGGGCCTGGTGTCACTTTAAAGAAGTAGTCCAGTTACACCTTTGTGGGCTTATAACTTGGCTTCTGAATGTCCTAGAGAGGTTAGGTTTGTTTTAGTGTACTCCAATCAAAAGCCCCTACAACCACAAAAAGGAATGGAGTCATTAGCACTTATGGTTTGTAAATGGCACCCAGAATTATGTTGCACGAAGCACAATTTCACATCATTCTGGGTTCATTTGTGTGAAAACAAGGTCCAATCAGGCTGAAACATTACAGGAAGGTAGAATCTATTGAGTTGTAAGTGATCTGAACGTTTCATGATGATAGCACTTTCCTAAGGGGGTCAAACCATGTCCCAAAGGTCAACGGATCTGGTGTCAATTTAAAGAAGTAGTCCAGTTACACATTTGTGGGCTTATAACTTGTCTCCTGAATGTCCTAGAGAGATCAGGTTTGTTTTAGTGTACTCCAATGTACAGCCCCTACAACCACAAAAAGGAATGGAGTCATTAGCACTTATGGTTTTTAAAAGGCACCCAGAATTATGTTGCACGAAGCACAATTTCACATCATTCTGGGTTCATTTGTGTGAAAACAAGGTCCAATCAGGCTGAAACGTTACAAGAAGGTAGAATCTATTGAGTTGTAAGTGATCTGAACGTTTCATGATGATAGCTCTTTCCTAAGGGGGTCAAACCATGTCCCAAAGGTCAACGGATCTGGTGTCAATTTAAAGAAGTAGTCCAGTTACACATTTGTGGGCTTATAACTTGGCTTCTGAATGTCCTAGAGAGATCAGGTTTGTTTTAGTGTACTCCAATCAACAGCCCCTACAACCACAAAAAGGAATGGAGTCATTAGCACTTATGGTTTGTAAATGGCACCCAGAATTATGTTGCACGAAGCACAATTTCACATCATTCTTGGTTCATTTGTGTGAAAACAAGGTCCAATGAGGCTGAAACTTTACAGGAAGGTAGAATCTATTGAGTTGTAAGTGATCTGAACGTTTCATGATGATAGCACTTTCCTAAGGGGGTCAAACCTTGTCCCAAAGGTCACCGGATCTGGTGTCAATTTAAAGAAGTAGTCCAGTTACACATTTGTGGGCTTATAACTTGGCTTCTGAATGTCCTAAAGAGATCAGGTTTGTTTTAATGTACTCCAATCAACAGCCCCTACAACCACAAAAAGGAATGGAGTCATTAGCACTTATGGTTTTTAAATGGCATCCAGAATTATGTTGCACGAAGCACAATTTCACATCATTCTGGGTTCATTTGTGTGAAAACAAGGTCCAATCAGGCTGAAACGTTACAGGAAGGTAGAATATATTGAGTTGTAAGTGATCTGAACGTTTCATGATGATAGCACTTTCCTAAGGGGGTCAAACCATGTCCCAAAGGTCACCGGATCTGGTGTCAATTTAAAGAAGTAGTCCAGTTACACATTTGTGGGCTTATAACTTGGCATCTGAATGTCCTATAGAGGTCAGGTTTCTTTTAGTGTACTCCAATCAACAGCCCCTACAACCACAAAAAGGAATGGAGTCATTAGCACTTATGGTTTGTAAATGGCACCCAGAATTATGTTGCACGAAGCACAATTTCACATCATTCTGGGTCCATTTGTGTGAAAACAAGGTCCAATCAGGCTGAAACACTACAAGAAGGTAGAATCTATTGAGTTGTAAGTGATCTGAACGTTTCATGATGATCGCACATTCCTATAGGGGGTAAAACCATGTCCTAAAGGTCACCGGGCCTGGTGTCACTTTAAAGAAGTAGTCCAGTTACACATTTGAGGGCTTATATTTTGGCTTCTGAATGTCCTAAAGAGGTCAGGTTTGTTTTAGTGTACTCCAATCAACAGCCCCTACAACCACAAAAAGGAATGGAGTCATTAGCGCTTATGGTTTGTAAATGGCACCCAGAATTATGTTGCACGAAGCACAATTTCACATCATTCTGGGTCCATTTGTGTGAAAACAAGGTCCAAACAGGCTGAAACGTTACAGGAAGGTAGAATCTATTGAGTTGTAAGTGATCTGAACATTTCATGATGATAGCACTTTCCTAAGGGGGTCAAACCATGTCCCAAAGGTCACTGGATCTGGTGTCAATTTAAAGAAGTAGTCCAGTTACACATCTGTGGGCTTATAACTTGGCTTCTGAATGTCCTAGACAGACCAGGTTTGTTTTAGTGTACTCCAATCAACAGCCTCTACAACCACAAAAAGGAATGGAGTCATTAGGACTTAAGGTTTGTAAATGGCACCCAGAATTATGTTGCACGAAGCACAATTTCACATCATTCTGGGTCCATTTGTGTGAAAACAAGGTCCAATCAGGCTGAAACGCTACAAGAAGGTAGAATCTATTGAGTTGTAAGTGATCTGAACGTTTCAAGATGATCACACATTCCTATAGGGGGTAAAACCATGTCCCAAAGGTCACCGGGCCTGGTGTCACTTTAAAGTAGTCCAGTTACACATTTGTGTGAAAACAAGGTCCAATCAGGCTGAAACGCTACAAGAAGGTATGGGGGCTGTTGACTGGAGTACACTAAAACAAACCTGATCTCTCTAGGACATTCAAAAGCCAAGTTATAAGCCCACAAATGTGTAACTGGACTACTTCTTTAAATTGACACCAGATCCGGTGACCTTTGGGACATAGTTTGACCTCCTTAGGAATGTGCGATCATCATGAAACATTCAGATCACTTACAACTCAATAGATTCTACCTTCTTGTAACATTTCACCCTGACTGTGCCTTGTTTTCACACAAATGGACCCAGAATGATGTGAAATTGTGCTTCGTGCAACATAATTCTGGGTGTCATTTAAAAACCATAAGTGCTAATGACTCCATTCCTTTTTGTGGTTGTAGGGGCTGTTGATTGGAGTACACTAAAACAAACCTGATCTCTCTAGGACATTCAGAAGCCAAGTTATAAGCCCACAAATGTTTAACTGGAGTACTTCTTTAAATTGACACCAGATCCGGTGACCTTTGGGACATAGTTTGACTCCAATCAACAGCCCCTACAACCTCAAAAAGGAATGGAGTCATTAGCACTTATGGTTTTTAAATGGCACCCAGAATTATGTTGCACGAAGCACAATTTCACATCATTCTGGGTTCATTTGTGTGAAAACAACGTCCAATCAGGCTGAAATGTTACACAAGGTAGAATCTATTGAGTTGTAAATGATCTGAACGTTTCATGATGATAGCACTTTCTTAAGGGTGTCAAACCATGTCCCAAAGGTCACCGGATCTGGTGTCAATTTAAAGAAATAGTCCAGTTACACATTTGTGGGCTTATAACTTGGCTTCTGAATGTCCTAGAGAGGTCAGGCTTGTTTTAGTGTACTCCAATCAACAGCCCCTACAACCACAAAAAGGAATGGAGTCATTAGCACTTATGGGTGCTATCATCATGAAACGTTCAGATCACTTACAACTCAATAGATTCTACCTTCCTGTAACGTTCCAGCCTGATTGGACCTTGTTTTCACACAAATGAACCCAGAATGATGTGAAATTGTGCTTCGTGCAACATAATTCTGGGTGCCATTTACAAACCATAAGTGCTAATGACTCCATTCCTTTTTGTGGTTGTAGGGGCTTTTGATTGGAGTACACTAAAAAAACCTTACCTCTCTAGGACATTCAGAAGCCAAGTTATAAGCCCACAAAGGTGTAACTGGACTACTTCTTTAAAGTGACACCAGGCCCGGTGACATTTGGGACATGGTTTGACCCCCTTAGGAAAGTGCTATCATCATGAAACGTTCAGATAACTTACAACTCAATAGATTCTACCTTCCTGTAACGTTTCAGCCTGATTGGACCTTGTTTTCACACAAATGGACCCAGAATGATGTGAAATTGTGCTTCGTGCAACATAATTCTGGGTACCATTTACAAACCATAAGTGCTAATGACTCCATTCCTTTTTGTGGTTGTAGGGGCTGTTGATTGGAGTACACTAAAACAAACCTGATCTCTCTAGGACATTCAGAAGCCAAGTTATAAGCCCACAAATGTGTAACTGGACTACTTCTTTAAATTGACACCAGATCCAGTGACCTTTGGGACATGGTTTGACCCACTTAGGAAAGAGCTATCATCATGAAACGTTCAGATCACTTACAACTCAATAGATTCTACCTTCCTGTAGCGTTTCAGCCTGATTGGACCTTGTTTTCACACAAATGGACCCAGAATGATGTGAAGTTGTGCATCGTGCAACATAATTCTGGGTGCCATTTACAAACCATAAGTGCTAATGACTCCATTCCTTTTTGTGGTTGTAGGGGCTGTTGATTGGAGTACATTAAAACAAACCTGATCTGTCTAGGACATTCAGAAGCCAAGTTATAAGCCCACAAATGTGTAACTGGACTACTTCTTTAAATTGACACCAGATCCGGTGACCTTTGGGACATAGTTTGACTCCAATCAACAGCCCCTACAACCTCAAAAAGGAATGGAGTCATTAGCACTTATGGTTTTTAAATGGCACCCAGAATTATGTTGCACGAAGCACAATTTCACATCATTCTGGGTTCATTTGTGTGAAAACAACGTCCAATCAGGCTGAAATGTTACAGGAAGGTAGAATATATTGAGTTGTAAGTGATCTGAACGTTTCATGATGATAGCACTTTCCTAAGGGGGTCAAACCTTGTCCCAAAGGTCACCGGATCTGGTGTCAATTTAAAGAAGTAGTCCAGTTACACATTTGTGGGCTTATAACTTGGCATCTGAATGTCCTAGAGAGGTCAGGTTTCTTTTAGTGTACTCCAATCAACAGCCCCTACAACCACAAAAAGGAATGGAGTCATTAGCACTTAAGGTTTGTAAATGGCACCCAGAATTATGTTGCACAAAGCACAATTTCACATCATTCTGGGTCCATTTGTGTGAAAACAAGGTCCAATCAGGCTGAAACACTACAAGAAGGTAGAATCTATTGAGTTGTAAGTGATCTGAACGTTTCATGATGATCGCACATTCCTATAGGGGGTAAAACCATGTCCTAAAGGTCACCGGGCCTGGTGTCACTTTAAAGAAGTAGTCCAGTTACACATTTGAGGGCTTATATTTTGGCTTCTGAATGTCCTAAAGAGGTCAGCTTTGTTTTAGTGTACTCCAATCAACAGCCCCTACAACCACAAAAAGGAATGGAGTCATTAGCGCTTATGGTTTGTAAATGGCACCCAGAATTATGTTGCACGAAGCACAATTTCACATCATTCTGGGTCCATTTGTGTGAAAACAAGGTCCAATCAGGCTGAAACGTTACAGGAAGGTAGAATCTATTGAGTTGTAAGTGATCTGAACATTTCATGATGATAGCACTTTCCTAAGGGGGTCAAACCATGTCCCAAAGGTCACTGGATCTGGTGTCAATTTAAAGAAGTAGTCCAGTTACACATCTGTGGGCTTATAACTTGGCTTCTGAATGTCCTAGACCGACCAGGTTTGTTTTAGTGTACTCCAATCAACAGCCTCTACAACCACAAAAAGGAATGGAGTCATTAGGACTTAAGGTTTGTAAATGGCACCCAGAATTATGTTGCACGAAGCACAATTTCACATCATTCTGGGTCCATTTGTGTGAAAACAAGGTCCAATCAGGCTGAAACGCTACAAGAAGGTAGAATCTATTGAGTTGTAAGTGATCTGAACGTTTCAAGATGATCACACATTCCTATAGGGGGTAAAACCATGTCCCAAAGGTCACCGGGCCTGGTGTCACTTTAAAGTAGTCCAGTTACACATTTGTGTGAAAACAAGGTCCAATCAGGCTGAAACGCTACAAGAAGGTATGGGGGCTGTTGACTGGAGTACACTAAAACAAACCTGATCTCTCTAGGACATTCAAAAGCCAAGTTATAAGCCCACAAATGTGTAACTGGACTACTTCTTTAAATTGACACCAGATCCGGTGACCTTTGGGACATAGTTTGACCTCCTTAGGAATGTGCGATCATCATGAAACATTCAGATCACTTACAACTCAATAGATTCTACCTTCTTGTAACATTTCACCCTGACTGTGCCTTGTTTTCACACAAATGGACCCAGAATGATGTGAAATTGTGCTTCGTGCAACATAATTCTGGGTGTCATTTAAAAACCATAAGTGCTAATGACTTCATTCCTTTTGGGGTAATGGGGGCTGTTAATTGGAGTACACTAAAACAAACCTGATCTCTCTAGGACATTCAGAAGCCAAGTTATAAGCCCACAAATGTGTAACTGGACTACTTCTTTAAATTGACACCAGATCCGGTGACCTTTGGGACATAGTTTGACTCCAATCAACAGCCCCTACAACCTCAAAAGGAATGGAGTCATTAGCACTTATGGTTTTTAAATGGCACCCAGAATTATGTTGCACGAAGCACAATTTCACATCATTCTGGGTTCATTTGTGTGAAAACAACGTCCAATCAGGCTGAAATGTTACACAAGGTAGAATCTATTGAGTTGTAAATTATCTGAACGTTTCATGATGATAGCACTTTCCTAAGGGGGTCAAACCATGTCCCAAAGGTCACCGGATCTGGTGTCAATTTAAAGAAATAGTCCAGTTACACATTTGTGGGCTTATAACTTGGCTTCTGAATGTCCTAGAGAGGTCAGGCTTGTTTTAGTGTACTCCAATCAACAGCCCCTACAACCACAAAAAGGAATGGAGTCATTAGCACTTATGGGTGCTATCATCATGAAACGTTCAGATCACTTACAACTCAATAGATTCTACCTTCCTGTAACGTTCCAGCCTGATTGGACATTGTTTTCACACAAATGAACCCAGAATGATGTGAAATTGTGCTTCGTGCAACATAATTCTGGGTGCCATTTACAAACCATAAGTGCTAATGACTCCATTCCTTTTTGTGGTTGTAGGGGCTTTTGATTGGAGTACACTAAAAAAACCTTACCTCTCTAGGACATTCAGAAGCCAAGTTATAAGCCCACAAAGGTGTAACTGGACTACTTCTTAAAAGTGACACCAGGCCCGGTGACATTTGGGACATGGTTTGACCCACTTAGGAAAGAGCTATCATCATGAAACGTTCAGATAACTTACAACTCAATAGATTCTACCTTCCTGTAACGTTTCAGCCTGATTGGACCTTGTTTTCACACAAATGGACCCAGAATGATGTGAAATTGTGCTTCGTGCAACATAATTCTGGGTACCATTTACAAACCATAAGTGCTAATGACTCCATTCCTTTTTGTGGTTGTAGGGGCTGTTGATTGGAGTACACTAAAACAAACCTGATCTCTCTAGGACATTCAGAAGCCAAGTTATAAGCCCACAAATGTGTAACTGGACTACTTCTTTAAATTGACACCAGATCCAGTGACCTTTGGGACATGGTTTGACCCACTTAGGAAAGAGCTATCATCATGAAACGTTCAGATCACTTACAACTCAATAGATTCTACCTTCCTGTAGCGTTTCAGCCTGATTGGACCTTGTTTTCACACAAATGGACCCAGAATGATGTGAAGTTGTGCATCGTGCAACATAATTCTGGGTGCCATTTACAAACCATAAGTGCTAATGACTCCATTCCTTTTTGTGGTTGTAGGGGCTGTTGATTGGAGTACATTAAAACAAACCTGATCTCTCTAGGACATTCAGAAGCCAAGTTATAAGCCCACAAATGTGTAACTGGACTACTTCTTTAAATTGACACCAGATCCGGTGACCTTTGGGACATAGTTTGACTCCAATCAACAGCCCCTACAACCTCAAAAAGGAATGGAGTCATTAGCACTTATGGTTTTTAAATGGCACCCAGAATTATGTTGCACGAAGCACAATTTCACATCATTCTGGGTTCATTTGTGTGAAAACAACGTCCAATCAGGCTGAAATGTTACAGGAAGGTAGAATATATTGAGTTGTAAGTGATCTGAACGTTTCATGATGATAGCACTTTCCTAAGGGGGTCAAACCATGTCCCAAAGGTCACCGGATCTGGTGTCAATTTAAAGAAGTAGTCCAGTTACACATTTGTGGGCTTATAACTTGGCATCTGAATGTCCTAGAGAGGTCAGGTTTCTTTTAGTGTACTCCAATCAACAGCCCCTACAACCACAAAAAGGAATGGAGTCATTAGCACTTAAGGTTTGTAAATGGCACCCAGAATTATGTTGCACAAAGCACAATTTCACATCATTCTGGGTCCATTTGTGTGAAAACAAGGTCCAATCAGGCTGAAACGCTACAAGAAGGTAGAATCTATTGAGTTGTAAGTGATCTGAACGTTTCAAGATGATCGCACATTCCTATAGGGGGTAAAACCATGTCCCAAAGGTCACCGGGCCTGGTGTCACTTTAAAGAAGTAGTCCAGTTACACATTTGTGGGCTTATAAATTGGCATCTGAATGTCCTAGAGAGGTCAGGTTTGTTTTAGTGTACTCCAATCAACAGCCCCTACAACCACAAAAAGGAATGGAGTCATTAGCACTTATGGTTTGTAAATGGCACACAGAATTATGTTGCACGAAGCACAATTTCACATCATTCTGGGTTCATTTGTGTGAAAACAAGGTCCAATCAGGCTGAAACGTTACAGGAAGGTAGAATCTATTGAGTTGTAAGTGATCTGAACGTTTCATGATGATAGCACTTTCCTAAGGGGGTCAATCCATGTCCCAAAGGTCACCGGATCTGGTGTCAATTTAAAGAAGTAGTCCAGTTACACATTTGTGGGCTTATAACTTGGCTTCTGAATGTCCTAGAGAGATCAGGTTTGTTTTAGTGTACTCCAATCAACATCCCCTACAACCTCAAAAAGGAATGGAGTCATTAACACTTATGGTTTTTAAATGGCACCCAGAATTATGCTGCACTAAGCACAATTTCACATCATTCTGGGTTCATTTGTGTGAAAACAAGGTCCAATCGGGCTGAAACCCTACAAGAAGGTAGAATCTATTGAGTTGTAATTGATCTGAACGTTTCGTGATGATAGCACTTTCCTAAGGGGGTCAAACCATGTCCCAAAGGTCACCGGGCCTGCTGTCACTTTAAAGAAGTAGTCCAGTTACACATTTGTGGGCTTATAACTTGGCTTCTGAATGTCTTAGAGAGATCAGGTTTGTTTTAATGTACTCCAATCAACACCCCCTACAACCACAAAAAGGAATGGAGTCATTAGCACTTATGGTTTGTAAATGGCACCCAGAATTATGTTGCACGAAGCACAATTTCACATCATTCTGGGTCCATTTGTGTGAAAACAAGGTCCAATCAGGCTGAAACGCTACAAGAAGGTATGGGGGCTGTTGACTGGAGTACACTAAAACAGACCTGATCTTTCTAGGACATTCAAAAGCCAAGTTATAAGCCCACAAATGTGTAACTGGACTACTTCTTTAAATTGACACCAGATCGGGTGACCTTTGGGACATAGTTTGACCTCCTTAGGAATGTGCGATCATCATGAAACGTTCAGATCACTTACAACTCAATAGATTCTACCTTCTTGTAACGTTTCAGCCTGACTGGGCCTTGTTTTCACACAAATGGACCCAGAATGATGTGAAATTGTGCTTCGTGCAACATAATTCTGGGTGTCATTTAAAAACCATAAGTGCTAATGACTTCATTCCTTTTTGGGGTATTGGGGGCTGTTAATTGGAGTACACTAAAACAAACCTGATCTCTCTAGGACATTCAGAAGCCAAGTTATAAGCCCACAAATGTGTAACTGGACTACTTCTTTAAATTGACACCAGATCCGGTGAGCTTTGGGACATAGTTTGACTCCAATCAACAGCCCCTACAACCTCAAAAAGGAATGGAGTCATTAGCACTTATGGTTTTTAAATGGCACCCAGAATTTTGTTGCACGAAGCACAATTTCACATCATTCTGGGTTCATTTGTGTGAAAACAACGTCCAATCAGGCTGAAATGTTACAGGAAGGTAGAATCTATTGAGTTGTAAATGATCTGAACGTTTCATGATGATAGCACTTTCCTAAGGGGGTCAAACCATGTCCCAAAGGTCACCGGATCTGGTGTCAATTTAAAGAAATAGTCCAGTTACACATTTGTGGGCTTATAACTTGGCTTCTGAATGTCCTAGAGAGGTCAGGCTTGTTTTAGTGTACTCCAATCAACAGCCCCTACAACCACAAAAAGGAATGGAGTCATTAGCACTTATGGGTGCTATCATCATGAAATGTTCAGATCACTTACAACTCAATAGATTCTACCTTCCTGTAACGTTCCAGCCTGATTGGACCTTGTTTTCACACAAATGAACCCAGAATGATGTGAAATTGTGCTTCGTGCAACATAATTCTGGGTGCCATTTACAAACTATAAGTGCTAATGACTCCATTCCTTTTTGTGGTTGTAGGGGCTGTTGATTGGAGTACACTAAAACAAACCTGATCTCTCTAGGACATTCAGAAGCCAAGTTATAAGCCCACAAATGTGTAACTGAACTACTTCTTTAAATTGACACCAGATCCGGTGACCTTTGGGACATGGTTTGACCCCCTTAGGAAAGTGCTATCATCATGAAACGTTCAGATCACTTACAACTCAATAGATTCTACCTTCCTGTAACGTTTCAGCCTGATTGGACCTTGTTTTCACACAAATGGACCCAGAATGATGTGAAAATGTGCTTCGTGCAACATAATTCTGGGTACCATTTACAAACCATAAGTGCTAATGACTCCATTCCTTTTTGTGGTTGTAGGGGCTGTTGATTGGAGTACACTAAAACAAACCTGATCTCTCTAGGACATTCAGAAGCCAAGTTATAAGCCCAATAATGTGTAACTGGACTACTTCTTTAAATTGACACCAGATCCGGTGACCTTTGGGACATGGTTTGACCCACTTAGGAAAGAGCTATCATCATGAAACGTTCAGATCAATTACAACTCAATAGATTATACCTTCCTGTAGCGTTTCAGCCTGATTGGACCTTGTTTTCACACAAATGGACCCAGAATGATGTGAAGTTGTGCTTCGTGCAACATAATTCTGGGTGCCATTTACAAACCATAAGTGCTAATGACTCCATTCCTTTTTGTGGTTGTAGGGGCTGTTGATTGGAGTACATTAAAACAAACCTGATCTCTCTAGGACATTCAGAAGCCAAGTTATAAGTCCACAAATGTGTAACTGGACTACTTCTTTAAATTGACACCAGATCCGGTGACCTTTGGGACATAGTTTGACTCCAATCAACAGCCCCTACAACCTCAAAAAGGAATGGAGTCATTAGCACTTATGGTTTGTAAATGGCACCCAGAATTATGTTGCACGAAGCACAATTTCACATCATTCTGGGTCCATTTGTGTGAAAACAAGGTCCAATCAGGCTGAAACGCTACAAGAAGGTAGAATCTATTGAGTTGTAAGTGATCTGAACGTTTCATGATGATCGCACATTCCTATAGGGGGTAAAACCATGTCCCAAAGGTCACCGGGCCTGGTGTCACTTTAAAGAAGTAGTCCAGTTACACCTTTGTGGGCTTATAACTTGGCTTCTGAATGTCCTAGAGAGGTCAGGCTTGTTTTAATGTACTCCAATCAACAGCCCCTACAACCACAAAAAGGAATGGAGTCATTAGCACTTATGGGTGCTATCATCATGAAACGTTCAGATCACTTACAACTCAATAGATTCTACCTTCCTGTAACGTTCCAGCCTGATTGGACCTTGTTTTCACACAAATGAACCCAGAATGATGTGAAATTTTTCTTCGTGCAACATAATTCTGGGTGCCATTTACAAACCGTAAGTATTAATGACTCCATTCCTTTTTGTGGTTGTAGGGGCTGTTGATTGGAGAACACTAAAACAAACCTAACCTCTCTAGGACATTCAGAAGCCAAGTTATAAGCCCACAAAGGTGTAACTGGACTACTTCTTTAAAGTGACACCAGGCCCGGTGACCTTTGGGACATGGTTTGACCCCCTATAGGAATGTGCGATCATCTTGAAACATTCAGATCACTTACAACTCAATAGATTCTACCTTCTTGTAGCGTTTCAGCCTGATTGGACCTTGTTTTCACACAAATGAACCCAGAATGATGTGAAATTGTGCTTCGTGCAACATAATTCTGGGTGCCATTTACAAACCTTAAGTGCTAATGACTCCATTCCTTTTTGTGGTTGTAGGGGCTGTTGATTGGAGTACACTAAAACAAACCTGATCTCTCTAGGACATTCAGAAGCCAAGTTATAAGGCCACAAATGTGTAACTGAACTACTTCTTTAAATTGACACCAGATCCGGTGACCTTTGGGACATGGTTTGACCCCCTTAGGAAAGTGCTATCATCATGAAACGTTCAGATCACTTACAACTCAATAGATTCTACCTTCCTGTAACGTTTCAGTCTGATTGGACCTTGTTTTCACACAAATGGACCCAGAATGATGTGAAATTGTGCTTCTTGCAACATAATTCTGGGTGCCATTTACAAACCATAAGTGCTAATGACTCCATTCCTTTTTGTGGTTGTAGGGGCTGTTGATTGGAGTACACTAAAACAAACCTGATCTCTCTAGGACATTCAGAAGCCAAGTTATAAGCCCACAAATGTGTAACTGGACTACTTCTTTAAATTGACACCAGATCCGGTGACATTTGGGACATGGTTTGACCCACTTAGGAAAGAGCTATCATCATGAAACGTTCAGATCACTTACAACTCAATAGATTCTACCTTCCTGTAGCGTTTCAGCCTGATTGGACCTTGTTTTCACACAAATGGACCCAGAATGATGTGAAGTTGTGCTTCGTGCAACATAATTCTGGGTGCCATTTACAAACCATAAGTGCTAATGACTCCATTCCTTTTTGTGGTTGTAGGGGCTGTTGATTGGAGTACACTAAAACAAACCTAACCTCTCTAGGACATTCAGAAGCCAAGTTATAAGCCCACAAAGGTGTAACTGGACTACTTATTTAAAGTGACACCAGGCCCGGTGATCTTTGGGACATGGTTTTACCCCCTATAGGAATGTGCGATCATCTTGAAACGTTCAGATCACTTACAACTCAATAGATTCTACCTTCTTGTAGCGTTTCAGCCTGATTGGACCTTGTTTTCACACAAATGGACCCAGAATGATGTGAAATTGTGCTTCGTGCAACATAATTCTGGGTGCCATTTACAAACCTTAAGGGCTAATGACTCCATTCCTTTTTGTGGTTGTAGGGGCTGTTGGTTGAAGTACCTTAAAACAAACCTGATCTCTCTAGGACATTCAGAAGCCAAGTTATAAGCCCACAAATGTGTAACTGGACTACTTCTTTAAATTGACACCAGATCCGGTGACCTTTGGGACATGGTTTGACCCCCTTAGGAAAGTGCTATCATCATGAAACGTTCAGATCACTTACAACTCAATAGATTCTACCTTCCTGTAACGTGTCAGCCTGATTGGACCTTGTTTTCACACAAATGAACCCAGAATGAAGTGAAATTGTGCTTCGTGCAACATAATTCTGGGTGCCATTTAAAAACCATAAGTGCTAATGACTCCATTCCTTTTTGTGGTTGTAGGGGCTGTTGATTGGAGTATACTAAAACAAACCTGATCTCTCTAGGACATTCAGAAGCCAAGTTAAAAGCCCACAAAGGTGTAACTGGGCTACTTCTTTAAAGTGACACCAGGCCCGGTGACCTTTGGGACTTGGTTTGACCCCCTTAGGAAAGTGCTATCATCATGAAACGTTCAGATCACTTACAATTCAATAGATTCTACCTTCCTGTAACGTTTCAGCCTGATTGGACCTTGTTTTCACACAAATGAACCCAGAATGATGTGAAATTTTTCTTCGTGCAACATAATTCTGGGTGCCATTTACAAACCGTAAGTATTAATGACTCCATTCCTTTTTGTGGTTGTAGGGGCTGTTGATTGGAGAACACTAAAACAAACCTAACCTCTCTAGGACATTCAGAAGCCAAGTTATAAGCCCACAAAGGTGTAACTGGACTACTTCTTTAAAGTGACACCAGGCCCGGTGACCTTTGGGACATGGTTTGACCCCCTATAGGAATGTGCGATCATCTTGAAACATTCAGATCACTTACAACTCAATAGATTCTACCTTCTTGTAGCGTTTCAGCCTGATTGGACCTTGTTTTCACACAAATGAACCCAGAATGATGTGAAATTGTGCTTCGTGCAACATAATTCTGGGTGCCATTTACAAACCTTAAGTGCTAATGACTCCATTCCTTTTTGTGGTTGTAGGGGCTGTTGATTGGAGTACACTAAAACAAACCTGATCTCTCTAGGACATTCAGAAGCCAAGTTATAAGGCCACAAATGTGTAACTGAACTACTTCTTTAAATTGACACCAGATCCGGTGACCTTTGGGACATGGTTTGACCCCCTTAGGAAAGTGCTATCATCATGAAACGTTCAGATCACTTACAACTCAATAGATTCTACCTTCCTGTAACGTTTCAGTCTGATTGGACCTTGTTTTCACACAAATGGACCCAGAATGATGTGAAATTGTGCTTCTTGCAACATAATTCTGGGTGCCATTTACAAACCATAAGTGCTAATGACTCCATTCCTTTTTGTGGTTGTAGGGGCTGTTGATTGGAGTACACTAAAACAAACCTGATCTCTCTAGGACATTCAGAAGCCAAGTTATAAGCCCACAAATGTGTAACTGGACTACTTCTTTAAATTGACACCAGATCCGGTGACATTTGGGACATGGTTTGACCCACTTAGGAAAGAGCTATCATCATGAAACGTTCAGATCACTTACAACTCAATAGATTCTACCTTCCTGTAGCGTTTCAGCCTGATTGGACCTTGTTTTCACACAAATGGACCCAGAATGATGTGAAGTTGTGCTTCGTGCAACATAATTCTGGGTGCCATTTACAAACCATAAGTGCTAATGACTCCATTCCTTTTTGTGGTTGTAGGGGCTGTTGATTGGAGTACACTAAAACAAACCTAACCTCTCTAGGACATTCAGAAGCCAAGTTATAAGCCCACAAAGGTGTAACTGGACTACTTATTTAAAGTGACACCAGGCCCGGTGATCTTTGGGACATGGTTTTACCCCCTATAGGAATGTGCGATCATCTTGAAACGTTCAGATCACTTACAACTCAATAGATTCTACCTTCTTGTAGCGTTTCAGCCTGATTGGACCTTGTTTTCACACAAATGGACCCAGAATGATGTGAAATTGTGCTTCGTGCAACATAATTCTGGGTGCCATTTACAAACCTTAAGGGCTAATGACTCCATTCCTTTTTGTGGTTGTAGGGGCTGTTGGTTGAAGTACCTTAAAACAAACCTGATCTCTCTTGGACATTCAGAAGCCAAGTTATAAGCCCACAAATGTGTAACTGGACTACTTCTTTAAATTGACACCAGATCCGGTGACCTTTGGGACATGGTTTGACCCCCTTAGGAAAGTGCTATCATCATGAAACGTTCAGATCACTTACAACTCAATAGATTCTACCTTCCTGTAACGTGTCAGCCTGATTGGACCTTGTTTTCACACAAATGAACCCAGAATGAAGTGAAATTGTGCTTCGTGCAACATAATTCTGGGTGCCATTTAAAAACCATAAGTGCTAATGACTCCATTCCTTTTTGTGGTTGTAGGGGCTGTTGATTGGAGTATACTAAAACAAACCTGATCTCTCTAGGACATTCAGAAGCCAAGTTAAAAGCCCACAAAGGTGTAACTGGGCTACTTCTTTAAAGTGACACCAGGCCCGGTGACCTTTGGGACTTGGTTTGACCCCCTTAGGAAAGTGCTATCATCATGAAACGTTCAGATCACTTACAATTCAATAGATTCTACCTTCCTGTAACGTTTCAGCCTGATTGGACCTTGTTTTCACACAAATGAACCCAGAATGATGTGAAATTGTGCTTCGTGCAACATAATTCTGGGTGCCATTTACAAACCATAAGTGCTAATGACTCCATTCCTTTTTGTGGTTCTAGGGGCTGTTGATTGGAGTACACTAAAACAAACCTGACCTCTCTAGGACATTCAGAAGCCAAGTTATAAGCCCGCAAAGGTGTAACTGGACTACTTCTTTAAAGTGACACCAGGCCCGGTGACCTTTGGGACATGGTTTTACCCCCTATAGGAATGTGCGATCATCTTGAAATGTTCAGATCACTTACAACTCAATAGATTCTACCTTCTTGTAGCGTTTCAGCCTGATTGGACCTTGTTTTCACACAAATGGACCCAGAATGATGTGAAATTGTGCTTCGTGCAACATAATTCTGGGTGCCATTTACAAACCATAAGTGCTAATGACTCCATTCCTTTTTGTGGTTGTAGGGGCTGTTGATTGGAGTACATTAAAACAAACCTGATCTATCTAGGACATTCAGAAGCTAAGTTATAAGCCCACAAATGTGTAACTGGACTACTTCTTTAAATTGACACCAGATCCGGTGACCTTTGGGACATGGTTTGACCCCCTTAGGAAAGTGCTATCATCATGAAACGTTCAGATCACTTACAACTCAATAGATTCTACCTTCCTGTAACGTTTCAGCCTGATTTGACCTTGTTTTCACACAAATGAACCCAGAATGATGTGAAATTGTGCTTCGTGCAACATAATTCTGGGTGCCATTTACAAACCATAAGTGCTAATGACTCCATTCCTTTTTGTGGTTGTAGGGGCTGTTGATTGGAGAACACTAAAACAAACCTAAACTCTCTAGGACATTCAGAAGCCAAGTTATAAGCCCACAAAGGTGTAACTGGACTACTTCTTTAAATTGACACCAGATCCGGTGACCTTTGGGACATGGTTTGACCCCCTTAGGAAAGTGCTATCATCATGAAATGTTCAGATCACTTACAACTCAATAGATTCTACCTTCCTGTAACGTTTCAGCCTGATTGGACCTTGTTTTCACACAAATGAACCCAGAATGATGTGAAATTGTGCTTCGTGCAACATAATTCTGGGTGCCATTTACAAACCATAAGTGCTAATGACTCCATTCCTTTTTGTGGTTGTAGGGGCTGTTGATTGGAGAACACTAAAACAAACCTAACCTCTCTAGGACATTCAGAAGCCAAGTTATAAGCCCACAAAGGTGTAACTGGACTACTTCTTTAAAGTGACACCAGGCCCGGTGACCTTTGGGACATGGTTTGACCCCCTATAGGAATGTGCTATCATCTTGAAACGTTCAGATCACTTACAACTCAATAGATTCTACCTTCCTGTAACGTTTCAGCCTGATTGGACCTCGTTTTCACACAAATGAACCCAGAATGATGTGAAATTGTGCTTCGTGCAACATAATTCTGGGTGCCATTTAAAAACCATAAGTGCTAATGACTCCATTCCTTTTTGTGGTTGTAGGGGCTGTTGATTGGAGTATACTACAACAAACCCAATCTCTCTAGGACATTCAGAAGCCAAGTTATAAGCCCACAAAGGTGTAACTGGACTACTTCTTTAAATTGACACCAGATCCGGTGACCTTTGGGACATGGTTTGACCCCCTTAGGAAAGTGCTATCATCATGAAATGTTCAGATCACTTACAACTCAATAGATTCTACCTTCCTGTAACATTTCAGCCTGATTGGACCTTGTTTTCACACAAATGAACCCAGAATGATGTGAAATTGTGCTTCGTGCAACATAATTCTGGGTGCCATTTAAAAACCATAAGTGCTAATGACTCCATTCCTTTTTGTGGTTGTAGGGGCTGTTGATTGGAGTACACTAAAACAAACCTGATCTCTCTAGGACATTGAGAAGCCAAGTTATAAGCCCTCAAATGTGTAACTGGACTACTTCTTAAAAGTGACACCAGGCCCGGTGACCTTTGGGACATGGTTTGACCCCCTATAGGAATGTGCGATCATCATGAAACGTTCAGATCACTTACAACTCAATAGATTCTACCTTCTTGTAACGTTTCAGCCTGATTGGACCTTGTTTTCACACAAATGGACCCAGAATGATGTGAAATTGTGCTTCGTACAACATAATTCTGGGTGCCATTTACAAACTATAAGTGCTAATGACTCCATTCCTTTTTGCAGTTGTAGGGGCTGTTGGTTGGAGTACATTAAAACAAACCTGATCTATCTAGGACATTCAGAAGCTAAGTTATAAGCCCACAAATGTGTAACTGGACTACTTCTTTAAATTGACACCAGATCCGGTGACCTTTGGGACATGGTTTGACCCCCTTAGGAAAGTGCTATCATCATGAAACGTTCAGATCACTTACAACTCAATAGATTCTACCTTCCTGTAACGTTTCAGCCTGATTGGACCTTGTTTTCACACAAATGAACCCAGAATGATGTGAAATTGTGCTTCGTGCAACATAATTCTGGGTGCCATTTACAAACCATAAGTGCTAATGACTCCATTCCTTTTTGTGGTTGTAGGGGCTGTTGATTGGAGAACACTAAAACAAACCTAACCTCTCTAGGACATTCAGAAGCCAAGTTATAAGCCCACAAAGGTGTAACTGGACTACTTCTTTAAAGTGACACCAGGCCCGGTGACCTTTGGGACATGGTTTGACCCCCTATAGGAATGTGCGATCATCTTGAAACGTTCAGATCACTTACAAATCAATAGATTCTACCTTCCTGTAACGTTTCAGCCTGATTGGACCTCGTTTTCACACAAATGAACCCAGAATGATGTGAAATTGTGCTTCGTGCAACATAATTCTGGGTGCCATTTAAAAACCATAAGTGCTAATGACTCCATTCCTTTTTGTGGTTGTAGGGGCTGTTGATTGGAGTATACTACAACAAACCCAATCTCTCTAGGACATTCAGAAGCCAAGTTATAAGCCCACAAAGGTGTAACTGGACTACTTCTTTAAATTGACACCAGATCCGGTGACCTTTGGGACATGGTTTGACCCCCTTAGGAAAGTGCTATCATCATGAAACGTTCAGATCACTTACAACTCAATAGATTCTACCTTCCTGTAACGTTTCAGCCTGATTGGACCTCGTTTTCACACAAATGAACCCAGAATGATGTGAAATTGTGCTTCGTGCAACATAATTCTGGGTGCCATTTAAAAACCATAAGTGCTAATGACTCCATTCCTTTTTGTGGTTGTAGGGGCTGTTGATTGGAGTATACTACAACAAACCCAATCTCTCTAGGACATTCAGAAGCCAAGTTATAAGCCCACAAAGGTGTAACTGGACTACTTCTTTAAATTGACACCAGATCCGGTGACCTTTGGGACATGGTTTGACCCCCTTAGGAAAGTGCTATCATCATGAAATGTTCAGATCACTTACAACTCAATAGATTCTACCTTCCTGTAACATTTCAGCCTGATTGGACCTTGTTTTCACACAAATGAACCCAGAATGATGTGAAATTGTGCTTCGTGCAACATAATTCTGGGTGCCATTTAAAAACCATAAGTGCTAATGACTCCATTCCTTTTTGTGGTTGTAGGGGCTGTTGATTGGAGTACACTAAAACAAACCTGATCTCTCTAGGACATTGAGAAGCCAAGTTATAAGCCCTCAAATGTGTAACTGGACTACTTCTTAAAAGTGACACCAGGCCCGGTGACCTTTGGGACATGGTTTGACCCCCTATAGGAATGTGCGATCATCATGAAACGTTCAGATCACTTACAACTCAATAGATTCTACCTTCTTGTAACGTTTCAGCCTGATTGGACCTTGTTTTCACACAAATGGACCCAGAATGATGTGAAATTGTGCTTCGTACAACATAATTCTGGGTGCCATTTACAAACTATAAGTGCTAATGACTCCATTCCTTTTTGCAGTTGTAGGGGCTGTTGGTTGGAGTACATTAAAACAAACCTGATCTCTCTAGGACATTCAGAATCCAAGTTATAAGCCCACAAATGTGTAACTGGACTACTTCTTTAAAGTGACACCAGGCCCGGTGACCTTTGGGGCATGGTTTTACCCGCTATAGGAATGTGCGATCATCTTGAAATGTTCAGATCACTTACAACTCAATAGATTCTACCTTCTTGTAGCGTTTCAGCCTGATTGGACCTTGTTTTCACACAAATGAACCCAGAATGATGTGAAATTGTGCTTCGTGCAACATAATTCTGGGTGCCATTTACAAACCATAAGTGCTAATGACTCCATTCCTTTTTGTGGTTGTAGGGGCTGTTGATTGGAGTACATTAAAACAAACCTGATCTATCTAGGACATTCAGAAGCTAAGTTATAAGCCCACAAATGTGTAACTGGACTACTTCTTTAAATTGACACCAGATCCGGTGACCTTTGGGACATGGTTTGACCCCCTTAGGAAAGTGCTATCATCATGAAACGTTCAGATCACTTACAACTCAATAGATTCTACCTTCCTGTAACGTTTCAGCCTGATTGGACGTTGTTTTCACACAAATGAACCCAGAATGATGTGAAATTGTGCTTCGTGCAACATAATTCTGGGTGCCATTTACAAACCATAAGTGCTAATGACTCCATTCCTTTTTGTGGTTGTAGGGGCTGTTGATTGGAGAACACTAAAACAAACCTAACCTCTCTAGGACATTCAGAAGCCAAGTTATAAGCCCACAAAGGTGTAACTGGACTACTTCTTTAAAGTGACACCAGGCCCGGTGACCTTTGGGACATGGTTTGACCCCCTATAGGAATGTGCGATCATCTTGAAACGTTCAGATCACTTACAAATCAATAGATTCTACCTTCCTGTAACGTTTCAGCCTGATTGGACCTCGTTTTCACACAAATGAACCCAGAATGATGTGAAATTGTGCTTCGTGCAACATAATTCTGGGTGCCATTTAAAAACCATAAGTGCTAATGACTCCATTCCTTTTTGTGGTTGTAGGGGCTGTTGATTGGAGTATACTACAACAAACCCAATCTCTCTAGGACATTCAGAAGCCAAGTTATAAGCCCACAAAGGTGTAACTGGACTACTTCTTTAAATTGACACCAGATCCGGTGACCTTTGGGACATGGTTTGACCCCCTTAGGAAAGTGCTATCATCATGAAATGTTCAGATCACTTACAACTCAATAGATTCTACCTTCCTGTAACGTTTCAGCCTGATTGGACCTTGTTTTCACACAAATGAACCCAGAATGATGTGAAATTGTGCTTCGTGCAACATAATTCTGGGTGCCATTTACAAACCATAAGTGCTAATGACTCCATTCCTTTTTGTGGTTGTAGGGGCTGTTGATTGGAGAACACTAAAACAAACCTAACCTCTCTAGGACATTCAGAAGCCAAGTTATAAGCCCACAAAGGTGTAACTGGACTACTTCTTTAAAGTGACACCAGGCCCGGTGACCTTTGGGACATGGTTTGACCCCCTATAGGAATGTGCGATCATCTTGAAACGTTCAGATCACTTACAACTCAATAGATTCTACCTTCCTGTAACGTTTCAGCCTGATTGGACCTCGTTTTCACACAAATAAACCCAGAATGATGTGAAATTGTGCTTCGTGCAACATAATTCTGGGTGCCATTTAAAAACCATAAGTGCTAATGACTCCATTCCTTTTTGTGGTTGTAGGGGCTGTTGATTGGAGTATACTACAACAAACCCAATCTCTCTAGGACATTCAGATGCCAAGTTATAAGCCCACAAAGGTGTAACTGGACTACTTCTTTAAATTGACACCAGATCCGGTGACCTTTGGGACATGGTTTGACCCCCTTAGGAAAGTGCTATCATCATGAAATGTTCAGATCACTTACGACTCAATAGATTCTACCTTCCTGTAACATCTCAGCCTGATTGGACCTTGTTTTCACACAAATGAACCCAGAATGATGTGAAATTGTGCTTCGTGCAACATAATTCTGGGTGCCATTTAAAAACCAGAAGTGCTAATGACTCCATTCCTTTTTGTGGTTGTAGGGGTTGTTGATTGGAGTACACTAAAACAAACCTGATCTCTCTAGGACATTCAGAAGCCAAGTTATAAGCCCTCAAATGTGTAACTGGACTACTTCTTAAAAGTGACACCAGGCCCGGTGACCTTTGGGACATGGTTTGACCCCCTATAGGAATGTGCGATCATCATGAAACGTTCAGATCACTTACAACTCAATAGATTCTACCTTCTTGTAACGTTTCAGCCTGATTGGACCTTGTTTTCACACAAATGGACCCAGAATGATGTGAAATTGTGCTTCGTGCAACATAATTCTGGGTGCCATTTACAAACTATAAGTGCTAATGACTCCATTCCTTTTTGCAGTTGTAGGGGCTGTTGGTTGGAGTACATTAAAACAAACCTGATCTCTCTAGGACATTCAGAAGCCAAGTTATAAGCCCACAAATGTGTAACTGGACTACTTCTTTAAATTGACACCAGATCCGGTGACCTTTGGGACATGGTTTGACCCCCTTTGGAAAGTGCTATCATCATGAAACGTTCAGATCACTTACAACTCAATAGATTCTACCTTCCTGTAATGTTTCAGCCTGATTGGACCTTGTTTTCACACAAATGAACCCAGAATGATGTGAAATTGTGCTTCATGCAACATAATTCTGGGTGCCATTTACAAACCATAAGTGCTAAAGACTCCATTCCTTTTTGTGGTTGTAGGGGCTGTTGATTTGAGTACACTAAAACAAACCTAACCTCTCTAGGACAATCAGAAGCCAAGTTATAAGCCCACAAAGGTGTAACTGGACTACTTCTTTAAAGTGACACCAGGCCCGGTGACCTTTGGGACATGGTTTTACCCCCTATAGGAATGTGCGATCATCTTGAAACGTTCAGATCACTTACAACTCAATAGATTCTACCTTCTTGTAACGTTTCAGCCTGATTGGACCTTGTTGTCACACAAATGAACCCAGAATGAAGTGAAATTCTGCTTCGTGCAACATAATTCTGGGTGCCATTTAAAAACCATAAGTGCTAATGACTCCATTCCTTTTTGTTGTTGTAGGGGCTGTTGATTGGAGTATACTAAAACAAACCTGATCTCTCTAGGACATTCAGAAGCCAAGTTATAAGCCCACAAAGGTGTAACTGGACTACTTCTTTAAAGTGACACCAGGCCCGGTGACCTTTGGGACATGGTTTTACCCCCTATAGGAATGTGCGATCATCATGAAACGTTCAGATCACTTACAACTCAATAGATTCTACCTTCTTGTAGCGTTTCAGCCTGATTGGACCTTGTTTTCACACAAATGGACCCAGAATGATGTGAAATTGTGCTTCGTGCAACATAATTCTGGGTGCCATTTACAAACCATAAGTGCTAATGACTCCATTCCTTTTTGTGGTTGTAGGGGCTGTTGATTGGAGTACATTAAAACAAACCTGATCTCTCTAGGACATTCAGAAGCCAAGTTATAAGCCCACAAAGGTGTAACTGGACTACTTCTTTAAAATGACACCAGGCCCGGTGACCTTTGGGACATGGTTTGACCCCCTATAGGAATGTGCGATCATCTTGAAACGTTCAGATCACTTACAACTCAATAGATTCTACCTTCCTGTAACGTTTCAGCCTGATTGGACCTTGTTTTCACACAAATGAACCCAGAATGATGTGAAATTGTGCTTCGTGCAACATAATTCTGGGTGCCATTTAAAAACCATAAGTGCTAATGACTCCATTCCTTTTTGTGGTTTTAGGGGCTGTTGATTGGAGTATACTAAAACAAACCCAATCTCTCTAGGACATTCAGAAGCCAAGTTATAAGCCCACAAAGGTGTAACTGGACTACTTCTTTAAATTGACACCAGATCCAGTGACCTTTGGGACATGGTTTGACCCCCTTAGGAAAGTGCTATCATCATGAAATGTTCAGATCACTTACAACTCAATAGATTCTACCTTCCTGTAACATTTCAGCCTGATTGGACCTTGTTTTCACACAAATGAACCCAGAATGATGTGAAATTGTGCTTCTTGCAACATAATTCTGGGTGCCATTTAAAAACCATAAGTGCTAATGACTCCATTCCTTTTTGTGGTTGTAGGGGCTGTTGATTGGAGTACACTAAAACAAACCTGATCTCTCTAGGACATTCAGAAGCCAAGTTATAAGCCCTCAAATGTGTAACTGGACTACTTCTTAAAAGTGACACCAGGCCCGGTGACCTTTGGGACATGGTTTGACCCCCTATAGGAATGTGCGATCATCATGAAACGTTCAGATCACTTACAACTCAATAGATTCTACCTTCTTGTAACGTTTCAGCCTGATTGGACCTTGTTTTCACACAAATGGATCCAGAATGATGTGAAATTGTGCTTCGTGCAACATAATTCTGGGTGCCATTTACAAACTATAAGTGCTAATGACTCCATTCCTTTTTGCGGTTGTAGGGGCTGTTGGTTGGAGTACATTAAAACAAACCTGATCTCTCTAGGACATTCAGAAGCCAAGTTATAAGCCCACAAATGTGTAACTGGACTACTTCTTTAAATTGACACCCGGTCCGGTGACCTTTGGGACATGGTTTGACCCCCTTAGGAAAGTGCTATCATCATGAAACGTTCAGATCACTTACAACTCAATAGATTCTACCTTCCTGTAACGTTTCAGCCTGATTGGACCTTGTTTTCACACAAATGAACCCAGAATGACGTGAAATTGTGCTTAGTGCAACATAATTCTGGGTGCCATTTACAAACCATAAGTGCTAATGACTCCATTCCTTTTTGTGGTTGTAGGGGCTGTTGATTGGAGTACACTAAAACAAACCTAACCTCTCTAGGACATTCAGAAGCCAAGTTATAAGCCCACAAAGGTGTAACTGGACTACTTCTTTAAAGTGACACCAGGCCCGGTGACCTTTGGGACATGGTTTTACCCCCTATAGGAATGTGCGATCATCTTGAAACGTTCAGATCACTTACAACTCAATAGATTCTACCTTCTTGTAACGTTTCAGCCTGATTGGACCTTGTTGTCACACAAATGAACCCAGAATGAAGTGAAATTGTGCTTCGTGCAACATAATTCTGGGTGCCATTTAAAAACCATAAGTGCTAATGACTCCATTCCTTTTTGTTGTTGTAGGGGCTGTTGATTGGAGTATACTAAAACAAACCTGATCTCTCTAGGACATTCAGAAGCCAAGTTATAAGCCCACAAAGGTGTAACTGGACTACTTCTTTAAAGTGACACCAGGCCCGGTGACCTTTGGGACATGGTTTTACCCCCTATAGGAATGTGCGATCATCATGAAACGTTCAGATCACTTACAACTCAATAGATTCTACCTTCTTGTAGCGTTTCAGCCTGATTGGACCTTGTTTTCACACAAATGGATCCAGAATGATGTGAAATTGTGCTTCGTGCAACATAATTCTGGGTGCCATTTACAAACTATAAGTGCTAATGACTCCATTCCTTTTTGTGGTTGTAGGGGCTGTTGGTTGGAGTACATTAAAACAAACCTGATCTCTCTAGGACATTCAGAAGCCAAGTTATAAGCCCACAAATGTGTAACTATACTACTTCTTTAAATTGACACCAGATCCGGTGACCTTTGGGACATGTTTTGACCCCCTTAGGAAAGTGCTATCATCATGAAACGTTCAGATCACTTACAACTCAATAGATTCTACCTTCCTGTAACGTTTCAGCCTGATTGGACCTTGTTTTCACACAAATGAACCCAGAATGATGTGAAATTGTGCTTCGTGCAACATAATTCTGGGTGCCATTTACAAACCATAAGTGCTAATGACTCCATTCCTTTTTGTGGTTGTAGGGGCTGTTGATTGGAGTACACTAAAACAAACCTAACCTCTCTAGGACATTCAGAAGCCAAGTTATAAGCCCACAAAGGTGTAACTGGACTACTTCTTTAAAGTGACACCAGGCCCGGTGACCTTTGGGACATGGTTTTACCCCCTATAGGAATGTGCGATCATCTTGAAACGTTCAGATCACTTACAACTCAATAGATTCTACCTTCTTGTAACGTTTCAGCCTGATTGGACCTTGTTGTCACACAAATGAACCCAGAATGAAGTGAAATTGTGATTCGTGCAACATAATTCTGGGTGCCATTTAAAAACCATAAGTGCTAATGACTCCATTCCTTTTTGTTGTTGTAGGGGCTGTTGATTGGAGTATACTACAACAAACCCAATCTCTCTAGGACATTCAGAAGCCAAGTTATAAGCCCACAAAGGTGTAACTGGACTACTTCTTTAAATTGACACCAGATCCGGTGACCTTTGGGACATGGTTTGACCCCCTTAGGAAAGTGCTATCATCATGAAATGTTCAGATCACTTACAACTCAATAGATTCTACCTTCCTGTAACATTTCAGCCTGATTGGACCTTGTTTTCACACAAATGAACCCAGAATGATGTGAAATTGTGCTTCGTGCAACATAATTCTGGGTGCCATTTAAAAACCATAAGTGCTAATGACTCCATTCCTTTTTGTGGTTGTAGGGGCTGTTGATTGGAGTACACTAAAACAAACCTGATCTCTCTAGGACATTCAGAAGCCAAGTTATAAGCCCTCAAATGTGTAACTGGACTACTTCTTAAAAGTGACACCAGGCCCGGTGACCTTTGGGACATGGTTTGACCCCCTATAGGAATGTGCGATCATCATGAAACGTTCAGATCACTTACAACTCAATAGATTCTACCTTCTTGTAACGTTTCAGCCTGATTGGACCTTGTTTTCACACAAATGGACCCAGAATGATGTGAAATTGTGCTTCGTGCAACATAATTCTGGGTGCCATTTACAAACTATAAGTGCTAATGACTCCATTCCTTTTTGCAGTTGTAGGGGCTGTTGGTTGGAGTACATTAAAACAAACCTGATCTCTCTAGGACATTCAGAAGCCAAGTTATAAGCCCACAAATGTGTAACTGGACTACTTCTTTAAATTGACACCAGATCCGGTGACCTTTGGGACATGGTTTGACCCCCTTTGGAAAGTGCTATCATCATGAAACGTTCAGATCACTTACAACTCAATAGATTCTACCTTCCTGTAACATTTCAGCCTGATTGGACCTTGTTTTCACACAAATGAACCCAGAATGATGTGAAATTGTGCTTCGTGCAACATAATTCTGGGTGCCATTTACAAACCATAAGTGCTAAAGACTCCATTCCTTTTTGTGGTTGTAGGGGCTGTTGATTTGAGTACACTAAAACAAACCTAACCTCTCTAGGACATTCAGAAGCCAAGTTATAAGCCCACAAAGGTGTAACTGGACTACTTCTTTAAAGTGACACCAGGCCCGGTGACCTTTGGGACATGGTTTGACCCCCTATAGGAATGTGCGATCATCTTGAAACGTTCAGATCACTTACAACTCAATAGATTCTACCTTCCTGTAACGTTTCAGCCTGATTGGACCTCGTTTTCACACAAATGAACCCAGAATGATGTGAAATTGTGCTTCGTGCAACATAATTCTGGGTGCCATTTAAAAACCATAAGTGCTAATGACTCCATTCCTTTTTGTGGTTGTAGGGGCTGTTGATTGGAGTATACTACAACAAACCCAATCTCTCTAGGACATTCAGAAGCCAAGTTATAAGCCCACAAAGGTGTAACTGGACTACTTCTTTAAATTGACACCAGATCCGGTGACCTTTGGGACATGGTTTGACCCCCTTAGGAAAGTGCTATCATCATGAAATGTTCAGATCACTTACAACTCAATAGATTCTACCTTCCTGTAACGTTTCAGCCTGATTGGACCTTGTTTTCACACAAATGAACCCAGAATGATGTGAAATTGTGCTTCGTGCAACATAATTCTGGGTGCCATTTACAAACCATAAGTGCTAATGACTCCATTCCTTTTTGTGGTTTTAGGGGCTGTTGATTGGAGAACACTAAAACAAACCTAACCTCTCTAGGACATTCAGAAGCCAAGTTATAAGACCACAAAGGTGTAACTGGACTACTTCTTTAAAGTGACACCAGGCCCGGTGACCTTTGGGACATGGTTTGACCCCCTATAGGAATGTGCGATCATCTTGAAACGTTCAGATCACTTACAACTCAATAGATTCTACCTTCCTGTAACGTTTCAGCCTGATTGGACCTCGTTTTCACACAAATGAACCCAGAATGATGTGAAATTGTGCTTCGTTCAACATAATTCTGGGTGCCATTTAAAAACCATAAGTGCTAATGACTCCATTCCTTTTTGTGGTTGTAGGGGCTGTTGATTGGAGTATACTACAACAAACCCAATCTCTCTAGGACATTCAGAAGCCAAGTTATAAGCCCACAAAGGTGTAACTGGACTACTTCTTTAAATTGACACCAGATCCGGTGACCTTTGGGACATGGTTTGACCCCCTTAGGAAAGTGCTATCATCATGAAATGTTCAGATCACTTACAACTCAATAGATTCTACCTTCCTGTAACATTTCAGCCTGATTGGACCTTGTTTTCACACAAATGAACCCAGAATGATGTGAAATTGTGCTTCGTGCAACATAATTCTGGGTGCCATTTAAAAACCATAAGTGCTAGTGACTCCATTCCTTTTTGTGGTTGTAGGGGCTGTTGATTGGAGTACACTAAAACAAACCTGATCTCTCTAGGACATTCAGAAGCCAAGTTATAAGCCCTCAAATGTGTAACTGGACTACTTCTTAAAAGTGACACCAGGCCCGGTGACCTTTGGGACATGGTTTGACCCCCTATAGGAATGTGCGATCATCATGAAACGTTCAGATCACTTACAACTCAATAGATTCTACCTTCTTGTAACGTTTCAGCCTGATTGGACCTTGTTTTCACACAAATGGACCCAGAATGATGTGAAATTGTGCTTCGTGCAACATAATTCTGGGTGCCATTTACAAACTATAAGTGCTAATGACTCCATTCCTTTTTGCAGTTGTAGGGGCTGTTGGTTGGAGTACATTAAAACAAACCTGATCTCTCTAGGACATTCAGAAGCCAAGTTATAAGCCCACAAATGTGTAACTGGACTACTTCTTTAAATTGACACCAGATCCGGTGACCTTTGGGACATGGTTTGACCCCCTTTGGAAAGTGCTATCATCATGAAACGTTCAGATCACTTACAACTCAATAGATTCTACCTTCCTGTAACGTTTCAGCCTGATTGGACCTTGTTTTCACACAAATGAACCCAGAATGATGTGAAATTGTGCTTCGTGCAACATAATTCTGGGTGCCATTTACAAACCATAAGTGCTAAAGACTCCATTCCTTTTTGTGGTTGTAGGGGCTGTTGATTTGAGTACACTAAAACAAACCTAACCTCTCTAGGACAATCAGAAGCCAAGTTATAAGCCCACAAAGGTGTAACTGGACTACTTCTTTAAAGTGACACCAGGCCCGGTGACCTTTGGGACATGGTTTTACCCCCTATAGGAATGTGCGATCATCTTGAAACGTTCAGATCACTTACAACTCAATAGATTCTACCTTCTTGTAACGTTTCAGCCTGATTGGACCTTGTTGTCACACAAATGAACCCAGAATGATGTGAAATTGTGCTTCGTGCAACATAATTCTGGGTGCCATTTAAAAACCATAAGTGCTAATGACTCCATTCCTTTTTGTTGTTGTAGGGGCTGTTGATTGGAGTATACTAAAACAAACCTGATCTCTCTAGGACATTCAGAAGCCAAGTTATAAGCCCACAAAGGTGTAACTGGACTACTTCTTTAAAGTGACACCAGGCCCGGTGACCTTTGGGACATGGTTTTACCCCCTATAGGAATGTGCGATCATCATGAAACGTTCAGATCACTTACAACTCAATAGATTCTACCTTCTTGTAGCGTTTCAGCCTGATTGGACCTTGTTTTCACACAAATGGACCCAGAATGATGTGAAATTGTGCTTCGTGCAACATAATTCTGGGTGCCATTTACAAACCATAAGTGCTAATGACTCCATTCCTTTTTGTGGTTGTAGGGGCTGTTGATTGGAGTACATTAAAACAAACCTGATCTCTCTAGGACATTCAGAAGCCAAGTTATAAGCCCACAAAGGTGTAACTGGACTACTTCTTTAAAATGACACCAGGCCCGGTGACCTTTTGGACATGGTTTGACCCCCTATAGGAATGTGCGATCATCTTGAAACGTTCAGATCACTTACAACTCAATAGATTCTACCTTCCTGTAACGTTTCAGCCTGATTGGAGCTTGTTTTCTTACAAATGAACCCAGAATGATGTGAAATTGTGCTTCGTGCAACATAATTCTGGGTGCCATTTAAAAACCATAAGTGCTAATGACTCCATTCCTTTTTGTGGTTTTAGGGGCTGTTGATTGGAGTATACTAAAACAAACCCAATCTCTCTAGGACATTCAGAAGCCAAGTTATAAGCCCACAAAGGTGTAACTGGACTACTTCTTTAAATTGACACCAGATCCAGTGACCTTTGGGACATGGTTTGACCCCCTTAGGAAAGTGCTATCATCATGAAATGTTCAGATCACTTACAACTCAATAGATTCTACCTTCCTGTAACATTTCAGCCTGATTGGACCTTGTTTTCACACAAATGAACCCAGAATGATGTGAAATTGTGCTTCATGCAACATAATTCTGGGTGCCATTTAAAAACCATAAGTGCTAATGACTCCATTCCTTTTTGTGGTTGTAGGGGCTGTTGATTGGAGTACACTAAAACAAACCTGATCTCTCTAGGACATTCAGAAGCCAAGTTATAAGCCCTCAAATGTGTAACTGGACTACTTCTTAAAAGTGACACCAGGCCCGGTGACCTTTGGGACATGGTTTGACCCCCTATAGGAATGTGCAATCATCATGAAACGTTCAGATCACTTACAACTCAATAGATTCTACCTTCTTGTAACGTTTCAGCCTGATTGGACCTTGTTTTCACACAAATGGACCCAGAATGATGTGAAATTGTGCTTCGTGCAACATAATTCTGGGTGCCATTTACAAACTATAAGTGCTAATGACTCCATTCCTTTTTGCGGTTGTAGGGGCTGTTGGTTGGAGTACATTAAAACAAACCTGATCTCTCTAGGACATTCAGAAGCCAAGTTATAAGCCCACAAATGTGTAACTGGACTACTTCTTTAAATTGACACCCGGTCCGGTGACCTTTGGGACATGGTTTGACCCCCTTAGGAAAGTGCTATCATCATGAAACGTTCAGATCACTTACAACTCAATAGATTCTACCTTCCTGTAACGTTTCAGCCTGATTGGACCTTGTTTTCACACAAATGAACCCAGAATGACGTGAAATTGTGCTTCGTGCAACATAATTCTGGGTGCCATTTACAAACTATAAGTGCTAATGACTCCATTCCTTTTTGCAGTTGTAGGGGCTGTTGGTTGGAGTACATTAAAACAAACCTGATCTCTCTAGGACATTCAGAAGCCAAGTTATAAGCCCACAAATGTGTAACTGGACTACTTCTTTAAATTGACACCAGATCCGGTGACCTTTGGGACATGGTTTGACCCCCTTTGGAAAGTGCTATCATCATGAAACGTTCAGATCACTTACAACTCAATAGATTCTACCTTCCTGTAACGTTTCAGCCTGATTGGACCTTGTTTTCACACAAATGAACCCAGAATGATGTGAAATTGTGCTTCGTGCAACATAATTCTGGGTGCCATTTACAAACCATAAGTGCTAAAGACTCCATTCCTTTTTGTGGTTGTAGGGGCTGTTGATTTGAGTACACTAAAACAAACCTAACCTCTCTAGGACAATCAGAAGCCAAGTTATAAGCCCACAAAGGTGTAACTGGACTACTTCTTTAAAGTGACACCAGGCCCGGTGACCTTTGGGACATGGTTTTACCCCCTATAGGAATGTGCGATCATCTTGAAATGTTCAGATCACTTACAACTCAATAGATTCTACCTTCTTGTAACGTTTCAGCCTGATTGGACCTTGTTGTCACACAAATGAACCCAGAATGATGTGAAATTGTGCTTCGTGCAACATAATTCTGGGTGCCATTTAAAAACCATAAGTGCTAATGACTCCATTCCTTTTTGTTGTTGTAGGGGCTGTTGATTGGAGTATACTAAAACAAACCTGATCTCTCTAGGACATTCAGAAGCCAAGTTATAAGCCCACAAAGGTGTAACTGGACTACTTCTTTAAAGTGACACCAGGCCCGGTGACCTTTGGGACATGGTTTTACCCCCTATAGGAATGTGCGATCATCATGAAACGTTCAGATCACTTACAACTCAATAGATTCTACCTTCTTGTAGCGTTTCAGCCTGATTGGACCTTGTTTTCACACAAATGGACCCAGAATGATGTGAAATTGTGCTTCGTGCAACATAATTCTGGGTGCCATTTACAAACCATAAGTGCTAATGACTCCATTCCTTTTTGTGGTTGTAGGGGCTGTTGATTGGAGTACATTAAAACAAACCTGATCTCTCTAGGACATTCAGAAGCCAAGTTATAAGCCCACAAAGGTGTAACTGGACTACTTCTTTAAAATGACACCAGGCCCGGTGACCTTTGGGACATGGTTTGACCCCCTATAGGAATGTGCGATCATCTTGAAACGTTCAGATCACTTACAACTCAATAGATTCTACCTTCCTGTAACGTTTCAGCCTGATTGGAGCTTGTTTTCACACAAATGAACCCAGAATGATGTGAAATTGTGCTTCGTGCAACATAATTCTGGGTGCCATTTAAAAACCATAAGTGCTAATGACTCCATTCCTTTTTGTGGTTTTAGGGGCTGTTGATTGGAGTATACTAAAACAAACCCAATCTCTCTAGGACATTCAGAAGCCAAGTTATAAGCCCACAAAGGTGTAACTGGACTACTTCTTTAAATTGACACCAGATCCAGTGACCTTTGGGACATGGTTTGACCCCCTTAGGAAAGTGCTATCATCATGAAATGTTCAGATCACTTACAACTCAATAGATTCTACCTTCCTGTAACATTTCAGCCTGATTGGACCTTGTTTTCACACAAATGAACCCAGAATGATGTGAAATTGTGCTTCGTGCAACATAATTCTGGGTGCCATTTAAAAACCATAAGTGCTAATGACTCCATTCCTTTTTGTGGTTGTAGGGGCTGTTGATTGGAGTACACTAAAACAAACCTGATCTCTCTAGGACATTCAGAAGCCAAGTTATAAGCCCTCAAATGTGTAACTGGACTACTTCTTAAAAGTGACACCAGGCCCGGTGACCTTTGGGACATGGTTTGACCCCCTATAGGAATGTGCGATCATCATGAAACGTTCAGATCACTTACAACTCAATAGATTCTACCTTCTTGTAACGTTTCAGCCTGATTGGACCTTGTTTTCACACAAATGGACCCAGAATGATGTGAAATTGTGCTTCGTGCAACATAATTCTGGGTGCCATTTACAAACTATAAGTGCTAATGACTCCATTCCTTTTTGCGGTTGTAGGGGCTGTTGGTTGGAGTACATTAAAACAAACCTGATCTCTCTAGGACATTCAGAAGCCAAGTTATAAGCCCACAAATGTGTAACTGGACTACTTCTTTAAATTGACACCCGGTCCGGTGACCTTTGGGACATGGTTTGACCCCCTTAGGAAAGTGCTATCATCATGAAACGTTCAGATCACTTACAACTCAATAGATTCTACCTTCCTGTAACGTTTCAGCCTGATTGGACCTTGTTTTCACACAAATGAACCCAGAATGACGTGAAATTGTGCTTAGTGCAACATAATTCTGGGTGCCATTTACAAACCATAAGTGCTAATGACTCCATTCCTTTTTGTGGTTGTAGGGGCTGTCAATTGGAGTACACTAAAACAAACCTAACCTCTCTAGGACATTCAGAAGCCAAGTTATAAGCCCACAAAGGTGTAACTGGACTACTTCTTTAAAGTGACACCAGGCCCGGTGACCTTTGGGACATGGTTTTACCCCCTATAGGAATGTGCGATCATCTTGAAACGTTCAGATCACTTACAACTCAATAGATTCTACCTTCTTGTAACGTTTCAGCCTGATTGGACCTTGTTGTCACACAAATGAACCCAGAATGAAGTGAAATTGTGCTTCGTGCAACATAATTCTGGGTGCCATTTAAAAACCATAAGTGCTAATGACTCCATTCCTTTTTGTTGTTGTAGGGGCTGTTGATTGGAGTATACTAAAACAAACCTGATCTCTCTAGGACATTCAGAAGCCAAGTTATAAGCCCACAAAGGTGTAACTGGACTACTTCTTTAAAGTGACACCAGGCCCGGTGACCTTTGGGACATGGTTTTACCCCCTATAGGAATGTGCGATCATCATGAAACGTTCAGATCACCTACAACTCAATAGATTCTACCTTCTTGTAGCGTTTCAGCCTGATTGGACCTTGTTTTCACACAAATGGACCCAGAATGATGTGAAATTGTGCTTCGTGCAACATAATTCTGGGTGCCATTTACAAACTATAAGTGCTAATGACTCCATTCCTTTTTGTGGTTGTAGGGGCTGTTGATTGGAGTACATTAAAACAAACCTGATCTCTCTAGGACATTCAGAAGCTAAGTTATAAGCCCACAAATGTGTAACTGGACTACTTCTTTTAAATTGACACCAGATCCGGTGACCTTTGGGACATGGTTTGACCCCCTTAGGAAAGTGCTATCATCATGAAACGTTCAGATCACTTACAACTCAATAGATTCTACCTTCCTGTAACATTTCAGCCTGATTGGACCTTGTTTTCACACAAATGAACCCAGAATGATGTGAAATTGTGCTTCGTGCAACATAATTCTGGGTGCCATTTAAAAACCATAAGTGCTAATGACTCCATTCCTTTTTGTGGTTGTAGGGGCTGTTGATTGGAGTACACTAAAACAAACCTGATCCCTCTAGGACATTCAGAAGCCAAGTTATAAGCCCTCAAATGTGTAACTGGACTACTTCTTAAAAGTGACACCAGGCCCGGTGACCTTTGGGACATGGTTTGACCCCCTATAGGAATGTGCGATCATCATGAAATGTTCAGATCACTTACAACTCAATAGATTCTACCTTCTTGTAACGTTTCAGCCTGATTGGACCTTGTTTTCACACAAATGGACCCAGAATGATGTGAAATTGTGCTTCGTGCAACATAATTCTGGGTGCCATTTACAAACTATAAGTGCTAATGACTCCATTCCTTTTAGCAGTTGTAGGGGCTGTTGGTTGGAGTACATTAAAACAAACCTGATCTCTCTAGGACATTCAGAAGCCAAGTTATAAGCCCACAAATGTGTAACTATACTACTTCTTTAAATTGACACCAGATCCGGTGACCTTTGGGACATGGTTTGACCCCCTTAGGAAAGTGCTATCATCATGAAACGTTCAGATCACTTGCAACTCAATAGATTCTACCTTCCTGTAACGTTTCAGCCTGATTGGACCTTGTTTTCACACAAATGAAACCAGAATGATGTGAAATTGTGCTTCGTGCAACATAATTCTGGGTGCCATTTACAAACCATAAGTGCTAATGACTCCATTCCTTTTTGTGGTTGTAGGGGCTGTTGATTGGAGTACACTAAAACAAACCTAACCTCTCTAGGACATTCAGAAGCCAAGTTATAAGCCCACAAAGGTGTAACTGGACTACTTCTTTAAAGTGACACCAGGCCCGGTGACCTTTGGGACATGGTTTTACCCCCTATAGGAATGTGCGATCATCTTGAAACGTTCAGATCACTTACAACTCAATAGATTCTACCTTCTTGTAACGTTTCAGCCTGATTGGACCTTGTTGTCACACAAATGAACCCAGAATGAAGTGAAATTGTGCTTCGTGCAACATAATTCTGGGTGCCATTTAAAAACCATAAGTGCTAATGACTCCATTCCTTTTTGTTGTTGTAGGGGCTGTTGATTGGAGTATACTACAACAAACCCAATCTCTCTAGGACATTCAGAAGCCAAGTTATAAGCCCACAAAGGTGTAACTGGACTACTTCTTTAAATTGACACCAGATCCGGTGACCTTTGGGACATGGTTTGACCCCCTTAGGAAAGTGCTATCATCATGAAATGTTCAGATCACTTACAACTCAATAGATTCTACCTTCCTGTAACATTTCAGCCTGATTGGACCTTGTTTTCACACAAATGAACCCAGAATGATGTGAAATTGTGCTTCGTGCAACATAATTCTGGGTGCCATTTAAAAACCATAAGTGCTAATGACTCCATTCCTTTTTGTGGTTGTAGGGGCTGTTGATTGGAGTACACTAAAACAAACCTGATCCCTCTAGGACATTCAGAAGCCAAGTTATAAGCCCTCAAATGTGTAACTGGACTACTTCTTAAAAGTGACACCAGGCCCGGTGACCTTTGGGACATGGTTTGACCCCCTATAGGAATGTGCGATCATCATGAAATGTTCAGATCACTTACAACTCAATAGATTCTACCTTCTTGTAACGTTTCAGCCTGATTGGACCTTGTTTTCACACAAATGGACCCAGAATGATGTGAAATTGTGCTTCGTGCAACATAATTCTGGGTGCCATTTACAAACTATAAGTGCTAATGACTCCATTCCTTTTAGCAGTTGTAGGGGCTGTTGGTTGGAGTACATTAAAACAAACCTGATCTCTCTAGGACATTCAGAAGCCAAGTTATAAGCCCACAAATGTGTAACTGGACTACTTCTTTAAATTGACACCAGATCCGGTGACCTTTGGGACATGGTTTGACCCCCTTTGGAAAGTGCTATCATCATGAAACGTTCAGATCACTTACAACTCAATAGATTCTACCTTCCTGTAACGTTTCAGCCTGATTGGACCTTGTTTTCACACAAATGAACCCAGAATGATGTTAAATTGTGCTTCGTGCAACATAATTCTGGGTGCCATTTACAAACCATAAGTGCTAAAGACTCCATTCCTTTTTGTGGTTGTAGGGGCTGTTGATTTGAGTACACTAAAACAAACCTAACCTCTCTAGGACATTCAGAAGCCAAGTTATAAGCCCACAAAGGTGTAACTGGACTACTTCTTTAAAGTGACACCAGGCCCGGTGACCTTTGGGACATGGTTTTACCCCCTATAGGAATGTGCGATCATCTTGAAACGTTCAGATCACTTACAACTCAATAGATTCTACCTTCTTGTAACGTTTCAGCCTGATTGGACCTTGTTGTCACACAAATGAACCCAGAATGAAGTGAAATTGTGCTTCGTGCAACATAATTCTGGGTGCCATTTAAAAACCATAAGTGCTAATGACTCCATTCCTTTTTGTTGTTGTAGGGGCTGTTGATTGGAGTATACTAAAACAAACCTGATCTCTCTAGGACATTCAGAAGCCAAGTTATAAGCCCACAAAGGTGTAACTGGACTACTTCTTTAAAGTGACACCAGGCCCGGTGACCTTTGGGACATGGTTTTACCCCCTATAGGAATGTGCGATCATCATGAAACGTTCAGATCACTTACAACTCAATAGATTCTACCTTCTTGTAGCGTTTCAGCCTGATTGGACCTTGTTTTCACACAAATGGACCCAGAATGAAGTGAAATTGTGCTTCGTGCAACATAATTCTGGGTGCCATTTACAAACCATAAGTGCTAATGACTCCATTCCTTTTTGTGGTTGTAGGGGCTGTTGATTGGAGTACATTAAAACAAACCTGATCTCTCTAGGACATTCAGAAGCCAAGTTATAAGCCCACAAAGGTGTAACTGGACTACTTCTTTAAAATGACACCAGGCCCGGTGACCTTTGGGACATGGTTTGACCCCCTATAGGAATGTGCGATCATCTTGAAACGTTCAGATCACTTACAACTCAATAGATTCTACCTTCCTGTAACGTTTCAGCCTGATTGGACCTTGTTTTCACACAAATGAACCCAGAATGATGTAAAATTGTGCTTCGTGCAACATAATTCTGGGTGCCATTTAAAAACCATAAGTGCTAATGACTCCATTCCTTTTTGTGGTTTTAGGGGCTGTTGATTGGAGTATACTAAAACAAACCCAATCTCTCTAGGACATTCAGAAGCCAAGTTATAAGCCCACAAAGGTGTAACTGGACTACTTCTTTAAATTGACACCAGATCCAGTGACCTTTGGGACATGGTTTGACCCCCTTAGGAAAGTGCTATCATCATGAAATGTTCAGATCACTTACAACTCAATAGATTCTACCTTCCTGTAACATTTCAGCCTGATTGGACCTTGTTTTCACACAAATGAACCCAGAATGATGTGAAATTGTGCTTCGTGCAACATAATTCTGGGTGCCATTTAAAAACCATAAGTGCTAATGACTCCATTCCTTTTTGTGGTTGTAGGGGCTGTTGATTGGAGTACACTAAAACAAACCTGATCTCTCTAGGACATTCAGAAGCCAAGTTATAAGCCCTCAAATGTGTAACTGGACTACTTCTTAAAAGTGACACCAGGCCCGGTGACCTTTGGGACATGGTTTGACCCCCTATAGGAATGTGCGATCATCATGAAACGTTCAGATCACTTACAACTCAATAGATTCTACCTTCTTGTAACGTTTCAGCCTGATTGGACCTTGTTTTCACACAAATGGACCCAGAATGATGTGAAATTGTGCTTCGTGCAACATAATTCTGGGTGCCATTTACAAACTATAAGTGCTAATGACTCCATTCCTTTTTGCGGTTGTATGGGCTGTTGGTTGGAGTACATTAAAACAAACCTGATCTCTCTAGGACATTCAGAAGCCAAGTTATAAGCCCACAAATGTGTAACTGGACTACTTCTTTAAATTGACACCCGGTCCGGTGACCTTTGGGACATGGTTTGACCCCCTTAGGAAAGTGCTATCATCATGAAACGTTCAGATCACTTACAACTCAATAGATTCTACCTTCCTGTAACGTTTCGGCCTGATTGGACCTTGTTTTCACACAAATGAACCCAGAATGATGTGAAATTGTGCTTAGTGCAACATAATTCTGGGTGCCATTTACAAACCATAAGTGCTAATGACTCCATTCCTTTTTGTGGTTGTAGGGGCTGTTGATTGGAGTACACTAAAACAAACCTAACCTCTCTAGGACATTCAGAAGCCAAGTTATAAGCCCACAAAGGTGTAACTGGACTACTTCTTTAAAGTGACACCAGGCCCGGTGACCTTTGGGACATGGTTTTACCCCCTATAGGAATGTGCGATCATCTTGAAACGTTCAGATCACTTACAACTCAATAGATTCTACCTTCTTGTAACGTTTCAGCCTGATTGGACCTTGTTGTCACACAAATGAACCAAGAGTGAAGTGAAATTGTGCTTCGTGCAACATAATTCTGGGTGCCATTTACAAACTATAAGTGCTAATGACTCCATTCCTTTTTGTGGTTGTAGGGGCTGTTGATTGGAGTACATTAAAACAAACCTGATCTCTCTAGGACATTCAGAAGCTAAGTTATAAGCCCACAAATGTGTAACTGGACTACTTCTTTAAATTGACACCAGATCCGGTGACCTTTGGGACATGGTTTGACCCCCTTAGGAAAGTGCTATCATCATGAAACGTTCAGATCACTTACAACTCAATAGATTCTACCTTCCTGTAACGTTTCAGCCTGATTGGACCTTGTTTTCACACAAATGAACCCAGAATGATGTGAAATTGTGCTTCGTGCAACATAATTCTGGGTGCCATTTACAAACCATAAGTGCTAATTACTCCATTCCTTTTTGTGGTTGTAGGGGCTGTTGATTGGAGAACACTAAAACAAACCTAACCTCTCTAGGACATTCAGAAGCCAAGTTATAAGCCCACAAAGGTGTAACTGGACTACTTCTTTAAAGTGACACCAGGCCCGGTGACCTTTGGGACATGGTTTGACCCCCTATAGGAATGTGCGATCATCTTGAAACGTTCAGATCACTTACAACTCAATAGATTCTACCTTCCTGTAACGTTTCAGCCTGATTGGACCTTGTTTTCACACAAATGAACCCAGAATGATGTGAAATTGTGCTTCGTGCAACATAATTCTGGGTGCCATTTAAAAACCATAAGTGCTAATGACTCCATTCCTTTTTGTGGTTGTAGGGGCTGTTGGTTGGAGTACATTAAAACAAACCTGATCTCTCTAGGACATTCAGAAGCCAAGTTATAAGCCCACAAATGTGTAACTATACTACTTCTTTAAATTGACACCAGATCAGGTGACCTTTGGGACATGGTTTGACCCCCTTAGGAAAGTGCTATCATCATGAAACGTTCAGATCACTTACAACTCAATAGATTCTACCTTCCTGTAACGTTTCAGCCTGATTGGACCTTGTTTTCACACAAATGAACCCAGAATGATGTGAAATTGTGCTTCGTGCAACATAATTCTGGGTGCCATTTACAAACCATAAGTGCTAATGACTCCATTCCTTTTTGTGGTTGTAGGGGCTGTTGATTGGAGTACACTAAAACAAACCTAACCTCTCTAGGACATTCAGAAGCCAAGTTATAAGCCCACAAAGGTGTAACTGGACTACTTCTTTAAAGTGACACCAGGCCCGGTGACCTTTGGGACATGGTTTTACCCCCTATAGGAATGTGCGATCATCTTGAAACGTTCAGATCACTTACAACTCAATAGATTCTACCTTCTTGTAACGTTTCAGCCTGATTGGACCTTGTTGTCACACAAATGAACCCAGAATGAAGTGAAATTGTGCTTTGTGCAACATAATTCTGGGTGCCATTTAAAAACCATAAGTGCTAATGACTCCATTCCTTTTTGTTGTTGTAGGGGCTGTTGATTGGAGTATACTAAAACAAACCTGATCTCTCTAGGACATTCAGAAGCCAAGTTATAAGCCCACAAAGGTGTAACTGGACTACTTCTTTAAAGTGACACCAGGCCCGGTGACCTTTGGGACATGGTTTTACCCCCTATAGGAATGTGCGATCATCATGAAACGTTCAGATCACTTACAACTCAATAGATTCTACCTTCCTGTAACGTTTCAGCCTGATTGGACCTTGTTTTCACACAAATGAACCCAGAATGATGTGAAATTGTGCTTCGTGCAACATAATTCTGGGTGCCATTTACAAACCATAAGTGCTAATTACTCCATTCCTTTTTGTGGTTGTAGGGGCTGTTGATTGGAGAACACTAAAACAAACCTAACCTCTCTAGGACATTCAGAAGCCAAGTTATAAGCCCACAAAGGTGTAACTGGACTACTTCTTTAAAGTGACACCAGGCCCGGTGACCTTTGGGACATGGTTTGACCCCCTATAGGAATGTGCGATCATCTTGAAACGTTCAGATCACTTACAACTCAATAGATTCTACCTTCCTGTAACGTTTCAGCCTGATTGGACCTTGTTTTCACACAAATGAACCCAGAATGATGTGAAATTGTGCTTCGTGCAACATAATTCTGGGTGCCATTTAAAAACCATAAGTGCTAATGACTCCATTCCTTTTTGTGGATGTAGGGGCTGTTGGTTGGAGTACATTAAAACAAACCTGATCTCTCTAGGACATTCAGAAGCCAAGTTATAAGCCCACAAATGTGTAACTATACTACTTCTTTAAATTGACACCAGATCAGGTGACCTTTGGGACATGGTTTGACCCCCTTAGGAAAGTGCTATCATCATGAAACGTTCAGATCACTTACAACTCAATAGATTCTACCTTCCTGTAACGTTTCAGCCTGATTGGACCTTGTTTTCACACAAATGAACCCAGAATGATGTGAAATTGTGCTTCGTGCAACATAATTCTGGGTGCCATTTACAAACCATAAGTGCTAATGACTCCATTCCTTTTTGTGGTTGTAGGGGCTGTTGATTGGAGTACACTAAAACAAACCTAACCTCTCTAGGACATTCAGAAGCCAAGTTATAAGCCCACAAAGGTGTAACTGGACTACTTCTTTAAAGTGACACCAGGCCCGGTGACCTTTGGGACATGGTTTTACCCCCTATAGGAATGTGCGATCATCTTGAAACGTTCAGATCACTTACAACTCAATAGATTCTACCTTCTTGTAACGTTTCAGCCTGATTGGACCTTGTTGTCACACAAATGAACCCAGAATGAAGTGAAATTGTGCTTTGTGCAACATAATTCTGGGTGCCATTTAAAAACCATAAGTGCTAATGACTCCATTCCTTTTTGTTGTTGTAGGGGCTGTTGATTGGAGTATACTAAAACAAACCTGATCTCTCTAGGACATTCAGAAGCCAAGTTATAAGCCCACAAAGGTGTAACTGGACTACTTCTTTAAAGTGACACCAGGCCCGGTGACCTTTGGGACATGGTTTTACCCCCTATAGGAATGTGCGATCATCATGAAACGTTCAGATCACTTACAACTCAATAGATTCTACCTTCCTGTAACGTTTCAGCCTGATTGGACCTTGTTTTCACACAAATGAACCCAGAATGATGTGAAATTGTGCTTCGTGCAACATAATTCTGGGTGCCATTTACAAACCATAAGTGCTAATTACTCCATTCCTTTTTGTGGTTGTAGGGGCTGTTGATTGGAGAACACTAAAACAAACCTAACCTCTCTAGGACATTCAGAAGCCAAGTTATAAGCCCACAAAGGTGTAACTGGACTACTTCTTTAAAGTGACACCAGGCCCGGTGACCTTTGGGACATGGTTTGACCCCCTATAGGAATGTGCGATCATCTTGAAACGTTCAGATCACTTACAACTCAATAGATTCTACCTTCCTGTAACGTTTCAGCCTGATTGGACCTTGTTTTCACACAAATGAACCCAGAATGATGTGAAATTGTGCTTCGTGCAACATAATTCTGGGTGCCATTTAAAAACCATAAGTGCTAATGACTCCATTCCTTTTTGTGGATGTAGGGGCTGTTGGTTGGAGTACATTAAAACAAACCTGATCTCTCTAGGACATTCAGAAGCCAAGTTATAAGCCCACAAATGTGTAACTATACTACTTCTTTAAATTGACACCAGATCAGGTGACCTTTGGGACATGGTTTGACCCCCTTAGGAAAGTGCTATCATCATGAAACGTTCAGATCACTTACAACTCAATAGATTCTACCTTCCTGTAACGTTTCAGCCTGATTGGACCTTGTTTTCACACAAATGAACCCAGAATGATGTGAAATTGTGCTTCGTGCAACATAATTCTGGGTGCCATTTACAAACCATAAGTGCTAATGACTCCATTCCTTTTTGTGGTTGTAGGGGCTGTTGATTGGAGTACACTAAAACAAACCTAACCTCTCTAGGACATTCAGAAGCCAAGTTATAAGCCCACAAAGGTGTAACTGGACTACTTCTTTAAAGTGACACCAGGCCCGGTGACCTTTGGGACATGGTTTTACCCCCTATAGGAATGTGCGATCATCTTGAAACGTTCAGATCACTTACAACTCAATAGATTCTACCTTCTTGTAACGTTTCAGCCTGATTGGACCTTGTTGTCACACAAATGAACCCAGAATGAAGTGAAATTGTGCTTCGTGCAACATAATTCTGGGTGCCATTTAAAAACCATAAGTGCTAATGACTCCATTCCTTTTTGTTGTTGTAGGGGCTGTTGATTGGAGTATACTAAAACAAACCTGATCTCTCTAGGACATTCAGAAGCCAAGTTATAAGCCCACAAAGGTGTAACTGGACTACTTCTTTAAAGTGACACCAGGCCCGGTGACCTTTGGGACATGGTTTTACCCCCTATAGGAATGTGCGATCATCATGAAACGTTCAGATCACTTACAACTCAATAGATTCTACCTTCTTGTAGCGTTTCAGCCTGATTGGACCTTGTTTTCACACAAATGGACCCAGAATGATGTGAAATTGTGCTTCGTGCAACATAATTCTGGGTGCCATTTACAAACTATAAGTGCTAATGACTCCATTCCTTTTTGTGGTTGTAGGGGCTGTTGATTGGAGTACATTAAAACAAACCTTATCTCTCTAGGACATTCAGAAGCTAAGTTATAAGCCCACAAATGTGTAACTGGACTACTTCTTTAAATTGACACCAGATCCGGTGACCTTTGGGACATGGTTTGACCCCCTTAGGAAAGTGCTATCATCATGAAACGTTCAGATCACTTACAACTCAATAGATTCTACCTTCCTGTAACGTTTCAGCCTGATTGGACCTTGTTTTCACACAAATGAACCCAGAATGATGTGAAATTGTGCTTCGTGCAACATAATTCTGGGTGCCATTTACAAACCATAAGTGCTAATGACTCCATTCCTTTTTGTGGTTGTAGGGGCTGTTGATTGGAGAACACTAAAACAAACCTAAACCTCTCTAGGACATTCAGAAGCCAAGTTATAAGCCCACAAAGGTGTAACTGGACTACTTCTTTAAAGTGACACCAGGCCCGGTGACCTTTGGGACATGGTTTGACCCCCTATAGGAATGTGCGATCATCTTGAAACGTTCAGATCACTTACAACTCAATAGATTCTACCTTCTTGTAACGTTTCAGCCTGATTGGACCTTGTTGTCACACAAATGAACCCAGAATGAAGTGAAATTGTGCTTCGTGCAACATAATTCTGGGTGCCATTTAAAAACCATAAGTGCTAATGACTCCATTCCTTTTTGTTGTTGTAGGGGCTGTTGATTGGAGTATACTAAAACAACCCTGATCTCTCTAGGACATTCAGAAGCCAAGTTATAAGCCCACAAAGGTGTAACTGGACTACTTCTTTAAAGTGACACCAGGCCCGGTGACCTTTGGGACATGGTTTTACCCCCTATAGGAATGTGCGATCATCATGAAACGTTCAGATCACTTACAACTCAATAGATTCTACCTTCTTGTAGCGTTTCAGCCTGATTGGACCTTGTTTTCACACAAATGGACCCAGAATGATGTGAAATTGTGCTTCGTGCAACATAATTCTGGGTGCCATTTACAAACTATAAGTGCTAATGACTCCATTCCTTTTTGTGGTTGTAGGGGCTGTTGATTGGAGTACATTAAAACAAACCTGATCTCTCTAGGACATTCAGAAGCTAAGTTATAAGCCCACAAATGTGTAACTGGACTACTTCTTTAAATTGACACCAGATCCGGTGACCTTTGGGACATGGTTTGACCCCCTTAGGAAAGTGCTATCATCATGAAACGTTCAGATCACTTACAACTCAATAGATTCTACCTTCCTGTAACGTTTCAGCCTGATTGGACCTTGTTTTCACACAAATGAACACAGAATGATGTGAAATTGTGCTTCGTGCAACATAATTCTGGGTGCCATTTACAAACCATAAGTGCTAATGACGCCATTCCTTTTTGTGGTTGTAGGGGCTGTTGATTGGAGAACACTAAAACAAACCTAACCTCTCTAGGACATTCAGAAGCCAAGTTATGAGCCCACAAAGGTGTAACTGGACTACTTCTTTAAAGTGACACCAGGCCCGGTGACCTTTGGGACATGGTTTGACCCCCTTAGGAAAGTGCTATCATCATGAAACGTTCAGATCACTTACAACTCAATAGATTCTACCTTCCTGTAACGTTTCAGCCTGATTGGACCTTGTTTTCACACAAATGAACACAGAATGATGTGAAATTGTGCTTCATGCAACATAATTCTGGGTGCCATTTACAAACCATAAGTGCTAATGACGCCATTCCTTTTTGTGGTTGTAGGGGCTGTTGATTGGAGAACACTAAAACAAACCTAACCTCTCTAGGACATTCAGAAGCCAAGTTATGAGCCCACAAAGGTGTAACTGGACTACTTCTTTAAAGTGACACCAGGCCCGGTGACCTTTGGGACATGGTTTGACCCCATATAGGAATGTGCGATCATCTTGAAACGTTCAGATCACTTACAACTCAATAGATTCTACCTTCTTGTAACGTTTCAGCCTGATTGGACCTTGTTGTCACACAAATGAACCAAGAGTGAAGTGAAATTGTGCTTCGTGCAACATAATTCTGGGTGCCATTTACAAACTATAAGTGCTAATGACTCCATTCCTTTTTGTGGTTGTAGGGGCTGTTGATTGGAGTACATTAAAACAAACCTGATCTCTCTAGGACATTCAGAAGCTAAGTTATAAGCCCACAAATGTGTAACTGGACTACTTCTTTAAATTGACACCAGATCCGGTGACCTTTGGGACATGGTTTGACCCCCTTAGGAAAGTGCTATCATCATGAAACGTTCAGATCACTTACAACTCAATAGATTCTACCTTCCTGTAACGTTTCAGCCTGATTGGACCTTGTTTTCACACAAATGAACCCAGAATGATGTGAAATTGTGCTTCGTGCAACATAATTCTGGGTGCCATTTACAAACCATAAGTGCTAATTACTCCATTCCTTTTTGTGGTTGTAGGGGCTGTTGATTGGAGAACACTAAAACAAACCTAACCTCTCTAGGACATTCAGAAGCCAAGTTATAAGCCCACAAAGGTGTAACTGGACTACTTCTTTAAAGTGACACCAGGCCCGGTGACCTTTGGGACATGGTTTGACCCCCTATAGGAATGTGCGATCATCTTGAAACGTTCAGATCACTTACAACTCAATAGATTCTACCTTCCTGTAACGTTTCAGCCTGATTGGACCTTGTTTTCACACAAATGAACCCAGAATGATGTGAAATTGTGCTTCGTGCAACATAATTCTGGGTGCCATTTAAAAACCATAAGTGCTAATGACTCCATTCCTTTTTGTGGTTGTAGGGGCTGTTGGTTGGAGTACATTAAAACAAACCTGATCTCTCTAGGACATTCAGAAGCCAAGTTATAAGCCCACAAATGTGTAACTATACTACTTCTTTAAATTGACACCAGATCAGGTGACCTTTGGGACATGGTTTGACCCCCTTAGGAAAGTGCTATCATCATGAAACGTTCAGATCACTTACAACTCAATAGATTCTACCTTCCTGTAACGTTTCAGCCTGATTGGACCTTGTTTTCACACAAATGAACCCAGAATGATGTGAAATTGTGCTTCGTGCAACATAATTCTGGGTGCCATTTACAAACCATAAGTGCTAATGACTCCATTCCTTTTTGTGGTTGTAGGGGCTGTTGATTGGAGTACACTAAAACAAACCTAACCTCTCTAGGACATTCAGAAGCCAAGTTATAAGCCCACAAAGGTGTAACTGGACTACTTCTTTAAAGTGACACCAGGCCCGGTGACCTTTGGGACATGGTTTTACCCCCTATAGGAATGTGCGATCATCTTGAAACGTTCAGATCACTTACAACTCAACAGATTCTACCTTCTTGTAACGTTTCAGCCTGATTGGACCTTGTTGTCACACAAATGAACCCAGAATGAAGTGAAATTGTGCTTTGTGCAACATAATTCTGGGTGCCATTTAAAAACCATAAGTGCTAATGACTCCATTCCTTTTTGTTGTTGTAGGGGCTGTTGATTGGAGTATACTAAAACAAACCTGATCTCTCTAGGACATTCAGAAGCCAAGTTATAAGCCCACAAAGGTGTAACTGGACTACTTCTTTAAAGTGACACCAGGCCCGGTGACCTTTGGGACATGGTTTTACCCCCTATAGGAATGTGCGATCATCATGAAACGTTCAGATCACTTACAACTCAATAGATTCTACCTTCCTGTAACGTTTCAGCCTGATTGGACCTTGTTTTCACACAAATGAACCCAGAATGATGTGAAATTGTGCTTCGTGCAACATAATTCTGGGTGCCATTTACAAACCATAAGTGCTAATTACTCCATTCCTTTTTGTGGTTGTAGGGGCTGTTGATTGGAGAACACTAAAACAAACCTAACCTCTCTAGGACATTCAGAAGCCAAGTTATAAGCCCACAAAGGTGTAACTGGACTACTTCTTTAAAGTGACACCAGGCCCGGTGACCTTTGGGACATGGTTTGACCCCCTATAGGAATGTGCGATCATCTTGAAACGTTCAGATCACTTACAACTCAATAGATTCTACCTTCCTGTAACGTTTCAGCCTGATTGGACCTTGTTTTCACACAAAAGAACCCAGAATGATGTGAAATTGTGCTTCGTGCAACATAATTCTGGGTGCCATTTAAAAACCATAAGTGCTAATGACTCCATTCCTTTTTGTGGATGTAGGGGCTGTTGGTTGGAGTACATTAAAACAAACCTGATCTCTCTAGGACATTCAGAAGCCAAGTTATAAGCCCACAAATGTGTAACTATACTACTTCTTTAAATTGACACCAGATCAGGTGACCTTTGGGACATGGTTTGACCCCCTTAGGAAAGTGCTATCATCATGAAACGTTCAGATCACTTACAACTCAATAGATTCTACCTTCCTGTAACGTTTCAGCCTGATTGGACCTTGTTTTCACACAAATGAACCCAGAATGATGTGAAATTGTGCTTCGTGCAACATAATTCTGGGTGCCATTTACAAACCATAAGTGCTAATGACTCCATTCCTTTTTGTGGTTGTAGGGGCTGTTGATTGGAGTACACTAAAACAAACCTAACCTCTCTAGGACATTCAGAAGCCAAGTTATAAGCCCACAAAGGTGTAACTGGACTACTTCTTTAAAGTGACACCAGGCCCGGTGACCTTTGGGACATGGTTTTACCCCCTATAGGAATGTGCGATCATCTTGAAACGTTCAGATCACTTACAACTCAATAGATTCTACCTTCTTGTAACGTTTCAGCCTGATTGGACCTTGTTGTCACACAAATGAACCCAGAATGAAGTGAAATTGTGCTTCGTGCAACATAATTCTGGGTGCCATTTAAAAACCATAAGTGCTAATGACTCCATTCCTTTTTGTTGTTGTAGGGGCTGTTGATTGGAGTATACTAAAACAAACCTGATCTCTCTAGGACATTCAGAAGCCAAGTTATAAGCCCACAAAGGTGTAACTGGACTACTTCTTTAAAGTGACACCAGGCCCGGTGACCTTTGGGACATGGTTTTACCCCCTATAGGAATGTGCGATCATCATGAAACGTTCAGATCACTTACAACTCAATAGATTCTACCTTCTTGTAGCGTTTCAGCCTGATTGGACCTTGTTTTCACACAAATGGACACAGAATGATGTGAAATTGTGCTTCGTGCAACATAATTCTGGGTGCCATTTACAAACTATAAGTGCTAATGACTCCATTCCTTTTTGTGGTTGTAGGGGCTGTTGATTGGAGTACATTAAAACAAACCTTATCTCTCTAGGACATTCAGAAGCTAAGTTATAAGCCCACAAATGTGTAACTGGACTACTTCTTTAAATTGACACCAGATCCGGTGACCTTTGGGACATGGTTTGACCCCCTTAGGAAAGTGCTATCATCATGAAACGTTCAGATCACTTACAACTCAATAGATTCTACCTTCCTGTAACGTTTCAGCCTGATTGGACCTTGTTTTCACACAAATGAACCCAGAATGATGTGAAATTGTGCTTCGTGCAACATAATTCTGGGTGCCATTTACAAACCATAAGTGCTAATGACTCCATTCCTTTTTGTGGTTGTAGGGGCTGTTGATTGGAGAACACTAAAACAAACCTAAACCTCTCTAGGACATTCAGAAGCCAAGTTATAAGCCCACAAAGGTGTAACTGGACTACTTCTTTAAAGTGACACCAGGCCCGGTGACCTTTGGGACATGGTTTGACCCCCTATAGGAATGTGCGATCATCTTGAAACGTTCAGATCACTTACAACTCAATAGATTCTACCTTCTTGTAACGTTTCAGCCTGATTGGACCTTGTTGTCACACAAATGAACCCAGAATGAAGTGAAATTGTGCTTCGTGCAACATAATTCTGGGTGCCATTTAAAAACCATAAGTGCTAATGACTCCATTCCTTTTTGTTGTTGTAGGGGCTGTTGATTGGAGTATACTAAAACAACCCTGATCTCTCTAGGACATTCAGAAGCCAAGTTATAAGCCCACAAAGGTGTAACTGGACTACTTCTTTAAAGTGACACCAGGCCCGGTGACCTTTGGGACATGGTTTTACCCCCTATAGGAATGTGCGATCATCATGAAACGTTCAGATCACTTACAACTCAATAGATTCTACCTTCTTGTAGCGTTTCAGCCTGATTGGACCTTGTTTTCACACAAATGGACCCAGAATGATGTGAAATTGTGCTTCGTGCAACATAATTCTGGGTGCCATTTACAAACTATAAGTGCTAATGACTCCATTCCTTTTTGTGGTTGTAGGGGCTGTTGATTGGAGTACATTAAAACAAACCTGATCTCTCTAGGACATTCAGAAGCTAAGTTATAAGCCCACAAATGTGTAACTGGACTACTTCTTTAAATTGACACCAGATCCGGTGACCTTTGGGACATGGTTTGACCCCCTTAGGAAAGTGCTATCATCATGAAACGTTCAGATCACTTACAACTCAATAGATTCTACCTTCCTGTAACGTTTCAGCCTGATTGGACCTTGTTTTCACACAAATGAACACAGAATGATGTGAAATTGTGCTTCGTGCAACATAATTCTGGGTGCCATTTACAAACCATAAGTGCTAATGACGCCATTCCTTTTTGTGGTTGTAGGGGCTGTTGATTGGAGAACACTAAAACAAACCTAACCTCTCTAGGACATTCAGAAGCCAAGTTATGAGCCCACAAAGGTGTAACTGGACTACTTCTTTAAAGTGACACCAGGCCCGGTGACCTTTGGGACATGGTTTGACCCCCTTAGGAAAGTGCTATCATCATGAAACGTTCAGATCACTTACAACTCAATAGATTCTACCTTCCTGTAACGTTTCAGCCTGATTGGACCTTGTTTTCACACAAATGAACACAGAATGATGTGAAATTGTGCTTCATGCAACATAATTCTGGGTGCCATTTACAAACCATAAGTGCTAATGACGCCATTCCTTTTTGTGGTTGTAGGGGCTGTTGATTGGAGAACACTAAAACAAACCTAACCTCTCTAGGACATTCAGAAGCCAAGTTATGAGCCCACAAAGGTGTAACTGGACTACTTCTTTAAAGTGACACCAGGCCCGGTGACCTTTGGGACATGGTTTGACCCCCTATAGGAATGTGCGATCATCTTGAAACGTTCAGATCACTTACAACTCAATAGATTCTACCTTCCTGTAACGTTTCAGCCTGATTGGACCTTGTTTTCACACAAATGAACACAGAATGATGTGAAATTGTGCTTCGTGCAACATAATTCTGGGTGCCATTTACAAACCATAAGTGCTAATGACGCCATTCCTTTTTGTGGTTGTAGGGGCTGTTGATTGGAGAACACTAAAACAAACCTAACCTCTCTAGGACATTCAGAAGCCAAGTTATGAGCCCACAAAGGTGTAACTGGACTACTTCTTTAAAGTGACACCAGGCCCGGTGACCTTTGGGACATGGTTTGACCCCCTATAGGAATGTGCGATCATCTTGAAACGTTCAGATCACTTACAACTCAATAGATTCTACCTTCCTGTAACGTTTCAGCCTGATTGGACCTTGTTTTCACACAAATGAACCCAGAATGATGTGAAATTGTGCTTCGTGCACCATAATTCTGGGTGCCATTTAAAAACCATAAGTGCTAATGACTCCATTCCTTTTTGTGGAGGTAGGGGCTGTTGATTGGAGTATACTAAAACAAACCCGATCTCTCTAGGACATTCAGAGGCCAAGTTATAAGCCCACAAAGGTGTAACTGGACTACTTCTTTAAATTGACACCAGATCCGGTGACCTTTGGGACATGGTTTGACCCCCTTAGGAAAGTGCTATCATCATGAAATGTTCATATCACTTACAACTCAATAGATTCTACCTTCCTGTAACATTTCAGCCTTATTGGACCTTGTTTTCACACAAATGAACCCAGAATGATGTGAAATTGTGCTTCGTGCAACATAATTCTGGGTGCCATTTAAAAACCATAAGTGCTAATGACTCCATTCCTTTTTGTGGTTGTAGGGGCTGTTGATTGGAGTACACTAAAACAAACCTGATCTCTCTAGGTCATTCAGAAGCCAAGTTATAAGCCCTCAAATGTGTAACTGGACTACTTCTTAAAAGTGACACCAAGCCCGGTGACCTTTGGGACTTGGTTTTACCCCCTATAGGAATGTGCGATCATCTTGAAACGTTCAGATCACTTACAACTCAATAGATTCTACCTTCTTGTAACGTTTCAGCCTGATTGGACCTTGTTGTCACACAAATGAACCCAGAATGAAGTGAAATTGTGCTTCGTGCAACATAATTCTGGGTGCCATTTAAAAACCATAAGTGCTAATGACTCCATTCCTTTTTGTGGTTGTAGGGGCTGTTGATTGGAGTATACTAAAACAAACCTGATCTCTCTAGGACATTCAGAAGCCAAGTTATAAGCCCACAAAGGTGTAACTGGACTACTTCTTTAAAGTGACACCAGGCCCGGTGACCTTTGGGACATGGTTTTAGCCCCTATAGGAATGTGCGATTATCATGAAACGTTCAGATCACTTACAACTCAATAGATTCTACCTTCTTGTAGCGTTTCAGCCTGATTGGACCTTGTTTTCACACAAATGGACCCAGAATGATGTGAAATTGTGCTTCGTGCAACATAATTCTGGGTGCCATTTACAAACCATAAGTGCTAATGACTCCATTCCTTTTTGTGGTTGTAGGGGCTGTTGATTGGAGTATACTAAAACAAACCCAATCTCTCTAGGACATTCAGAAGCCAAGTTATAAGCCCACAAAGGTGTAACTGGACTACTTCTTTAAATTGACACCAGATCCAGTGACCTTTGGGACATGGTTTGATCCCCTTAGGAAAGTGCTATCATCATGAAATGTTCAGATCACTTACAACTCAATAGATTCTACCTTCCTGTAACATTTCAGCCTGATTGGACCTTGTTTTCACACAAATGAACCCAGAATGATGTGAAATTGTGCTTCGTGCAACATAATTCTGGGTGCCATTTAAAAACCATAAGTGCTAATGACTCCATTCCTTTTTGTGGTTGTAGGGGCTGTTGATTGGAGTACACTAAAACAAACCTGATCTCTCTAGGACATTCAGAAGCCAAGTTATAAGCCCTCAAATGTGTAACTGGACTACTTCTTAAAAGTGACACCAGGCCCGGTGACCTTTGGGACATGGTTTGACCCCCTATAGGAATGTGCGATCATCATGAAACGTTCAGATCACTTACAACTCAATAGATTCTACCTTCTTGTAACGTTTCAGCCTGATTGGACCTTGTTTTCACACAAATGGACCCAGAATGATGTGAAATTGTGCTTTGTGCAACATATTTCTGGGTGCCATTTACAAACTATAAGTGCTAATGACTCCATTCCTTTTTGCGGTTGTAGGGGCCGTTGGTTGGAGTACAATAAAACAAACCTGATCTCTCTAGGACATTCAGAAGCCAAGTTATAAGCCCACAAATGTGTAACTGGACTACTTCTTTAAATTGACACCAGATCCGGTGACCTTTGGGACATGGTTTGACCCCCTTAGGAAAGTGCTATCATCATGAAACGTTCAGATCACTTACAACTCAATAGATTCTACCTTCCTGTAACGTTTCAGCCTGATTGGACCTTGTTTTCACACAAATGAACCCAGAATGATGTGAAATTGTGCTTCGTGCAACATAATTCTGGGTGCCATTTACAAACCATAAGTGCTAATGACTCCATTCCTTTTTGTGGTTGTAGGGGCTGTTGATTGGAGTACACTAAAACAAACCTAACCTCTCTAGGACATTCAGAAGCCAAGTTATAAGCCCACAAAGGTGTAACTGGACTACTTCTTTAAAGTGACACCAGGCCCGGTGACCTTTGGGACATGGTTTTACCCCCTATAGGAATGTGCGATCATCTTGAAACGTTCAGATCACTTACAACTCAATAGATTCTACCTTCTTGTAACGTTTCAGCCTGATTGGACCTTGTTGTCACACAAATGAACCCAGAATGAAGTGAAATTGTGCTTCGTGCAACATAATTCTGGGTGCCATTTACAAACCATAAGTGCTAATGACGCCATTCCTTTTTGTGGTTGTAGGGGCTGTTGATTGGAGAACACTAAAACAAACCTAACCTCTCTAGGACATTCAGAAGCCAAGTTATGAGCCCACAAAGGTGTAACTGGACTACTTCTTTAAAGTGACACCAGGCCCGGTGACCTTTGGGACATGGTTTGACCCCCTATAGGAATGTGCGATCATCTTGAAACGTTCAGATCACTTACAACTCAATAGATTCTACCTTCCTGTAACGTTTCAGCCTGATTGGACCTTGTTTTCACACAAATGAACCCAGAATGATGTGAAATTGTGCTTCGTGCACCATAATTCTGGGTGCCATTTAAAAACCATAAGTGCTAATGACTCCATTCCTTTTTGTGGTTGTAGGGGCTGTCTATTGGAGTATACTAAAACAAACCCGATCTCTCTAGGACATTCAGAAGCCAAGTTATAAGCCCACAAAGGTGTAACTGGACTACTTCTTTAAATTGACACCAGATCCGGTGACCTTTGGGACATGGTTTGACCCCCTTAGGAAAGTGCTATCATCATGAAATGTTCATATCACTTACAACTCAATAGATTCTACCTTCCTGTAACATTTCAGCCTTATTGGACCTTGTTTTCACACAAATGAACCCAGAATGATGTGAAATTGTGCTTCGTGCAACATAATTCTGGGTGCCATTTAAAAACCATAAGTGCTAATGACTCCATTCCTTTTTGTGGTTGTAGGGGCTGTTGATTGGAGTACACTAAAACAAACCTGATCTCTCTAGGTCATTCAGAAGCCAAGTTATAAGCCCTCAAATGTGTAACTGGACTACTTCTTAAAAGTGACACCAAGCCCGGTGACCTTTGGGACATGGTTTGACCCCCTATAGGAATGTGCGATCATCATGAAACGTTCAGATCACTTACAACTCAATAGATTCTACCTTTTTGTAACGTTTCAGCCTGATTGGACCTTGTTTTCACACAAATGGACCCAGAATGATGTGAAATTGTGCTTTGTGCAACATAATTCTGGGTGCCATTTACAAACTATAAGTGCTAATGACTCCATTCCTTTTTGCAGTTGTAGGGGCTGTTGGTTGGAGTACATTAAAACAAACCTGATCTCTCTAGGACATTCAGAAGCCAAGTTATAAGCCCACAAATGTGTAACTGGACTACTTCTTTAAATTGACACCAGATCCGGTGACCTTTGGGACATGGTTTGACCCCCTTAGGAAAGTGCTATCATCATGAAACGTTCAGATCACTTACAACTCAATAGATTCTACCTTCCTGTAACGTTTCAGCCTGATTGGACCTTGTTTTCACACAAATGAACCCAGAATGATGTGAAATTGTGCTTCGTGCAACATAATTCTGGGTGCCATTTACAAACCATAAGTGCTAATGACTCCATTCCATTTTGTGGTTGTAGGGGCTGTTGATTGGAGTACACTAAAAGAAACCTAACCTCTCTAGGACATTCAGAAGCCAAGTTATAAGCCCACAAAGGTGTAACTGGACTACTTCTTTAAAGTGACACCAGGCCCGGTGACCTTTGGGACTTGGTTTTACCCCCTATAGGAATGTGCGATCATCTTGAAACGTTCAGATCACTTACAACTCAATAGATTCTACCTTCTTGTAACGTTTCAGCCTGATTGGACCTTGTTGTCACACAAATGAACCCAGAATGAAGTGAAATTGTGCTTCGTGCAACATAATTCTGGGTGCCATTTAAAAACCATAAGTGCTAATGACTCCATTCCTTTTTGTGGTTGTAGGGGCTGTTGATTGGAGTATACTAAAACAAACCTGATCTCTCTAGGACATTCAGAAGCCAAGTTATAAGCCCACAAAGGTGTAACTGGACTACTTCTTTAAAGTGACACCAGGCCCGGTGACCTTTGGGACATGGTTTTAGCCCCTATAGGAATGTGCGATCATCATGAAACGTTCAGATCACTTACAACTCAATAGATTCTACCTTCTTGTAGCGTTTCAGCCTGATTGGACCTTGTTTTCACACAAATGGACCCAGAATTATGTGAAATTGTGCTTCGTGCAACATAATTCTGGGTGCCATTTACAAACCATAAGTGCTAATGACTCCATTCCTTTTTGTGGTTGTAGGGGCTGTTGATTGGAGTATACTAAAACAAACCCAATCTCTCTAGGACATTCAGAAGCCAAGTTATAAGCCCACAAAGGTGTAACTGGACTACTTCTTTAAATTGACACCAGATCCAGTGACCTTTGGGACATGGTTTGATCCCCTTAGGAAAGTGCTATCATCATGAAATGTTCAGATCACTTACAACTCAATAGATTCTACCTTCCTGTAACATTTCAGCCTGATTGGACCTTGTTTTCACACAAATGAACCCAGAATGATGTGAAATTGTCCTTCGTGCAACATAATTCTGGGTGCCATTTAAAAACCATAAGTGCTAATGACTCCATTCCTTTTTGTGGTTGTAGGGGCTGTTGATTGGAGTACACTAAAACAAACCTGATCTCTCTAGGACATTCAGAAGCCAAGTTATAAGCCCTCAAATGTGTAACTGGACTACTTCTTAAAAGTGACACCAGGCCCGGTGACCTGTGGGACATGGTTTGACCCCCTATAGGAATGTGCGATCATCATGAAACGTTCAGATCACTTACAACTCAATAGATTCTACCTTCTTGTAACGTTTCAGCCTGATTGGACCTTGTTTTCACACAAATGGACCCAGAATGATGTGAAATTGTGCTTCGTGCAACATATTTCTGGGTGCCATTTACAAACTATAAGTGCTAATGACTCCATTCCTTTTTGCGGTTGCAGGGGCTGTTGGTTGGAGTACAATAAAACAAACCTGATCTCTCTAGGACATTCAGAAGCCAAGTTATAAGCCCACAAATGTGTAACTGGACTACTTCTTTAAATTGACACCAGATCCGGTGACCTTTGGGACATGGTTTGACCCCCTTAGGAAAGTGCTATCATCATGAAACGTTCAGATCACTTACAACTCAATAGATTCTACCTTCCTGTAACGTTTCAGCCTGATTGGACCTTGTTTTCACACAAATGAACCCAGAATGATGTGAAATTGTGCTTCGTGCAACATAATTCTGGGTGCCATTTACAAACCATAAGTGCTAATGACTCCATTCCTTTTTGTGGTTGTAGGGGCTGTTGATTGGAGTACACTAAAACAAACCTAACCTCTCTAGGACATTCAGAAGCCAAGTTATAAGCCCACAAAGGTGTAACTGGACTACTTCTTTAAAGTGACACCAGGCCCGGTGACCTTTGGGACATGGTTTTAGCCCCTATAGGAATGTGCGATCATCTTGAAACGTTCAGATCACTTACAACTCAATAGATTCTACCTTCTTGTAACGTTTCAGCCTGATTGGACCTTGTTGTCACACAAATGAACCCAGAATGAAGTGAAATTGTGCTTCGTGCAACATAATTCTGGGTGCCATTTAAAAACCATAAGTGCTAATGACTCCATTCCTTTTTGTTGTTGTAGGGGCTGTTGATTGGAGTATACTAAAACAAACCTGATCTCTCTAGGACATTCAGAAGCCAAGTTATAAGCCCACAAAGGTGTAACTGGACTACTTCTTTAAAGTGACACCAGGCCCGGTGACCTTTGGGACATGGTTTTACCCCCTATAGGAATGTGCGATCATCATGAAACGTTCAGATCACTTACAACTCAATAGATTCTACCTTCTTGTAGCGTTTCAGCCTGATTGGACCTTGTTTTCACACAAATGGACCCAGAATGATGTGAAATTGTGCTTCGTGCAACATAATTCTGGGTGCCATTTACAAACCATAAGTGCTAAAGACTCCATTCCCTTTTGTGGTTGTAGAAGCTGTTGATTGGAGTACATTAAAACAAACCTGATCTCTCTAGGACATTTAGAAGCTAAGTTATAAGCCCACAAATGTGTAACTGGACTACTTCTTTAAATTGACACCAGATCCGGTGACCTTTGGGACATGGTTTGACCCCCTTAGGAAAGTGCTATCATCATGAAACGTTCAGATCACTTACAACTCAATAGATTCTACCTTCCTGTAACGTTTCAGCCTGATTGGACCTTGTTTTCACACAAATGAACCCAGAATGATGTGAAATTGTGCTTCGTGCAACATAATTCTGGGTGCCATTTACAAACCATAAGTGCTAATGACTCCATTCCTTTTTGTGGTTGTAGGGGCTGTTGATTGGAGAACACTAAAACAAACCTAACCTCTCTAGGACATTCAGAAGCCAAGTTATAAGCCCACAAAGGTGTAACTGGACTACTTCTTTAAAGTGACACCAGGCCCGGTGACCTTTGGGACATGGTTTGACCCCCTATAGGAATGTGCGATCATCTTGAAACGTTCAGATCACTTACAACTCAATAGATTCTACCTTCCTGTAACGTTTCAGCCTGATTGGACCTTGTTTTCACACAAATGAACCCAGAATGATGTGAAATTGTGCTTCGTGCAACATAATTCTGGGTGCCATTTAAAAACCATAAGTGCTAATGACTCCATTCCTTTTTGTGGTTGTAGGGGCTGTTGATTGGAGTATACTAAAACAAACCCGATCTCTCTAGGACATTCAGAAGCCAAGTTATAAGCCCACAAAGGTGTAACTGGACTACTTTAAATTGACACCAGATCCGGTGACCTTTGGGACATGGTTTGACCCCCTTAGGAAAGTGCTATCATCATGAAATGTTCATATCACTTACAACTCAATAGATACTACCTTCCTGTAACATTTCAGCCTGATTGGACCTTGTTTTCACACAAATGAACCCAGAATGATGTGAAATTGTGCTTCGTGCAACATAATTCTGGGTGCCATTTAAAAACCATAAGTGCTAATGACTCCATTCCTTTTTGTGGTTGTAGGGGCTGTTGATTGGAGTACACTAAAACAAACCTGATCTCTCTAGGACATTCAGAATCCAAGTTATAAGCCCTCAAATGTGTAACTGGACTACTTCTTAAAAGTGACACCAGGCCCGGTGACCTTTGGGACATGGTTTGACCCCCTATAGGAATGTGCGATCATCTTGAAACGTTCAGATCACTTACAACTCAATAGATTCTACCTTCTTGTAACGTTTCAGCCTGATTGGACCTTGTTGTCACACAAATGAACCCAGAATGAAGTGAAATTGTGCTTCGTGCAACATAATTCTGGGTGCCATTTAAAAACCATAAGTGCTAATGACTCCATTCCTTTTTGTGGTCGTAGGGGCTGTTGATTGGAGTATACTAAAACAAACCTGATCTCTCTAGGACATTCAGAAGCCAAGTTATAAGCCCACAAAGGTGTAACTGGACTACTTCTTTAAAGTGACACCAGGCCCGGTGACCTTTGGGACATGGTTTTACCCCCTATAGGAATGTGCGATCATCATGAAACGTTCAGATCACTTACAACTCAATAGATTCTACCTTCTTGTAGCGTTTCAGCCTGATTGGACCTTGTTTTCACACAAATGGACCCAGAATGATGTGAAATTGTGCTTCGTGCAACATAATTCTGGGTGCCATTTACAAACCATAAGTGCTAATGACTCCATTCCTTTTTGTGGTTGTAGGAGCTGTTGATTGGAGAACACTAAAACAAACCTAACCTCTCTGGGACATTCAGAAGCCAAGTTATAAGCCCACAAAGGTGTAACTTGACTACTTCTTTAAAGTGACACCAGGCCCGGTGACCTTTGGGACATGGTTTGACCCCCTATAGGAATGTGCGATCATCTTGAAACGTTCAGATCACTTACAACTCAATAGATTCTACCTTCCTGTAACGTTTCAGCCTGATTGGACCTTGTATTCACACAAATGAACCCAGAATGATGTGAAATTGTGCTTCGTGCAACATAATTCTGGGTGCCATTTAAAAACCATATGTGCTAATGACTCCATTCCTTTTTGTGGTTGTAGGGGCTGTTGACTGGAGTATACTAAAACAAACCTGATCTCTCTAGGACATTCAGAAGCCAAGTTATAAGCCCACAAAGGTGTAACTGGACTACTTCTTTAAATTGACACCAGATCCGGTGACCTTTGGGACATGGTTTGACCCCCTTAGGAAAGTGCTATCATCATGAAACGTTCAGATCACTTACAACTCAATAGATTCTACCTTCCTGTAACATTTCAGCCTGATTGGACCTTGTTTTCACAAAAATGGACCCAGAATGATGTGAAATTGTGCTTCGTGCGACATAATTCTGGGTGCCATTTAAAAACCATAAGTGCTAATGACTCCATTCCATTTTGAGGTTGTAGGGGCTGTTGATTGGAGTACACTAAAACAAACCTGATCTCTCTAGGACATTCAGAAGCCAAGTTATAAGCCCTCAAATGTGTAACTGGACTACTTCTTTAAAGTGACACCAGGCCCGGTGACCTTTGGGACACGGTTTGACCCCCTATAGGAATGTGGGATCATCATGAAACGTTCAGATCACTTACAACTCAATAGATTCTACCTTCTTGTAATGTTTAAGCCAGATTGGACCTTGTTTTCACACAAATGGACCCAGAATGATGTGAAATTGTGCTTCGTGCAACATAATTCTGGGTGCCATTTACAAACTATAAGTGCTAATGACTCCATTCCTTTTTGTGGTTGTACGGGCTGTTGGTTGGAGTACATTAAAACAAACCTGATCTCTCTAGGACATTCAGAAGCCAAGTTATAAGCCCACAAATGTGTAACTGGACTACTTCTTTAAATTGACACCAGATCCGGTGACCTTTGGGACATGGTTTGACCGCCTTAGGAAAGTGCTATCATCATGAAACGTTCAGATCACTTACAACTCAATAGATTCTACCTTCCTGTAACGTTTCAGCCTGATTGGACCTTGTTTTCACACAAATGAACCCAGAATGATGTGAAATTGTGCTTAGTGCAGCATAATTCTGGGTGCCATTTAAAAATCATAAGTGCTAATGACTCCATTCCTTTTTGTGGTTGTAGGGGATGTTGATTGGAGTACACTAAAAAAAACCTGATCTCTCTAGGACATTCAGAAGCCAAGTTATAAGCCCACAAATGTGTAACTGGACTACTTCTTTAAATTGACACCAGATCCGGTGACCTTTGGGACATGGTTTGACCCCCTTAGGAAAGTGCTATCATCATGAAACGTTCAGATCACTTACAACTCAATAGATTCTACCTTCCTGTAACGTTTCAGCCTGATTGGACCTTGTTTTCACACAAATGAACCCAGAATGATGTGAAATTGTGCTTCGTGCAACATAATTCTGGGTGCCATTTACAAACCATAAGTGCTAATGACTCCATTCCTTTTTGTGGTTGTAGGGGCTGTTTATTGGAGTACACTAAAACAAACCTAACCTCTCTAGGACATTCAAAGCCAAGTTATAAGCCCACAAAGGTGTAACTGGACTACTTCTTTAAAGTGACACCAGGCCCGGTGACCTTTGGGACATGGTTTGACCCCCTATAGGAATGTGCGATCATCTTGAAACGTTCAGATCACTTACAACTCAATAGATTCTACCTTCCTGTAACGTTTCAGCCTGATTGGACCTTGTATTCACACAAATGAACCCAGAATGATGTGAAATTGTGCTTCGTGCAACATAATTCTGGGTGCCATTTAAAAACCATATGTGCTAATGACTCCATTCCTTTTTGTGGTTGTAGGGGCTGTTGACTGGAGTATACTAAAACAAACCTGATCTCTCTAGGACATTCAGAAGCCAAGTTATAAGCCCACAAAGGTGTAACTGGACTACTTCTTTAAATTGACACCAGATCCGGTGACCTTTGGGACATGGTTTGACCCCCTTAGGAAAGTGCTATCATCATGAAACGTTCAGATCACTTACAACTCAATAGATTCTACCTTCCTGTAACATTTCAGCCTGATTGGACCTTGTTTTCACAAAAATGGACCCAGAATGATGTGAAATTGTGCTTCGTGCGACATAATTCTGGGTGCCATTTAAAAACCATAAGTGCTAATGACTCCATTCCATTTTGAGGTTGTAGGGGCTGTTGATTGGAGTACACTAAAACAAACCTGATCTCTCTAGGACATTCAGAAGCCAAGTTATAAGCCCTCAAATGTGTAACTGGACTACTTCTTTAAAGTGACACCAGGCCCGGTGACCTTTGGGACACGGTTTGACCCCCTATAGGAATGTGGGATCATCATGAAACGTTCAGATCACTTACAACTCAATAGATTCTACCTTCTTGTAATGTTTAAGCCAGATTGGACCTTGTTTTCACACAAATGGACCCAGAATGATGTGAAATTGTGCTTCGTGCAACATAATTCTGGGTGCCATTTACAAACTATAAGTGCTAATGACTCCATTCCTTTTTGTGGTTGTACGGGCTGTTGGTTGGAGTACATTAAAACAAACCTGATCTCTCTAGGACATTCGGAAGCCAAGTTATAAGCCCACAAATGTGTAACTGGACTACTTCTTTAAATTGACACCAGATCCGGTGACCTTTGGGACATGGTTTGACCGCCTTAGGAAAGTGCTATCATCATGAAACGTTCAGATCACTTACAACTCAATAGATTCTACCTTCCTGTAACGTTTCAGCCTGATTGGACCTTGTTTTCACACAAATGAACCCAGAATGATGTGAAATTGTGCTTAGTGCAGCATAATTCTGGGTGCCATTTAAAAATCATAAGTGCTAATGACTCCATTCCTTTTTGTGGTTGTAGGGGATGTTGATTGGAGTACACTAAAAAAAACCTGATCTCTCTAGGACATTCAGAAGCCAAGTTATAAGCCCACAAATGTGTAACTGGACTACTTCTTTAAATTGACACCAGATCCGGTGACCTTTGGGACATGGTTTGACCCCCTTAGGAAAGTGCTATCATCATGAAACGTTCAGATCACTTACAACTCAATAGATTCTACCTTCCTGTAACGTTTCAGCCTGATTGGACCTTGTTTTCACACAAATGAACCCAGAATGATGTGAAATTGTGCTTCGTGCAACATAATTCTGGGTGCCATTTACAAACCATAAGTGCTAATGACTCCATTCCTTTTTGTGGTTGTAGGGGCTGTTTATTGGAGTACACTAAAACAAACCTAACCTCTCTAGGACATTCAAAGCCAAGTTATAAGCCCACAAAGGTGTAACTGGACTACTTCTTTAAAGTGACACCAGGCCCGGTGACCTTTGGGACATGGTTTTACCCCCTATAGGAATGTGCGATCATCTTGAAACGTTCAGATCACTTACAACTCAAAAGATTCTACCTTCTTGTAGCGTTTGAGCCTGATTGGACCTTGTTTTCACACAAATGGACCCAGAATGATGTGAAATTGTGCTTCGTGCAACATAATTCTGGGTGCCATTTACAAACCATAAGTTCTAATGACTCCATTCCTTTTTTGTGGTTGTAGGGGCTGTTGATTGGAGTACATTAAAACCAACCTGATCTCTCTAGGACATTCAGAAGCCAAGTTATAAGCCCACAAATGTGTAACTGGACTACTTCTTTAAATTGACACCAGATCCGGTGACCTTTGGGACATGGTTTGACCCCCTTAGGAAAGTGCTATCATGATGAAACATTCAGATCACTTACAACTCAATAGATTCTACCTTCCTGTAACGTTTCAGCCTGATTGGACCTTGTTTTCACACAAATGAACCCAGAATGATGTGAAACTGTGCTTCGTGCAACATAATTCTGGGTGCCATTTAAAAACCATAAGTGTTAATGACTCCATTCCTTTTTGTGGTTGTAGGGGCTGTTGATTGGAGTATACTAAAACAAACCTGATCTCTCTAGGACATTCAGAAGCCAAGTTATAAGCCCACAAAGGTGTAACTGGACTACTTCTTTAAATTGACACCAGATCCGGTGACCTTTGGGACATGGTTTGACCCCCTTAGGAAAGTGCTATCATCATGAAATGTTCCGATCACTTACAACTCAATAGATTCTACCTTCCTGTAACATTTCAGCCTGATCTGACCTTGTTTTCACACAAATGAACCCAGAATGATGTGAAATTGAGCTTCGTGCAACATAATTCTGGGTGCCATTTAAAAACCATAAGTGCTAATGACTCCATTCCTTTTTGAGGTTGTAGGGGCTGTTGATTGGAGTACACTAAAACAAACCTGATCTCTCTAGGACATTCAGAAGCCAAGTTATAAGCCCTCAAAGGTGTAACTGGACTACTTCTTTAAACTGACACCAGGCCCGGTGACCTTTGGGACATGGTTTGACCCCCTTAGGAAAGTGCTATCATCATAAAACGTTCAGATCACTTACAACTCAATAGAATCTACCTTCCTGTAACGTTTCAGCCTTATTGGACCTTGTTTTCACACAAATGAACCCATAATGATGTGAAATTGTGCTTCGTGAACATAATTCTGGGTGCCATTTAAAAACCATAAGTGCTAATGACTCCATTCCTTTTTGTGGTTGTAGGGGCTGTTGATTGGAGTATACTAAAACAAACCTGATCTCTCTAGGACAGTCAGAAGCCAAGTTATAAGCCCACAAAGGTGTAACTGGACTACTTCTTTAAATTGACACCAGATCCGGTGACCTTTGGGACATGGTTTGACCCCCTTAGGAAAGTGCTATCATCATGAAACGTTCAGATCACTTACAACTCAATAGATTCTACCTTCCTGTAACGTTTCAGCCTGATTGGACCTTGTTTTCACACAAATGAACCCAGAATGATGTGAAATTGTGCTTCGTGCAACATAATTCTGGGTGCCATTTACAAACCATAAGTGCTAATGACTCCATTCCTTTTTGTGGTTGTAGGGGCTGTTGATTGGAGAACACTAAAACAAACCTAACCTCTCTAGGACATTCAGAAGCCAAGTTATAAGCCCACAAAGGTGTAACTGGACTACTTCTTTAAAGTGACACCAGGCCCGGTGACCTTTGGGACATGGTTTGACCCCCTATAGGAATGTGCGATCATCTTGAAACGTTCAGATCACTTACAACTCAATAGATTCTACCTTCCTGTAACGTTTCAGCCTGATTGGACCTTGTTTTCACACAAATGAACCCAGAATGATGTGAAATTGTGCTTCGTGCAACATAATTCTGGGTGCCATTTAAAAACCATAAGTGCTAATGACTCCATTCCTTTTTGTGGTTGTAGGGGCTGTTGATTGGAGTATACTAAAACAAACCCGATCTCTCTAGGACATTCAGAAGCCAAGTTATAAGCCCACAAAGGTGTAACTGGACTACTTCTTTAAATTGACACCAGATCCGGTGACCTTTGGGACATGGTTTGACCCCCTTAGGAAAGTGCTATCATCATGAAATGTTCATATCACTTACAACTCAATAGATTCTACCTTCCTGTAACATTTCAGCCTGATTGGACCTTGTTTTCACACAAATGAACCCAGAATGATGTGAAATTGTGCTTCGTGCAACATAATTCTGGGTGCCATTTAAAAACCATAAGTGCTAATGACTCCATTCCTTTTTGTGGTTGTAGGGGCTGTTGATTGGAGTACACTAAAACAAACCTGATCTCTCTAGGACATTCAGAAGCCAAGTTATAAGCCCTCAAATGTGTAACTGGACTACTTCTTAAAAGTGACACCAGGCCCGGTGACCTTTGGGACATGGTTTGACCCCCTATAGGAATGTGCGATCATCATGAAACGTTCAGATCACTTACAACTCAATAGATTCTACCTTCTTGTAACGTTTCAGCCTGATTGTGTCATGATCTGTGCTGCATAACAATCTCTGCTGAGTGTTTTACAGGTGGGTGTGTCTGGAGAGCCCAGCTGTGCCAAATCAGCTCATCAGCGATCAAGGGATTTAAGGAGCAGCTGGACATCTCACCATTGCCAGATGATACTCAGTCTTGGGTAGTTTCTAGCTCTCCTTTTGACCTTCCTAAAACAATTTTAGAATTACTTTGTCTATTTGTTCCTGCCCTTCTGGCAGTTAACCTGCTCTGCCCTCCTGATTCCTCCAGGTTCCAGTCATCTGTTCATCTCCACTCTCTGCTATATCTTTTGAACCATCTACCACATTCCAGTCCTGCTGTTTGCCCCTGATCGCCAGCTCTCCATCACCCCACCTATCCATCTGCAGCTCCTCGGTCTCCCCATCCAGCCAGGTCTGACTAACCCCCCCCCCCCCCCCCCCCACAAAATACCGGATCATTCAGGAAACAGTAAGCCTTCTTATTTTTCATCATCGTCTCACGTTGCTCCAGACTCTGACCTCTCTTCCTCTCTCAGACCCCACGGATCCCTCCAGTCCTGCAGAAGCTTCGGCTACCTCTCCCATTCAAAATAAATCATTTAAACTTACCTTCTGTCTCTCGGTGGTGATTCTTCATGTCGTGGGTCAAGAAATTACCCTCAAACATGACAGATTGGACCTTGTTTTCACACAAATGGACCCAGAATGATGTGAAATTGTGCTTTGTGCAACATAATTCTGGGTGCCATTTACAAACTATAAGTGCTAATGACTCCATTCCTTTTTGCGGTTGTAGGGGCTGTTGGTTGGAGTACATTAAAACAAACCTGATCTCTCTAGGACATTCAGAAGCCAAGTTATAAGCCCACAAATGTGTAACTGGACTACTTCTTTAAATTGACACCAGATCCGGTGACCTTTGGGACATGGTTTGACCCCCTTAGGAAAGTGCTATCATCATGAAACGTTCAGATCACTTACAACTCAATAGATTCTACCTTCCTGTAACGTTTCAGCCTGATTGGACCTTGTTTTCACACAAATGAACCCAGAATGATGTGAAATTGTGCTTCATGCAACATAATTCTGGGTGCCATTTACAAACCATAAGTGCTAATGACTCCATTCCATTTTGTGGTTGTAGGGGCTGTTGATTGGAGTACACTAAAACAAACCTAACCTCTCTAGGACATTCAGAAGCCAAGTTATAAGCCCACAAAGGTGTAACTGGACTACTTCTTTAAAGTGACACCAGATCCGGTGACCTTTGGGACATGGTTTTACCCCCTATAGGAATGTGCGATCATCTTGAAACGTTCAGATCACTTACAACTCAATAGATTCTACCTTCTTGTAACGTTTCAGCCTGATTGGACCTTGTTTTCACACAAATGGACCCAGAATGATGTGAAATTGTGCTTCGTGCAACATAATTCTGGGTGCCATTTACAAACCATAAGTGCTAATGACTCCATTCCTTTTTGTGGTTGTAGGGGCTGTTGATTGGAGAACACTAAAACAAACCTAACCTCTCTAGGACATTCAGAAGCCAAGTTAAAAGCCCACAAAGGTGTAACTTGACTACTTCTTTAAAGTGACACCAGGCCCGGTGACCTTTGGGACATGGTTTGACCCCCTATAGGAATGTGCGATCATCTTGAAACGTTCTGATCACTTACAACTAAATAGATTCTACCTTCCTGTAACGTTTCAGCCTGATTGGACCTTGTATTCACACAAATGAACCCAGAATGATGTGAAATTGTGCTTCGTGCAACATAATTCTGGGTGCCATTTAAAAACCATATGTGCTAATGACTCCATTCCTTTTTGTGGTTGTAGGGGCTGTTGACTGGAGTATACTAAAACAAACCTGATCTCTCTAGGACATTCAGAAGCCAAGTTATAAGCCCACAAAGGTGTAACTGGACTACTTCTTTAAATTGACACCAGATCCGGTGACCTTTGGGACATGGTTTGACCCCCTTAGGAAAGTGCTATCATCATGAAACGTTCAGATCACTTACAACTCAATAGATTCTACCTTCCTGTAACATTTCAGCCTGATTGGACCTTGTTTTCACAAAAATGGACCCAGAATGATGTGAAATTGTGCTTCGTGCAACATAATTCTGGGTGCCATTTAAAAACCATAAGTGCTAATGACTCCATTCCATTTTGAGGTTGTAGGGGCTGTTGATTGGAGTACACTAAAACAAACCTGATCTCTCTAGGACATTCAGAAGCCAAGTTATAAGCCCTCAAATGTGTAACTGGACTACTTCTTTAAAGTGACACCAGGCCCGGTGACCTTTGGGACACGGTTTGACCCCCTATAGGAATGTGGGATCATCATGAAACGTTCAGATCACTTACAACTCAATAGATTCTACCTTCTTGTAATGTTTAAGCCAGATTGGACCTTGTTTTCACACAAATGGACCCAGAATGATGTGAAATTGTGCTTCGTGCAACATAATTCTGGGTGCCATTTACAAACTATAAGTGCTAATGACTCCATTCCTTTTTGTGGTTGTAGGGGCTGTTGGTTGGAGTACATTAAAACAAACCTGATCTCTCTAGGACATTCAGAAGCCAAGTTATAAGCCCACAAATGTGTAACTGGACTACTTCTTTAAATTGACACCAGATCCGCTGACCTTTGGGACATGGTTTGACCGCCTTAGGAAAGTGCTATCATCATGAAACGTTCAGATCACTTACAACTCAATAGATTCTACCTTCCTGTAACGTTTCAGCCTGATTGGACCTTGTTTTCACACAAATGAACCCAGAATGATGTGAAATTGTGCTTAGTGCAGCATAATTCTGGGTGCCATTTAAAAATCATAAGTGCTAATGACTCCATTCCTTTTTGTGGTTGTAGGGGATGTTGATTGGAGTACACTAAAAAAAACCTGATCTCTCTAGGACATTCAGAAGCCAAGTTATAAGCCCACAAATGTGTAACTGGACTACTTCTTTAAATTGACACCAGATCCGGTGACCTTTGGGACATGGTTTGACCCCCTTAGGAAAGTGCTATCATCATGAAACGTTCAGATCACTTACAACTCAATAGATTCTACCTTCCTGTAACGTTTCAGCCTGATTGGACCTTGTTTTCACACAAATGAACCCAGAATGATGTGAAATTGTGCTTCGTGCAACATAATTCTGGGTGCCATTTACAAACCATAAGTGCTAATGACTCCATTCCTTTTTGTGGTTGTAGGGGCTGTTTATTGGAGTACACTAAAACAAACCTAACCTCTCTAGGACATTCAAAGCCAAGTTATAAGCCCACAAAGGTGTAACTGGACTACTTCTTTAAAGTGACACCAGGCCCGGTTACCTTTGGGACATGGTTTTACCCCCTATAGGAATGTGCGATCATCTTGAAACGTTCAGATCACTTACAACTCAATAGATTCTACCTTCTTGTAGCGTTTGAGCCTGATTGGACCTTGTTTTCACACAAATGGACCCAGAATGATGTGAAATTGTGCTTCGTGCAACATAATTCTGGGTGCCATTTACAATCCATAAGTTCTAATGACTCCATTCCTTTTTTGTGGCTGTAGGGGCTGTTGATTGGAGTACATTAAAACCAACCTGATCTCTCTAGGACATTCAGAAGCCAAGTTATAAGCCCACAAATGTGTAACTGGACTACTTCTTTAAATTGACACCAGATCCGGTGACCTTTGGGACATGGTTTGACCCCCTTAGGAAAGTGCTATCATGATGAAACGTTCAGATCACTTACAACTCAATAGATTCTACCTTCCTGTAACGTTTCAGCCTGATTGGACCTTGTTTTCACACAAATGAACCCAGAATGATGTGAAACTGTGCTTCGTGCAACATAATTCTGGGTGCCATTTAAAAACCATAAGTGTTAATGACTCCATTCCTTTTTGTGGTTGTAGGGGCTGTTGATTGGAGTATACTAAAACAAACCTGATCTCTCTAGGACATTCAGAAGCCAAGTTATAAGCCCACAAAGGTGTAACTGGACTACTTCTTTAAATTGACACCAGATCCGGTGACCTTTGGGACATGGTTTGACCCCCTTAGGAAAGTGCTATCATCATGAAACGTTCCGATCACTTACAACTCAATAGATTCTACCTTCCTGTAACATTTCAGCCTGATCTGACCTTGTTTTCACACAAATGAACCCAGAATGATGTGAAATTGAGCTTCGTGCAACATAATTCTGGGTGCCATTTAAAAACCATAAGTGCTAATGACTCCATTCCTTTTTGAGGTTGTAGGGGCTGTTGATTGGAGTACACTAAAACAAACCTGATCTCTCTAGGACATTCAGAAGCCAAGTTATAAGCCCTCAAAGGTGTAACTGGACTACTTCTTTAACCCTTTGATGCATGAATTATGAAATCTTCAGCTATGATTTTTTTAACAATTTTTTTCATTCATCTTTAGGTGTGAATGAAACAAATTTCAACAAATATTTTTTGTAAAATTTTATAATTTACAAATAATTTATTACAGGTCCACCTTAGTGGACCACGTGCATTCTGAACATGAAATATGTTGGCTTGACTTACTGAAGTCCAAATGGAGGGGCTCAAATACAATAAAGTCTTCAACAGCTGTGCTTAATAGCAAAAACAAATAAATAACAATTTTGAGTACCTGTCCACTGTAGTGACCATTATGCACCAAAGGGTTAAACTGACACCAGGCCCGGTGACCTTTGGGACATGGTTTGACCCCCTTAGGAAAGTGCTATCATCATAAAACGTTCAGATCACTTACAACTCAATAGAATCTACCTTCCTGTAACGTTTCAGCCTTATTGGACCTTGTTTTCACACAAATGACCCCAGAATGATGTGAAATTGTGCTTCGTGAACATAATTCTGGGTGCCATTTAAAAACCATAAGTGCTAATGACTCCATTCCTTTTTGTGGGTGTAGGGGCTGTTGATTGGAGTATACTAAAACAAACCTGATCTCTCTAGGACATTCAGAAGCCAAGTTATAAGCCCACAAAGGTGTAACTGGACTACTTCTTTAAATTGACACCAGATCCGGTGACCTTTGGGACATGGTTTTACCCCCTTAGGAAAGTGCTATCATCATGAAACGTTCAGATCACTTACAACTCAATAGATTCTACCTTCCTGTAACGTTTCAGCCTGATTGGACCTTGTTTTCACACAAATGAACCCAGAATGATGTGAAATTGTGCTTCGTGCAACATAATTCTGGGTGCCATTTACAAACCATAAGTGCTAATGACTCCATTCCTTTTTGTGGTTGTAGGGGCTGTTGATTGGAGAACACTAAAACAAACCTAACCTCTCTAGGACATTCAGAAGCCAAGTTATAAGCCCACAAAGGTGTAACTGGACTACTTCTTTAAAGTGACACCAGGCCCGGTGACCTTTGGGACATGGTTTGACCCCCTATAGGAATGTGCGATCATCTTGAAACGTTCAGATCACTTACAACTCAATAGATTCTACCTTCCTGTAACGTTTCAGCCTGATTGGACCTTGTTTTCACACAAATGAACCCAGAATGATGTGAAATTGTGCTTCGTGCAACATAATTCTGGGTGCCATTTAAAAACCATAAGTGCTAATGACTCCATTCCTTTTTGTGGTTGTAGGGGCTGTTGATTGGAGTATACTAAAACAAACCCGATCTCTCTAGGACATTCAGAAGCCAAGTTATAAGCCCACAAAGGTGTAACTGGACTACTTCTTTAAATTGACACCAGATCCGGTGACCTTTGGGACATGGTTTGACCCCCTTAGGAAAGTGCTATCATCATGAAATGTTCATATCACTTACAACTCAATAGATTCTACCTTCCTGTAACATTTCAGCCTGATTGGACCTTGTTTTCACACAAATGAACCCAGAATGATGTGAAATTGTGCTTCGTGCAACATAATTCTGGGTGCCATTTAAAAACCATAAGTGCTAATGACTCCATTCCTTTTTGTGGTTGTAGGGGCTGTTGATTGGAGTACACTAAAACAAACCTGATCTCTCTAGGACATTCAGAAGCCAAGTTATAAGCCCTCAAATGTGTAACTGGACTACTTCTTAAAAGTGACACCAGGCCCGGTGACCTTTGGGACATGGTTTGACCCCCTATAGGAATGTGCGATCATCATGAAACGTTCAGATCACTTAAACTCAATAGATTCTACCTTCTTGTAACGTTTCAGCCTGATTGTGTCATGATCTGTGCTGCATAACAATCTCTGCTGAGTGTTTTACAGGTGGGTGTGTCTGGAGAGCCCAGCTGTGCCAAATCAGCTCATCAGCGATCAAGGGATTTAAGGAGCAGCTGGACATCTCACCATTGCCAGATGATACTCAGTCTTGGGTAGTTTCTAGCTCTCCTTTTGACCTTCCTAAAACAATTTTAGAATTACTTTGTCTATTTGTTCCTGCCCTTCTGGCAGTTAACCTGCTCTGCCCTCCTGATTCCTCCAGGTTCCAGTCATCTGTTCATCTCCACTCTCTGCTATATCTTTTGAACCATCTACCACATTCCAGTCCTGCTGTTTGCCCCTGATCGCCAGCTCTCCATCACCCCACCTATCCATCTGCAGCTCCTCGTTCTCCCCATCCAGCCAGGTCTGACTAACCCCCCCACAAAATACCGGATCATTCAGGAAACAGTAAGCCTTCTTATTTTTCATCATCGTCTCACGTTGCTCCAGACTCTGACCTCTCTTCCTCTCTCAGACCCCACGGATCCCTCCAGTCCTGCAGAAGCTTCGGCTACCTCTCCCATTCAAAATAAATCATTTAAACTTACCTTCTGTCTCTCGGTGGTGATTCTTCATGTCGTGGGTCAAGAAATTACCCTCAAACATGACAGATTGGACCTTGTTTTCACACAAATGGACCCAGAATGATGTGAAATTGTGCTTTGTGCAACATAATTCTGGGTGCCATTTACAAACTATAAGTGCTAATGACTCCATTCCTTTTTGCGGTTGTAGGGGCTGTTGGTTGGAGTACATTAAAACAAACCTGATCTCTCTAGGACATTCAGAAGCCAAGTTATAAGCCCACAAATGTGTAACTGGACTACTTCTTTAAATTGACACCAGATCCGGTGACCTTTGGGACATGGTTTGACCCCCTTAGGAAAGTGCTATCATCATGAAACGTTCAGATCACTTACAACTCAATAGATTCTACCTTCCTGTAACGTTTCAGCCTGATTGGACCTTGTTTTCACACAAATGAACCCAGAATGATGTGAAATTGTGCTTCGTGCAACATAATTCTGGGTGCCATTTACAAACCATAAGTGCTAATGACTCCATTCCTTTTTGTGGTTGTAGGGGCTGTTGATTGGAGTACATTAAAACAAACCTGATCTCTCTAGGACATTCAGAAGCCAAGTTATAAGCCCACAAATGTGTAATTGTTCTACTTCTTAAAATTGACACCAGATCCGGTGACCTTTGGGACATGGTTTGACCCCCTTAGGAAAGTGCTATCATCATGAAACGTTCAGATCACTTACAACTCAATAGATTCTACCTTCCTGTAACGTTTCAGCCTGATTGGACCTTGTTTTCACACAAATGAACCCAGAATGATGTGAAATTGTGCTTCGTGCAACATAATTCTGGGTGCCATTTACAAACCATAAGTGCTAATGACTCCATTCCTTTTTGTGGTTGTAGGGGCTGTTGATTGGAGAACACTAAAACAAACCTAACCTCTCTAGGACATTCAGAAGCCAAAATATAAGCCCACAAAGGTGTAACTGGACTTCTTCTTTAAAGTGACACCAGGCCCGGTGACCTTTGGGACATGGTTTTACCCCCTATAGGAATGTGCGATCATCTTGAAACGTTCAGATCACTTACAACTCAATAGATTCTACCTTCTTGTAGCGTTTCAGCCTGATTGGACCTTGTTTTCACACAAATGGACCCAGAATGATGTGAAATTGTGCTTCGTACAAAATAATTCTGGGTGCCATTTACAAACCTTAAGTGCTAATGACTCCATTCCTTTTTGTGGTTGTAGGGGCTGTTGATTGGAGTACACTAAAACAAACTTGATCTCTCTAGGACATTCAGAAGCCAAGTTATAAGCCCACAAATGTGTAACTGGACTACTTCTTTAAATTGACACCAGATCCGGTGACATTTGGGACATGGTTTGACCCCCTTAGGAATGTGCGATCATCATGAAACTTTCAGATCACTTACAACTCAATAGATTCTACCTTCCTGTAACGTTTCAGCCTGATTGGACCTTGTTTTCACACAAATGGACCCAGAATGATGTGAAATTGTGCTTCGTGCAACACAATTCTGGGTGCCATTTACAAACCATAAGTGCTAATGACTCCATTCCTTTTTGTGGTTGTATGGGCTGTTGATTGGAGTACACTAAAACAAACCTGATCTCTCTAGGACATTCAGAAGCCAAGTTATAAGCCAACAAATGTGTAACTGGACTACTTCTTTAAAGTGACACCAGGCCCGGTGACCTTTGGGACATGGTTTTACCCCCTATAGGAATGTGCGATCATCTTGAAACGTTCAGATCACTTACAACTCAATAGATTCTACCTTCTTGTAGCGTTTCAGCCTGATTGGACCTTGTTTTCACACAAATGGACCCAGAATGATGTGAAATTGTGCTTCGTGCAACATAATTCTGGGTGCCATTTACAAACCTTAAGTGCTAATGACTCCATTCCTTTTTGTGGTTGTAGGGGCTGTTGATTGGAGTACACTAAAACAAACTTGATCTCTCTAGGACATTCAGAAGCCAAGTTATAAGCCCACAAATGTGTAACTGGACTACTTCTTTAAATTGACACCAGATCCGGTGACATTTGGGACATGGTTTGACCCCCTTAGGAATGTGCGATCATCATGAAACTTTCAGATCACTTACAACTCAATAGATTCTACCTTCCTGTAACGTTTCAGCCTGATTGGACCTTGTTTTCACACAAATGGACCCAGAATGATGTGAAATTGTGCTTCGTGCAACATAATTCTGGGTGCCATTTACAAACCATAAGTGCTAATGACTCCATTCCTTTTTGTGGTTGTATGGGCTGTTGATTGGAGTACACTAAAACAAACCTGACCTCTCTAGGACATTCAGAAGCCAAGTTATAAGCCAACAAATGTGTAACTGGACTACTTCTTTAAATTGACACCAGATCCGGTGACCTTTGGGACATGGTTTGACCCCCTTAGAAAAGTGCTATCATCATGAAACGTTCAGATTACTTACAACTCAATAGAATCTACCTTCCTGTAACGTTTCAGCCTGATTGGACCTTGTTTTCACACAAATGAACCCAGAATGATGTGAAATTGTGCTTCGTGCAACATAATTCTGGGTGCCATTTAAAAACCATAAGTGCTAATGACTCCATTCCTTTTTGTGGTTGTAGGGGCTGTTGATTGGAGTATACTAAAACAAACCTGATCTCTCTAGGACATTCAGAAGCCAAGTTATAAGCCCACAAAGGTGTAACTGGACTACTTCTTTAAATTGACACCAGATCCGGTGACCTTTGGGACATGGTTTGACCCCCTTAGGAAAGTGCTATCATCATGAAATGTTCATATCACTTACAACTCAATAGATTCTACCTTCCTGTAACATTTCAGCCTGATTGGACCTTGTTTTCACACAAATGAACCCAGAATGATGTGAAATTGTGCTTCGTGCAACATAATTCTGGGTGCCATTTAAAAACCATAAGTGCTAATGACTCCATTCCTTTTTGTGGTTGTAGGGGCTGTTGATTGGAGTACACTAAAACAAACCTGATCTCTCTAGGACATTCAGAAGCCAAGTTATAAGCCCTCAAATGTGTAACTGGACTACTTCTTAAAAGTGACACCAGGCCCGGTGACCTTTGGGACATGGTTTGACCCCCTATAGGAATGTGCGATCATCATGAAACGTTCAGATCACTTACAACTCAATAGATTCTACCTTCTTGTAACGTTTCAGCCTGATTGTGTCATGATCTGTGCTGCATAACAATCTCTGCTGAGTGTTTTACAGGTGGGTGTGTCTGGAGAGCCCAGCTGTGCCAAATCAGCTCATCAGCGATCAGGGGATTTAAGGAGCAGCTGGACATCTCACCATTGCCAGATGATACTCAGTCTTGGGTAGTTTCTAGCTCTCCTTTTGACCTTCCTAAAACAATTTTAGAATTACTTTGTCTATTTGTTCCTGCCCTTCTGGCAGTTAACCTGCTCTGCCCTCCTGATTCCTCCAGGTTCCAGTCATCTGTTCATCTCCACTCTCTGCTATATCTTTTGAACCATCTACCACATTCCAGTCCTGCTGTTTGCCCCTGATCGCCAGCTCTCCATCACCCCACCTATCCATCTGCAGCTCCTCGGTCTCCCCATCCAGCCAGGTCTGACTAACCCCCCCCCCCCCCCCCCCCCACACACACACACACACACAAAATACCGGATCATTCAGGAAACAGTAAGCCTTCTTATTTTTCATCATCGTCTCACGTTGCTCCAGACTCTGACCTCTCTTCCTCTCTCAGACCCCACGGATCCCTCCAGTCCTGCAGAAGCTTCGGCTACCTCTCCCATTCAAAATAAATCATTTAAACTTACCTTCTGTCTCTCGGTGGTGATTCTTCATGTCGTGGGTCAAGAAATTACCCTCAAACATGACAGATTGGACCTTGTTTTCACACAAATGGACCCAGAATGATGTGAAATTGTGCTTTGTGCAACATAATTCTGGGTGCCATTTACAAACTATAAGTGCTAATGACTCCATTCCTTTTTGCGGTTGTAGGGGCTGTTGGTTGGAGTACATTAAAACAAACCTGATCTCTCTAGGACATTCAGAAGCCAAGTTATAAGCCCACAAATGTGTAACTGGACTACTTCTTTAAATTGACACCAGATCCGGTGACCTTTGGGACATGGTTTGACCCCCTTAGGAAAGTGCTATCATCATGAAACGTTCAGATCACTTACAACTCAATAGATTCTACCTTCCTGTAACGTTTCAGCCTGATTGGACCTTGTTTTCACACAAATGAACCCAGAATGATGTGAAATTGTGCTTCGTGCAACATAATTCTGGGTGCCATTTACAAACCATAAGTGCTAATGACTCCATTCCATTTTGTGGTTGTAGGGGCTGTTGATTGGAGTACACTAAAACAAACCTAACCTCTCTAGGACATTCAGAAGCCAAGTTATAAGCCCACAAAGGTGTAACTGGACTACTTCTTTAAAGTGACACCAGATCCGGTGACCTTTGGGACATGGTTTTACCCCCTATAGGAATGTGCGATCATCTTGAAACGTTCAGATCACTTACAACTCAATAGATTCTACCTTCTTGTAACGTTTCAGCCTGATTGGACCTTGTTGTCACACAAATGAACCCAGAATGAAGTGAAATTGTGCTTCGTGCAACATAATTCTGGGTGCCATTTAAAAACCATAAGTGCTAATGACTCCATTCCTTTTTGTGGTCGTAGGGGCTGTTGATCGGAGTATACTAAAACAAACCTGATCTCTCTAGGACATTCAGAAGCCAAGTTATAAGCCCACAAAGGTGTAACTTGACTACTTCTTTAAAGTGACACCAGGCCCGGTGACCTTTGGGACATGGTTTGACCCCCTATAGGAATGTGCGATCATCTTGAAACGTTCAGATCACTTACAACTCAATAGATTCTACCTTCCTGTAACGTTTCAGCCTGATTGGACCTTGTATTCACACAAATGAACCCAGAATGATGTGAAATTGTGATTCGTGCAACATAATTCTGGGTGCCATTTAAAAACCATATGTGCTAATGACTCCATTCCTTTTTGTGGTTGTAGGGGCTGTTGACTGGAGTATACTAAAACAAACCTGATCTCTCTAGGACATTCAGAAGCCAAGTTATAAGCCCACAAAGGTGTAACTGGACTACTTCTTTAAATTGACACCAGATCCGGTGACCTTTGGGACATGGTTTGACCCCCTATAGGAATGTGGGATCATCATGAAACGTTCAGATCACTTACAACTCAATAGATTCTACCTTCTTGTAATGTTTAAGCCAGATTGGACCTTGTTTTCACACAAATGGACCCAGAATGATGTGAAATTGTGCTTCGTGCAACATAATTCTGGGTGCCATTTACAAACTATAAGTGCTAATGACTCCATTCCTTTTTGTGGTTGTAGGGGCTGTTGGTTGGAGTACATTAAAACAAACCTGATCTCTCTAGGACATTCAGAAGCCAAGTTATAAGCCCACAAATGTGTAACTGGACTACTTCTTTAAATTGACACCAGATCCGGTGACCTTTGGGACATGGTTTGACCGCCTTAGGAAAGTGCTATCATCATGAAACGTTCAGATCACTTACAACTCAATAGATTCTACCTTCCTGTAACGTTTCAGCCTGATTGGACCTTGTTTTCACACAAATGAACCCAGAATGATGTGAAATTGTGCTTAGTGCAGCATAATTCTGGGTGCCATTTAAAAATCATAAGTGCTAATGACTCCATTCCTTTTTGTGGTTGTAGGGGATGTTGATTGGAGTACACTAAAACAAACCTGATCTCTCTAGGACATTCAGAAGCCAAGTTATAAGCCCACAAATGTGTAACTGGACTACTTCTTTAAATTGACACCAGATCCGGTGACCTTTGGGACATGGTTTGACCCCCTTAGGAAAGTGCTATCATCATGAAACGTTCAGATCACTTACAACTCAATAGATTCTACCTTCCTGTAACGTTTCAGCCTGATTGGACCTTGTTTTCACACAAATGAACCCAGAATGATGTGAAATTGTGCTTCGTGCAACATAATTCTGGGTGCCATTTACAAACCATAAGTGCTAATGACTCCATTCCTTTTTGTGGTTGTAGGGGCTGTTTATTGGAGTACACTAAAACAAACCTAACCTCTCTAGGACATTCAAAGCCAAGTTATAAGCCCACAAAGGTGTAACTGGACTACTTCTTTAAAGTGACACCAGGCCCGGTGACCTTTGGGACATGGTTTTACCCCCTATAGGAATGTGCGATCATCTTGAAACGTTCAGATCACTTACAACTCAATAGATTCTACCTTCTTGTAGCGTTTGAGCCTGATTGGACCTTGTTTTCACACAAATGGACCCAGAATGATGTGAAATTGTGCTTCGTGCAACATAATTCTGGGTAGGGATGGGTACCGAATTCGGTACTTTTTAAGGTACCGACCGAATTCCACAGTACCGACCGAGCACCGATTCACGTCATTTCAAACGGTGCCTCGTTTCGGTACCCGTCCATCATAACGAGAGCTTGCCAAGAAGCTGCGCATGCGCAAGAGCGTTTTGTCGTCGCTTGCTGTGAACCAGTTGTAAACAGAGCAGCATGGTAGAGAGAACGCAGGCTAAAGCTTGGGTCCACTTCACTAAATGTGATGGGTAACTGGATGATGAAACCAGCGACAACTATCTAAGTGAGACATCCTCATCTTAATCTGCTCCGGTAGGTAAATATAATTAGCTTGATATGTTAGCTTCCGTTTCGCTAATGGTGCGTTTGCTTTCTCCTCGGAACTCCGAAATTCCGACTAGAACAACATGAACGCGCTCAAAAGTTTGGCTTCACTTTACTAAATGTGACGGGTGAAGACGAAACCAGTGACGATCTAAGTGTGAGGCATCGTTTTAATCCGCTCCAGCAGCTAAATAAACTGTTTAAGATAACGTTAGCTTGATATGTTAGCTTCCATTGCTACCATTGTTATAAGCCAATGGTGCGTTCGCTTTCTCCTCGGAAATTCTATCTTCCCAGTAGGAAAAATCAAATGAAAAAAGATGGCAAAAGGAATGAAGATACACAGTAAAATGAGTTCACAGTAAAGATGTTTGCTTCAGTTTAATTATCAGCTTATAAAACTACAAGGGCAATGTTAAAATACAAACAGTTGTATGTTATTTATCGTGATATTTATCAAATATTGTTATATATTGAGAAAAATATATTTAATTTTAAAAGAGAATTAAAATAAAAAACACTCAAAAGTATCGAAAATTGGTACCGTTAAGTACTGGTATCGATTCGTAGGTACCGGTAATTAGTACCGGATCGATTCAAATGTCAAAGGTACCCATCCCTAATTCTGGGTGCCATTTACAAACCATAAGTTCTAATGACTCCATTCCTTTTTTGTGGTTGTAGGGGCTGTTGATTGGAGTACATTAAAACCAACCTGATCTCTCTAGGACATTCAGAAGCCAAGTTATAAGCCCACAAATGTGTAACTGGACTACTTCTTTAAATTGACACCAGATCCGGTGACCTTTGGGACATGGTTTGACCCCCTTAGGAAAGTGCTATCATCATGAAACGTTCAGATCACTTACAACTCAATAGATTCTACCTTCCTGTAACGTTTCAGCCTGATTGGACCTTGTTTTCACACAAATGAACCCAGAATGATGTGAAATTGTGCTTCGTGCAACATAATTCTGGGTGCCATTTACAAACCATAAGTGCTAATGACTCCATTCCATTTTGTGGTTGTAGGGGCTGTTGATTGGAGTACACTAAAACAAACCTAACCTCTCTAGGACATTCAGAAGCCAAGTTATAAGCCCACAAAGGTGTAACTGGACTACTTCTTTAAAGTGACACCAGATCCGGTGACCTTTGGGACATGGTTTTACCCCCTATAGGAATGTGCGATCATCTTGAAACGTTCAGATCACTTACAACTCAATAGATTCTACCTTCTTGTAACGTTTCAGCCTGATTGGACCTTGTTGTCACACAAATGAACCCAGAATGAAGTGAAATTGTGCTTCGTGCAACATAATTCTGGGTGCCATTTAAAAACCATAAGTGCTAATGACTCCATTCCTTTTTGTGGTCGTAGGGGCTGTTGATCGGAGTATACTAAAACAAACCTGATCTCTCTAGGACATTCAGAAGCCAAGTTATAAGCCCACAAAGGTGTAACTGGACTACTTCTTTAAAGTGACACCAGGCCCGGTGACCTTTGGGACATGGTTTCACCCCCTATAGGAATGTGCGATCATCATGAAACGTTCAGATCACTTACAACTCAATAGATTCTACCTTCTTGTAGCGTTTCAGCCTGATTGGACCTTGTTTTCACACAAATGGACCCAGAATGATGTGAAATTGTGCTTCGTGCAACATAATTCTGGGTGCCATTTACAAACCATAAGTGCTAATGACTCCATTCCTTTTTGTGGTTGTAGGGGCTGTTGATTGGAGAACACTAAAACAAACCTAACCTCTCTAGGACATTCAGAAGCCAAGTTATAAGCCCACAAAGGTGTAACTTGACTACTTCTTTAAAGTGACACCAGGCCCGGTGACCTTTGGGACATGGTTTGACCCCCTATAGGAATGTGCGATCATCTTGAAACGTTCAGATCACTTACAACTCAATAGATTCTACCTTCTTGTAATGTTTAAGCCAGATTGGACCTTGTTTTCACACAAATGGACCCAGAATGATGTGAAATTGTGCTTCGTGCAACATAATTCTGGGTGCCATTTACAAACTATAAGTGCTAATGACTCCATTCCTTTTTGTGGTTGTAGGGGCTGTTGGTTGGAGTACATTAAAACAAACCTGATCTCTCTAGGACATTCAGAAGCCAAGTTATAAGCCCACAAATGTGTAACTGGACGACTTCTTTAAATTGACACCAGATCCGGTGACCTTTGGGACATGGTTTGACCGCCTTAGGAAAGTGCTATCATCATGAAACGTTCAGATCACTTACAACTCAATAGATTCTACCTTCCTGTAACGTTTCAGCCTGATTGGACCTTGTTTTCACACAAATGAACCCAGAATGATGTGAAATTGTGCTTAGTGCAGCATAATTCTGGGTGCCATTTAAAAATCATAAGTGCTAATGACTCCATTCCTTTTTGTGGTTGTAGGGGATGTTGATTGGAGTACACTAAAACAAACCTGATCTCTCTAGGACATTCAGAAGCCAAGTTATAAGCCCACAAATGTGTAACTGGACTACTTCTTTAAATTGACACCAGATCCGGTGACCTTTGGGACATGGTTTGACCCCCTTAGGAAAGTGCTATCATCATGAAACGTTCAGATCACTTACAACTCAATAGATTCTACCTTCCTGTAACGTTTCAGCCTGATTGGACCTTGTTTTCACACAAATGAACCCAGAATGATGTGAAATTGTGCTTCGTGCAACATAATTCTGGGTGCCATTTACAAACCATAAGTGCTAATGACTCCATTCCTTTTTGTGGTTGTAGGGGCTGTTTATTGGAGTACACTAAAACAAACCTAACCTCTCTAGGACATTCAAAGCCAAGTTATAAGCCCACAAAGGTGTAACTGGACTACTTCTTTAAAGTGACACCAGGCCCGGTGACCTTTGGGACATGGTTTTACCCCCTATAGGAATGTGCGATCATCTTGAAACGTTCAGATCACTTACAACTCAATAGATTCTACCTTCTTGTAGCGTTTGAGCCTGATTGGACCTTGTTTTCACACAAATGGACCCAGAATGATGTGAAATTGTGCTTCGTGCAACATAATTCTGGGTGCCATTTACAAACCATAAGTTCTAATGACTCCATTCCTTTTTTGTGGTTGTAGGGGCTGTTGATTGGAGTACATTAAAACAAACCTGATCTCTCTAGGACATTCAGAAGCCAAGTTATAAGCCCACAAATGTGTAACTGGACTACTTCTTTAAATTGACACCAGATCCGGTGACCTTTGGGACATGGTTTGACCCCCTTAGGAAAGTGCTATCATGATGAAACGTTCAGATCACTTACAACTCAATAGATTCTACCTTCCTGTAACGTTTCAGCCTGATTGGACCTTGTTTTCACACAAATGAACCCAGAATGATGTGAAACTGTGCTTCGTGCAACATAATTCTGGGTGCCATTTAAAAACCATAAGTGTTAATGACTCCATTCCTTTTTGTGGTTGTAGGGGCTGTTGATTGGAGTATACTAAAACAAACCTGATCTCTCTAGGATATTCAGAAGCCAAGTTATAAGCCCACAAAGGTGTAACTGGACTACTTCTTTAAATTGACACCAGATCCGGTGACCTTTGGGACATGGTTTGACCCCCTTAGGAAAGTGCTATCATCATGAAACGTTCCGATCACTTACAACTCAATAGATTCTACCTTCCTGTAACATTTCAGCCTGATCTGACCTTGTTTTCACACAAATGAACCCAGAATGATGTGAAATTGAGCTTCGTGCAACATAATTCTGGGTGCCATTTAAAAACCATAAGTGCTAATGACTCCATTCCTTTTTGAGGTTGTAGGGGCTGTTGATTGGAGTACACTAAAACAAACCTGATCTCTCTAGGACATTCAGAAGCCAAGTTATAAGCCCTCAAAGGTGTAACTGGACTACTTCTTTAAACTGACACCAGGCCCGGTGACCTTTGGGACATGGTTTGACCCCCTTAGGAAAGTGCTATCATCATAAAACGTTCAGATCACTTACAACTCAATAGAATCTACCTTCCTGTAACGTTTCAGCCTTATTGGACCTTGTTTTCACACAAATGAACCCAGAATGATGTGAAATTGTGCTTCGTGAACATAATTCTGGGTGCCATTTAAAAACCATAAGTGCTAATGACTCCATTCCTTTTTGTGGTTGTAGGGGCTGTTGATTGGAGTACACTAAAACAAACCTGATCTCTCTAGGACATTCAGAAGCCAAGTTATAAGCCCACAAAGGTGTAACTGGACTACTTCTTTAAATTGACACCAGATCCGGTGACCTTTGGGACATGGTTTGACCCCCTTAGGAAAGTGCTATCATCATGAAACGTTCAGATCACTTACAACTCAATAGATTCTACCTTCCTGTAACATTTCAGCCTGATTGGACCTTGTTTTCACACAAATGGACCCAGAATGATGTGAAATTGTGCTTCGTGCAACATAATTCTGGGTGCCATTTACAAACCATAAGTGCTAATGACTCCATTCCTTTTTGTGGTTGTAGGGGCTGTTGATTGGAGTACATTAAAACAAACCTGATCTCTCTAGGACATTCAGAAGCCAAGTTATAAGCCCACAAATGTGTAATTGTTCTACTTCTTAAAATTGACACCAGATCCGGTGACCTTTGGGACATGGTTTGACCCCCTTAGGAAAGTGCTATCATCATGAAACGTTCAGATCACTTACAACTCAATAGATTCTACCTTCCTGTAACGTTTCAGCCTGATTGGACCTTGTTTTCACACAAATGAACCCAGAATGATGTGAAATTGTGCTTCGTGCAACATAATTCTGGGTGCCATTTACAAACCATAAGTGCTAATGACTCCATTCCTTTTTGTGGTTGTAGGGGCTGTTGATTGGAGAACACTAAAACAAACCTAACCTCTCTAGGACATTCAGAAGCCAAGTTATAAGCCCACAAAGGTGTAACTGGACTTCTTCTTTAAAGTGACACCAGGCCCGGTGACCTTTGGGACATGGTTTTACCCCCTATAGGAATGTGCGATCATCTTGAAACGTTCAGATCACTTACAACTCAATAGATTCTACCTTCTTGTAGCGTTTCAGCCTGATTGGACCTTGTTTTCACACAAATGGACCCAGAATGATGTGAAATTGTGCTTCGTGCAACATAATTCTGGGTGCCATTTACAAACCTTAAGTGCTAATGACTCCATTCCTTTTTGTGGTTGTAGGGGCTGTTGATTGGAGTACACTAAAACAAACTTGATCTCTCTAGGACATTCAGAAGCCAAGTTATAAGCCCACAAATGTGTAACTGGACTACTTCTTTAAATTGACACCAGATCCGGTGACATTTGGGACATGGTTTGACCCCCTTAGGAATGTGCGATCATCATGAAACTTTCAGATCACTTACAACTCAATAGATTCTACCTTCCTGTAACGTTTCAGCCTGATTGGACCTTGTTTTCACACAAATGGACCCAGAATGATGTGAAATTGTGCTTCGTGCAACACAATTCTGGGTGCCATTTACAAACCATAAGTGCTAATGACTCCATTCTTTTTTGTGGTTGTATGGGCTGTTGATTGGAGTACACTAAAACAAACCTGATCTCTCTAGGACATTCAGAAGCCAAGTTATAAGCCAACAAATGTGTAACTGGACTACTTCTTTAAATTGACACCAGATCCGGTGACCTTTGGGACATGGTTTGACCCCCTTAGAAAAGTGCTATCATCATGAAACGTTCAGATTACTTACAACTCAATAGAATCTACCTTCCTGTAACGTTTCAGCCAGATTGGACCTTGTTTTCACACAAATGAACCCAGAATGATGTTAAATTGTGCTTCGTGCAACATAATTCTGGGTGCCATTTAAAAACCATAAGTGCTAATGACTCCATTCCTTTTTGTGGTTGTAGGGGCTGTTGATTGGAATATACTAAAACAAACCTGATCTCTCTAGGACATTCAGAAGCCAAGTTATAAGCCCACAAAGGTGTAACTGGACTACTTCTTTAAATTGACACCAGATCCGGTGACCTTTGGGACATGGTTTGACCCCCTTAGGAAAGTGCTATCATCATGAAATGTTCAGATCACTTACAACTCAATAGATTCTACCTTCCTGTAACATTTCAGCCTGATTGGACCTTGTTTTCACACAAATGAACCCAGAATGATGTGAAATTGTGCTTTGTGCAACATAATTCTGGGTGCCATTTACAAACCATAAGTGCTAATGACTCCATTCCTTTTTGTGGTTGTAGGGGCTGTTGATTGGAGTACATTAAAACAAACCTGATCTCTCTAGGACATTCAGAAGCCAAGTTATAAGCCCACAAATGTGTAATTGTTCTACTTCTTAAAATTGACACCAGATCCGGTGACCTTTGGGACATGGTTTGACCCCCTTAGGAAAGTGCTATCATCATGAAACGTTCAGATCACTTACAACTCAATAGATTCTACCTTCCTGTAACGTTTCAGCCTGATTGGACCTTGTTTTCACACAAATGAACCCAGAATGATGTGAAATTGTGCTTCGTGCAACATAATTCTGGGTGCCATTTACAAACCATAAGTGCTAATGACTCCATTCCTTTTTGTGGTTGTAGGGGCTGTTGATTGGAGAACAATAAAACAAACCTAACCTCTCTAGGACATTCAGAAGCCAAGTTATAAGCCCACAAAGGTGTAACTGGACTTCTTCTTTAAAGTGACACCAGGCCCGGTGACCTTTGGGACATGGTTTTACCCCCTATAGGAATGTGCGATCATCTTGAAACGTTCAGATCACTTACAATTCAATAGATTCTACCTTCTTGTAGCGTTTCAGCCTGATAGGACCTTTTTTTCACACAAATGGACCCAGAATGATGTGAAATTGTGCTTCGTGCAACATAATTCTGGGTGCCATTTACAAACCTTAAGTGCTAATGACTCCATTCCTTTTTGTGGTTGTAGGGGCTGTTGATTGGAGTACACTAAAACAAACTTGATCTCTCTAGGACATTCAGAAGCCAAGTTATAAGCCCACAAATGTGTAACTGGACTACTTCTTTAAATTGACACCAGATCCGGTGACATTTGGGACATGGTTTGACCCCCTTAGGAATGTGCGATCATCATGAAACGTTCAGATCACTTACAACTCAATAGATTCTACCTTCCTGTAACGTTTCAGCCTGATTGGACCTTGTTTTCACACAAATGGACCCAGAATGATGTGAAATTGTGCTTCGTGCAACACAATTCTGGTTGCCATTTACAAACCATAAGTGCTAATGACTCCATTCCTTTTTGTGGTTGTATGGGCTGTTGATTGGAGTACACTAAAACAAACCTGATCTCTCTAGGACATTCAGAAGCCAAGTTATAAGCCAACAAATGTGTAACTGGACTACTTCTTTAAATTGACACCAGATCCGGTGACCTTTGGGACATGGTTTGACCCCCTTAGGAAAGTGCTATCATCATGAAACGTTCAGAATACTTACAACTCAATAGAATCTACCTTCCTGTAACGTTTCAGCCTGATTGGACCTTGTTTTCACACAAATGAACCCAGAATGATGTGAAATTGTGCTTCGTGCAACATAATTCTGGGTGCCATTTAAAAACCATAAGTGCTAATGACTCCATTCCTTTTTGTGGTTGTAGGGGCTGTTGATTGGAGTATACTAAAACAAACCTGATCTCTCTAGGACATTCAGAAGCCAAGTTATAAGCCCACAAAGGTGTAACTGGACTACTTCTTTAAATTGACACCAGATCCGGTGACCTTTGGGACATGGTTTGACCCCCTTAGGAAAGTGCTATCATCATGAAACGTTCAGATCACTTACAACTCAATAGATTCTACATTCCTGTAACATTTCAGCCTGATTGGACCTTGTTTTCACACAAATGAACCCAGAATGATGTGAAATTGTGCTTTGTGCAACATAATTCTGGGTGCCATTTAAAAACCATAAGTGCTAATGACTCCATTCCTTTTTGAGGTTGTAGGGGCTGTTGATTGGAGTACACTAAAACAAACCTGATCTCTCTAGGACATTCAGAAGCCAAGTTATAAGCCCTCAAAGGTGTAACTGGACTACTTCTTTAAAGTGACACCAGGCCCGGTGACCTTTGGGACATGGTTTGACCCCCTATAGGAATGTGCGATCATCATGAAACGTTCAGATCACTTACAACTCAATAGATTCTACCTTCTTGTAGCGTTTGAGCCTGATTGGACCTTGTTTTCACACAAATGGACCCAGAATGATGTGAAATTGTGCTTCGTGCAACATAATTCTGGGTGCCATTTACAAAGCATAAGTGCTAATGACTCCATTCCTTTTTGTGGTTGTAGGGGCTGTTGATTGGAGTACACTAAAACAAACCTGATCTCTCTAGGACATTCAAAAGCCAAGTTATAAGCCCACAAATGTGTAACTGGACTACTTCTTTAAATTGACACCAGATCCGGTGACCTTTGGGACATGGTTTGACCCCCTTAGCAAAGTGCTATCATGATGAAACGTTCAGATCACTTACAACTCAATAGATTCTACCTTCCTGTAACGTTTCAGCCTGATTGGACCTTGTTTTCACACAAATGAACCCAGAATGATGTGAAATTGTGCTTCGTGCAACATAATTCTGGGTGCCATTTAAAAACCATAAGTGCTAATGACTCCATTCCTTTTTGTGGTTGTAGGGGCTGTTGATTGGAGTATACTAAAACAAACCTGATCTCTCTAAGACATTCAGAAGCCAAGTTATAAGCCCACAAAGGTGTAACTGGACTACTTTTTTAAATTGACACCAGATCCGGTGACCTTTGGGACATGGTTTGACCCCCTTAGGAAAATGCTATCATCATGAAACATTCAGATCACTTACAACTCAATAGATTCTACCTTCCTGTAACATTTCAGCCAGATTGGACCTTGTTTTCACACAAATGAACCCAGAATGATGTGAAATTGTGCTTCGTGCAACATAATTCTGGGTGCCATTTAAAAACCATAAGTGCTAATGACTCCATTCCTTTTTGAGGTTGTAGGGGCTGTTGATTGGAGTACACTAAAACAAACCTGATCTCTCTAGGACATTCAGAAGTCAAGTTATAAGCCCTCAAAGGTGTAACTGGACTACTTCTTTAAAGTGACACCAGGCCCGGTGACCTTTGGGACATGGTTTGACCCCCTATAGGAATGTGCGATCATCATGAAACGTTCAGATCACTTACAACTCAATAGATTCTACCTTCCTGTAACGTTTCAGCCTGATTGGACCTTGTTTTCACACAAATGAACCCAGAATGATGTGAAATTGTGCTTCGTGCAACATAATTCTGGGTGCCATTTACAAAGCATAAGTGCTAATGACTCCATTCCTTTTTGTGGTTGTAGGGGCTGTTGATTGGAGTACACTAAAACAAACCTGATCTCTCTAGGACATTCAAAAGCCAAGTTATAAGCCCACAAATGTGTAACTGGACTACTTCTTTAAATTGACACCAGATCCGGTGACCTTTGGGACATGGTTTGACCCCCTTAGCAAAGTGCTATCATGATGAAACGTTCAGATCACTTACAACTCAATAGATTCTACCTTCCTGTAACGTTTCAGCCTGATTGGACCTTGTTTTCACACAAATGAACCCAGAATGATGTGAAGTTGTGCTTCGTGCAACATAATTCTGGGTGCCATTTAAAAACCATAAGTGCTAATGACTCCATTCCTTTTTGTGGTTGTAGGGGCTGTTGATTGGAGTATACTAAAACAAACCTGATCTCTCTAGGACATTCAGAAGCCAAGTTATAAGCCCACAAAGGTGTAACTGGACTACTTCTTTAAATTGACACCAGATCCGGTGACCTTTGGGACATGGTTTGACCCCCTTAGGAAAATGCTATCATCATGAAACGTTCAGATCACTTACAACTCAATAGATTCTACCTTCCTGTAACATTTCAGCCAGATTGGACCTTGTTTTCACACAAATGAACCCAGAATGATGTGAAATTTTGCTTCGTGCAACATAATTCAGGGTGCCATTTAAAAACCATAAGTGCTAATGACTCCATTCCTTTTTGAGGTTGTAGGGGCTGTTGATTGGAGTACACTAAAACAAACCTGATCTCTCTAGGACATTCAGAAGTCAAGTTATAAGCCCTCAAAGGTGTAACTGGACTACTTCTTTAAAGTGACACCAGGCCCGGTGACCTTTGGGACATGGTTTGACCCCCTATAGGAATGTGCGATCATCATGAAACGTTCAGATCACTTACAACTCAATAGATTCTACCTTCCTGTAAGGTTTCAGCCTGATTGGACCTTGTTTTCACACAAATGGACCCAGAATGATGTGAAATTGTGCTTCGTGCAACATAATTCTGGGTGCCATTTATAAACCATAAGTGCTAATGACTCCATTCCTTTTTGTGGTTGTAGGGGCTGTTGATTGGAGTACATTAAAACAAACCTGATCTCTCTAGGACATTCAGAAGCCAAGTTATAAGCCCACAAATGTGTAACTGGACTACTTCTTTAAATTGACACCAGATCCGGTGACCTTTGGGACATGGTTTGACCCCCTTACGAAAGTGCTATCATCATGAATCGTTCAGATCACTTACAACTCAATAGATTCTACCTTCCTGTAACGTTTCAGTCTGATTGGACCTTGTTTTCACACAAATGAACCCAGAATGATGTGAAATTGTGTTTCGTGCAACATAATTCTGGGTGCCATTTACAAACCATAAGTGAAATGACTCCATTCCTTTTTGTGGTTGTAGGGGCTGTTGATTGGAGAACACTAAAACAAACCTAACCTCTCTAGGACATTCAGAAGCCAAGTTATAAGCCCACAAAGGTGTAACTGGACTACTTCTTTAAAGTGACACCAGGCCCGGTGACTTTTGGGACATGGTTTTACCCCCTTTAGGAATGTGCGATCATCTTGAAACGTTCAGATCACTTACAACTCAATAGATTCTACCTTCTCGTAGCGTTTCAGCCTGATTGGACCTTGTTTTCACACAAATGGACCCAGAATGATGTGAAATTGTGCTTCGTGCAACATAATTCTGGGTGCCATTTACAAACCTTAAGTGCTAATGACTCCATTCCTTTTTGTGGTTGTAGGGGCTGTTGATTGGAGTACACTAAAACAAACCTGATCTCTCTAGGACATTCAGAAGCCAAGTTATAAGCCCACAAATGTGTAACTGGACTACTTCTTTAAATTGACACCAGATCCGGTGACATTTGGGACATGGTTTGACCCCCTTAGGAAAGTGCTATCATCATGAAACGTTCAGATCATTTACAACTCAATAGATTCTACCTTGTATCCAAAGTATGGATTCGACTGCAGCAGTGTAGAAGATGATCAGCAGCTCTTGTGGTAGGCCGTACTTCCTTAGTTGCCGTAAGAAATACATCCTCTGCTGAGCCTTTTTGAGGATGGAGTTGATGTTTGTTTCCCACTTCAGATCCCTGGAAATGATAGTTCCCAAGAACTTGAATGAGTCCACCATTGACACTGGGCTGTTGGATATTGTGAGGGGGGGGGGGGCAGCACTGTGGGAAGCTTCCTAAAATCCACGACCATCTCCACAGTCTTAAGGGTGTTAAGCTCAAGATTGTGCTGACTACACCAGACCACCAGCCTCTCAACTTCTCGCTGATAAGCAGACTCATCACCATCCTGGATGAGCCCAATGACAGTGGTGTCATCTGCAAATTTCAGGATTTTTACAGCTGAGTCATTAGAGGTGCAGTCATTGGTGTACAATGAAAAGAGCAGTGGAGAAAGGACACACCCCTGTGGTGTACCGGTGCTGATCAGCCTTGTGCCAGACGTAACATTGTTCAACCGCACATGCTGGCTCCTATTTGTCAGGAAGCTGGAAATCCACTGACACATAGCAGGGGAAACAGTGAGCTGAGAAAGCTTTGAGGTGAGGATTTCTGATAACGGTGTTAAAAGCAGAGCTAAAATCCACAAACAATATCCTTGCATAGGTCCTTGGTTGATCAAGATGTTCCAGGATGAAGTGCAGCCCCATGTTAATTGCTTCATCCACTGACCTGTTTGCCCTATATGCAAACTGCAGGGGATCCAGCTGGTGGCCTGTGGTGCTTTTAAGATGGGACAGCACCAAGCGCTCAAAGGACTTCATGACTACTGATGTCAAAGCCACGGGTCTGTAGTCATGCAATTCTGTAGGGGAGGATTTCTTCGGTACTGGGATGATAGTTGAGCTTTTGAAGCATGATGGAACCTCACACAGCTCCAGCGATCTGTTGAATATCGTTGTGAAGACAGGTGCTAGTTGGACAGCACAGGTCCTTAGGCAGGAAGGAGTTACTCCATCTGGGCCTGGTGCCTTCCGTACTTTCTGTCTCCTAAAGATGTTGCAGACATCCTCTTCCTTCACAAGGAACGCAGCTTGTGATTTAGAGGAAAGAGGAGTAAGAGTGTCCAGGTGAGGGGTGGCGGCTGCCGCTATGCTGGAGTGGAGGAGGGGTGTGACATTCCTTTCCTCAAAGCGACAATAAAAGCCATTTAGCTCCTCAGCAAGGCCATGATTAGCATCAGAAATGGAGGATGGTCTCCTGTAGTCTGTAATTTGCTGAATGTTTCTCCATAATAATGTGGGGTTGTTGGCTGTAAACTGGTTTTTCAGCTCTGCTGCATACTTAATTTTAGCAGCTCTGATCTCCTTGTTCAACGTGTTCCTGAGTGATTTGTACAGGGGCCTGTCTCCTGCCCTATAAGCCTGCTCCTTTGCCCGTCTCAACTGGCTCAGAGTTGCTGTAAACCATGGCTTGTTGTTATTAAAGGTAGGAAAAGTCTTTGTTGGCACACACACTTCCTCACAGAAGGTGATGTAGGATGTCACAGTGTCTGTTAGCTCGTTCAGATCACCTGTGGCATCTGCAAATACTCTCCAGTCCGTACAATCAAAACAGTCCTGTAACTCCTCTTTTGCTTCATTTGTCCATTTCCTCACTGTCCTGATGGCTGGCTTTACAGATTTTAGTTTTTGTTTATAAGTGGGGATAAGATGAATCAAATTATGGTCAGAGAGGCCGAGAGCTGCACGAGGGACAGAGTGGTATGCCCCTTTAAGAACTGTGTAGCAATGATCCAGTATGTTTTTGCCTCTAGTAGGACATCTGATGTGCTGTCTGTATTTCGGTAGTTCGGAATTAAGTTTAGCCTGATTGAAATCACCCAAAATAATGAGCACTGAGTCTGGGTACTTGTTCTCTGTGGAGGTAACTTGATCGGCGAGAGTCTGCAATGCAACACTCACATCTGCTTGAGGATGTATGTAAACTCCAATCAAAATGAATGATGATATTTCCCGCGGGGAGTAAAACGGCTTACAGTTCAAAAATATTGTCTCCAAGTTTGAGCTAGAATGTTTACTGAGAACTGTAGCGTCTGTACACCAACATTCATTAATGTAGAAGCAGATTCCACCTCCTTTCGTCTTCCCTGATGGCTCTTTTTCCCGGTCTGCGCGATGTAAACAAAACCCGGGCAGATATAAGCCATTATCAGGAATCAAGTCAAGGAGCCACGTTTCCGTAAAGCAGAGGGCAGCGGAGTGTGCAAAATCTCGGTTGGTCCTGTTCAGAAGGAGCAGCTCGTCCATTTTATTAGGTAGGGATCGGACGTTCGCTAGGTGTATTGCTGGGAGAGGCATACGAAATCCCCGTTGGCGGAGTCTCACCAGCGATCCTGCTCGTTTACCCCTCCTGCGCTTCCTTCTCCAACAAACAGCAGTTCCTCCGATCAAAACTTCCAATAAACTCCCCGGGTCCTCAAATTTTTGAAAATCCGTTTCTGTGGTTTGTTGCCTGATACCCAGTAGTTCATCTATACTGAAAGTAATCCGTTTTGCATCGCTGATTTCCAAAAAAATATACAAAAACAACACAAACAAAAGAGAGCAATGTACCGAGGCTGCCATCTGCGGCGCCATCCTGCGAGTCGCTATCATCATGAAACGTTCAGATCACTTACAACTCAATAGATTCTACCTTCCTGTAACGTTTCAGCCTGATTGGACCTTGTTTTCACACAAATGAACCCAGAATGATGTGAAATTGTGCTTAGTGCAGCATAATTCTGGGTGCCATTTAAAAACCATAAGTGCTAATGACTCCATTCCTTTTTGAGGTTGTAGGGGATGTTGATTGGAGTACACAAAAACAAACCTGATCTCTAGGACATTCAGAAGCCAAGTTATAAGCCCACAAATGTGTAACTGGACTACTTCTTTAAATTGACACCAGATCCGGTGACCTTTGGGACATGGTTTGACCCCCTTAGGAAAGTGCTATCATCATGAAACGTTCAGATCACTTACAACTCAATAGATTCTACCTTCCTGTAACGTTTCAGCCTGATTGGACCTTGTTTTCACACAAATGAACCCAGAATGATGTGAAATTGTGCTTCGTGCAACATAATTATGGGTGCCATTTACAAACCATAAGTGCTAATGACTCCATTCCTTTTTGTGGTTGTAGGGGCTTTTGATTGGAGTACACTAAAACAAACCTAACCTCTCTAGGACATTCAGAAGCCAAGTTATAAGCCCACAAAGGTGTAACTGGACTACTTCTTTAAAGTGACACCAGGCCCGGTGACATTTGGGACATGGTTTGACCCCCTTAGGAAAGTGCTATGATCATGAAACGTTCAGATCACTTACAACTCAATAGATTCTACCTTTCTGTAACGTTTCAGCCTGATTGGACCTTGTTTTCACACAAATGAACCCAGAATGATGTGAAATTGTGCTTCGTGCAACATAATTCTGGGTGCCATTTACAAACCATAAGTGCTAATGACTCAATTCCTTTTTGTGGTTGTAGGGGCTTTTGATTGGAGTACACTAAAACAAACCTAACCTCTCTAGGACATTCAGAAGCCAAGTTATAAGCCCACAAAGGTGTAACTGGACTACTTCTTTAAAGTGACACCAGGCCCGGTGACCTTTGGGACATGGTTTTACCCCCTATAGGAATGTGCAATCATCTTGAAACGTTCAGATCACTTACAACTCAATAGATTCTACCTTCTTGTAGCGTTTCAGCCTGATTGGACCTTGTTTTCACACAAATGGACCCAGAATGTTGTGAAATTGTGCTTCGTGCAACATAATTCTGGGTGCCATTTACAAACCATAAGTGCTAATGACTCCATTCCTTTTTGAGGTTGTAGGGGATGTTGATTGGAGTACACTAAAACAAACCTGATCTCTCTAGGATATTCAGAAGCCAAGTTATAAGCCCACAAAGGTGTAACTGGACTACTTTAAATTGACACCAGATCCGGTGACCGTTGGGACATGGTTTGACCCCCTTAGGAAAGTGCTATCATCATGAATCGTTCAGATCACTTACAACTCAATAGATTCAACCTTCTTGTAGCGTTTCAGCCTGATTGGACCTTGTTTTCACACAAATGGACCCAGACTGATGTGAAATTGTGCTTCGTGCAACATAATTCTGGGTGCCATTTAAAAACCATGAGTGCTAATGACTCCATTCCTTTTTGTGGTTGTAGGGGATGTTGATTGGAGTACACTAAAACAAACCTGATCTCTCTAGGATATTCAGAAGCCAAGTTATAAGCCCACAAAGGTGTAACTGGACTACTTCTTTAAAGTGACACCAGGCCCGGTGACCTTTGGGACATGGTTTTACCCCCTAAAGGAATGTGCGATCATCTTGAAACGTTCAGATCACTTACAACTCAATAGATTCTACCTTCCTGTAACGTTTCAGCCTGATTGGACCTTGTTTTCACACAAATGAACCCAGAATGATGTGAAATTGTGCTTAGGGCAGCATAATTCTGGGTGCCATTTAAAAACCATAAGTGCTAATGACTCCATTCCTTTTTGGGGTTGTAGGGGATGTTGATTGGAGTACACTAAAACAAACCTGATCTCTCTAGGACATTCAGAAGCCAAGTTATAAGCCCATAAATGTGTAACTGGACTACTTCTTTAAATTGACACCAGATCCGGTGACCTTTGGGACATGGTTTGACCCCCTTAGGAAAGTGCTATCATCATGAATCGTTCAGATAACTTACAACTCAATAGATTCTACCTTCTTGTAGCGTTTCAGCCTGATTGGACCTTGTTTTTACACAAATGGACCCAGAATGATGTGAAATTGTGCTTTGTGCAACATAATTCTGGGTGCCATTTAAAAACCATAAGTGCTAATGACTCCATTCCTTTTTGAGGTTGTAGGGGATGTTGATTGGAGTACACTAAAACAAACCTGATCTCTCTAGGATATTCAGAAGCCAAGTTATAAGCCCACAAAGGTGTAACTGGACTACTTCTTTAAAGTGACACCAGGCCAGGTGACCTTTGGGACATGGTTTTACCCCCTATAGGAATGTGCGATCATCTTGAAACGTTCAGATCACTTACAACTCAATAGATTCTACCTTCTTGTAGCGTTTCAGCCTGATTGGACCTTGTTTTCACACAAATGAACCCAGAATGATGTGAAATTGTGCTTCGTGCAACATAATTCTGGGTGCCATTTACAAACCATAAGTGCTAATGACTCCATTCCTTTTTGTGGTTGTAGGGGCTGTTGATTGGAGTACATTAAAACAAACCTGATCTCTCTAGGACATTCAGAAGCCAAGTTATAAGCCCACAAATGTGTAACTGGACTACTTTAAATTGACACCAGATCCGGTTACCTTTGGGACATGGTTTGACCCCCTTAGGAAAGTGCTATCATCATGAAACGTTCAGATCAATTACAACTCAATAGATTCTACCTTCCTGGAACGTTTCAGCCTGATTGGACCTTGTTTTCACACAAATGAACCCAGAATGATGTGAAATTGTGCTTAGGGCTGCATAATTCTGGCTGCCATTTAAAAACCATAAGTGCTAATGACTCCATTCCTTTTTGTGGTTGTAGGGACTGTTGGTTGGAGTACATTAAAACAAACCTGATCTCTCTAGGAAATTCAGAAGCCAAGTTATAAGCCCACAAATGTGTAACTGGACTACTTCTTTAAATTGACACCAGATCCGGTGACCTTTGGGACATGGTTTGACCCCCATAGGAAAGTGCTATCATCATGAATCGTTCAGATCACTTACAACTCAATGGATTCTACCTTCTTGTAGCGTTTCAGCCTGATTGGACCTTGTTTTCACACAAATGGACCCAGAATGATGTGAAATTGTGCTTCGTGCAACATAATTCTGGGTGCCATTTAAAAACCATAAGTGCTAATGACTCCATTCCTTTTTGAGGTTGTAGGGGATGTTGATTGGAGTACATTAAAACAAACCTGATCTCTCTAGGACATTCAGAAGCCAAGTTATAAGCCCACAAATGTGTAACTGGACTACTTCTTTAAATTGACACCAGATCCGGTGACCTTTGGGACATGGTTTGACCCCCTTAGGAAAGTGCTATCATCATGAAACGTTCAGATCACTTACAACTCAATAGATTCTACCTTCTTGTAGTGTTTCAGCCTGATTGGACCTTGTTTTCACACAAATGGACCCAGAATGATGTGAAATTGTGCTTCGTGCAACATAATTCTGGGTGCCATTTACAAACCATAAGTGCTAATGACTCCATTCCTTTTTGTGGTTGTAGGGGCTGTTGATTGGAGCACATTAAAACAAACCTGATCTCTCTAGGACATTCAGAAGCCAAGTTATAAGCCCACAAATGTGTAACTGGACTACTTCTTTAAATTGACACCAGATCCGGTTACCTTTGGGACATGGTTTGACCCCCTTAGGAATGTGCGATCATCATGAAACGTTCAGATCAATTACAACTCAATAGATTCTACCTTCCTGTAACGTTTCAGCCTGATTGGACCTTGTTTTCACACAAATGGACCCAGAATGATGTGAAATTGTGCTTTGTTCAACATAATTCTGGGTGCCATTTACAAACCATAAGTGCTAACAACTCCATTCCTTTTTGTGGATGTAGGGGCTGTTGATTGGAGTACACTAAAACAAACCTGATCTCTTTAGGACATTCAGAAGCCAAGTTATAAGCCCACAAATGTGTAACTGGACTACTTCTTTAAATTGACACCAGATCCGGTGACCTTTGGGACATGGTTTGACCCCCTTAGGAAAGTGCTATCATCATGAAACGTTCAGATCACTTACAACTCAATAGATTCTACCTTCCTGTAACGTTTCAGCCTGATTGGACCTTGTTTTCACACAAATGAACCCAGAATGATGTGAAATTGTGCTTCGTGCAACATAATTCTGGGTGCCATTTACAAACCATAAGTGCTAATGACTCCATTCCTTTTTGAGGTTGTAGGGGCTGTTGATTGGAGTACACTAAAACAAACCTAACCTCTCTAGGACATTCAGAAGCCCACAAAGGTGTAACTGGACTACTTCTTTAAAGAGACACCAGGCCCGGTGACCTTTGGGACATGGTTTGACCCCCTATAGGAATGTGCGATCATCTTGAAACGTTCAGATCACTTACAACTCAATATGTTCTACCTTCTTTTAGCGTTTCAGCCTGATTGGACCTTGTTTTCACACAAATGGACCCAGAATGAAGTGAAATTGTGCTTCGTGCAACATAATTCTGGGTGCCATTTACAAACCTTAAGTGCTAATGACTCCATTCCTTTTTGCGGTTGTAGGGGCTGTTGATTGGAGCACATTAAAACAAACCTGATCTCTCTAGGACATTCAGAAGCCAAGTTATAAGCCCACAAATTTGTAATTGGACTACTTCTTTAAATTGACACCAGATCCGGTGACCTTTGGGACATGGTTTGACCCCCTTAGGAAAGTGCTATCATCATGAAACGTTCAGATCACTTACAACTCAATAGATTCTACCTTCCAGTAACGTTTCAGCCTGATTGGACCTTGTTTTCACATGAATGGACCCAGAATGATGTGAAATTGTGCTTCGTGCAACATAATTCTGGGTGCCATTTAAAAACCATAAGTGCTAATGACCCCATTCCTTTTTGAGGTTGTAGGGGCTGTTGATTGGAGTACACTAAAACAAACCTGATCTCTCTAGGACATTCAGAAGCCAAGTTATAAGCCCTAAAAGGTGTAACTGGACTACTTCTTTAAAGTGACACCAGGCCCGGTGACCTTTGGGACATGGTTTGACACCCTATAGGAATGTGCGATCATCATGAAACATTCAGATCACTTACAACTCAATAGATTCTACCTTCTTGTAACGTTTCAGCCTGATTGGACCTTGTTTTCACACAAATGGACCCAGAATGATGTGAAATTGTGCTTCGTGCAACATAATTCTGGGTGCCATTTACAAACCATAAGTGCTAATTACTCCATACCTTTTTGTGGTTGTAGGGGCTGTTGGTTGGAGTACATTAAAACAAACCAGATCTCTCTAGGACATTCAGAAGACAAGTTATAAGCCCACAAATGTGTAACTGGACTACTTCTTTAAATTGACACCAGATCCGGTGACATTTGGGACATGGTTTGACCCCCTTAGGAAAGTGCTATCATCATGAAACGTTCAGATCACTTACAACTCAATAGATTCTACCTTCTTGTAGCGTTTCAGCCTGATTGGACCTTGTTTTCACACAAATGGACCCAGAATGATGTGAAATTGTGCTTCGTGCAACATAATTCTGGGTGCCATTTACAAACCATAAGTGCTAATGACTCCATTCCTTTTTGTGGTTGTAGGGGCTGTTGATTGGAGCACATTAAAACAAACCTGATCTCTCTAGGACATTCAGAAGCTAAGTTATAAGCCCACAAATGTGTAACTGGACTACTTCTTTAAATTGACACCAGATCCGGTGACCTTTGGGACATGGTTTGACCCCCTTAGGAATGTGCGATCATCATGAAACGTTCAGATCACTTACAACTCAATAGATTCTACCTTCCTGTAACGTTTCAGCCTGATTGGACCTTGTTTTCACACAAATGAACCCAGAATGATGTGAAATTGTGCTTCGTGCAACATAATTCTGGGTGCCATTTACAAACCATAAGTGCTAATGACTCCATTCCTTTTTGAGGTTGTAGGGGCTGTTGATTGGAGTACACTAAAACAAACCTAACCTCTCTAGGACATTCAGAAGCCAAGTTATAAGCCCACAAAGGTGTAACTGGACTACTTCTTTAAAGAGACACCAGGCCCGGTGACCTTTGGGACATGGTTTGACCCCCTATAGGAATGTGCGATCATCTTGAAACGTTCAGATCACTTACAACTCAATATGTTCTACCTTCTTTTAGCGTTTCAGCCTGATTGGACCTTGTTTTCACACAAATGGACCCAGAATGAAGTGAAATTGTGCTTCGTGCAACATAATTCTGGGTGCCATTTACAAACCTTAAGTGCTAATGACTCCATTCCTTTTTGCGGTTGTAGGGGCTGTTGATTGGAGCACATTAAAACAAACCTGATCTCTCTAGGACATTCAGAAGCCAAGTTATAAGCCCACAAATTTGTAATTGGACTACTTCTTTAAATTGACACCAGATCCGGTGACCTTTGGGACATGGTTTGACCCCCTTAGGAAAGTGCTATCATCATGAAACGTTCAGATCACTTACAACTCAATAGATTCTACCTTCCAGTAACGTTTCAGCCTGATTGGACCTTGTTTTCACATGAATGGACCCAGAATGATGTGAAATTGTGCTTCGTGCAACATAATTCTGGGTGCCATTTAAAAACCATAAGTGCTAATGACCCCATTCCTTTTTGAGGTTGTAGGGGCTGTTGATTGGAGTACACTAAAACAAACCTGATCTCTCTAGGACATTCAGAAGCCAAGTTATAAGCCCTAAAAGGTGTAACTGGACTACTTCTTTAAAGTGACACCAGGCTCGGTGACCTTTGGGACATGGTTTGACACCCTATAGGAATGTGCGATCATCATGAAACATTCAGATCACTTACAACTCAATAGATTCTACCTTCTTGTAACGTTTCAGCCTGATTGGACCTTGTTTTCACACAAATGGACCCAGAATGATGTGAAATTGTGCTTCGTGCAACATAATTCTGGGTGCCATTTACAAACCATAAGTGCTAATTACTCCATTCCTTTTTGTGGTTGGAGGGGCTGTTGGTTGGAGTACATTAAAACAAACCAGATCTCTCTAGGACATTCAGAAGCCAAGTTATAAGCCCACAAATGTGTAACTGGACTACTTCTTTAAAGTGACACCAGATCCGGTGACCTTTGGGACATGGTTTGACCCCCTTAGGAAAGTGCTATCATCATGAAACGTTCAGATCACTTACAACTCAATAGATTCTACCTTCTTGTAGCGTTTCAGCCTGATTGGACCTTGTTTTCACACAAATGGACCCAGAATGATGTGAAATTGTGCTTCGTGCAACATAATTCTGGGTGCCATTTTCAAACCATAAGTGCTAATGACTCCATTCCTTTTTGTGGTTGTAGGGGCTGTTGATTCGAGCACATTAAAACAAACCTGATCTCTCTAGGACATTCAGAAGCTAAGTTTTAAGCCCACAAATGTGTAACTGGACTACTTCTTTAAATTGACACCAGATCCGGTGACCTTTGGGACATGGTTTGACCCCCTGAGGAAAGTGCTATCATTATGAAACGTTCAGATCACTTACAACTTAACAGATTCTACCTTCCTGTAACGTTTCAGCCTGATTGGACCTTGTTTTCACACAAATGAACCCAGAATGATGTGAAATTGTGCTTCGTGCAACATAATTCTGGGTGCCATTTACAAACCATAAGTGCTAATGACTCCATTCCTTTTTGTGGTTGTAGGGGCTGTTGGTTGGAGTACATTAAAACAAACCTGATCTCTCTAGGACATTCAGAAGCCAAGTTATAAGCCCACAAATGTGTAACTGGACTACTTCTTTAAATTGACACCAGATCCGGTGACCTTTGGGACATGGTTTGACCCCCTTAGGAAAGTGCTATCATCATGAAACGTTCAGATCACTTACAACTCAATAGATTCTACTTTCCTGTAACGTTTCAGCCTGATTGGACCTTGTTTTCACCCAAATGAACCCAGAATAATGTGAAATTGTGCTTCGTGCAACATAATTCTGGGTGCCATTTACAAACCATAAGTGCTAATGACTCCATTCCTTTTTGAGGTTGTAGGGGATGTTGATTGGAGTACACTAAAACAAACCTGATCTCTCTAGGATATTCAGAAGCCAAGTTGTAAGCCCACAAAGGTGTAACTGGACTACTTCTTTAAATTGACACCAGATCCGGTGACCTTTGGGACATGGTTTGACCCCTTTAGGAAAGTGGTATCATCATGAAACGTTCAGATCACTTACAACTCAATAGATTCTACCTTCTTGTAGCGTTTCAGCCTGATTGGGCCTTGTTTTCACACAAATGGACCCAGAATGATGTGAAATTGTGCTTCGTGCGACATAATTCTGGGTGCCATTTACAAACCATAAGTGCTAATGACTCCATTCATTTTTGTGGTGCTAGGGGCTGTTGATTGGAGTATACTAAAACAAACCTGATCTCTCTAGGACATTCAGAAGCCAAGTTATAAGCCCACAAATGTGTAACTGGACTACTTCTTTAAATTGACACCAGATCCGGTGACCTTTGGGACATGGTTTGACCCCCTATAGGAATGTGCTATCATCATGAAACGTTCAGATCACTTACAACTCAATATATTCTACCTTCCTGTAACGTTTCAGCCTGATTGGACCTTGTTTTCACACAAATGAACCCAGAATGATGTGAAATTGTGCTTCGTGCAACATAATTCTGGGTGCCATTTACAAACCATAAGTGCTAATGACTCCATTCCTTTTTGAGGTTGTAGGGGCTGTTGATTGGAGTACACTAAAACAAACCTAACCTCTCTAGGACATTCAGAAGCCAAGTTATAAGCCCACAAAGGTGTAACTGGACTACTTCTTTAAAGAGACACCAGGCCCGGTGACCTTTGGGACATGGTTTGACCCCCTATAGGAATGTGCGATCATCTTGAAACGTTCAGATCACTTACAACTCAATATGTTCTACCTTCTTTTAGCGTTTCAGCCTGATTGGACCTTGTTTTCACACAAATGGACCCAGAATGAAGTGAAATTGTGCTTTGTGCAACATAATTCTGGGTGCCATTTACAAACCTTAAGTGCTAATGACTCCATTCCTTTTTGCGGTTGTAGGGGCTGTTGATTGGAACACATTAAAACAAACCTGATCTCTCTAGGACATTCAGAAGCCAAGTTATAAGCCCACAAATTTGTAATTGGACTACTTCTTTAAATTGACACCAGATCCGGTGACCTTTGGGACATGGTTTGACCCCCTTAGGAAAGTGCTATCATCATGAAACGTTCAGATCACTTACAACTCAATAGATTCTACCTTCCAGTAACGTTTCAGCCTGATTGGACCTTGTTTTCACATGAATGGACCCAGAATGATGTGAAATTGTGCTTCGTGCAACATAATTCTGGGTGCCATTTAAAAACCATAAGTGCTAATGACCCCATTCCTTTTTGAGGTTGTAGGGGCTGTTGATTGGAGTACACTAAAACAAACCTGATCTCTCTAGGACATTCAGAAGCCAAGTTATAAGCCCTAAAAGGTGTAACTGGACTACTTCTTTAAAGTGACACCAGGCTCGGTGACCTTTGGGACATGGTTTGACACCCTATAGGAATGTGCGATCATCATGAAACATTCAGATCACTTACAACTCAATAGATTCTACCTTCTTGTAACGTTTCAGCCTGATTGGACCTTGTTTTCACACAAATGGACCCAGAATGATGTGAAATTGTGCTTCGTGCAACATAATTCTGGGTGCCATTTACAAACCATAAGTGCTAATTACTCCATTCCTTTTTGTGGTTGGAGGGGCTGTTGGTTGGAGTACATTAAAACAAACCAGATCTCTCTAGGACATTCAGAAGCCAAGTTATAAGCCCACAAATGTGTAACTGGACTACTTCTTTAAAGTGACACCAGATCCGGTGACCTTTGGGACATGGTTTGACCCCCTTAGGAAAGTGCTAGCATCATGAAACGTTCAGATCACTTACAACTCAATAGATTCTACCTTCTTGTAGCGTTTCAGCCTGATTGGACCTTGTTTTCACACAAATGGACCCAGAATGATGTGAAATTGTGCTTCGTGCAACATAATTCTGGGTGCCATTTACAAACCATAAGTGCTAATGACTCCATTCCTTTTTGTGGTTGTAGGGGCTGTTGATTGGAGCACATTAAAACAAACCTGATCTCTCTAGGACATTCAGAAGCTAAGTTTTAAGCCCACAAATGTGTAACTGGACTACTTCTTTAAATTGACACCAGATCCGGTGACCTTTGGGACATGGCTTGACCCCCTGAGGAAAGTGCTATCATTATGAAACGTTCAGATAACTTACAACTCAACAGATTCTACCTTCCTGTAACGTTTCAGCCTGATTGGACCTTGTTTTCACACAAATGAACCCAGAATGATGTGAAATTGTGCTTCGTGCAACATAATTCTGGGTGCCATTTACAAACCATAAGTGCTAATGACTCCATTCCTTTTTGTGGTTGTAGGGGCTGTTGGTTGGAGTACATTAAAACAAACCTGATCTCTCTAGGACATTCAGAAGCCAAGTTATAAGCCCACAAATGTGTAACTGGACTACTTCTTTAAATTGACACCAGATCCGGTGACCTTTGGGACATGGTTTGACCCCCTTAGGAAAGTGCTATCATCATGAAACGTTCAGATCACTTACAACTCAATAGATTCTACTTTCCTGTAACGTTTCAGCCTGATTGGACCTTGTTTTCACCCAAATGAACCCAGAATAATGTGAAATTGTGCTTCGTGCAACATAATTCTGGGTGCCATTTACAAACCATAAGTGCTAATGACTCCATTCCTTTTTGAGGTTGTAGGGGATGTTGATTGGAGTACACTAAAACAAACCTGATCTCTCTAGGATATTCAGAAGCCAAGTTGTAAGCCCACAAAGGTGTAACTGGACTACTTCTTTAAATTGACACCAGATCCGGTGACCTTTGGGACATGGTTTGACCCCTTTAGGAAAGTGGTATCATCATGAAACGTTCAGATCACTTACAACTCAATAGATTCTACCTTCTTGTAGCGTTTCAGCCTGATTGGGCCTTGTTTTCACACAAATGGACCCAGAATGATGTGAAATTGTGCTTCGTGCGACATAATTCTGGGTGCCATTTACAAACCATAAGTGCTAATGACTCCATTCATTTTTGTGGTGCTAGGGGCTGTTGATTGGAGTATACTAAAACAAACCTGATCTCTCTAGGACATTCAGAAGCCAAGTTATAAGCCCACAAATGTGTAACTGGACTACTTCTTTAAATTGACACCAGATCCGGTGACCTTTGGGACATGGTTTGACCCCCTTTAGGAATGTGCTATCATCATGAAACGTTCAGATCACTTACAACTCAATATATTCTACCTTCCTGTAACGTTTCAGCCTGATTGGACCTTGTTTTCACACAAATGAACCCAGAATGATGTGAAATTGTGCTTCGTGCAACATAATTCTGGGTGCCATTTACAAACCATAAGTGCTAATGACTCCATTCATTTTTGTGGTTGTAGGGGCTGTTGATTGGAGTATACTAAAACAAACCTGATCTCTCTAGGACATTCAGAAGCCAAGTTATAAGCCCACAAATGTGTAACTGGACTACTTCTTTAAATTGACACCAGATCCGGTGACCTTTGGGACATGGTTTGATCCCCAATAGGAATGTGCTATCATCATGAAACGTTCAGATCACTTACAACTCAATAGATTCTACCTTCCTGTAACATTTCAGCCTGATTGGACCTTGTTTTCACACAAATGAACCCAGAATGATGTGAAATTGTGCTTCGTGCAACATAATTCTGGGTGCCATTTACAAACCATAAGTGCTAATGACTCCATTCCTTTTTGTGGTTGTAGGGGCTGTTGCACGAAGCACAATTTCACATCATTCTGGGTTCATTTGTTTGAAAACAAGGTCCAATCAGGCTGAAACATTACAGGAAGGTAGAATCTATTGAGTTGTAAGTGATCTGAACGTTTCATTATGATCGCACATTCCTAAGGGGGTCAAACCATGTCCCAAAGGTCACCGGATCTGGTGTCAATTTAAAGAAGTAGTCCAGTTGCACATTTGTGGGCTTATAACTTGGCTTCTGAATGTCCTAGAGAGATCAGGTTTGTTTTAGTGTACTCCAATCAACAGCCCCTACAACCACAAAAAGGAATGGAGTCATTAGCACTTATGGTTTGTAAATGGCACCCAGAATTATGTTGCACGAAGCACAATTTCACATCATTCTGGGTCCATTTGTGTGAAAACAAGGTCCAATCAGGCTGAAACGTCACAAGAAGGTAGAATCTATTGAGTTGTAAGTGATCTGAACGTTTCAAGATGATCGCACTTTCCTAAGGGGGTCAAACCATGTCCCAAAGGTTACCGGATCTTGTGTCACTTTAAAGAAGTTGTCCAGTTACACATTTGTGGGCTTATAACTTGGCTTCTGAATATCCTAGAGAGGTCAGGTTTGTTTTAGAGTACTCCACCCAACAGCCCCCATTACCCCAAAAAGGAATGGAGTCATTAGCTCTTATGGTTTGTAAATGGCACCCAGAATTATGTTGCACGAAGCACAATTTCACATCATTTTGGGTTCATTTGTGTGAAAACAAGGTCCAATCAGGCTGAAACGTTACAGGAAGTTAGAATCTATTGAGTTGTAAGTGATCTGAACGTTTCATGATGATAGCACTTTCCTAAGGGGGTCAAACCATGTCCCAAAGGTCACTGGATCTGGTGTCAATTTAAAGAAGTAGTCCAGTTACACATTTGTGGGCTTATAACTTGGCTTCTGAATGTCCTAGAGAGGTCAGGTTTGTTTTAGTGTACTCCAATCAACATCCCCTACAACCTCAAAAAGTAATGGAGTCATTAGCACTTATGGTTTGTAAATGGCACCCAGAATTATGTTGCACGAAGCACAATTTCACATCATTCTGGGTCCATTTGTGTGAAAACAAGGTCCAATCAGGCTGAAACGTTACAGGAAGGTAGAATCTATTGAGTTGTAAGTGATCTGAACGTTTCATGATGATAGCACATTCCTATAGGGGGTCAAACCATGTCCCAAAGGTCACCGGGCCTGGTGTCACTTTAAAGAAGTAGTCCAGTTACACCTTTGTGGGCTTATAACTTGGCTTCTGAATGTCCTAGAGAGGTCAGGTTTGTTTTAGTGTACTCCAATCAACAGCCCCTACAACCACAAAAAGGAATGGAGTCATTAGCACTTATGGTTTGTAAATGGCACCCAGAATTATGTTGCACGAAGCACAATTTCACATCATTCTGGGTCCATTTGTGTGAAAACAAGGTCCAATCAGGCTGAAACGTTACAGGAAGGTAGAATCTATTGAGTTGTAAGTGATCTGAACGTTTCAAGATGATAGCACTTTCCTAAGGGGGTCAAACCATGTCCCAAAGGTCACCGGATCTGGTGTCAATTTAAAGAAGTAGTCCAGTTACACATTTGTTGGCTTATAACTTGGCTTCTGAATGTCCTAGAGAGATCAGGTTTGTTTTAGTATACTCCAATCAACAGCCCCTACAACCACAAAAAGGAATGGAGTCATTAGCACTTATGGGTTTTAAATGGCACCCAGAATTATGTTGCACGAAGCACAATTTCACATCATTCTGGGTTCATTTGTGTGAAAACAAGGTCCAGTCAGGCTGAAACGTTACAGGAAGGTAGAATCTATTGAGTTGTAAGTGATCTGAACGTTTCATGATGATAACACTTTCCTAAGGGGGTCAAACCATGTCCCAAATGTCACTGGGCCTGGTGTCACTTTAAAGAAGTAGTCCAGTTACACCTTTGTGGGCTTATAACTTGGCTTCTGAATGTCCTAGAGAGGTTAGGTTTGTTTTAGTGTACTCCAATCAAAAGCCCCTACAACCACAAAAAGGAATGGAGTCATTAGCACTTATGGTTTGTAAATGGCACCCAGAATTATGTTGCACGAAGCACAATTTCACATCATTCTGGGTCCATTTGTGTGAAAACAAGGTCCAATCAGGCTGAAACGCTACAAGAAGGTAGAATCTATTGAGTTGTAAGTGATCTGAACGTTTCATGATGATAGCACTTTCCTAAGGGGGTCAAACCATGTCCCAAAGGTCACCGGATCTGGTGTCAATTTAAAGTAGTCCAGTTACACCTTTGTGGGCTTATAACTTGGCTTCTGAATATCCTAGAGAGATCAGGTTTGTTTTAGTGTACTCCAATCAACATCCCCTACAACCTCAAAAAGGAATGGAGTCATTAGCACTTATGGTTTGTAAATGGCACCCAGAATTATGTTGCACGAAGCACAATTTCACATCATTCTGGGTTCATTTGGGTGAAAACAAGGTCCAATCAGGCTGAAACGTTACAGGAAGGTAGAATCTATTGAGTTGTAAGTGATATGAACGTTTCATGATGATAGCACTTTCCTAAGGGGGTCAAACCATGTCCCAAAGGTCACCGGATTTGGTGTCAATTTAAAGAAGTAGTCCAGTTACACATTTGTGGGCTTACAACTTAGCTTCTGAATGTCCTAGAGAGATCAGGTTTGTTTTAATGTGCTCCAATCAACAGCCCGTACAACCACAAAAAGGAATGGAGCCATTAGCACTTATGGTTTGTAAATGGCACCCAGAATTATGTTTTACGAAGCACAATTTCACATCATTCTGGGTCCATTTGTGTGAAAACAAGGTCCAATCAGGCTGAAACGCTACAAGAAGGTAGAATCTATTGAGTTGTAAGTGATCTGAACGTTTCATGATGATAGCGCTTTCCTAAAGGAGTCAAACCATGTCCCAAATGTCACCGGATCTGGTGTCAATTTAAAGAAGTAGTCCAGTTACACATTTGTGGGCTTATAACTTGGCTTCTGAATGTCCTAGAGAGATCAGGTTTGTTTTAGTGTACTCCAATCAACATCCCCTACAACCTCAAAAAGGAATGGAGTCATTAGCACTTATGGTTTTAAAATGGCACCCAGAATTATGCTGCACTAAGCACAATTTCACATCATTCTGGGTTCATTTGTGTGAAAACAAGGTCCAATCAGGCTGAAACGTTACAGGAAGGTAGAATCTATTGAGTTGTAAGTGATCTGAACGTTTCATGATGATAGCACTTTCCTAAGGGGGTCAAACCATGTCCCAAATGTCACCAGGCCTGGTGTCACTTTAAAGAAGTAGTCCAGTTACACCTTTGTGGGCTTATAACTTGGCTTCTGAATGTCCTAGAGAGGTTAGGTTTGTTTTAGTGTACTCCAATCAAAAGCCCCTACAACCACAAAAAGGAATGGAGTCATTAGCACTTATGGTTTGTAAATGGCACCCAGAATTATGTTGCGCGAAGCACAATTTCACATCATTCTGGGTTCATTTGTGTGAAAACAAGGTCCAATCAGGCTGAAACGTTACAGGAAGGTAGAATCTATTGAGTTGTAAGTGATCTGAACGTTTCATGATGATAGCACTTTCCTAAGGGGGTGAAACCATGTCCCAAAGGTCACCGGATCTGGTGTCAATTTAAAGAAGTAGTCCAGTTACACATTTGTGGGCTTATAACTTGGCTTCTGAATGTCCTAGAGAGATCAGGTTTGTTTTGATGTACTCCAACCAACAGCCCCTACAACCACAAAAAGGAATGGAGTCATTAGCACTTATGGTTTTTAAATGGCACCCAGAATTATGCTGCACTAAGCACAATTTCACATCATTCTGGGTTCATTTGTGTGAAAACAAGGTCCAATCAGGCTGAAACGTTACAGGAAGGTAGAATCTATTGAGTTGTAAGTGATCTGAACGTTTCAAGATGATCGCACATTCCTATAGGGGGTAAAACCATGTCCCAAAGGTCACCGGGCCTGGTGTCACTTTAAAGAAGTAGTCCAGTTACACCTTTGTGGGCTTATAACTTGGCTTCTGAATATCCTAGAGAGATCAGGTTTGTTTTAGTGTACTCCAATCAACATTCTCTACAACCTCAAAAAGGAATGGAGTCATTAGCACTTATGGTTTTTAAATGGCACCCAGAATTATGCTGCACTAAGCACAATTTCACATCATTCTGGGTTCATTTGTGTGAAAACAAGGTCCAATCAGGCTGAAACGTTACAGGAAGGTAGAATCTATTGAGTTGTAAGTGATCTGAACGTTTCATGATGATAGCACTTTCCTAAGGGGGTCAAACCATGTCCCAAAGGTCACCAGATCTGGTGTCAATTTAAAGAAGTAGTCCAGTTACACCTTTGTGGGCTTATAACTTGGCTTCTGAATGTCCTAAAGAGATCAGGTTTGTTTTAGTGTACTCCAATCAACAGCCCCTACAACCACAAAAAGGAATGGAGTCATTAGCACTTATGGTTTGTAAATGGCACCCAGAATTATGTTGCACGAAGCACAATTTCACATCATTCTGGGTCCATTTGTGTGAAAACAAGGTCCAATCAGGCTGAAACTTTACAGGAAGGTAGAATCTATTGAGTTGTAAGTGATCTGAACGTTTCATGATGATCGCACATTCCTAAGGGGGTCAAACCATGTCCCAAAGGTCACCGGATCTGGTGTCAATTTAAAGAAGTAGTCCAGTTACACATTTGTGGGCTTATAACTTAGCTTCTGAATGTCCTAGAGAGATCAGGTTTGTTTTAATGTGCTCCAATCAACAGCCCGTACAACCACAAAAAGGAATGGAGTCATTAGCACTTATGGTTTGTAAATGGCACCCAGAATTATGTTTTACGAAGCACAATTTCACATCATTCTGGGTCCATTTGTGTGAAAACAAGGTCCAATCAGGCTGAAACGCTACAAGAAGGTAGAATCTATTGAGTTGTAAGTGATCTGAACGTTTCATGATGATAGCGCTTTCCTAAAGGAGTCAAACCATGTCCCAAATGTCACCGGATCTGGTGTCAATTTAAAGAAGTAGTCCAGTTACACATTTGTGGGCTTATAACTTGGCTTCTGAATGTCCTAGAGAGATCAGGTTTGTTTTAGTGTACTCCAATCAACATCCCCTACAACCTCAAAAAGGAATGGAGTCATTAGCACTTATGGTTTTAAAATGGCACCCAGAATTATGCTGCACTAAGCACAATTTCACATCATTCTGGGTTCATTTGTGTGAAAACAAGGTCCAATCAGGCTGAAACGTTACAGGAAGGTAGAATCTATTGAGTTGTAAGTGATCTGAACGTTTCATGATGATAGCACTTTCCTAAGGGGGTCAAACCATGTCCCAAATGTCACCAGGCCTGGTGTCACTTTAAAGAAGTAGTCCAGTTACACCTTTGTGGGCTTATAACTTGGCTTCTGAATGTCCTAGAGAGGTTAGGTTTGTTTTAGTGTACTCCAATCAAAAGCCCCTACAACCACAAAAAGGAATGGAGTCATTAGCACTGATGGTTTGTAAATGGCACCCAGAATTATGTTGCGCGAAGCACAATTTCACATCATTCTGGGTTCATTTGTGTGAAAACAAGGTCCAATCAGGCTGAAACGTTACAGGAAGGTAGAATCTATTGAGTTGTAAGTGATCTGAACGTTTCATGATGATAGCACTTTCCTAAGGGGGTGAAACCATGTCCCAAAGGTCACCGGATCTGGTGTCAATTTAAAGAAGTAGTCCAGTTACACATTTGTGGGCTTATAACTTGGCTTCTGAATGTCCTAGAGAGATCAGGTTTGTTTTAATGTACTCCAACCAACAGCCCCTACAACCACAAAAAGGAATGGAGTCATTAGCACTTATAGTTTTTAAATGGCACCCAGAATTATGCTGCACTAAGCACAATTTCACATCATTCTGGGTTCATTTGTGTGAAAACAAGGTCAAATCAGGCTGAAACGTTACAGGAAGGTAGAATCTATTGAGTTGTAAGTGATCTGAACGTTTCAAGATGATCGCACATTCCTATAGGGGGTAAAACCATGTCCCAAAGGTCACCGGGCCTGGTGTCACTTTAAAGAAGTAGTCCAGTTACACCTTTGTGGGCTTATAACTTGGCTTCTGAATATCCTAGAGAGATCAGGTTTGTTTTAGTGTACTCCAATCAACATTCTCTACAACCTCAAAAAGGAATGGAGTCATTAGCACTTATGGTTTTTAAATGGCACCCAGAATTATGCTGCACTAAGCACAATTTCACATCATTCTGGGTTCATTTGTGTGAAAACAAGGTCCAATCAGGCTGAAACGTTACAGGAAGGTAGAATCTATTGAGTTGTAAGTGATCTGAACGTTTCATGATGATAGCACTTTCCTAAGGGGGTCAAACCATGTCCCAAAGGTCACCAGATCTGGTGTCAATTTAAAGAAGTAGTCCAGTTACACCTTTGTGGGCTTATAACTTGGCTTCTGAATGTCCTAAAGAGATCAGGTTTGTTTTAGTGTACTCCAATCAACAGCCCCTACAACCACAAAAAGGAATGGAGTCATTAGCACTTATGGTTTGTAAATGGCACCCAGAATTATGTTGCACGAAGCACAATTTCACATCATTCTGGGTCCATTTGTGTGTAAACAAGGTCCAATCAGGCTGAAACTTTACAGGAAGGTAGAATCTATTGAGTTGTAAGTGATCTGAACGTTTCATGATGATCGCACATTCCTAAGGGGGTCAAACCATGTCCCAAAGGTCACCGGATCTGGTGTCAATTTAAAGAAGTAGTCCAGTTACACATTTGTGGGCTTATAACTTGGCTTCTGAATGTCCTAAAGAGATCAGGTTTGTTTTAGTGTACTCCAATCAACAGCCCCTACAACCACAAAAAGGAATGGAGTCATTAGCACTTATGGTTTGTAAATGGCACCCAGAATTATGTTGCACGAAGCACAATTTCACATCATTCTGGGTTCATTTGTGTGAAAACAAGGTCCAATCAGGCTGAAACGTTACAGGAAGGTAGAATCTATTGAGTTGTAAGTGATCTGAACGTTTCATGATGATAGCACTTTCCTAAGGGGGTCAAACCATGTCCCAAAGGTCACCGGATCTGGTGTCAATTTAAAGAAGTAGTCCAGTTACACATTTGTGGGCTTATAACTTGGCTTCTGAATGTCCTAGAGAGATCAGGTTTGTTTTAATGTACTCCAATCAACAGCCCCTACAACCACAAAAAGGAATGGAGTCATTAGCACTTATGGTTTGTAAATGGCACCCAGAATTATGTTGCACGAAGCACAATTTCACCTCATTCTGGGTCCATTTGTGTGAAAACAAGGTCCAATCAGGCTGATACGCTACAAGAAGGTAGAATCTATTGAGTTGTAAGTGATCTGAACGTTTCATGATGATCACACATTCCTATAGGGGGTCAAACCATGTCCCAAAGGTCACCGGGCCTGGTGTCACTTTAAAGAAGTAGTCCAGATACACCTTTGAGGGCTTATAACTTGGCTTCTGAATATCCTAGAGCAGGGGTGTCCAACTCATTTTAGCTCAGGGGCCACATTGAGGGAAATCTAGTCCCAGGTGGGCCGGACCGGTAAAGTAAAAAAAAAACTTCAGATTGTTTTCTTTGTTTTAATTCAATCGATATAAAACAAGGCTGGAGCCTGAGGACAGTGTTGTACAAGTACAACACCTGAAGTGTACTTGAAATTTTGAAAAAAATAAAAAAATCAATCAATAAAAAAAACATTCCTTAGTGATTCATAGAGCTTACAGATCACATGGCTAGATCAGATTCATGCAGCACTTAAAGTGTATTTGACTCATTTTACTTTACATCTTTTAGCTTTCACCAGCACATCAATATCAGAAGTCACATCCTGAGTGACAGCCAAATTCAGGATGTGATTCAAGTTCTTGTGTGAGCCTTGAGCACAGCTTGGTTTTATTTATACTCATTACAGAGAAAATTTGCTCACAAAGATAAGTTTATTTTCACTCTACATTGTAAAGTATGAAAATAAAGTTTATACAACCATCTCGCGGGCCGGATTAAACCCGCTTGCGGGCCGGATCCAGCCCGCGGGCCGCATCTTTGACACCCCTGCTCTAGACTGCTGGAAACTTTGGAAACGTGGAAGGCTGGCGTGTACGCGCTTTCTACACATCTCAACGGTATGATCGCGATACTCTCGGCCGCACAACAACTAATGGTCATGTGTTCGGAAGGTCTGATCAGGTCTGACATGACCGGTTGTCAATCGACGTCGAGCGTGCACTCACACACGGATATCCTGGCGTACAGTAAAGCGACGGCGACCTCTACGCTCACATTGATCGCCGATGTTTCGAAGGGCAATCGAGTGTGTTGGCTGACAAAAGCTATGGTGACCGACGGTCGCGTCGACTACAATGTGCCTCATTGCGACTGGAGAGGCGTATGTGATCCTTTGCAAATCGACAACACCACCGCGGTCGAGTGCGAAGTCACGGTCGGCGGCGTGTTGTCCTTACTGTGCCCCATACAATGTGACGGTCCGTGTCATGAACCGGTGTGTTACGACCCGACTAACGAAACGTACCAGGTGATAACATTGCATCCGCCCATTACAGCGGAGCGAGTGTTTCGCCACACTCCCAAACCAAGGTTAATAGTTGTAGCGCACGTCCTTTCTGCACGTAGAACTAGCAAACGTACTAGCAGAAATCAACGATCGCACACGGGTCATTGAGTGTGTACAGGGTTCGTCTGCGTGTGTGGCATTGGGCAATCTAGCGGCAACCGAGTGGCCTGAAGGCGGAACCGGCCAACCCGTCGCCCTCACCATCGTTGCGCTTCGAGATGAACTATTGCTAAAGATGATCGTCCTCGTCAACCACGGCGCTACCAGAGTTACCACGACATGCGCCTTAAAAGCGTTCTCGTTTGGGTCAGCGCCACCAGAATTGAATCGGCAAGTCAGCGGATATTACGCAACTCGTAACGAAGACCCTCTCCGCGACCTCGCGGCCAGTGTGCGCAGTGTACAGCAAATGACAAACGATGTTGCGAGCGATATATCGGAAAAACTTTGCACTGACGCGACGGTCGCCACTGCAGGTTGTGTGAGTCTCGCGCAAAGTGCCATATCAAACGTGTGCAAGCTAGTGACAAGCAACTTCACCAGATCCGTAGTTTCTGCATACGCTCGGATACGAATGAAAGTATCGAGAGATAACACTGACACGAGTTTCTCGACGGTGCTGGCTGCAGTCGCTACAACACTGGATTTATTAATCAACGTAATTGTGATCGTAATGGCGTATCGAGTGTGCACCAGAAACTACAACCAGTACTACAGAAAACTGGCATGAGGGTCGCGGTCTAACGTTATGTTGGTTTCTCGCATCGACCATCGACGGCCGTTTGCCAGCGGCTGAAAATGGCACAGTTGACGAAATGGAAACGCCGACCGTCGATAGTGCACTCTCGCAAGTTCCAACCGCACCATCTCAGGAGACAGACCACAGAGTCATATTAGCGGAGGGTAGATAGAAAATGCGCAAACTGCCGCAACCGCCCATATACATACTATACGAGTTCAACATAGAGTGGAGTAAGAAGTTACTACCGATTGTATTTCCAACGTGCTGGCGTGTGACGCTTTACTTGAGTATCACAGAGGTTGCGATGTCCTGTGTTCCACGAGCGCATGGAAACAAGTGAACTAACTTCTACGGACCGTACTGTTGGGGTATGAGCAAGCTGTAAAATCAATACACGCTAGTCACGCAGACTTTGCCGCGTTACTGGACACGCATGTCACCACAACAAAACCGGGTCAAGTGTTCGGGGCATCACCGCGCTCAACTATACACGTCTTGGCCTACAACAAGTACATGAGCCCACAGATCCTAAGCGAGGTCGAAGCCGTTGTGTCTACCCAACGCAAATTCAGCACAGCCGTGCGCGCTAAGACAAGTCCCTCTAGACCAGGGGTGTCAAACTCATTTTAGCTCAGGGGCCACATTGAGGGAAATCTAGTCCCAGGTGGGCCGGACCGGTAAAGTAAAAAAAAAACTTCAGATTGTTTTCTTTGTTTTAATTCAATCGATATAAAACAAGGCTGGAGCCTGAGGACAGTGTTGTACTAGATCAGTTTCATGCAGCACTTAAAGTGTATTTGACTCATTTTACTTTACATCTTTTAGCTTTCACCAGCACATCAATATCAGAAGTCACATCCTGAGTGACAGCCAAATTCAGGATGTGATTCAAGTTCTTGTGTGAGCCTTGAGCGCAGCTTGGTTTTATTTATACTCATTACAGAGAAAACTTGCTCACAAAGATAAGTTTATTTTCACTCTACATTGTAAAGTATGAAAATAAAGTTTACACAACCATCTCGCGGGCCGGATTAAACCCGCTTGCGGGCCGGATCCAGCCCGCGGGCCGCATCTTTGACACCCCTGTCCTAGAGAGATCAGGTTTGTTTTAGTGTACTCCAATCAACAGCCCCTACAACCTCAAAAAGGAATGGAGTCATTAGCACTTATGGTTTGTAAATGGCACCCAGAATTATGTTGCACGAAGCACAATTTCACATCATTCTGGGTCCATTTGTGTGAAAACAAGGTCCAATCAGGCTGAAACGTTACAAGAAGGTAGAATCTATTGAGTTGTAAGTGATCTGAACGTTTCATGATGATCGCACATTCCTATAGGGGGTCAAACCATGTCCCAAAGGTCACCGGGCCTGGTGTCACTTTAAAGAAGTAGTCCAGTTACACCTTTGAGGGCTTATAACTTGGCTTCTGAATGTCCTAGAGAGATCAGGTTTGTTTTAGTGTACTCCAATCAACAGCCCCTACAACCTCAAAAAGGAATGGAGTCATTAGCACTTATGGTTTTTAAATGGCACCCAGAATTATGTTGCACGAAGCACAATTTCACATCATTCTGGGTCCATTTGTGTGAAAACAAGGTCTAATCAGGCTGAAACGTTACAGGAAGGTAGAATCTATTGAGTTGTAAGTCATCTGAACGTTTCATTATGATCGCACATTCCTAAGGGGGTCAAACCATGTCCCAAAGGTCACCGGATCTGGTGTCAATTTAAAGAAGTAGTCCAGTTACACATTTGTGGGCTTATAACTTGGCTTCTGAATGTCCTAGAGAGATCAGGTTTGTTTTAGTGTACTCCAATCAACAGCCCCTACAACCACAAAAAGGAATGGAGTCATTGGCACTTAAGGTTTGTAAATGGCACCCAGAATTATGTTGCACGAAGCACAATTTCACATCATTCTGGGTCCATTTGTGTGAAAACAAGGTCGAATCAGGCTGAAACGCTACAAGAAGGTAGAATCCATTGAGTTGTAAGTGATCTGAACGTTTCAAGATGATCACACATTCCTATAGGGGGTAAAACTATGTCCCAAAGGTCACCGGGCCTGGTGTGACTTTAAAGAAGTAGTCCAGTTACCCCTTGTGGGCTTATAACTTGGCTTCTGAATGTCTTAGAGAGGTAAGGTTTGTTTTAGTGTTCTCCAATCAACAGCCCCTACAACCACAAAAAGGAATGGAGTCAATAGCACTTATGGTTTGTAAATGGAACCCAGAATTATGTTGCACGAAGCACAATTTCACATCATTCTGGGTTCATTTGTGTGAAAACAAGGTCCAATCAGGCTGAAATGTTACAGGAAGGTAGAATCTATTGAGTTGTAAGTGATCTGAACGTTTCATGATGATAGCACTTTCCTAAGGGGGTCAAACCATGTCCCAAAGGTCACCGGATCTGGTGTCAATTTAAAGAAGTAGTCCAGTTACACCTTTGTGGGCTTATAACTTGGCTTCTGAATGTCCAAGAGAGATCAGGTTTGTTTTAGTGTACTCCAATCAACAGCCCCTACAACCTCAAAAAGGAATGGAGTCATTAGCACTTATGGTTTTTAAATGGCACCCAGAATTATGTTGCACGAAGCACAATTTCACATCATTCTGGTTCCATTTGTGTGAAAACAAGGTCCAATCAGGCTGAAACATTACAGGAAGATAGAATCTATTGAGTTGTAAGTCATCTGAACGTTTCATGATGATCGCACATTCCTAAGGGGGTCAAACCATGTCCCAAAGGTCACCGGATCTGGTGTCAATTTAAAGAAGTAGTCCAGTTACACATTTGTGGGCTTATAACTTGGCTTCTGAATGTCCTAGAGAGATCAGGTTTGTTTTAGTGTACTCCAATCAACAGCCCCTACAACCACAAAAAGGAATGGAGTCATTAGCACTTAAGGTTTGTAAATGGCACCCAGAATTATGTTGCACGAAGCACAATTTCACATCATTCTGGGTCCATTTGTGTGAAAACAAGGTCGAATCAGGCTGAAACGCTACAAGAAGGTAGAATCTATTGAGTTGTAAGTGATCTGAACGTTTCAAGATGATCACACATTCCTATAGGGGGTAAAACCATGTCCCAAAGGTCACCGGGCCTGGTGTCACTTTAAAGAAGTAGTCCAGTTACCCCTTGTGGGCTTATAACTTGGCTTCTGAATGTCCTAGAGAGGTTAGGTTTGTTTTAGTGTTCTCCAATCAACAGCCCCTACAACCACAAAAAGGAATGGAGTCAATAGCACTTATGGTTTGTAAATGGAACCCAGAATTATGTTGCACGAAGCACAATTTCACATCATTCTGGGTTCATTTGTGTGAAAACAAGGTCCAATCAGGCTGAAATGTTACAGGAAGGTAGAATCTATTGAGTTGTAAGTGATCTGAACGTTTCATGATGATAGCACTTTCCTAAGGGGGTCAAACCATGTCCCAAAGGTCACCGGATCTGGTGTCAATTTAAAGAAGTAGTCCAGTTACACCTTTGTGGGCTTATAACTTGGCTTCTGAATGTCCAAGAGAGATCAGGTTTGTTTTAGTGTACTCCAATCAACAGCCCCTACAACCTCAAAAAGGAATGGAGTCATTAGCACTTATGGTTTTTAAATGGCACCCAGAATTATGTTGCACGAAGCACAATTTCACATCATTCTGGGTCCATTTGTGTGAAAACAAGGTCCAATCAGGCTGAAACGTTACAGGAAGATAGAATCTATTGAGTTGTAAGTCATCTGAACGTTTCATGATGATCGCACATTCCTAAGGGGGTCAAACCATGTCCCAAAGGTCACCGGATCTGGTGTCAATTTAAAGAAGTAGTCCAGTTACACATTTGTGGGCTTATAACTTGGCTTCTGAATGTCCTAGAGAGATCAGGTTTGTTTTAGTGTACTCCAATCAACAGCCCCTACAACCACAAAAAGGAATGGAGTCATTAGCACTTAAGGTTTGTAAATGGCACCCAGAATTATGTTGCACGAAGCACAATTTCACATCATTCTGGGTCCATTTGTGTGAAAACAAGGTCGAATCAGGCTGAAACGCTACAAGAAGGTAGAATCTATTGAGTTGTAAGTGATCTGAACGTTTCAAGATGATCACACATTCCTATAGGGGGTAAAACCATGTCCCAAAGGTCACCGGGCCTGGTGTCACTTTAAAGAAGTAGTCCAGTTACCCCTTGTGGGCTTATAACTTGGCTTCTGAATGTCCTAGAGAGGTTAGGTTTGTTTTAGTGTTCTCCAATCAACAGCCCCGACAACCACAAAAAGGAATGGAGTCAATAGCACTTATGGTTTGTAAATGGAACCCAGAATTATGTTGCACGAAGCACAATTTCACATCATTCTGGGTCCATTTGTGTGAAAACAAGGTCCAATCAGGCTGAAATGTTACAGGAAGGTAGAATCTATTGAGTTGTAAGTGATCTGAACGTTTCATGATGATAGCACTTTCCTAAGGGGGTCAAACCATGTCCCAAAGGTCACCGGATCTGGTGTCACTTTAAAGAAGTAGTCCAGTTACACCTTTGAGGGCTTATAACTTGGCTTCTGAATGTCCAAGAGAGATCAGGTTTGTTTTAGTATACTCCAATCAACAGCCCGTACAACCACAAAAAAGAATGGAGTCATTAGCACTTATGGTTTTTAAATGGCACCCAGAATTATGTTGCACGAAGCACAATTTCACATCATTCTGGGTTCATTTGTGTGAAAACAAGGTCCAATCAGGCTGAAACGTTACAGGAAGGTAGATTCTATTGAGTCGTAAGTGATGTGAACGTTTCATGATGATAGCACTTTCCTAAGGGGGTCAAACCATGTCCCAAAGGTCACCGGATCTGGTGTCAATTTAAAGAAGTAGTCCAGTTACACATTTGTGGGCTTATAACTTGGCTTCTGAATGTCCTAGAGAGATCAGGTTTGTTTTAGTGTACTCCAATCAACAGCTCCTACAACCACAAAAAGGAATGGAGTCATTAGCACTTAAGGTTTGTAAATGGCACCCAGAATTATGTTGCACGTAGCACAATTTCACATCATTCTGGGTCCATTTGTGTGAAAAGAAGGTCCAATCAGGCTGAAACGCTACAAGAAGGTAGAACCTATTGAGTTGTAATTGATCTGAACGTTTCAAGATGATCTCACATTCCTATAGGGGGTAAAACCATGTCCCAAAGGTCACCGGGCCTGGTGTCTCTTTAAAGAAGTAGTCCAGTTACACCTTTGTGGGCTTATAACTTGGCTTCTGAATGTCCTAGAGAGATCAGGTTTGTTTTAGTGTACTCCAATCAACAGCCCCTACAACCACAAAAAGGAATGGAGTTATTAGCACTTATGGTTTGTAAATGGCACCCAGAATTATGTTGCACGAAGCACAATTTCACATCATTCTGGGTCCATTTGTGTGAAAACAAGGTCCAATCAGGCTGAAACGTTACAGGAAGGTAGAATCTATTGAGTTGTAAGTGATCTGAACGTTTCATGATGATCGCACATTCCTAAGGGGGTCAAACCATGTCCCAAATGTCACCGGACCGGGTGTCACTTTAAAGAAGAAGTCCTGTTACACCTTTGTGGGCTTATAACTTGGCTTCTGAATGTCCTAGAGAGGTTAGGTTTGTTTTAGTGTTCTCCAATCAACAGCCCCTACAACCACAAAAAGGAATGGAGTCATTAGCACTTATGGTTTGTAAATGGCACCCAGAATTATGTTGCACGAAGCACAATTTCACATCATTCTGGGTTCATTTGTGTGAAAACAAGGTCCAATCAGGCTGAAACGTTTCAGGAAGGTAGAATCTATTGAGTTGTAAGTGATCTGAACGTTTCATGATGATAGCACTTTCCTAAGGGGGTCAAACCATGTCCCAAAGGTCACCGGATCTGGTGTCAATTTAAAGAAGTAGTCCAGTTACACATTTGTGGGCTTATAACTTGGATTCTGAATGTCCTAGAGAGATCAGGTTTGTTTTAATGTACTCCAATCAACAGCCCCTACAACCACGAAAAGGAATGGAGTCATTAACACTTATGGTTTGTAAATGGCACCCAGATTTATGTTGCACGAAGCACAATTTCACATCATTCTGGGTCCATTTGTGTGAAAACAAGGTCCAATCAGGCTGAAACGCTACAAGAAGGTAGATTCTATTGAGTTGTAAGTGATCTGAACGTTTCATGATGATCGCACATTCCTATAGGGGGTCAAACCATGTCCCAAAGGTCACCGGGCCTGGTGTCACTTTAAAGAAGTAGTCAAGTTACACCTTTGAGGGCTTATAACTTGGCTTCTGAATGTCCTAGAGAGATCAGGTTTGTTTTAGTGTACTCCAATCACCAGCCCCTCCAACCTAAAAAAGGAATGGAGTCATTAGCACTTATGGTTTTTAAATGGCACCCAGAATTATGTTGCACGAAGCACAATTTCACATCATTCTGGGTTCATTTGTGTGAAAACAAGGTCCAATCAGGCTAAAACGTTATAGGAAGGTAGATTCTATTGAGTTGTAAGTCATCTGAACGTTTCATGATGATAGCACTTTCCTAAGGGGGTCAAACCATGTCCCAAAGGTCACCGGATCTGGTGTCAATTTAAAGAAGTAGTCCAGTTACACATTTGTGGGCTTATAACTTGGCTTCTGAATGTCCTAGAGAGATCAGGTTTGTTTTAGTGTACTCCAATCAACAGCCCCTACAACCACAAAAAGGAATGGAGTCATTAGCACTTAAGGTTTGTAAATGGCACCCAGAATTATGTTGCACAAAGCACAATTTCACATCATTCTGGGTCCATTTGTGTGAAAACAAGGTCCAATCAGGCTGAAACGCTACAAGAAGGTAGAATCTATTGAGTTGTAAGTGATCTGAACGTTTCAAGATGATTGCACATTCCTATAGGGGGTCAAACCATGTCCCAAAGGTCACCGGGCCTGGTGTCACTTTAAAGAAGTAGTCAAGTTACACCTTTGTGGGCTTATAACTTGGCTTCTGAATGTCCTAGAGAGGTTAGGTTTGTTTTAGTGTTCTCCAATCAACAGCCCCTACAACCACAAAAAGGAATGGAGTCATTAGCACTTATGGTTTGTAAATGGCACCCAGAATTATGTTGCACGAAGCACAATTTCACATCATTCTGGGTTCATTTGTGTGAAAACAAGGTCCAATCAGGCTGAAACGTTACAGGAAGGTAGAATCTATTGAGTTGTAAGTGATCTGAACGTTTCATGATGATAGCACTTTCCTAATTGGTCAAACCATGTCCCAAAGGTCACTGGGCCTGGTGTCAATTTAAAGAAGTAGTCCAGTTACACATTTGTGGGCTTATAACTTGGCTTCTGAATGTCCTAGAGAGATCAGGTTTGTTTTAGTGTACTCCAATCAACAGCCCCTACAACCACAAAAAGGAATGGAGTCATTAGCACTTAAGGTTTGTAAATGGCACCCAGAATTATGTTGCACGAAGCACAATTTCACATCATTCTGGGTCCATTTGTGTGAAAACAAGGTCCAATCAGGCTGAAACGCTACAAGAAGTTAGAATCTATTGAATTGTAAGTGATCTGAACGTTTCATGATGATAGCATTTCCTAAGGGGGTCAAACCATGTCCCAAAGGTCATCGGATCTGGTGTCAATTTAAAGAAGTAGTCCAGTTACACCTTTGTGGGCTTATAACTTGGCTTCTGAATGTCCTAGAGAGATCAGGTTTGTTTTAGTATACTCCAATCAACAGCCCCTACAACTACAAAAAGGAATGGAGTCATTAACACTTATGGTTTTTAAATGGCACCCAGAATTATGTTGCACGAAGCACAATTTCACATCATTCTGGGTTCATTCGTGTGAAAACAAGGTCCAATCAGGCTGAAACGTTACAGGAAGGTAGAATCTATTGAGTTGTAAGTGATCTGAACGTTTCATGATGATAGCACTTTCCTAAGGGGGTCAAACCATGTCCCAAAGGTCACCGGATCTGGTGTCAATTTAAAGAAGTAGTCCAGTTACACATTTGTGGGCTTATAACTTGGCTTCTGAATGTCCTAGAGAGATCAGGTTTGCTTTAATGTACTCCAATCAACAGCCCCTACAACCACAAAAAGGAATGGAGTCATTAGTACTTATTGTTTGTAAATGGCACCCAGAATTATGTTGCACGAAGCACAATTTCACATCATTCTGGGTCCATTTGTGTGAAAACAAGGTCCAATCAGGCTGAAACGCTACAAGAAGGTAGAATCTATTGAGTTGTAAGTGATCTGAACGTTTCATGATGATTGCACATTCCTATAGGGGGTCAAACCATGTCCCAAAGGTCACCGGGCCTGGTGTCACTTTAAAGAAGTAGTCCAGTTACACCTTTGAGGGCTTATAACTTGGCTTCTGAATGTCCTAGAGAGATCAGGTTTGTTTTAGTGTACTCCAATCAACAGACCCTACAACCTCAAAACAGAATGGAGTCATTAGCACTTATGGTTTTTAAATGGCACCCAGAAATATGTTGCACGAAGCACAATTTCACATCATTCTGGGTCCATTTGTGTGAAAGCAAGGTCCAATCAGGCTGAAACGTTACAGGAAGGTAGAATCTATTGAGTTGTAAGTGATCTGAACGTTTCAAGATGATCACACATTCCTATAGGGGGTCAAACCATGTCCCAAAGGTCACCGGGCCTGGTGTCACTTTAAAGAAGTAGTCCAGGTACACTTTTGTGGGCTTATAACTTGGCTTCTGAATGTCCTAGAGAGGTTAGGTTTGTTTTAGTGTTCTCCAATCAACAGCCCCTACAACCACAAAAAGGAATGGAGTCAATAGCACTTATGGTTTGTAAATGGCACCAAGAATTATGTTGCACGAAGCACAATTTCACATCATTCTGGGTTCATTTGTGTGAAAACAAGGTCCAATCAGGCTGAAACGTTACAGGAAGGTAGAATCTATTGAGTTGTAAGTGATCTGAACGTTTCATGATGATAGCACTTTCCTAAGGGGGTAAAACCATGTCCCAAAGGTCACCGGATCTGGTGTCAATTTAAAGAAGTAGTCCAGTTACACATTTGTGGGCTTATAACTTGGCTTCTGAATGTCCTAGAGACATCAGGTTTGTTTTAATGTACTCCAATCAACAGCCCCTACAACCACAAAAAGGAATGGAGTCATTAGCACTTATGGTTTGTAAATGGCACCCAGAATTATGTTGCACGAAGCAGAATTTGACATCATTCTGGGTCCATTTGTGTGAAAACAAGGTCCAATCAGGCTGAAACGCTACAAGAAGGTAGAATCTATTGAGTTGTAAGTGATCTGAACGTTTAATGATGATCGCACATTCCTATAGGGGGTCAAACCATGTCCCAAAGGTCACCGGGCCTGGTGTCACTTTAAAGAAGTAGTCCAGTTACACCTTTGTGGGCTTATAACTTGGCTTCTGAATGTCCTAGAGAGGTTAGGTTTGTTTTAGTGTTCTCCAATCAACAGCCCCTACAACCACAAAAAGGAATGGAGTCAATAGCACTTATGGTTTGTAAATGGCACCCAGAATTATGTTGCACGAAGCACAATTTCACATCATTCTGCGTTCATTTGTGTGAAAACAAGGTCCAATCAGGCTGAACTGTTACAGGAAGGTAGAATCTATTGAGTTGTAAGTGATCTGAGCGTTTCATGATGATAGCACTTTCCTAAGGGGGTCAAACCATGTCCCAAAGGTCACTGGATCTGGTGTCAATTTAAAGAAGTAGTCCAGTTACACCTTTGTGGGCTTATAACTTGGCTTCTGAATGTCCAAGAGAGATCAGGTTTGTTTTGGTATACTCCAATCAACAGCCCCTACAACCACAAAAAGGAATGGAGTCATTAGCACTTATGGTTTTTAAATGGCACCCAGAATTATGTTGCACGAAGCACAATTTCACATCATTCTGGGTTCATTTGTGTGAAAACAAGGTCCAATCAGGCTGAAACGTTACAGGAAGGTAGATTCTATTGAGTTGTAAGTGATGTGAACGTTTCATGATGATAGCACTTTCCTAAGGGGGTCAAACCATGTCCCAAAGGTCACCGGATCTGGTGTCAATTTAAAGAAGTAGTCCAGTTACACATTTGTGGGCTTATAACTTGGCTTCTGAATGTCCTAGAGAGATCAGGTTTGTTTTAATGTACTCCAATCAACATCCCCTACAACCACAAAAAGGAATGGAGTCATTAGCACTTATGGTTTGTAAATGGCACCCAGAATTATGTTGCACGAAGCAGAATTTGACATCATTCTGGGTCCATTTGTGTGAAAACAAGGTCCAATCAGGCTGAAACGCTACAAGAAGGTAGAATCTATTGAGTTGTAAGTGATCTGAACGTTTAATGATGATCGCACATTCCTATAGGGGGTCAAACCATGTCCCAAAGGTCACCGGGCCTGGTGTCACTTTAAAGAAGTAGTCCAGTTACACCTTTGTGGGCTTATAACTTGGCTTCTGAATGTCCTAGAGAGGTTAGGTTTGTTTTAGTGTTCTCCAATCAACAGCCCCTACAACCACAAAAAGGAATGGAGTCAATAGCACTTATGGTTTGTAAATGGCACCCAGAATTATGTTGCACGAAGCACAATTTCACATCATTCTGGGTTCATTTGTGTGAAAACAAGGTCCAATCAGGCTGAACTGTTACAGGAAGGTAGAATCTATTGAGTTGTAAGTGATCTGAGCGTTTCATGATGATAGCACTTTCCTAAGGGGGTCAAACCATGTCCCAAAGGTCACTGGATCTGGTGTCAATTTAAAGAAGTAGTCCAGTTACACCTTTGTGGGCTTATAACTTGGCTTCTGAATGTCCAAGAGAGATCAGGTTTGTTTTGGTATACTCCAATCAACAGCCCCTACAACCACAAAAAGGAATGGAGTCATTAGCACTTATGGTTTTTAAATGGCACCCAGAATTATGTTGCACGAAGCACAATTTCACATCATTCTGGGTTCATTTGTGTGAAAACAAGGTCCAATCAGGCTGAAACGTTACAGGAAGGTAGATTCTATTGAGTTGTAAGTGATGTGAACGTTTCATGATGATAGCACTTTCCTAAGGGGGTCAAACCATGTCCCAAAGGTCACCGGATCTGGTGTCAATTTAAAGAAGTAGTCCAGTTACACATTTGTGGGCTTATAACTTGGCTTCTGAATGTCCTAGAGAGATCAGGTTTGTTTTAGTGTACTCCAATCAACAGCCCCTACAACCACAAAAAGGAATGGAGTCATTAGCACTTAAGGTTTGTAAATGGCACCCAGAATTATGTTGCACGTAGCACAATTTCACATCATTCTGGGTCCATTTGTGTGAAAACAAGGTCAAATCAGGCTGAAACGCTACAAGAAGGTAGAATCTATTGAGTTGTAAGTGATCTGAACGTTTCAAGATGATTGCATATTCCTATAGGGGGTAAAACCATGTCCCAAAGGTCACCGGGCCTGGTGTCACTTTAAAGAAGTAGTCCAGGTACACCTTTGAGGGCTTATAACTTGGCTTCTGAATGTCCTAGAGAGATCAGGTTTGTTTTAGTGTACTCCAATCAACAGCCCCTACAACCTCAAAAAGGAATGGAGTCATTAGCAATTATGGTTTTTAAATGGCACCCAGAATTATGTTGCACGAAGCACAATTTCACATCATTCTGGGTTCATTTGTGTGAAAACAAGGTCCAATCAGGCTGAAATGTTACAGGAAGGTAGAATCTATTGAGTTGTAAGTGATCTGAACGTTTCATGATGATAGCATTTTCCTAAGGGGATCAAACCATGTCCCAAAGGTCACCGAATCTGGTGTCAATTTAAAGAAGTAGTCCAGTTACACCTTTGTGGGCTTATAACTTGGCTTCTGAATGTCCTAGAGTATCAGGTTGGTTTTAGTATACTCCAATCAACAGCCCCTACAACCACAAAAAGGAATGGAGTCATTAGCACTTATGGTTTTTAAATGGCACCCAGAATTATGTTGCACGAAGCACAATTTCACATCATTCTGGGTTCATTTGTGTGAAAACAAGGTCCAATCAGGCTGAAACGTTACAGGAAGGTAGAATCTATTGAGTTGTAAGTGATCTGAACGTTTCATGATGATAGCACTTTCCTAAGGGGGTCAAACCATGTCCCAAAGGTCACCGCATCTGGTGTCAATTTAAAGAAGTAGTCCAGTTACACATTTGTGGGCTTATAACTTGGCTTCTGAATGTCCTAGAGAGATCAGGTTTGTTTTAGTGTACTCCAATCAACAGCCCCTACAACCACAAAAAGGAATGGAGTCATTAGCACTTAAGGTTTGTAAATGGCACCCAGAATTATGTTGCACGAAGCACAATTTCACATCATTCTGGGTCCATTTGTGTGAAAACAAGGTCCAATCAGGCTGAAACGCTACAAGAAGGTAGAACCTATTGAGTTGTAAGTGATCTGAACGTTTCAAGATGATCTCACATTCCTATAGGGGGTAAAACCATGTCCCAAAGGTCACCGGGCCTGGTGTCTCTTTAAAGAAGTAGTCCAGTTACACCTTTGTGGGCTTATAACTTGGCTTCTGAATGTCCTAGAGAGATCAGGTTTGTTTTAGTGTACTCCAATCAACAGCCCCTACAACCACAAAAAGGAATGGAGTCATTAGCACTTATGGTTTGTAAATGGCACCCAGAATTATGTTGCACGAAGCACAATTTCACATCATTCTGGGTCCATTTGTGTGAAAACAAGGTCCAATCAGGCTGAAACGTTACAGGAAGGTAGAATCTATTGAGTTGTAAGTGATCTGAACGTTTCATGATGATCGCACATTCCTAAGGGGGTCAATCCATGTCCCAAATGTCACCGGATCTGGTGTCAATTTAAAGAAGTAGTCCAGTTACACCTTTGTGGGCTTATAACTTGGCTTCTGAATGTCCTAGAGAGATCAGGTTTGTTTTAGTGTACTCCAATCAACAGCCCCTACAACCACAAAAAGGAATGGAGTCATTAGCACTTAAGGTTTGTAAATGGCACCCAGAATTATGTTGCTCGAAGCACAATTTCACATCATTCTGGGTCCATTTGTGTGAAAACAAGGTCCAATCAGGCTGAAACGCTACAAGAAGGTAGAACCTATTGAGTTGTAAGTGATCTGAACGTTTCAAGATGATCTCACATTCCTATAGGGGGTAAAACCATGTCCCAAAGGTCACAGGGCCTGGTGTCTCTTTAAAGAAGTAGTCCAGTTACACCTTTGTGTGCTTATAACTTGGCTTCTGAATGTCCTAGAGAGATCAGGTTTGTTTTAGTGTACCTCAATCAACAGCCCCTACAACCACAAAAAGGAATGGAGTCATTAGCACTTATGGTTTGTAAATGGCACCCAGAATTATGTTGCACGAAGCACAATTTCACATCATTCTGGGTTCATTTGTGTGAAAACAAGGTCCAATCAGGCTGAAACGTTACAGGAAGGTAGAATCTATTGAGTTGTAAGTGATCTGAACGTTTCATGATGATAGCACTTTCCTAAGGGGGTCAAACCATGTCCCAAAGGTCACCGGATCTGGTGTCAATTTAAAGAAGTAGACCAGTTACACCTTTGTGGGCTTATAACTTGGCTTCTGAATGTCCTAGAGAGATCAGGTTTGTTTTAGTGTACTCCAATCAACAGCCCCTACAACCACAAAAAGGAATGGAGTCATTAGCACTTATGGTTTGTAAATGGCACCCAGAATAATGTTGCACGAAGCACAATTTCACATCATTCTGGGTTCATTTGTGTGAAAACAAGGTCCAATCAGGCTGAAACCTTACAGGAAGGTAGAATCTATTGAGTTGTAAGTGATCTGAACGTTTCATGATGATAGCACTTTCCTAAGGGGGTCAAACCATGTCCCAAAGGTACCGGATCTGGTGTCAATTTAAAGAAGTAGTCCAGTTACACCTTTGTGGGCTTATAACTTGGCTTCTGAATGTCCAAGAGAGATCAGGTTTGTTTTAGTATACTCCAATCAACAGCCCCTACAACCACAAAAAGGAATGGAGTCATTAGCACTTATGGTTTTTAAATGGCACCCAGAATTATGTTGCACTAAGCACAATTTCACATCACTCTGGGTCCATTTGTGTGAAAACAAGGTCCAATCAGGCTGAAACGCTACAAGAAGGTAGAATCTATTGAGTTGTAAGTGATCTGAACGTTTCAAGATGATCACACATTCCTATAGGGGGTCAAACCATGTCCCAAAGGTCACCGGGCCTGGGGTCACTTTAAAGAAGTAGTCCAGGTACACCTTTGTGGGCTTATAACTTGGCTTCTGAATGTCCTAGAGAGGTTAGGTTTGTTTTAGTGTTCTCCAATCAACAGCCCCTACAACCACAAAAAGGAATGGAGTCAATAGCACTTATGGTTTGTAAATGGCACCCAGAATTATGTTGCACGAAGCACAATTTCACATCATTCTGGGTTCATTTGTGTGAAAACAAGGTCCAATCAGGCTGAAACGTTACAGGAAGGTAGAATCTATTGAGTTGTAAGTGATCTGAACGTTTCATGATGATAGCACTTTCCTAAGGGGGTAAAACCATGTCCCAAAGGTCACCGGATCTGGTGTCAATTTAAAGAAGTAGTCCAGTTACACATTTGTGGGCTTATAACTTGGCTTCTGAATGTCCTAGAGACATCAGGTTTGTTTTAATGTACTCCAATCAACAGCCCCTACAACCACAAAAAGGAATGGAGTCATTAGCACTTATGGTTTGTAAATGGCACCCAGAATTATGTTGCACGAAGCAGAATTTGACATCATTCTGGGTCCATTTGTGTGAAAACAAGGTCCAATCAGGCTGAAACGCTACAAGAAGGTAGAATCTATTGAGTTGTAAGTGATCTGAACGTTTAATGATGATCGCACATTCCTATAGGGGGTCAAACCATGTCCCAAAGGTCACCGGGCCTGGTGTCACTTTAAAGAAGTAGTCCAGTTACACCTTTGTGGGCTTATAACTTGGCTTCTGAATGTCCTAGAGAGGTTAGGTTTGTTTTAGTGTTCTCCAATCAACAGCCCCTACAACCACAAAAAGGAATGGAGTCAATAGCACTTATGGTTTGTAAATGGCACCCAGAATTATGTTGCACGAAGCACAATTTCAAATCATTCTGGGTTCATTTGTGTGAAAACAAGGTCCAATCAGGCTGAACTGTTACAGGAAGGTAGAATCTATTGAGTTGTAAGTGATCTGAGCGTTTCATGATGATAGCACTTTCCTAAGGGGGTCAAACCATGTCCCAAAGGTCACCGGATCTGGTGTCAATTTAAAGAAGTAGTCCAGTTACACCTTTGTGGGCTTATAACTTGGCTTCTGAATGTCCAAGAGAGATCAGGTTTGTTTTAGTATACTCCAATCAACAGCCCCTACAACCACAAAAAGGAATGGAGTCATTAGCATTTATGGTTTTTAAATGGCACCCAGAATTATGTTGCACGAAGCACAATTTCACATCATTCTGGGTTCATTTGTGTGAAAACAAGGTCCAATCAGGCTGAAACGTTACAGGAAGGTAGATTCTATTGAGTTGTAAGTGATGTGAACGTTTCATGATGATAGCACTTTCCTAAGGGGGTCAAACGATGTCCCAAAGGTCACCGGATCTGGTGTCAATTTAAAGAAGTAGTCCAGTTACACATTTGTGGGCTTATAACTTGGCTTCTGAATGTCCTAGAGAGATCAGGTTTGTTTTAGTGTACTCCAATCAACAGCCCCTACAACCTCAAAAAGGAATGGAGTCATTAGCACTTATGGTTTTAAAATGGCACCCAGAATTATGTTGCACGAAGCACAATTTCACATCATTCTGGGTTCATTTGTGTGAAAACAAGGTCCAATCAGGCTGAAATGTTACAGGAAGGTAGAATCTATTGAGTTGTAAGTGATCTGAACGTTTCATGATGATAGCATTTTCCTAAGGGGGTCAAACCATGTCCCAAAGGTCACCGAATCTGGTGTCAATTTAAAGAAGTAGTCCAGTTACACCTTTGTGGGCTTATAACTTGGCTTCTGAATGTCCTAGAGAGATCAGGTTTGTTTTAGTATACTCCAATCAACAGCCCCTACAACCACAAAAAGGAATGGAGTCATTAGCACTTATGGTTTTTAAATGGCACCCAGAATTATGTTGCACGAAGCACAATTTCACATCATTCTGGGTTCATTTGTGTGAAAACAAGGTCCAATCAGGCTGAAACGTTACAGGAAGGTAGAATCTATTGAGTTGTAAGTGATCTGAATGTTTCATGATGATAGCACTTTCCTAAGGGGGTCAAACCATGTCCCAAAGGTCACCGCATCTGGTGTCAATTTAAAGAAGTAGTCCAGTTACACATTTGTGGGCTTATAACTTGGCTTCTGAATGTCCTAGAGAGATCAGGTTTGTTTTAGTGTACTCCAATCAACAGCCCCTACAACCACAAAAAGGAATGGAGTCATTAGCACTTAAGGTTTGTAAATGGCACCCAGAATTATGTTGCACGAAGCACAATTTCACATCATTCTGGGTCCATTTGTGTGAAAACAAGGTCCAATCAGGCTGAAACGCTACAAGAAGGTAGAACCTATTGAGTTGTAAGTGATCTGAACGTTTCAAGATGATCTCACATTCCTATAGGGGGTAAAACCATGTCCCAAAGGTCACCGGGCCTGGTGTCTCTTTAAAGAAGTAGTCCAGTTACACCTTTGTGGGCTTATAACTTGGCTTCTGAATGTCCTAGAGAGATCAGGTTTGTTTTAGTGTACTCCAATCAACAGCCCCTACAACCACAAAAAGGAATGGAGTCATTAGCACTTATGGTTTGTAAATGGCACCCAGAATTATGTTGCACGAAGCACAATTTCACATCATTCTGGGTCCATTTGTGTGAAAACAAGGTCCAATCAGGCTGAAACGTTACAGGAAGGTAGAATCTATTGAGTTGTAAGTGATCTGAACGTTTCATGATGATCGCACATTCCTAAGGGGGTCAATCCATGTCCCAAATGTCACCGGATCTGGTGTCAATTTAAAGAAGTAGTCCAGTTACACCTTTGTGGGCTTATAACTTGGCTTCTGAATGTCCTAGAGAGATCAGGTTTGTTTTAGTGTACTCCAATCAACAGCCCCTACAACCACAAAAAGGAATGGAGTCATTAGCACTTAAGGTTTGTAAATGGCACCCAGAATTATGTTGCTCGAAGCACAATTTCACATCATTCTGGGTCCATTTGTGTGAAAACAAGGTCCAATCAGGCTGAAACGCTACAAGAAGGTAGAACCTATTGAGTTGTAAGTGATCTGAACGTTTCAAGATGATCTCACATTCCTATAGGGGGTAAAACCATGTCCCAAAGGTCACCGGGCCTGGTGTCTCTTTAAAGAAGTAGTCCAGTTACACCTTTGTGTGCTTATAACTTGGCTTCTGAATGTCCTAGAGAGATCAGGTTTGTTTTAGTGTACCTCAATCAACAGCCCCTACAACCACAAAAAGGAATGGAGTCATTAGCACTTATGGTTTGTAAATGGCACCCAGAATTATGTTGCACGAAGCACAATTTCACATCATTCTGGGTTCATTTGTGTGAAAACAAGGTCCAATCAGGCTGAAACGTTACAGGAAGGTAGAATCTATTGAGTTGTAAGTGATCTGAACGTTTCATGATGATAGCACTTTCCTAAGGGGGTCAAACCATGTCCCAAAGGTCACCGGATCTGGTGTCAATTTAAAGAAGTAGTCCAGTTACACATTTGTGGGCTTCTAACTTGGCTTCTGAATGTCCTAGAGAGATCAGGTTTGTTTTAGTGTACTCCAATCAACATCCCCTACAACCTCAAAAAGGAATGGAGTCATTAGCACTTATGGTTTGTAAATGGCACCCAGAATTATGTTGCACGAAGCACAATTTCACATCATTCTGGGTCCATTTGTGTGAAAACAAGGTCCAATCAGGCTGAAACGCTACAAGAAGGTAGAATCTATTGAGTTGTAAGTGATCTGAACGTTTCAAGATGATCGCACATTCCTATAGGGAGTAAAACCATGTCCCAAAGGTCACCGGGCCTGGTGTCACTTTAAAGAAGAAGTCCAGTTACACCTTTGTGGGCTTATAACTTGGCTTCTGAATGTCCTAGAGAGGTTAGGTTTGTTTTAGTGTTCTCCAATCAACAGCCCCTACAACCACAAAAAGGAATGGAGTCATTAGCACTTATGGTTTGTAAATGGCACCCAGAATAATGTTGCACGAAGCACAATTTCACATCATTCTGGGTTCATTTGTGTGAAAACAAGGTCCAATCAGGCTGAAACCTTACAGGAAGGTAGAATCTATTGAGTTGTAAGTGATCTGAACGTTTCATGATGATAGCACTTTCCTAAGGGGGTCAAACCATGTCCCAAAGGTACCGGATCTGGTGTCAATTTAAAGAAGTAGTCCAGTTACACCTTTGTGGGCTTATAACTTGGCTTCTGAATGTCCAAGAGAGATCAGGTTTGTTTTAGTATACTCCAATCAACAGCCCCTACAACCACAAAAAGGAATGGAGTCATTAGCACTTATGGTTTTTAAATGGCACCCAGAATTATGTTGCACTAAGCACAATTTCACATCACTCTGGGTCCATTTGTGTGAAAACAAGGTCCAATCAGGCTGAAACGCTACAAGAAGGTAGAATCTATTGAGTTGTAAGTGATCTGAACGTTTCAAGATGATCACACATTCCTATAGGGGGTCAAACCATGTCCCAAAGGTCACCGGGCCTGGTGTCACTTTAAAGAAGTAGTCCAGGTACACCTTTGTGGGCTTATAACTTGGCTTCTGAATGTCCTAGAGAGGTTAGGTTTGTTTTAGTGTTCTCCAATCAACAGCCCCTACAACCACAAAAAGGAATGGAGTCAATAGCACTTATGGTTTGTAAATGGCACCCAGAATTATGTTGCACGAAGCACAATTTCACATCATTCTGGGTTCATTTGTGTGAAAACAAGGTCCAATCAGGCTGAAACGTTACAGGAAGGTAGAATCTATTGAGTTGTAAGTGATCTGAACGTTTCCTAAGGGGGTAAAACCATGTCCCAAAGGTCACAGCATCTGGTGTCAATTTAAAGAAGTAGTCCATTTACACATTTGTAGGCTTATAACTTGGCTTCTGAATGTCCTAGAGACATCAGGTTTGTTTTAATGTACTCCAATCAACAGCCCCTACAACCACAAAAAGGAATGGAGTCATTAGCACTTATGGTTTGTAAATGGCACCCAGAATTATGTTGCACGAAGCACAATTTCACATCATTCTGGGTCCATTTGTGTGAAAACAAGGTCCAATCAGGCTGAAACGTTACAGGAAGGTAGAATCTATTGAGTTGTAAGTGATCTGAACGTTTCATGATGATCGCACATTCCTAAGGGGGTCAAACCATGTCCCAAATGTCACCGGATCTGGTGTCAATTTAAAGAAGTAGTCCAGTTACACATTTGTGGGCTTCTAACTTGGCTTCTGAATGTCCTAGAGAGATCAGGTTTGTTTTAGTGTACTCCAATCAACATCCCCTACAACCTCTAAAAGGAATGGAGTCATTAGCACTTATGGTTTGTAAATGGCACCCAGAATTATGTTGTACGAAGCACAATTTCACATCATTCTGGGTCCATTTGTGTGAAAACAAGGTCCAATCAGATTGAAACGCTACAAGAAGGTAGAATCTATTGAGTTGTAAGTGATCTGAACGTTTCAAGATGATCGCACATTCCTATAGGGAGTAAAACCATGTCCCAAAGGTCACCGGGCCTGGTGTCACTTTAAAGAAGAAGTCCAGTTACACCTTTGTGGGCTTATAACTTGGCTTCTGAATGTCCTAGAGAGGTTAGGTTTGTTTTAGTGTTCTCCAATCAACAGCCCCTACAACCACAAAAAGGAATGGAGTCATTAGCACTTATGGTTTGTAAATGGCACCCAGAATAATGTTGCACGAAGCACAATTTCACATCATTCTGGGTTCATTTGTGTGAAAACAAGGTCCAATCAGGCTGAAACCTTACAGGAAGGTAGAATCTATTGAGTTGTAAGTGATCTGAACGTTTCTTGATGATATCACTTTCCTAAGGGGGTCAAACCATGTCCCAAAGGTACCGGATCTGGTGTCAATTTAAAGAAGTAGTCCAGTTACACCTTTGTGGGCTTATAACTTGGCTTCTGAATGTCCAAGAGAGATCAGGTTTGTTTTAGTATACTCCAATCAACAGCCCCTACAACCACAAAAAGGAATGGAGTCATTAGCACTTATGGTTTTTAAATGGCACCCAGAATTATGTTGCACTAAGCACAATTTCACATCACTCTGGGTCCATTTGTGTGAAAACAAGGTCCAATCAGGCTGAAACGCTACAAGAAGGTAGAATCTATTGAGTTGTAAGTGATCTGAACGTTTCAAGATGATCACACATTCCTATAGGGGGTCAAACCATGTCCCAAAGGTCACCGGGCCTGGTGTCACTTTAAAGAAGTAGTCCAGGTACACCTTTGTGGGTTTATAACTTGGCTTCTGAATGTCCTAGAGAGGTTAGGTTTGTTTTAGTGTTCTCCAATCAACAGCCCCTACAACCACAAAAAGGAATGGAGTCAATAGCACTTATGGTTTGTAAATGGCACCCAGAATTATGTTGCACGAAGCACAATTTCACATCATTCTGGGTTCATTTGTGTGAAAACAAGGTCCAATCAGGCTGAAACGTTACAGGAAGGTAGAATCTATAGAGTTGTAAGTGATCTGAACGTTTCATGATGATAGCACTTTCCTAAGGGGGTAAAACCATGTCCCAAAGGTCACCGGATCTGGTGTCAATTTAAAGAAGTAGTCCATTTACACATTTGTGGGCTTATAACTTGGATTCTGAATGTCCTAGAGACATCAGGTTTGTTTTAATGTACTCCAATCAACAGCCCCTACAACCACAAAAAGGAATGGAGTCATTAGCACTTATGGTTTGTAAATGGCACCCAGAATAATGTTGCACGAAGCAGAATTTGACATCATTCTGGGTCCATTTGTGTGAAAACAAGGTCCAATCAGGCTGAAACGCTACAAGAAGGTAGAATCTATTGAGTTGTAAGTGATCTGAACGTTTAATGATGATCGCACATTCCTATAGGGGGTCAAACCATGTCCCAAAGGTCACCAGGCCTGGTGTCACTTTAAAGAAGTAGTCCAGTTACACCTTTGTGGGCTTATAACTTGGCTTCTGAATGTCCTAGAGAGGTTAGGTTTGTTTTAGTGTTCTCCAATCAACAGCCCCTACAACCACAAAAAGGAATGGAGTCAATAGCACTTATGGTTTGTAAATGGCACCCAGAATTATGTTGCACGAAGCACAATTTCACATCATTCTGGGTTCATTTGTGTGAAAACAAGGTCCATTCAGGCTGAACTGTTACAGGAAGGTAGAATCTATTGAGTTGTAAGTGATCTGAGCGTTTCATGATGATAGCACTTTCCTAAGGGGGTCAAACCATGTCCCAAAGGTCACCGGATCTGGTGTCAATTTAAAGAAGTAGTCCAGTTACACCTTTGTGGGCTTATAACTTGGCTTCTGAATGTCCAAGAGAGATCAGGTTTGTTTTAGTATACTCCAATCAACAGCCCCTACAACCACAAAAAGGAATGGAGTCATTAGCACTTATGGTTTTTAAATGGCACCCATAATTATGTTGCACGAAGCACAATTTCACATCATTCTGGGTTCATTTGTGTGAAAACAAGGTCCAATCAGGCTGAAACGTTACAGGAAGGTAGATTCTATTGAGTTGTAAGTGATGTGAACGTTTCATGATGATAGCACTTTCCTAAGGGGGTCAAACCATGTCCCAAAGGTCACCGGATCTGGTGTCAATTTAAAGAAGTAGTCCAGTTACACATATGTGGGCTTATAACTTGGCTTCTGAATGTCCTAGAGAGATCAGGTTTGTTTTAGTGTACTCCAATCAACAGCCCCTACAACCACAAAAAGGAATGGAGTCATTAGCACTTAAGGTTTGTAAATGGCACCCAGAATTATGTTGCACGTAGCACAATTTCACATCATTCTGGGTCCATTTGTGTGAAAACAAGGTCAAATCAGGCTGAAACGCTACAAGAAGGTAGAATCTATTGAGTTGTAAGTGATCTGAACGTTTCAAGATGATCGCACATTCCTATAGGGGGTAAAACCATGTCCCAAAGGTCACTGGGCCTGGTGTCACTTTAAAGAAGTAGTCCAGGTACACCTTTGAGGGCAAATAACTTGGCTTCTGAATGTCCTAGAGAGATCAGGTTTGTTTTAGTGTACTCCAATCAACAGCCCCTACAACCTCAAAAAGGAATGGAGTCATTAGCACTTATGGTTTTTAAATGGCACCCAGAATTATGTTGCACGAAGCACAATTTCACATCATTCTGGGTTCATTTGTGTGAAAACAAGGTCCAATCAGGCTGAAATGTTACAGGAAGGTAGAATCTATTGAGTTGTAAGTGATCTGAACGTTTCATGATGATAGCATTTTCCTAAGGGGGTCAAGCCATGACCCAAAGGTCACCGAATCTGGTGTCAATTTAAAGAAGTAGTCCAGTTACACCTTTGTGGGCTTATAACTTGGCTTCTGAATGTCCTAGAGAGATCAGGTTTGTTTTAGTATACTCCAATCAACAGCCCCTACAACCACAAAAAGGAATGGAGTCATTAGCACTTATGGTTTTTAAATGGCACCCAGAATTATGTTGCACGAAGCACAATTTCACATCATTCTGGGTTCATTTGTGTGAAAACAAGGTCCAATCAGGCTGAAACGTTACAGGAAGGTAGAATCTATTGAGTTGTAAGTGATCTGAACGTTTCATGATGATAGCACTTTCCTAAGGGGGTCAAACCATGTCCCAAAGGTCACCGCATCTGGTGTCAATTTAAAGAAGTAGTCCAGTTACACATTTGTGGGCTTATAACTTGGCTTCTGAATGTCCTAGAGAGATCAGGTTTGTTTTAGTGTACTCCAATCAACAGCCCCTACAACCACAAAAAGGAATGGAGTCATTAGCACTTAAGGTTTGTAAATGGCACCCAGAATTAGGTTGCACGAAGCACAATTTCACATCATTCTGGGTCCATTTGTGTGAAAACAAGGTCCAATCAGGCTGAAACGCTACAAGAAGGTAGAACCTATTGAGTTGTAAGTGATCTGAACGTTTCAAGATGATCTCACATTCCTATAGGGGGTAAAACCATGTCCCAAAGGTCACCGGGCCTGGTGTCTCTTTAAAGAAGTAGTCCAGTTACACCTTTGTGGGCTTATAACTTGGCTTCTGAATGTCCTAGAGAGATCAGGTTTGTTTTAGTGTACTCCAATCAACAGCCCCTACAACCACAAAAAGGAATGGAGTCATTAGCACTTATGGTTTGTAAATGGCACCCAGAATTATGTTGCACGAAGCACAATTTCACATCATTCTGGGTCCATTTGTGTGAAAACAAGGTCCAATCAGGCTGAAACGTTACAGGAAGGTAGAATCTATTGAGTTGTAAGTGATCTGAACATTTCATGATGATCGCACATTCCTAAGGGGGTCAATCCATGTCCCAAATGTCACCGGATCTGGTGTCAATTTAAAGTAGTCCAGTTACACATTTGTGGGATTATAACTTGGCTTCTGAATGTCCTAGAGAGATCAGGTTTGTTTTAGTGTACTCCAATCAACAGCCCCTACAACCACAAAAAGGAATGGAGTCATTAGCACTTAAGGTTTGTAAATGGCACCCAGAATTATGTTGCTCGAAGCACAATTTCACATCATTCTGGGTCCATTTGTGTGAAAACAAGGTCCAATCAGGCTGAAACGCTACAAGAAGGTAGAACCTATTGAGTTGTAAGTGATCTGAACGTTTCAAGATGATCTCACATTCCTATAGGGGGTAAAACCATGTCCCTAAGGTCACCGGGCCTGGTGTCTCTTTAAAGAAGTAGTCCAGTTACACCTTTGTGTGCTTATAACTTGGCTTCTGAATGTCCTAGAGAGATCAGGTTTGTTTTAGTGTACCTCAATCAACAGCCCCTACAACCACAAAAAGGAATGGAGTCATTAGCACTTATGCTTTGTAAATGGCACCCAGAATTATGTTGCACGAAGCACAATTTCACATCATTCTGGGTTCATTTGTGTGAAAACAAGGTCCAATCAGGCTGAAACGTTACAGGAAGGTAGAATCTATTGAGTTGTAAGTGATCTGAACGTTTCATGATGATAGCACTTTCCTAAGGGGGTCAAACCATGTCCCAAAGGTCACCGGATCTGGTGTCAATTTAAAGAAGTAGTCCAGTTACACCTTTGTGGGCTTATAACTTGGCTTCTGAATGTCCTAGAGAGATCGGGTTTGTTTTAGTGTACTCCAATCAACAGCCCCTACAACCACAAAAAGGAATGGAGTCATTAGCACTTATGGTTTGTAAATGGCACCCAGAATTATGTTGCACGAAGCACAATTTCACATCATTCTGGGTTCATTTGTGTGAAAACAAGGTCCAATCAGGCTGAAACGTTACAGGAAGGTAGAATCTATTGAGTTGTAAGTGATCTGAACGTTTAATGATGATCGCACATTCCTAAGGGGGTCAAACCATGTCCCAAATGTCACCGGATCTGGTGTCAATTTAAAGAAGTAGTCCAGTTACACATTTGTGGGCTTCTAACTTGGCTTCTGAATGTCCTAGAGAGATCAGGTTTGTTTTAGTGTACTCCAATCAACATCCCCTACAACCTCAAAAGAATGGAGTCATTAGCACTTATGGTTTGTAAATGGCACCCAGAATTATGTTGCACGAAGCACAATTTCACATCATTCTGGGTCCATTTGTGTGAAAACAAGGTCAAATCAGGCTGAAACGCTACAAGAAGGTAGAATCTATTGAGTTGTAAGTGATCTGAACATTTCAAGATGATCGCACATTCCTATAGGGGGTAAAACCATGTCCCAAAGGTCACCGGATCTGGTGTCAATTTAAAGAAGTAGTCCAGTTACACATTTGTGGGCTTATAACTTGGCTTCTGAATTTCCTAGTGAGATCAGGTTTGTTTTAATGTACTCCAATCAACAGCCCCTACAACCACAAAAAGGAATGGAGTCATTAGCACTTATGGTTTGTAAATGGCACCCAGAATTATGTTGCACGAAGCACAATTTCACATCATTCTGGGTCCATTTGTGTGAAAACAAGGTCCATTCAGGCTGAAACGCTACAAGAAGGTATAATCTATTGAGTTGTAAGTGATCTGAACGTTTCATGATGATCGCACATTCCTATAGGGGGTCAAACCATGTCCCAAAGGTCACCGGGCCTGGTGTCACTTTAAAGAAGTAGTCCAGTTACACATTTGTGGGCTTATAACTTGGCTTCTGAATGTCCTAGAGAGATCAGGTTTGTTTTAGTGTACTCCAATCAACAGCCCCTACAACCACAAAAAGGAATGGAGTCATTAGCACTTAAGGTTTGTAAATGGCACCCAGAATTATGTTGCACGAAGCACAATTTCACATCATTCTGGGTCCATTTGTGTGAAAACAAGGTCCAAACAGGCTGAAACGCTACAAGAAGGTAGAACCTATTGAGTTGTAAGTGATCTGAACGTTTCAAGATGATCTCACATTCCTATAGGGGGTAAAACCATGTCCCAAAGGTCACCGGGCCTGGTGTCTCTTTAAAGAAGTAGTCCAGTTACACCTTTGTGGGCTTATAACTTGGCTTCTGAATGTCCTAGAGAGATCAGGTTTGTTTTAGTGTACTCCAATCTACAGCCCCTACAACCACAAAAAGGAATGGAGTCATTAGCACTTATGGTTTTTAAATGGCACCCAGAATTATGTTGCACGAAGCACAATTTCACATCATTCTGGGTCCATTTGTGTGAAAACAAGTCCAATCAGGCTGAAACGTTACAGGAAGGTAGAATCTATTGAGTTGTAAGTGATCTGAACGTTTCATGATGATCGCACATTCCTAAGGGGGTCAAACCATGTCCCAAATGTCACGGGATCTGGTGTCAATTTAAAGAAGTAGTCCAGTTACACATTTGTGGGCTTCTAACTTGGCTTCTGAATGTCCTAGAGAGATCAGGTTTGTTTTAGTGTACTCCAATCAACATCCCCTACAACCTCAAAAAGGAATGGAGTCATTAGCACTTATGGTTTGTAAATGGCACCCAGAATTATGTTGCACGAAGCACAATTTCACATCATTCTGGGTCCATTTGTGTGAAAACAAGGTCCAATCAGGCTGAAACGCTACAAGAAGGTAGAATCTATTGAGTTGTAAGTGATCTGAACATTTCAAGATGATCGCACATTCCTATAGGGGGTAAAACCATGTCCCAAAGGTCACCGGGCCTGGTGTCACTTTAAAGAAGAAGTCCAGTTACACCTTTGTGGGCTTATAACTTGGCTTCTGAATGTCCTAGAGAGGTTAGGTTTGTTTTAGTGTTCTCCAATCAACAGCCCCTACAACCACAAAAAGGAATGGAGTCATTAGCACTTATGGTTTGTAAATGGCACCCAGAATAATGTTGCACGAAGCACAATTTCACATCATTCTGGGTTCATTTGTGTGAAATCAAGGTCCAATCAGGCTGAAACCTTACAGGAAGGTAGAATCTATTGAGTTGTAAGTGATCTGAACGTTTCATGATGATAGCACTTTCCTAAGGGGGTCAAACCATGTCCCAAAGGTCACCGGATCTGGTGTCAATTTAAAGAAGTAGTCCAGTTACACATTTGTGGGCTTATAACTTGGCTTCTGAATGTCCTAGTGAGATCAGGTTTGTTTTAATGTACTCCAATCAACAGCCCCTACAACCACAAAAAGGAATGGAGTCATTAGCACTTATGGTTTGTAAATGGCACCCAGAATTATGTTGCACGAAGCACAATTTCACATCATTCTGGGTCCATTTGTGTGAAAACAAGGTCCAATCAGGCTGAAACGCTACAAGAAGGTATAATCTATTGAGTTGTAAGTGATCTGAACGTTTCATGATGATCGCACATTCCTATAGAGGGTCAAACCATGTCCCAAAGGTGACCGGGCCTGGTGTCACTTTAAAGAAGTAGTCCAGTTACACATTTGTGGGATTATAACTTGGCTTCTGAATGTCCTAGAGAGATCAGGTTTGTTTTAGTGTACTCCAATCAACAGCCCCTACAACCACAAAAAGGAATGGAGTCATTAGCACTTAAGGTTTGTAAATGGCACCCAGAATTATGTTGCACGAAGCACAATTTCACATCATTCTGGGTCCATTTGTGTGAAAACAAGGTCCAAACAGGCTGAAACTCTACAAGAAGGTAGAACCTATTGAGTTGTAAGTGATCTGAACGTTTCAAGATGATCTCACATTCCTATAGGGGGTAAAACCATGTCCCAAAGGTCACCGGGCCTGGTGTCTCTTTAAAGAAGTAGTCCAGTTACACATTTGTGGGCTTATAACTTGGCTTCTGAATGTCCTAGAGAGATCAGGTTTGTTTTAGTGTACTCCAATCAACAGCCCCTACAACCACAAAAAGGAATGGAGTCATTAGCACTTATGGTTTGTAAATGGCACCCAGAATTATGTTGCACGAAGCACAATTTCACATCATTCTGGGTGCATTTGTGTTAAAACAAGGTCCAATCAGGCTGAAACGTTACAGGAAGGTAGAATCTATTGAGTTGTAAGTGATCTGAACGTTTCATGATGATCGCACATTCCTAAGGGGGTCAAACCATGTCCCAAATGTCACCGGATCTGGTGTCAATTTAAAGAAGTAGTCCAGTTACACATTTGTGGGCTTATAACTTGGCTTCTGAATGTCCTAGAGAGATCAGGTTTGTTTTAGTGTACTCCAATCAACATCCCCTACAACCTCAAAAAGGAATGGAGTCATTAGCACTTATGGTTTGTAAATGGCACCCAGAATTATGTTGCACGAAGCACAATTTCACATCATTCTGGGTCCATTTGTGTGAAAACAAGGTCCAATCAGGCTGAAACGCTACAAGAAGGTAGAATCTATTGAGTTGTAAGTGATCTGAACGTTTCAAGATGATCGCACATTCCTATAGGGGGTAAAACCATGTCCCAAAGGTCAACGGGCCTGGTGTCACTTTAAAGAAGAAGTCCAGTTACACCTTTGTGGGCTTATAACTTGGCTTCTGAATGTCCTAGAGAGGTTAGGTTTGTTTTAGTGTTCTCCAATCAACAGCCCCTACAACCACAAAAAGGAATGGAGTCATTAGCACTTATGGTTTGTAAATGGCACCCAGAATTATGTTGCACGAAGCACAATTTCACATCATTCTGGGTTCATTTGTGTGAAAACAAGGTCCAATCAGGCTGAAACCTTACAGGAAGGTAGAATCTATTGAGTTGTAAGTGATCTGAACGTTTCATGATGATAGCACTTTCCTAAGGGGGTCAAACCATATCCCAAAGGTCACCGGATCTGGTGTCAATTTAAAGAAGTAGTCCAGTTACACATTTGTGGGCTTATAACATGGCTTCTGAATGTCTAGTGAGATCAGGTTTGTTTTAATGTACTCCAATCACAGCCCCTACAACCACAAAAAGGAATGGAGTCATTAGCACTTATGGTTTGTAAATGGCACCCAGAATTATGTTGCACGAAGCACAATTTCACATCATTCTGGGTCCATTTGTGTGAAAACAAGGTCCAATCAGGCTGAAACGCTACAAGAAGGTAGAATCCATTGAGTTGTAAGTGATCTGAACGTTTCATGATGATCGCACATTCCTATAGGGGGTCAAACCATGTCCCAAAGGTCACCGGGCCTTGTGTCACTTTAAAGAAGTAGTCCAGTTACACCTTTGAGGGCTTATAACTTGGCTTCTGAATGTCCTAGAGAGATCAGGTTTGTTTTAGTGTACTCCAATCAACAGCCCCTACAACCTCAAAAAGGAATGGAGTCATTAGCACTTATGGTTTTTAAATGGCACCCAGAATTATGTTGCACGAAGCACAATTTCACATCATTCTGGGTTCATTTGTGTGAAAACAAGGTCCAATCAGGCTGAAACCTTACAGGAAGGTAGAATCTATTGAGTTGTAAGTGATCTGAACGTTTCATGATGATAGCACTTTCCTAAGGGGGTCAAACCATGTCCCAAAGGTCACCGGATCTGGTGTCAATTTAAAGAAGTAGTCCAGTTACACATTTGTGGGCTTATAACTTGGCTTCTGAATGTCCTAGTGAGATCAGGTTTGTTTTAATGTACTCCAATCAACAGCCCCTACAACCACAAAAAGGAATGGAGTCATTAGCACTTATGGTTTGTAAATGGCACCCAGAATTATGTTGCACGAAGCACAATTTCACATCATTCTGGGTCCATTTGTGTGAAAACAAGGTCCAATCAGGCTGAAACGCTACAAGAAGGTATAATCTATTGAGTTGTAAGTGATCTGAACGTTTCATGATGATCGCACATTCCTATAGGGGGTCAAACCATGTCCCAAAGGTCACCGGGCCTGGTGTCACTTTAAAGAAGTAGTCCAGTTACACATTTGTGGGCTTATAACTTGGCTTCTGAATGTCCTAGAGAGATCAGGTTTGTTTTAGTGTACTCCAATCAACAGCCCCTACAACCACAAAAAGGAATGGAGTCATTAGCACTTAAGGTTTGTAAATGGCACCCAGAATTATGTTGCACGAAGCACAATTTCACATCATTCTGGGTCCATTTGTGTGAAAACAAGGTCCAAACAGGCTGAAACGCTACAAGAAGGTAGAACCTATTGAGTTGTAAGTGATCTGAACGTTTCAAGATGATCTCACATTCCTATAGGGGGTAAAACCATGTCCCAAAGGTCACCGGGCCTGGTGTCTCTTTAAAGAAGTAATCCAGTTACACCTTTGTGGGCTTATAACTTGGCCTCTGAATGTCCTAGAGAGATCAGGTTTGTTTTAGTGTACTCCAATCAACAGCCCCTACAACCATAAAAAGGAATGGAGTCATTAGCACTTATGGTTTGTAAATGGCACCCAGAATTATGTTGCACGAAGCACAATTTCACATCATTCTGGGTCCATTTGTGTTAAAACAAGGTCCAATCAGGCTGAAACGTTACAGGAAGGTAGAATCTATTGAGTTGTAAGTGATCTGAACGTTTCATGATGATCGCACATTCCTAAGGGGGTCAAACCATGTCCCAAATGTCACCGGATCTGGTGTCAATTTAAAGAAGTAGTCCAGTTACACATTTGTGGGCTTATAACTTGGCTTCTGAATGTCCTAGAGAGATCAGGTTTGTTTTAGTGTACTCCAATCAACATCCCCTACAACCTCCAAAAGGAATGGAGTCATTAGCACTTATGGTTTGTAAATGGCACCCAGAATTATGTTGCACGAAGCACAATTTCACATCATTCTGGGTCCATTTGTGTGAAAACAAGGTCCAATCAGGCTGAAACGCTACAAGAAGGTAGAATCTATTGAGTTGTAAGTGATCTGAACGTTTCAAGATGATCGCACATTCCTATAGGGGGTAAAACCATGTCCCAAAGGTCAACGGGCCTGGTGTCACTTTAAAGAAGAAGTCCAGTTACACCTTTGTGGGCTTATAACTTGGCTTCTGAATGTCCTAGAGAGGTTAGGTTTGTTTTACTGTTCTCCAATCAACAGCCCCTACAACCACAAAAAGGAATGGAGTCATTAGCACTTATGGTTTGTAAATGGCACCCAGAATTATGTTGCACGAAGCACAATTTCACATCATTCTGGGTTCATTTGTGTGAAAACAAGGTCCGATCAGGCTGAAACCTTACAGGAAGGTAGAATCTATTGAGTTGTAAGTGATCTGAACGTTTCATGATGATAGCACTTTCCTAAGGGGGTCAAACCATATCCCAAAGGTCACCGGATCTGGTGTCAATTTAAAGAAGTAGTCCAGTTACACATTTGTGGGCTTATAACTTGGCCTCTGAATGTCTAGTGAGATCAGGTTTGTTTTAATGTACTCCAATCAACAGCCCCTACAACCACAAAAAGGAATGGAGTCATTAGCACTTATGGTTTGTAAATGGCACCCAGAATTATGTTGCACGAAGCACAATTTCACAACATTCTGGGTCCATTTGTGTGAAAACAAGGTCCAATCAGGCTGAAACGCTACAAGAAGGTAGAATCCATTGAGTTGTAAGTGATCTGAACGTTTCATGATGATCGCACATTCCTATAGGGGGTCAAACCATGTCCCAAAGGTCACCGGGCCTTGTGTCACTTTAAAGAAGTAGTCCAGTTACACTTTGAGGGCTTATAACTTGGCTTCTGAATGTCCTAGAGAGATCAGGTTTGTTTTAATGTACTCCAATCAACAGCCCCTACAACCTCAAAAAGGAATGGAGTCATTAGCACTTATGGTTTTTAAATGGCACCCAGAATTATGTTGCACGAAGCACAATTTCACATCATTCTGGGTTCATTTGTGTGAAAACAAGGTCCAATCAGGCTGAAATGTTACAAGAAGGTAGAATCTATTGAGTTGTAAGTGATCTGAACGTTTCATGATGATAGCACTTTCCTAAGGGGGTCAAACCATGTCCCAAAGGTCACTGGATCTGGTGTCAATTTAAAGAAGTAGTCCAGTTACACCTTTGTGGGCTTATAACTTGGCTTCTGAATGTCTTAGAGAGATCAGGTTTGTTTTAGTATACTCCAATCAACAGCCCCTACAACCACAAAAAGTAATGGAGTCATTAGCACTTATGGTTTTTAAATGGCACCCAGAATTATGTTGCACGAAGCACAATTTCACATCATTCTGGGTTCATTTGTGTGAAAACAAGGTCCAATCAGGCTGAAACGTTACAGGAAGGTAGATTCTATTGAGTTGTAAGTGATCTGAACGTTTCATGATGATAGGACTTTCCTAAGGGGGTCAAACCATGTCCCAAAGGTCACCGGATCTGGTGTCAATTTAAAGAAGTAGTCCAGTTACACATTTGTGGGCTTATAACTTGGCTTCTGAATGTCCTAGAGAGATCAGGTTTGTTTTAGTGTACTCCAATCAACAGCCCCTACAACCACAAAAAGGAATGGAGTCATTAGCACTTAAGGTTTGTAAATGGCACCCAGAATTATGTTGCACGAAGCACAATTTCACATCATTCTGGGTCCATTTGTGTGAAAACAAGGTCCAATCAGGCTGAAACGCTACAAGAAGGTAGAATCTATTGAGTTGTAAGTGATCTGAACGTTTCATGATGATAGCACTTTCCTAAGGGGGTCAAACCATGTCCCAAAGGTCACCGGATCTGGTGTCAATTTAAAGAAGTAGTCCAGTTACACCTTTGTGGGCTTATAACTTGGATTCTGAATGTCCTAGAGAGATCAGGTTTGTTTTAGTGTACTCCAATCAACAGCCCCTACAACCTCAAAAAGGAATGGAGTCATTAGCACTTATGGTTTGTAAATGGCACCCAGAATTATGTTGCACGAAGCACAATTTCACATCATTCTGGGTCCATTTGTGTGAAAACAAGGTCCAATCAGGCTGAAACGCTACAAGAAGGTAGAATCCATTGAGTTGTAAGTGATCTGAACGTTTCATGATGATCGCACATTCCTATAGGGGGTCAAACCATGTCCCAAAGGTCACCGGGCCTTGTGTCACTTTAAAGAAGTAGTCCAGTTACACCTTTGAGGGCTTATAACTTGGCTTCTGAATGTCCTAGAGAGATCAGGTTTGTTTTAGTGTACTCCAATCAACAGCCCCTACAACCTCAAAAAGGAATGGAGTCATTAGCACTTATGGTTTTTAAATGGCACCCAGAATTATGTTGCACGAAGCACAATTTCACATCATTCTGGGTTCATTTGTGTGAAAACAAGGTCCAATCAGGCTGAAACCTTACAGGAAGGTAGAATCTATTGAGTTGTAAGTGATCTGAACGTTTCATGATGATAGCACTTTCCTAAGGGGGTCAAACCATGTCCCAAAGGTCACCGGATCTGGTGTCAATTTAAAGAAGTAGTCCAGTTACACATTTGTGGGCTTATAACTTGGCTTCTGAATGTCCTAGTGAGATCAGGTTTGTTTTAATGTACTCCAATCAACAGCCCCTACAACCACAAAAAGGAATGGAGTCATTAGCACTTATGGTTTGTAAATGGCACCCAGAATTATGTTGCACGAAGCACAATTTCACATCATTCTGGGTCCATTTGTGTGAAAACAAGGTCCAATCAGGCTGAAACGCTACAAGAAGGTATAATCTATTGAGTTGTAAGTGATCTGAACGTTTCATGATGATCGCACATTCCTATAGGGGGTCAAACCATGTCCCAAAGGTCACCGGGCCTGGTGTCACTTTAAAGAAGTAGTCCAGTTACACATTTGTGGGCTTATAACTTGGCTTCTGAATGTCCTAGAGAGATCAGGTTTGTTTTAGTGTACTCCAATCAACAGCCCCTACAACCACAAAAAGGAATGGAGTCATTAGCACTTAAGGTTTGTAAATGGCACCCAGAATTATGTTGCACGAAGCACAATTTCACATCATTCTGGGTCCATTTGTGTGAAAACAAGGTCCAAACAGGCTGAAACGCTACAAGAAGGTAGAACCTATTGAGTTGTAAGTGATCTGAACGTTTCAAGATGATCTCACATTCCTATAGGGGGTAAAACCATGTCCCAAAGGTCACCGGGCCTGGTGTCTCTTTAAAGAAGTAATCCAGTTACACCTTTGTGGGCTTATAACTTGGCCTCTGAATGTCCTAGAGAGATCAGGTTTGTTTTAGTGTACTCCAATCAACAGCCCCTACAACCATAAAAAGGAATGGAGTCATTAGCACTTATGGTTTGTAAATGGCACCCAGAATTATGTTGCACGAAGCACAATTTCACATCATTCTGGGTCCATTTGTGTTAAAACAAGGTCCAATCAGGCTGAAACGTTACAGGAAGGTAGAATCTATTGAGTTGTAAGTGATCTGAACGTTTCATGATGATCGCACATTCCTAAGGGGGTCAAACCATGTCCCAAATGTCACCGGATCTGGTGTCAATTTAAAGAAGTAGTCCAGTTACACATTTGTGGGCTTATAACTTGGCTTCTGAATGTCCTAGAGAGATCAGGTTTGTTTTAGTGTACTCCAATCAACATCCCCTACAACCTCCAAAAGGAATGGAGTCATTAGCACTTATGGTTTGTAAATGGCACCCAGAATTATGTTGCACGAAGCACAATTTCACATCATTCTGGGTCCATTTGTGTGAAAACAAGGTCCAATCAGGCTGAAACGCTACAAGAAGGTAGAATCTATTGAGTTGTAAGTGATCTGAACGTTTCAAGATGATCGCACATTCCTATAGGGGGTAAAACCATGTCCCAAAGGTCAACGGGCCTGGTGTCACTTTAAAGAAGAAGTCCAGTTACACCTTTGTGGGCTTATAACTTGGCTTCTGAATGTCCTAGAGAGGTTAGGTTTGTTTTACTGTTCTCCAATCAACAGCCCCTACAACCACAAAAAGGAATGGAGTCATTAGCACTTATGGTTTGTAAATGGCACCCAGAATTATGTTGCACGAAGCACAATTTCACATCATTCTGGGTTCATTTGTGTGAAAACAAGGTCCGATCAGGCTGAAACCTTACAGGAAGGTAGAATCTATTGAGTTGTAAGTGATCTGAACGTTTCATGATGATAGCACTTTCCTAAGGGGGTCAAACCATATCCCAAAGGTCACCGGATCTGGTGTCAATTTAAAGAAGTAGTCCAGTTACACATTTGTGGGCTTATAACTTGGCCTCTGAATGTCTAGTGAGATCAGGTTTGTTTTAATGTACTCCAATCAACAGCCCCTACAACCACAAAAAGGAATGGAGTCATTAGCACTTATGGTTTGTAAATGGCACCCAGAATTATGTTGCACGAAGCACAATTTCACAACATTCTGGGTCCATTTGTGTGAAAACAAGGTCCAATCAGGCTGAAACGCTACAAGAAGGTAGAATCCATTGAGTTGTAAGTGATCTGAACGTTTCATGATGATCGCACATTCCTATAGGGGGTCAAACCATGTCCCAAAGGTCACCGGGCCTTGTGTCACTTTAAAGAAGTAGTCCAGTTACACTTTGAGGGCTTATAACTTGGCTTCTGAATGTCCTAGAGAGATCAGGTTTGTTTTAATGTACTCCAATCAACAGCCCCTACAACCTCAAAAAGGAATGGAGTCATTAGCACTTATGGTTTTTAAATGGCACCCAGAATTATGTTGCACGAAGCACAATTTCACATCATTCTGGGTTCATTTGTGTGAAAACAAGGTCCAATCAGGCTGAAATGTTACAAGAAGGTAGAATCTATTGAGTTGTAAGTGATCTGAACGTTTCATGATGATAGCACTTTCCTAAGGGGGTCAAACCATGTCCCAAAGGTCACTGGATCTGGTGTCAATTTAAAGAAGTAGTCCAGTTACACCTTTGTGGGCTTATAACTTGGCTTCTGAATGTCTTAGAGAGATCAGGTTTGTTTTAGTATACTCCAATCAACAGCCCCTACAACCACAAAAAGTAATGGAGTCATTAGCACTTATGGTTTTTAAATGGCACCCAGAATTATGTTGCACGAAGCACAATTTCACATCATTCTGGGTTCATTTGTGTGAAAACAAGGTCCAATCAGGCTGAAACGTTACAGGAAGGTAGATTCTATTGAGTTGTAAGTGATCTGAACGTTTCATGATGATAGGACTTTCCTAAGGGGGTCAAACCATGTCCCAAAGGTCACCGGATCTGGTGTCAATTTAAAGAAGTAGTCCAGTTACACATTTGTGGGCTTATAACTTGGCTTCTGAATGTCCTAGAGAGATCAGGTTTGTTTTAGTGTACTCCAATCAACAGCCCCTACAACCACAAAAAGGAATGGAGTCATTAGCACTTAAGGTTTGTAAATGGCACCCAGAATTATGTTGCACGAAGCACAATTTCACATCATTCTGGGTCCATTTGTGTGAAAACAAGGTCCAATCAGGCTGAAACGCTACAAGAAGGTAGAATCTATTGAGTTGTAAGTGATCTGAACGTTTCATGATGATAGCACTTTCCTAAGGGGGTCAAACCATGTCCCAAAGGTCACCGGATCTGGTGTCAATTTAAAGAAGTAGTCCAGTTACACCTTTGTGGGCTTATAACTTGGATTCTGAATGTCCTAGAGAGATCAGGTTTGTTTTAGTATACTCCAATCAACAGCCCCTACAACAACAAAAAGGAATGGAGTCATTAGCACTTATGGTTTTTAAATGGCACCCAGAATTATGTTGCACGGAGCACAATTTCACATCATTCTGGGTTCATTAGTGTGAAAACAAGGTTCAATCAGGCTGAAACGTTACAGGAAGGTAGAATCTATTGAGTTGTAAGTTATCTGAACGTTTCATCATGATAGCACTTTCCTAAGGGGGTCAAACCATGTCCCAAAGGTCACCGGATCTGGTGTCAATTTAAAGAAGTAGTCCAGTTACACATTTGTGGGCTTATAACTTGGCTTCTGAATGTCCTAGAGAGATCAGGTTTGTTTTAATGTACTCCAATCAACTGCCCCTACAACCACAAAAAGGAATGGAGTCATTAGCACGTATGGTTTGTAAATGGCACCCAGAATTATGTTGCACAAAGCACAATTTCACATTATTATGGGTTCATTTGTATGAAAACAAGGTCCAATCAGGCTGAAACGTTACAGGAAGGTATAATCTATTGAGTTGTAAGTGATCTGAACGTTTCATGATGATAGCACTTCCCTAAGGGGGTCAAACCATGTCCCAAAGGTCACCGGATCTGGTGTCAATTTAAAGAAGTAGTCCAGTTACACATTTGTGGGCTTATAACTTGGCTTCTGAATGTCCTAGAGAGATCAGGTTTGTTCTAATGTACTCCAATAAACAGCCCGTACAACTACAAAAAGGAATGGAGTCATTAGCACTTATGGTTTGTAAATGGCACCCAGAATTATGTTGCACGAAGCACAATTTCACATCATTCTGGGTCCATTTGTGTGAATACAAGGTCCAATCAGGCTGAAACGTTACAAGAAGGTAGACTCTATTGAGTTGTAAGTGATCTGAACGTTTCATGATGATCGCACATTCCTATAGGGGGTCAAACCATGTCACAAAGGTCACCGGGCCTAGTGTCACTTTAAAGAAGTAGTCCAGTTACACATTTGTGGGCTTATAACTTGGCTTCTGAATGTTCTAGAGAGATCAGATTTGTTTTAGTGTACTCCAATCAACAGCCCCTACAACCACAAAAAGGAATGGAGTCATTAGCACTTATGGTTTGTAAATGGCACCCAGAATTATGTTGCACGAAGCACAATTTCACTTCATTCTGGGTCCATTTGTGTGAAAACAAGGTCCAATCAGGCTGAAACGTTACAGGAAGGTAGAATCTATTGAGTTGTAAGTGATCTGAACGTTTCATGATGATAGCACTTTCCTAAGGGGGTCAAACCATGTCCCAAAGGTCACCGGGCCTGGTGTCACTTTAAAGAAGTAGTCCAGTTACACCTTTGTGGGCTTATAACTTGGCTTCTGAATGGCCTAGAGAGGTTAGGTTTGTTTTAGTGTACTCCAATCAACAGCCCCTACAACCACAAAAAGGAATGGAGTCATAAGCACTTATGGTTTGTAAATGGCACCCAGAATTATGTTGCACGAAGCACAATTTCACTTCATTCTGGGTCCATTTGTGTGAAAACAAGGTCCAATGAGGCTGAAACGTTACAGGAAGGTAGAATCTATTGAGTTGTAAGTGATCTGAACGTTTCATGATGATAGCACTTTCCTAAGGGGGTCAAACCATGTCCCAAAGGTCACCGGGCCTGGTGTCACTTTAAAGAAGTAGTCCAGTTACACATTTGTGGGCTTATAACCTGGCTTCTGAATGTCCTAGAGAGGTTAGGTTTGTTTTAGTGTACTCCAATCAACAGCCCCTACAACCACAAAAAGGAATGGAGTCATTAGCACATATGGTTTGTAAATGGCACCCAGAATTATGTTGCACGAAGCACAATTTCACATCATTCTGGGTTCATTTGTGTGAAAACAAGGTCCAATCAGACTGAAACGTTACAGGAAGGTAGAATCTATTGAGTTGTAAGTGATCTGAACGTTTCATGATGATAGCACTTTCCTAAGGGGGTCAAACCATGTCCCAAAGGTCACCGGGCCTGGTGTCACTTTAAAGAAGTAGTCCAGTTACACCTTTGTGGGCTTATAACTTGGCTTCTGAATGGCCTAGAGAGGTTAGGTTTGTTTTAGTGTACTCCAATCAACAGCCCCTACAACCACAAAAAGGAATGGAGTCATTAGCACTTATGGTTTGTAAATGGCACCCAGAATTATGTTGCACGAAGCACAATTTCACTTCATTCTGGGTCCATTTGTGTGAAAACAAGGTCCAATGAGGCTGAAACGTTACAGGAAGGTAGAATCTATTGAGTTGTAAGTGATCTGAACGTTTCATGATGATAGCACTTTCCTAAGGGGGTCAAACCATGTCCCAAAGGTCAACGGGCCTGGTGTCACTTTAAAGAAGTAGTCCAGTTACACATTTGTGGGCTTATAACCTGGCTTCTGAATGTCCTAGAGAGGTTAGGTTTGTTTTAGTGTACTCCAATCAACAGCCCCTACAACCACAAAAAGGAATGGAGTCATTAGCACATATGGTTTGTAAATGGCACCCAGAATTATGTTGCACGAAGCACAATTTCACATCATTCTGGGTTCATTTGTGTGAAAACAAGGTCCAATCAGACTGAAACGTTACAGGAAGGTAGAATCTATTGAGTTGTAAGTGATCTGAACGTTTCATGATGATAGCACTTTCCTAAGGGGGTCAAACCATGTCCCAAAGGTCACCGGGCCTGGTGTCACTTTAAAGAAGTAGTCCAGTTACACCTTTGTGGGCTCATAACTTGGCTTCTGAATGTCCTAGAGAGGTTAGGTTTGTTTTAGTGTACTCCAATCAACAGCCCCTACAACCACAAAAAGGAATGGAGTCATTAGCACATATGGTTTGTAAATGGCACCCAGAATTATGTTGCACGAAGCACAATTTCACATCATTCTGGGTTCATTTGTGTGAAAACAAGGTCCAATCAGACTGAAACGTTACAGGAAGGTAGAATCTATTGAGTTGTAAGTGATCTGAACGTTTCATGATGATAGCGCTTTCCTAAGGGGGTCAAACCATGTCCCAAAGGTCACCGGATCTGGTGTCAATTTAAAGAAGTAGTCCAGTTACACATTTGTGGGCTTATAACTTGGCTTCTGAATGTCCTAGAGAGATCAGGTTTGTTTTAGTATACTCCAGTCAACAGCCCCTACAACCACAAAAAGTAATGGAGTCATTAGCACTCATGGTTTGTAAAAGGCACCCAGAATTATGTTGCATGAAGCACAATTTCACATCATTCTGGGTCCATTTGTGTGAAAACAAGGTCCAATCAGGCTGAAACGTTACAAGAAGGTAGAATCTATTGAGTTGTAAGTGATCTGAACGTTTCAAGATGATCGCATTTTTCTAAGGGGGTCAAACCATGTCCCAAAGGTCACCGGATCTGGAGTCAATTTAAAGAAGTAGTCCAGTTACACATTTGTGGGCTTATAACTTGGCTTCTGAATGTCCTAGAGAGATCAGGTTTTTTTAGTATACTCCAATCACCAGCCCCTACAACCACAAAAAGGAATGGAGTCATTAGCACTTATGGTTTTTAAATGGCACCCAGAATTATGTTGCACGAAGCACAATTTCACATTTTCTGGGTCCATTTGTGTGAAAACAAGGTCCAATCAGGCTGAAACGTTACAGAAAGGTAGAATCTATTGAGTTGTAAGTGATCTGAACGTTTCATGATGATAGCACATTCCTAAGGGGGTCAAACCATGTCCCAAAGGTCACCTGATCTGGTGTCAATTTAAAGAAGTAGTCCAGTTACACATTTGTGGGCTTATAACTTGGCTTCTGAATGTCCTAGAGAGATCAGGTTTGTTTTAGTATACTCCAGTCATCAGCCCCTACAACCACAAAAAGTAATGGAGTCATTAGCACTTATGGTTTGTAAAAGGCACCCAGAATTATGTTGCATGAAGCACAATTTCACATCATTCTGGGTCCATTTGTGTGAAAACAAGGTCCAATCAGGCTGAAACGTTACAAGAAGGTAGAATCTATTGAGTTGTAAGTGATCTGAACGTTTCAAGATGATCGCATTTTTCTAAGGGGGTCAAACCATGTCCCAAAGGTCACCGGATCTGGAGTCAATTTAAAGAAGTAGTCCAGTTACACATTTGTGGGCTTATAACTTGGCTTCTGAATGTCCTAGAGAGATCAGGTTTTTTTTAGTATACTCCAATCAACAGCCCCTACAACCACAAAAAGGAATGGAGTCATTAGCACTTATGGTTTTTAAATGGCACCCAGAATTATGTTGCACGAAGCACAATTTCACATCATTCTGGGTCCATTTGTGTGAAAACAAGGTCCAATCAGGCTGAAACGTTACAGAAAGGTAGAATCTATTGAGTTGTAAGTGATCTGAACGTTTCATGATGATAGCACATTCCTATAGGGGGTCAAACCATGTCCCAAAGGTCACCGGATCTGGTGTCAATTTAAAGAAGTAGTCCAGTTACACATTTGTGGGCTTATAACCTGGCTTCTGAATGTCCTAGAGAGATCAGGTTTGTTTTAGTATACTCCAATTAACAGCCCCTACAACCACAAAAAGGAATGGAGTCATTAGCACTTATGGTTTTAAATGGCACCCAGAATTATGTTGCACGAAGCACAATTTCACATCATTCTGGGTTCATTTGTGTGAAAACAAGGTCCAGTCAGGCTGAAACGTTACAGGAAGGTAGAATCTATTGAGTTGTAAGTGATCTGAACGTTTCATGATGATAGCACATTCCTATAGGGGGTCAAACCATGTCCCAAAGGTCACCGGATCTGGTGTCAATTTAAAGAAGCAGTCCAGTTACACATTTGTGGGCTTATAACTTGGCTTCTGAATGTCCTAGAGAGATCAGGTTTGTTTTAGTATACTCCAATCAACAGCCCCTACAACCACAAAAAGGAATGGAGTCATTAGCACTTATGGTTTGTAAATGGCACCCAGAATTATGTTGCAAGAAGCACAATTTCACATCATTCTGGGTCCATTTGTGTGAAAACAAGGTCCAATCAGGCTGAAACGTCACAAGAAGGTAGAATCTATTGAGTTGTAAGTGATCTGAACGTTTCAAGATGATCGCACTTTCCTAAGGGGGTCAAACCATGTCCCAAAGGTCACCGGATCTGGTGTCAATTTAAAGAAGTAGTCCAGTTACACATTTGTGGGCTTATAACTTGGCTTCTGAATGTCCTAGAGAGATCAGGTTTGTTTTAGTGTACTCCAATCAACAGCCCCTACAACCACAAAAAGGAATGGAGTCATTAGCACTTATGGTTTGTAAATGGCACCCAGAATTATGTTGCACGAAGCACAATTTCACATCATTCTGGGTCCATTTGTGTTAAAACAAGGTCCAATCAGGCTGAAACGTTACAGGAAGGTAGAATCTATTGAGTTGTAAGTGATCTGAACGTTTCATGATGATCGCACATTCCTAAGGGGGTCAAACCATGTCCCAAATGTCACCGGATCTGGTGTCAATTTAAAGAAGTAGTCCAGTTACACATTTGTGGGCTTATAACTTGGCTTCTGAATGTCCTAGAGAGATCAGGTTTGTTTTAGTGTACTCCAATCAACATCCCCTACAACCTCAAAAAGGAATGGAGTCATTAGCACTTATGGTTTGTAAATGGCACCCAGAATTATGTTGCACGAAGCACAATTTGACATCATTCTGGGTCCATTTGTGTGAAAACAAGGTCCAATCAGGCTGAAACGCTACAAGAAGGTAGAATCTATTGAGTTGTAAGTGATCTGAACGTTTCAAGATGATCGCACATTCCTATAGGGGGTAAAACCATGTCCCAAAGGTCAACGGGCCTGGTGTCACTTTAAAGAAGAAGTCCAGTTACACCTTTGTGGGCTTATAACTTGGCTTCTGAATGTCCTAGAGAGGTTAGGTTTGTTTTACTGTTCTCCAATCAACAGCCCCTACAACCACAAAAAGGAATGGAGTCATTAGCACTTATGGTTTGTAAATGGCACCCAGAATTATGTTGCACGAAGCACAATTTCACATCATTCTGGGTTCATTTGTGTGAAAACAAGGTCCGATCAGGCTGAAACCTTACAGGAAGGTAGAATCTATTGAGTTGTAAGTGATCTGAACGTTTCATGATGATAGCACTTTCCTAAGGGGGTCAAACCATATCCCAAAGGTCACCGGATCTGGTGTCAATTTAAAGAAGTAGTCCAGTTACACATTTGTGGGCTTATAACTTGGCTTCTGAATGTCTAGTGAGATCAGGTTTGTTTTAATGTACTCCAATCAACAGCCCCTACAACCACAAAAAGGAATGGAGTCATTAGCACTTATGGTTTGTAAATGGCACCCAGAATTATGTTGCACGAAGCACAATTTCACAACATTCTGGGTCCATTTGTGTGAAAACAAGGTCCAATCAGGCTGAAACGCTACAAGAAGGTAGAATCCATTGAGTTGTAAGTGATCTGAACGTTTCATGATAATCGCACATTCCTATAGGGGGTCAAACCATGTCCCAAAGGTCACCGGGCCTTGTGTCACTTTAAAGAAGTAGTCCAGTTACACTTTGAGGGCTTATAACTTGGCTTCTGAATGTCCTAGAGAGATGAGGTTTGTTTTAATGTACTCCAATCAACAGCCCCTACAACCTCAAAAAGGAATGGAGTCATTAGCACTTATGGTTTTTAAATGGCACCCAGAATTATGTTGCACGAAGCACAATTTCACATCATTCTGGGTTCATTTGTGTGAAAACAAGGTCCAATCAGGCTGAAATGTTACAAGAAGGTAGAATCTATTGAGTTGTAAGTGATCTGAACGTTTCATGATGATAGCACTTTCCTAAGGGGGTCAAACCATGTCCCAAAGGTCACTGGATCTGGTGTCAATTTAAAGAAGTAGTCCAGTTACACCTTTGTGGGCTTATAACTTGGCTTCTGAATGTCTTAGAGAGATCAGGTTTGTTTTAGTATACTCCAATCAACAGCCCCTACAACCACAAAAAGTAATGGAGTCATTAGCACTTATGGTTTTTAAATGGCACCCAGAATTATGTTGCACGAAGCACAATTTCACATCATTCTGGGTTCATTTGTGTGAAAACAAGGTCCAATCAGGCTGAAACGTTACAGGAAGGTAGATTCTATTGAGTTGTAAGTGATCTGAACGTTTCATGATGATAGGACTTTCCTAAGGGGGTCAAACCATGTCCCAAAGGTCACCGGATCTGGTGTCAATTTAAAGAAGTAGTCCAGTTACACATTTGTGGGCTTATAACTTGGCTTCTGAATGTCCTAGAGAGATCAGGTTTGTTTTAGTGTACTCCAATCAACAGCCCCTACAACCACAAAAAGGAATGGAGTCATTAGCACTTAAGGTTTGTAAATGGCACCCAGAATTATGTTGCACGAAGCACAATTTCACATCATTCTGGGTCCATTTGTGTGAAAACAAGGTCCAATCACCTGAAACGCTACAAGAAGGTAGAATCTATTGAGTTGTAAGTGATCTGAACGTTTCATGATGATAGCACTTTCCTAAGGGGGTCAAACCATGTCCCAAAGGTCACCGGATCTGGTGTCAATTTAAAGAAGTAGTCCAGTTACACCTTTGTGGGCTTATAACTTGGATTCTGAATGTCCTAGAGAGATCAGGTTTGTTTTAGTATACTCCAATCAACAGCCCCTACAACCACAAAAAGGAATGGAGTCATTAGCACTTATGGTTTTTAAATGGCACCCAGAATTATGTTGCACGGAGCACAATTTCACATCATTCTGGGTTCATTAGTGTGAAAACAAGGTTCAATCAGGCTGAAACGTTACAGGAAGGTAGAATCTATTGAGTTGTAAGTTATCTGAACGTTTCATCATGATAGCACTTTCCTAAGGGGGTCAAACCATGTCCCAAAGGTCACCGGATCTGGTGTCAATTTAAAGAAGTAGTCCAGTTACACATTTGTGGGCTTATAACTTGGCTTCTGAATGTCCTAGAGAGATCAGGTTTGTTTTAATGTACTCCAATCAACTGCCCCTACAACCACAAAAAGGAATGGAGTCATTAGCACGTATGGTTTGTAAATGGCACCCAGAATTATGTTGCACAAAGCACAATTTCACATTATTATGGGTTCATTTGTGTGAAAACAAGGTCCAATCAGGCTGAAACGTTACAGGAAGGTAGAATCTATTGAGTTGTAAGTGATCTGAACGTTTCATGATGATAGCACTTCCCTAAGGGGGTCAAACCATGTCCCAAAGGTCACCGGATCTGGTGTCAATTTAAAGAAGTAGTCCAGTTACACATTTGTGGGCTTATAACTTGGCTTCTGAATGTCCTAGAGAGATCAGGTTTGTTCTAATGTACTCCAATAAACAGCCCGTACAACTACAAAAAGGAATGGAGTCATTAGCACTTATGGTTTGTAAATGGCACCCAGAATTATGTTGCACGAAGCACAATTTCACATCATTCTGGGTCCATTTGTGTGAATACAAGGTCCAATCAGGCTGAAACGTTACAAGAAGGTAGACTCTATTGAGTTGTAAGTGATCTGAACGTTTCATGATGATCGCACATTCCTATAGGGGGTCAAACCATGTCACAAAGGTCACCGGGCCTAGTGTCACTTTAAAGAAGTAGTCCAGTTACACATTTGTGGGCTTATAACTTGGCTTCTGAATGTTCTAGAGAGATCAGATTTGTTTTAGTGTACTCCAATCAACAGCCCCTACAACCACAAAAAGGAATGGAGTCATTAGCACTTATGGTTTGTAAATGGCACCCAGAATTATGTTGCACGAAGCACAATTTCACTTCATTCTGGGTCCATTTGTGTGAAAACAAGGTCCAATCAGGCTGAAACGTTACAGGAAGGTAGAATCTATTGAGTTGTAAGTGATCTGAACGTTTCATGATGATAGCACTTTCCTAAGGGGGTCAAACCATGTCCCAAAGGTCACCGGGCCTGGTGTCACTTTAAAGAAGTAGTCCAGTTACACCTTTGTGGGCTTATAACTTGGCTTCTGAATGGCCTAGAGAGGTTAGGTTTGTTTTAGTGTACTCCAATCAACAGCCCCTACAACCACAAAAAGGAATGGAGTCATTAGCACTTATGGTTTGTAAATGGCACCCAGAATTATGTTGCACGAAGCACAATTTCACTTCATTCTGGGTCCATTTGTGTGAAAACAAGGTCCAATCAGGCTGAAACGTTACAGGAAGGTAGAATCTATTGAGTTGTAAGTGATCTGAACGTTTCATGATGATAGCACTTTCCTAAGGGGGTCAAACCATGTCCCAAAGGTCACCGGGCCTGGTGTCACTTTAAAGAAGTAGTCCAGTTACACATTTGTGGGCTTATAACCTGGCTTCTGAATGTCCTAGAGAGGTTAGGTTTGTTTTAGTGTACTCCAATCAACAGCCCCTACAACCACAAAAAGGAATGGAGTCATTAGCACATATGGTTTGTAAATGGCACCCAGAATTATGTTGCACGAAGCACAATTTCACATCATTCTGGGTTCATTTGTGTGAAAACAAGGTCCAATCAGACTGAAACGTTACAGGAAGGTAGAATCTATTGAGTTGTAAGTGATCTGAACGTTTCATGATGATAGCACTTTCCTAAGGGGGTCAAACCATGTCCCAAAGGTCACCGGGCCTGGTGTCACTTTAAAGAAGTAGTCCAGTTACACCTTTGTGGGCTCATAACTTGGCTTCTGAATGTCCTAGAGAGGTTAGGTTTGTTTTTAGTGTACTCCAATCAACAGCCCCTACAACCACAAAAAGGAATGGAGTCATTAGCACATATGGTTTGTAAATGGCACCCAGAATTATGTTGCACGAAGCACAATTTCACATCATTCTGGGTTCATTTGTGTGAAAACAAGGTCCAATCAGACTGAAACGTTACAGGAAGGTAGAATCTATTGAGTTGTAAGTGATCTGAACGTTTCATGATGATAGCGCTTTCCTAAGGGGGTCAAACCATGTCCCAAAGGTCACCGGATCTGGTGTCAATTTAAAGAAGTAGTCCAGTTACACATTTGTGGGCTTATAACTTGGCTTCTGAATGTCCTAGAGAGATCAGGTTTGTTTTAGTATACTCCAGTCAACAGCCCCTACAACCACAAAAAGTAATGGAGTCATTAGCACTTATGGTTTGTAAAAGGCACCCAGAATTATGTTGCATGAAGCACAATTTCACATCATTCTGGGTCCATTTGTGTGAAAACAAGGTCCAATCAGGCTGAAACGTTACAAGAAGGTAGAATCTATTGAGTTGTAAGTGATCTGAACGTTTCAAGATGATCGCATTTTTCTAAGGGGGTCAAACCATGTCCCAAAGGTCACCGGATCTGGAGTCAATTTAAAGAAGTAGTCCAGTTACACATTTGTGGGCTTATAACTTGGCTTCTGAATGTCCTAGAGAGATCAGGTTTTTTTAGTATACTCCAATCAACAGCCCCTACAACCACAAAAAGGAATGGAGTCATTAGCACTTATGGTTTTTAAATGGCACCCAGAATTATGTTGCACGAAGCACAATTTCACATCATTCTGGGTCCATTTGTGTGAAAACAAGGTCCAATCAGGCTGAAACGTTACAGAAAGGTAGAATCTATTGAGTTGTAAGTGATCTGAACGTTTCATGATGATAGCACATTCCTAAGGGGGTCAAACCATGTCCCAAAGGTCACCTGATCTGGTGTCAATTTAAAGAAGTAGTCCAGTTACACATTTGTGGGCTTATAACTTGGCTTCTGAATGTCCTAGAGAGATCAGGTTTGTTTTAGTATACTCCAGTCATCAGCCCCTACAACCACAAAAAGTAATGGAGTCATTAGCACTTATGGTTTGTAAAAGTCACCCAGAATTATGTTGCATGAAGCACAATTTCACATCATTCTGGGTCCATTTGTGTGAAAACAAGGTCCAATCAGGCTGAAACGTTACAAGAAGGTAGAATCTATTGAGTTGTAAGTGATCTGAACGTTTCAAGATGATCGCATTTTTCTAAGGGGGTCAAACCATGTCCCAAAGGTCACCGGATCTGGAGTCAATTTAAAGAAGTAGTCCAGTTACACATTTGTGGGCTTATAACTTGGCTTCTGAATGTCCTAGAGAGATCAGGTTTTTTTTTAGTGTACTCCAATCAACAGCCCCTACAACCACAAAAAGGAATGGAGTCATTAGCACTTATGGTTTTTAAATGGCACCCAGAATTATGTTGCACGAAGCACAATTTCACATCATTCTGGGTCCATTTGTGTGAAAACAAGGTCCAATCAGGCTGAAACGTTACAGAAAGGTAGAATCTATTGAGTTGTAAGTGATCTGAACGTTTCATGATGATAGCACATTCCTATAGGGGGTCAAACCATGTCCCAAAGGTCACCGGATCTGGTGTCAATTTAAAGAAGTAGTCCAATTACACATTTGTGGGCTTATAACTGGCTTCTGAATGTCCTAGAGAGATCAGGTTTGTTTTAGTATACTCCAATTAACAGCCCCTACAACCACAAAAAGGAATGGAGTCATTAGCACTTATGGTTTTTAAATGGCACCCAGAATTATGTTGCACGAAGCACAATTTCACATCATTCTGGGTTCATTTGTGTGAAAACAAGGTCCAGTCAGGCTGAAACGTTACAGGAAGGTAGAATCTATTGAGTTGTAAGTGATCTGAACGTTTCATGATGATAGCACATTCCTATAGGGGGTCAAACCATGTCCCAAAGGTCACCGGATCTGGTGTCAATTTAAAGAAGCAGTCCAGTTACACATTTGTGGGCTTATAACTTGGCTTCTGAATGTCCTAGAGAGATCAGGTTTGTTTTAGTATACTCCAATCAACAGCCCCTACAACCACAAAAAGGAATGGAGTCATTAGCACTTATGGTTTGTAAATGGCACCCAGAATTATGTTGCAAGAAGCACAATTTCACATCATTCTGGGTCCATTTGTGTGAAAACAAGGTCCAATCAGGCTGAAACGTCACAAGAAGGTAGAATCTATTGAGTTGTAAGTGATCTGAACGTTTCAAGATGATCGCACTTTCCTAAGGGGGTCAAACCATGTCCCAAAGGTCACCGGATCTGGTGTTTCTTTAAAGAAGTTGTCAAGTTACATATTTGTGGGCTTATAACTTGGCTTCTGAATATCCTAGAGAGGTCAGGTTTGTTTTAGAGTACTCCAATTAACAGCCCCCATTACCCCAAAAAGGAATGGAGTCATTAGCACTTATGGTTTTTAAATGGCACCCAGAATTATGTTGCACAAAGCACAATTTCACATCATTCTGGGTTCATTTGTGTGAAAACAAGGTCCAATCAGGCTGAAACGTTACAGGAAGGTAGAATCTATTGAGTTGTAAGTGATCTGAACGTTTCATGATGATAGCATTTCCTAAGGGGGTCAAACCATGTCCCAAAGGTCACCGGGCCTGGTGTCACTTTAAAGAAGTAGTCCAGTTACACATTTGTGGGCTTATAACTTGGCTTCTGAATGTCCTAGAGAGGTTAGGTTTGTTTTAGTGTACTCCAATCAACAGGCCCTACAACCACAAAAAGGAATGGAGTCATTAGCACATATGGTTTGTAAATGGCACCCAGAATTATGTTGCACGAAGCACAATTTCACATCATTCTGGGTTCATTTGTGTGAAAACAAGGTCCAATCAGACTGAAACTTTACAGGAAGGTAGAATCTACTGAGTTGTAAGTGATCTGAACGTTTCATGATGATAGCAATTTCCTAAGGGGGTCAAACCATGTCCCAAAGGTCACCGGGCCTGGTGTCACTTTAAAGAAGTAGTCAAGTTACACCTTTGTGGGCTTATAACTTGGCTTCTGAATGTCCTAGAGAGGTTAGGTTTGTTTTAGTGTACTCCAATCAACAGCCCCTACAACCACAAAAAGGAATGGAGTCATTAGCACATATGGTTTGTAAATGGCACCCAGAATTATGTTGCACGAAGCACAATTTCACATCATTCTGGGTTCATTTGTGTGAAAACAAGGTCCAATCAGACTGAAACGTTACAGGAAGGTAGAATCTATTGAGTTGTAAGTGATCTGAACGTTTCATGATGATAGCACTTTCCTAAGGGGGTCAAACCATGTCCCAAAGGTCACCGGATCTGGTGTCAATTTAAAGAAGTAGTCCAGTTACACATTTGTGGGCTTATAACTTGGCTTCTGAATGTCCTAGAGAGATCAGGTTTGTTTTAGTATACTCCAGTCAACAGCCCCTACAACCACAAAAAGGAATGGAGTCATTAGCACTTATGGTTTGTAAATGGCACCCAGAATTATGTTGCACGAAGCACAATTTCACATCATTCTGGGTTCATTTGTGTGAAAACAAGGTCCAATCAGGCTGAAACCTTACAGGAAGGTAGAATCTATTGAGTTGTAAGTGATCTGAACGTTTCATGATGATAGCACTTTCCTAAGGGGGTCAAACCATATCCCAAAGGTCACCGGATCTGGTGTCAATTTAAAGAAGTAGTCCAGTTACACATTTGTGGGCTTATAACTTGGCTTCTGAATGTCTAGTGAGATCAGGTTTGTTTTAATGTACTCCAATCACAGCCCCTACAACCACAAAAAGGAATGGAGTCATTAGCACTTATGGTTTGTAAATGGCACCCAGAATTATGTTGCACGAAGCACAATTTCACATCATTCTGGGTCCATTTGTGTGAAAACAAGGTCCAATCAGGCTGAAACGCTTCAAGAAGGTAGAATCCATTGAGTTGTAAGTGATCTGAACGTTTCATGATGATCGCACATTCCTATAGGGGGTCAAACCATGTCCCAAAGGTCACCGGGCCTTGTGTCACTTTAAAGAAGTAGTCCAGTTACACCTTTGAGGGCTTATAACTTGGCTTCTGAATGTCCTAGAGAGATCAGGTTTGTTTTAGTGTACTCCAATCAACAGCCCCTACAACCTCAAAAAGGAATGGAGTCATTAGCACTTATGGTTTTTAAATGGCACCCAGAATTATGTTGCACGAAGCACAATTTCACATCATTCTGGGTTCATTTGTGTGAAAACAAGGTCCAATCAGGCTGAAACCTTACAGGAAGGTAGAATCTATTGAGTTGTAAGTGATCTGAACGTTTCATGATGATAGCACTTTCCTAAGGGGGTCAAACCATGTCCAAAAGGTCACCGGATCTGGTGTCAATTTAAAGAAGTAGTCCAGTTACACATTTGTGGGCTTATAACTTGGCTTCTGAATGTCCTAGTGAGATCAGGTTTGTTTTAATGTACTCCAATCAACAGCCCCTACAACCACAAAAAGGAATGGAGTCATTAGCACTTATGGTTTGTAAATGGCACCCAGAATTATGTTGCACGAAGCACAATTTCACATCATTCTGGGTCCATTTGTGTGAAAACAAGGTCCAATCAGGCTGAAACGCTACAAGAAGGTATAATCTATTGAGTTGTAAGTGATCTGAACGTTTCATGATGATCGCACATTCCTATAGGGGGTCAAACCATGTCCCAAAGGTCACCGGGCCTGGTGTCACTTTAAAGAAGTAGTCCAGTTACACATTTGTGGGCTTATAACTTGGCTTCTGAATGTCCTAGAGAGATCAGGTTTGTTTTAGTGTACTCCAATCAACAGCCCCTACAACCACAAAAAGGAATGGAGTCATTAGCACTTATGGTTTGTAAATGGCACCCAGAATTATGTTGCACGAAGCACAATTTCACATCATTCTGGGTCCATTTGTGTTAAAACAAGGTCCAATCAGGCTGAAACGTTACAGGAAGGTAGAATCTATTGAGTTGTAAGTGATCTGAACGTTTCATGATGATCGCACATTCCTAAGGGGGTCAAACCATGTCCCATATGTCACCGGATCTGGTGTCAATTTAAAGAAGTAGTCCAGTTACACATTTGTGGGCTTATAACTTGGCTTCTGAATGTCTAGTGAGATCAGGTTTGTTTTAATGTACTCCAATCAACAGCCCCTACAACCACAAAAAGGAATGGAGTCATTAGCACTTATGGTTTGTAAATGGCACCCAGAATTATGTTGCACGAAGCACAATTTCACAACATTCTGGGTCCATTTGTGTGAAAACAAGGTCCAATCAGGCTGAAACGCTACAAGAAAGTAGAATCCATTGAGTTGTAAGTGATCTGAACGTTTCATGATGATCGCACATTCCTATAGGGGGTCAAACCATGTCCCAAAGGTCACCGGGCCTTGTGTCACTTTAAAGAAGTAGTCCAGTTACACTTTGAGGGCTTATAACTTGGCTTCTGAATGTCCTAGAGAGATCAGGTTTGTTTTAATGTACTCCAATCAACAGCCCCTACAACCTCAAAAAGGAATGGAGTCATTAGCACTTATGGTTTTTAAATGGCACCCAGAATTATGTTGCACGAAGCACAATTTCACATCATTCTGGGTTCATTTGTGTGAAAACAAGGTCCAATCAGGCTGAAATGTTACAAGAAGGTAGAATCTATTGAGTTGTAAGTGATCTGAACGTTTCATGATGATAGCACTTTCCTAAGGGGGTCAAACCATGTCCCAAAGGTCACTGGATCTGGTGTCAATTTAAAGAAGTAGTCCAGTTACACCTTTGTGGGCTTATAACTTGGCTTCTGAATGTCTTAGAGAGATCAGGTTTGTTTTAGTATACTCCAATCAACAGCCCCTACAACCACAAAAAGTAATGGAGTCATTAGCACTTATGGTTTTTAAATGGCACCCAGAATTATGTTGCACGAAGCACAATTTCACATCATTCTGGGTTCATTTGTGTGAAAACAAGGTCCAATCAGGCTGAAACGTTACAGGAAGGTAGATTCTATTGAGTTGTAAGTGATCTGAACATTTCATGATGATAGGACTTTCCTAAGGGGGTCAAACCATGTCCCAAAGGTCACCGGATCTGGTGTCAATTTAAAGAAGTAGTCCAGTTACACATTTGTGGGCTTATAACTTGGCTTCTGAATGTCCTAGAGAGATCAGGTTTGTTTTAGTGTACTCCAATCAACAGCCCCTACAACCACAAAAAGGAATGGAGTCATTAGCACTTAAGGTTTGTAAATGGCACCCAGAATTATGTTGCACGGAGCACAATTTCACATCATTCTGGGTTCATTAGTGTGAAAACAAGGTTCAATCAGGCTGAAACGTTACAGGAAGGTAGAATCTATTGAGTTGTAAGTTATCTGAACGTTTCATCATGATAGCACTTTCCTAAGGGGGTCAAACCATGTCCCAAAGGTCACCGGATCTGGTGTCAATTTAAAGAAGTAGTCCAGTTACACATTTGTGGGCTTATAACTTGGCTTCTGAATGTCCTAGAGAGATCAGGTTTGTTTTAATGTACTCCAATAAACTGCCCCTACAACCACAAAAAGGAATGGAGTCATTAGCACTTATGGTTTGTAAATGGCACCCAGAATTATGTTGCACGAAGCACAATTTCCCATCATTCTGGGTCCATTTGTGTGAATACAAGGTCCAATCAGGCTGAAACGTTACAAGAAGGTAGACTCTATTGAGTTGTAAGTGATCTGAACGTTTCATGATGATCGCACATTCCTATAGGGGGTCAAACCATGTCACAAAGGTCACCGGGCCTAGTGTCACTTTAAAGAAGTAGTCCAGTTACACATTTGTGGGCTTATAACTTGGCTTCTGAATGTTCTAGAGAGATCAGATTTGTTTTAGTGTACTCCAATCAACAGCCCCTACAACCACAAAAAGGAATGGAGTCATTAGCACTTATGGTTTGTAAATGGCACCCAGAATTATGTTGCACGAAGCACAATTTCACTTCATTCTGGGTCCATTTGTGTGAAAACAAGGTCCAATCAGGCTGAAACGTTACAGGAAGGTAGAATCTATTGAGTTGTAAGTGATCTGAACGTTTCATGATGATAGCACTTTCCTAAGGGGGTCAAACCATGTCCCAAAGGTCACCGGGCCTGGTGTCACTTTAAAGAAGTAGTCCAGTTACACCTTTGTGGGCTTATAACTTGGCTTCTGAATGGCCTAGAGAGGTTAGGTTTGTTTTAGTGTACTCCAATCAACAGCCCCTACAACCACAAAAAGGAATGGAGTCATTAGCACTTATGGTTTGTAAATGGCACCCAGAATTATGTTGCACGAAGCACAATTTCACTTCATTCTGGGTCCATTTGTGTGAAAACAAGGTCCAATCAGGCTGAAACGTTACAGGAAGGTAGAATCTATTGAGTTGTAAGTGATCTGAACGTTTCATGATGATAGCACTTTCCTAAGGGGGTCAAACCATGTCCCAAAGGTCACCGGGCCTGGTGTCACTTTAAAGAAGTAGTCCAGTTACACATTTGTGGGCTTATAACTTGGCTTCTGAATGTCCTAGAGAGGTTAGGTTTGTTTTAGTGTACTCCAATCAACAGCCCCTACAACCACAAAAAGGAATGGAGTCATTAGCACATATGGTTTGTAAATGGCACCCAGAATTATGGTGCACGAAGCACAATTTCACATCATTCTGGGTTCATTTGTGTGAAAACAAGGTCCAATCAGACTGAAACGTTACAGGAAGGTAGAATCTATTGAGTTGTAAGTGATCTGAACGTTTCATGATGATAGCACTTTCCTAAGGGGGTCAAACCATGTCCCAAAGGTCACCGGGCCTGGTGTCACTTTAAAGAAGTAGTCCAGTTACACCTTTGTGGGCTCATAACTTGGCTTCTGAATGTCCTAGAGAGGTTAGGTTTGTTTTAGTGTACTCCAATCAACAGCCCCTACAACCACAAAAAGGAATGGAGTCATTAGCACATATGGTTTGTAAATGGCACCCAGAATTATGTTGCACGAAGCACAATTTCACATCATTCTGGGTTCATTTGTGTGAAAACAAGGTCCAATCAGACTGAAACGTTACAGGAAGGTAGAATCTATTGAGTTGTAAGTGATCTGAACGTTTCATGATGATAGCGCTTTCCTAAGGGGGTCAAACCATGTCCCAAAGGTCACCGGATCTGGTGTCAATTTAAAGAAGTAGTCCAGTTACACATTTGTGGGCTTATAACTTGGCTTCTGAATGTCCTAGAGAGATCAGGTTTGTTTTAGTATACTCCAGTCAACAGCCCCTACAACCACAAAAAGTAATGGAGTCATTAGCACTTATGGTTTGTAAAAGGCACCCAGAATTATGTTGCATGAAGCACAATTTCACATCATTCTGGGTCCATTTGTGTGAAAACAAGGTCCAATCAGGCTGAAACGTTACAAGAAGGTAGAATCTATTGAGTTGTAAGTGATCTGAACGTTTCAAGATGATCGCATTTTTCTAAGGGGGTCAAACCATGTCCCAAAGGTCACCGGATCTGGAGTCAATTTAAAGAAGTAGTCCAGTTACACATTTGTGGGCTTATAACTTGGCTTCTGAATGTCCTAGAGAGATCAGGTTTTTTTTTAGTATACTCCAATCAACAGCCCCTACAACCACAAAAAGGAATGGAGTCATTAGCACTCATGGTTTTTAAATGGCACCCAGAATTATGTTGCACGAAGCACAATTTCACATCATTCTGGGTCCATTTGTGTGAAAACAAGGTCCAATCAGGCTGAAACGTTACAGAAAGGTAGAATCTATTGAGTTGTAAGTGATCTGAACGTTTCATGATGATAGCACATTCCTAAGGGGGTCAAACCATGTCCCAAAGGTCACCGGATCTGGTGTCAATTTAAAGAAGTAGTCCAGTTACACATTTGTGGGCTTATAACTTGGCTTCTGAATGTCCTAGAGAGATCAGGTTTGTTTTAGTATACTCCAGTCATCAGCCCCTACAACCACAAAAAGTAATGGAGTCATTAGCACTTATGGTTTGTAAAAGGCACCCAGAATTATGTTGCATGAAGCACAATTTCACATCATTCTGGGTCCATTTGTGTGAAAACAAGGTCCAATCAGGCTGAAACGTTACAAGAAGGTAGAATCTATTGAGTTGTAAGTGATCTGAACGTTTCAAGATGATCGCATTTTTCTAAGGGGGTCAAACCATGTCCCAAAGGTCACCGGATCTGGAGTCAATTTAAAGAAGTAGTCCAGTTACACATTTGTGGGCTTATAACTTGGCTTCTGAATGTCCTAGAGAGATCAGGTTTTTTTTAGTATACTCCAATCAACAGCCCCTACAACCACAAAAAGGAATGGAGTCATTAGCACTTATGGTTTTTAAATGGCACCCAGAATTATGTTGCACGAAGCACAATTTCACATCATTCTGGGTCCATTTGTGTGAAAACAAGGTCCAATCAGGCTGAAACGTTACAGAAAGGTAGAATCTATTGAGTTGTAAGTGATCTGAACGTTTCATGATGATAGCACATTCCTATAGGGGGTCAATCCATGTCCCAAAGGTCACCGGATCTGGTGTCAATTTAAAGAAGTAGTCCAGTTACACATTTGTGGGCTTATAACCTGGCTTCTGAATGTCCTAGAGAGATCAGGTTTGTTTTAGTATACTCCAATTAACAGCCCCTACAACCATAAAAAGGAATGGAGTCATTAGCACTTATGGTTTTTAAATGGCACCCAGAATTATGTTGCACGAAGCACAATTTCACATCATTCTGGGTTCATTTGTGTGAAAACAAGGTCCAGTCAGGCTGAAACGTTACAGGAAGGTAGAATCTATTGAGTTGTAAGTGATCTGAACGTTTCATGATGATAGCACATTCCTATAGGGGGTCAAACCATGTCCCAAAGGTCACCGGATCTGGTGTCAATTTAAAGAAGCAGTCCAGTTACACATTTGTGGGCTTATAACTTGGCTTCTGAATGTCCTAGAGAGATCAGGTTTGTTTTAGTATACTCCAATCAACAGCCCCTACAACCACAAAAAGGAATGGAGTCATTAGCACTTATGGTTTGTAAATGGCACCCAGAATTATGTTGCAAGAAGCACAATTTCACATCATTCTGGGTCCATTTGTGTGAAAACAAGGTCCAATCAGGCTGAAACGTCACAAGAAGGTAGAATCTATTGAGTTGTAAGTGATCTGAACGTTTCAAGATGATCGCACTTTCCTAAGGGGGTCAAACCATGTCCCAAAGGTCACCGGATCTGGTGTTTCTTTAAAGAAGTTGTCAAGGTACATATTTGTGGGCTTATAACTTGGCTTCTGAATATCCTAGAGAGGTCAGGTTTGTTTTAGAGTACTCCAATTAACAGCCCCCATTATCCCAAAAAGGAATGGAGTCATTAGCACTTATGGTTTTTAAATGGCACCCAGAATTATGTTGCACAAAGCACAATTTCACATCATTCTGGGTTCATTTGTGTGAAAACAAGGTCCAATCAGGCTGAAACGTTACAGGAAGGTAGAATCTATTGAGTTGTAAGTGATCTGAACGTTTCATGATGATAGCATTTCCTAAGGGGGTCAAACCATGTCCCAAAGGTCACCGGGCCTGGTGTCACTTTAAAGAAGTAGTCCAGTTACACATTTGTGGGCTTATAACTTGGCTTCTGAATGTCCTAGAGAGGTTAGGTTTGTTTTAGTGTACTCCAATCAACAGCCCCTACAACCACAAAAAGGAATGGAGTCATTAGCACATATGGTTTGTAAATGGCACCCAGAATTATGTTGCACGAAGCACAATTTCACATCATTCTGGGTTCATTTGTGTGAAAACAAGGTCCAATCAGACTGAAACTTTACAGGAAGGTAGAATCTACTGAGTTGTAAGTGATCTGAACGTTTCATGATGATAGCAATTTCCTAAGGGGGTCAAACCATGTCCCAAAGGTCACCGGGCCTGGTGTCACTTTAAAGAAGTAGTCAAGTTACACCTTTGTGGGCTTATAACTTGGCTTCTGAATGTCCTAGAGAGGTTAGGTTTGTTTTAGTGTACTCCAATCAACAGCCCCTACAACCACAAAAAGGAATGGAGTCATTAGCACATATGGTTTGTAAATGGCACCCAGAATTATGTTGCACGAAGCACAATTTCACATCATTCTGGGTTCATTTGTGTGAAAACAAGGTCCAATCAGACTGAAACGTTACAGGAAGGTAGAATCTATTGAGTTGTAAGTGATCTGAACGTTTCATGATGATAGCACTTTCCTAAGGGGGTCAAACCATGTCCCAAAGGTCACCGGATCTGGTGTCAATTTAAAGAAGTAGTCCAGTTACACATTTGTGGGCTTATAACTTGGCTTCTGAATGTCCTAGAGAGATCAGGTTTGTTTTAGTATACTCCAGTCAACAGCCCCTACAACCACAAAAAGTAATGGAGTCATTAGCACTTATGGTTTGTAAAAGGCACAGAGAATTATGTTGCACGAAGCACAATTTCACATCATTCTGGGTCCATTTGTGTGAAAACAAGGTCCAATCAGGCTGAAACGTTACAAGAAGGTAGAATCTATTGAGTTGTAAGTGATCTGAACGTTTCAAGATGATCGCATTTTTCTAAGGGGGTCAAACCATGTCCCAAAGGTCACCGGATCTGGAGTCAATTTAAAGAAGTAGTCCAGTTACACATTTGTGGGCTTATAACTTGGCTTCTGAATGTCCTAGAGAGATCAGGTTTGTTTTAGTATACTCCAATCAACAGCCCCTACAACCACAAAAAGGAATGGAGTCATTAGCACTTATGGTTTTTAAATGGCACCCAGAATTATGTTGCACGAAGCACAATTTCACATCATTCTGGGTCCATTTGTGTGAAAACAAGGTCCAATCAGGCTGAAACGTTACAGAAAGGTAGAATCTATTGAGTTGTAAGTGATCTGAACGTTTCATGATGATAGCACATTCCTATAGGGGGTCAAACCATGTCCCAAAGGTCACCGGATCTGGTGTCAATTTAAAGAAGTAGTCCAGTTACACATTTGTGGGCTTATAACTTGGCTTCTGAATGTCCTAGAGAGATCAGGTTTGTTTTAGTATACTCCAATCAACAGCCCCTACAACCACAAAAAGGAATGGAGTCATTAGCACTTATGGTTTTTAAATGGCACCCAGAATTATGTTGCACGAAGCACAATTTCACATCATTCTGGGTTCATTTGTGTGAAAACAAGGTCCAGTCAGGCTGAAACGTTACAGGAAGGTAGAATCTATTGAGTTGTAAGTGATCTGAACGTTTCATGATGATAGCACATTCCTATAGGGGGTCAAACCATGTCCCAAAGGTCACCGGATCTGGTGTCAATTTAAAGAAGCAGTCCAGTTACACATTTGTGGGCTTATAACTTGGCTTCTGAATGTCCTAGAGAGATCAGGTTTGTTTTAGTATACTCCAATCAACAGCCCCTACAACCACAAAAAGGAATGGAGTCATTAGCACTTATGGTTTGTAAATGGCACCCAGAATTATGTTGCACGAAGCACAATTTCACATCATTCTGGGTCCATTTGTGTGAAAACAAGGTCCAATCAGACTGAAACGTCACAAGAAGGTAGAATCTATTGAGTTGTAAGTGATCTGAACGTTTCAAGATGATCGCACTTTCCTAAGGGGGTCAAACCATGTCCCAAAGGTCACCGGATCTGGTGTTTCTTTAAAGAAGTTGTCAAGTTACATATTTGTGGGCTTATAAATTGGCTTCTGAATATCCTAGAGAGGTCAGGTTTGTTTTAGAGTACTCCAATTAACAGCCCCCATTACCCCAAAAAGGAATGGAGTCATTAGCACTTATGGTTTTTAAATGGCACCCAGAATTATGTTGCACGAAGCACAATTTCACATCATTCTGGGTTCATTTGTGTGAAAACAAGGTCCAGTCAGGCTGAAATGTGACAGGAAGGTAGAATCTATTAAGTTGTAAGTGATCTGAACGTTTCATGATGATAGCACATTCCTATAGGGGGTCAAACCATGTCCCAAAGGTCACCGGATCTGGTGTCAATTTAAAGAAGTAGTCCAGTTACACATTTGTGGGCTTATAACTTGGCTTCTGAATGTCCTAGAGAGATCAGGTTTGTTTTAGTGTACTCCAATCAACAGCCCCTACAACCACAAAAAGGAATGGAGTCATTAGCACTTATGGTTTGTAAATGGCACCCAGAATTATGTTGCACGAAGCACAATTTCACATCATTCTGGGTCCATTTGTGTGAAAACAAGGTCCAATCAGGCTGAAATGTCACAAGAAGGTAGAATCTATTGAGTTGTAAGTGATCTGAACGTTTCAAGATGATCGCACTTTCCTAAGGGGGTCAAACCATGTCCCAAAGGTCACCGGATCTGGTGTCACTTTAAAGAAGTTGTCCAGTTACACATTTGTGGGCTTATAACTTGGCTTCTGAATATCCTAGAGAGGTCAGGTTTGTTTAAGAGTACTCCAATTAACAGCCCCCATTAACCCAAAAAGGAATGGAGTCATTAGCACTTATGGTTTTTAAATGGCACCCAGAATTATGTTGCACGAAGCACAATTTCACATCATTCTGGGTTCATTTGTGTGAAAACAAGGTCCAATCAGGCTGAAACGTTACAGGAAGGTAGAATCTATTGAGTTGTAAGTGATCTGAACGTTTCATGATGATAGCACTTTCCTAAGGGGGTCAAACCATGTCCCAAATGTCACCAGATCTGGTGTCAATTTAAAGAAGTAGTCCAGGTACACATCTGTGGGCTTATAACTTGGCTTCTGAATGTCCTAGAGAGGTCAGGTTTGTTTTAGTGTACTCCAATCAACAGCCCCTACAACCACAAAAAGGAATGGAGTCATTAGCACTTATGGTTTGTAAATGGCACCCAGAATTATGTTGCACGAAGCACAATTTCACATCATTCTGGGTCCATTTGTGTGAAAACAAGGTCCAATCAGGCTGAAACGTTACAGGAAGGTAGAATCTATTGGGTTGTAAGTGATCTGAACGTTTCATGATGATAGCACATTCCTATAGGGGGTCAAACCATGTCCCAAAGGTCACCGGATCTGGTGTCAATTTAAAGAAGTAGTCCAGTTACACATTTGTGGGCTTATAACTTGGCTTCTGAATGTCCTAGAGAGATCAGGTTTGTTTTAGTATACTCCAATCAACAGCCCCTACAACCACAAAAAGGAATGGAGTCATTAGCACTCATGGTTTTTAAATGGCACCCAGAATTATGTTGCACGAAGCACAATTTCACATCATTCTGGGTTCATTTGTGTTAAAACAAGGTCCAGTCAGGCTGAAATGTTACAGGAAGGTAGAATCTATTGAGTTGTAAGTGATCTGAACGTTTCATGATGATCGCACATTCCTATAAGGGGTCAAACCATGTCCCAAAGGTCACCGGATCTGGTGTCAATTTAAAGAAGTAGTCCAGTTACACCTTTGTGGGCTTATAACTTGGCTTCTGAATGGCCTAGAGAGGTTAGGTTTGTTTTAGTGTACTCCAATCAACAGCCCCTACAACCACAAAAAGGAATGGAGTCATTAGCACTAATGGTTTGTAAACGGCACCCAGCATTATGTTGCACGAAGCACAATTTCACATCATTCTGGGTTAGTTTGTGTGAAAACAAGGTCCAATCAGGCTGAAATGTTACAAGAAGGTAGAATCTATTGAGTTGTAAGTGATCTGAACGTTTCATGATGATAGCACTTTCCTAAGGGGGTCAAACCATGTCCCAAAGGTCACCGGATCTGGTGTCAATTTAAAGAAGTAGTCCAGTTACACTTTTGTGGGCTTATAACTTGGCTTCTGAATGTCCTAGAGAGGTTAGGTTTGTTTTAGTGTACTCCAATCAACAGCCCCTACAACCCAAAAAAAGGAATGGAGTCATTGGCACTTATGGTTTTTAAATGGCACCCAGAATTATGTTGCACGAAGCACAATTTCAAATCATTCTGGGTTCATTTGTGTGAAAACAAGGTCCAATCAGGCTGAAACGTTACAGGAAGGTAGAATCTATTGAGTTGTAAGTGATCTGAACGTTTCATGATGATAGCACTTTCCTAAGGGGGTCAAACCATGTCCCAAAGGTCACCGGATCTGGTGTCACTTTAAAGAAGTAGTCCAGTTACACATTTGTGGGCTTATAACTTGGCTTCTGAATGTCCTAGAGAGATCAGGTTTGTTTTAGTGTACTCCAATCAACAGCCCCTACAACCACAAAAAGGGATGGAGTCATTAGCACTTATGGTTTGTAAATGGCACCCAGAATTATGTTGCACGAAGCACAATTTCACATCATTCTGGGTCCATTTGTGTGAAAACAAGGTCCAATCAGGCTGAAACGTTACAAGAAGGTAGAATCTATTGAGTTGTAAGTGATCTGAACGTTTCATGATGATCGCACATTCCTATAGGGGGTCAAACCATGTCCCAAAGGTCACCGGGCCTGGTGTCACTTTAAAGAAGTAGTCCAGTTACACCTTTGTGGGCTTATAACTTGGCTTCTGAATATCCTAAAGAGGTCAGGTTTGTTTTAGTGTACTCCAATCAACAGCCCCTACAACCACAAAAAGGAATGGAGTCATTAGCACTTATGGTTTGTAAATGGCACCCAGAATTATGTTGCACGAAGCACAATTTCACATCATTCTGGGTTCATTTGTGTGAAAACAAGGTCCAATCAGGCTGAAACGTTACAGGAAGGTAGAATCTATTGAGTTGTAAGTGATCTGAACGTTTCATGATGATAGCACTTTCCTAAGGGGGTCAAACCATGTCCCAAAGGTCACCGGATCTGGTGTCATTTTAAAGAAGTAGTCCAGTTACACATTTGTGGGCTTATAACTTGGCTTCTGAATTTCCTAGAGAGATCAGGTTTGTTTTAGTGTACTCCAATCAACAGCCCCTACAACCACAAAAAGGAAGGGAGTCATTAGCACTTATGGTTTGTAAATGGCACCCAGAATTATGTTGCACGAAGCACAATTTCACATCATTCTGGGTCCATTTGTGTGAAAACAAGGTCCAATCAGGCTGAAACGTTACAGGAAGGTAGAATCTATTGAGTTGTAAGTGATCTGAATGTTTCATGATGATAGCACTTTCCTAAAGGGGTCAAACCATGTCCCAAAGGTCACCGGATCTGGTGTCACTTTAAAGAAGTAGTCCAGTTACACATTTGTGGGCTTATAACTTGGCTTCTGAACATCCTAGAGAGGTCAGGTTTGTTTTAGAGTACTCCAATTAACAGCCCCCATTACCCCAAAAAGGAATGTAGTCATTAGCACTTATGGTTTTTAAATGGCACCCAGAATTATGTTGCACAAAGCACAATTTCACATCATTCTGGGTTCATTTGTGTGAAAACAAGGTCCAATCAGGCTGAAACGTTACAGGAAGGTAGAATCTATTGAGTTGTAAGTGATCTGAACGTTTCATGATGATAGCACTTTCCTAAGGGGGTCAAACCATGTCCCAAAGGTCACCGGATCTGGTGTCACTTTAAAGAAGTAGTCCAGTTACACATTTGTGGGCTTATAACTTGGCTTCTGAATGTCCTAGAGAGATCAGGTTTGTTTTAGTGTACTCCAATCAACAGCCCCTACAACCACAAAAAGGGATGGAGTCATTAGCACTTATGGTTTGTAAATGGCACCCAGAATTATGTTGCACGAAGCACAATTTCACATCATTCTGGGTCCATTTGTGTGAAAACAATGTCCAATCAGGCTGAAACGTTACAAGAAGGTAGAATCTATTGAGTTGTAAGTGATCTGAACTTTTCATGATGATCGCACATTCCTATAGGGGGTCAAACCATGTCCCAAAGGTCACCGGGCCTGTTGTCACTTTAAAGAAGTAGTCCAGTTACACCTTTGTGGGCTTATAACTTGGCTTCTGAATGTCCTAGAGAGATCAGGTTTGTTTTAGTGTACTCCAATCAACAGCCCCTACAACCACAAAAAGGAATGGAGTCATTAGCACTTATGGTTTGTAAATGGCACCCAGAATTATGTTGCACGAAGCACAATTTCACATCATTCTGGGTCCATTTGTGTGAAAACAAGGTCCAATCAGGCTGAAACGTTACAAGAAGGTAGAATCTATTGAGTTGTAAGTGATTTGAACGTTTCATGATGATCGCACATTCCTATAGGGGGTCAAACCATGTCCCAAAGGTCACCGGGCCTGGTGTCACTTTAAAGAAGTAGTCCAGTTACACATTTGTGGGCTTATAACTTGGCTTCTGAATATCCTAGAGAGGTCAGGTTTGTTTTAGAGTACTCCAATTAACAGCCTCCATTACCCCAAAAAGGAATGCAGTCATTAGCACTTATGGTTTTTAAATGGCACCCAGAATTATGTTGCACAAAGCACAATTTCACATCATTCTGGGTTCATTTGTGTGAAAACAAGGTCCAATCAGGCTGAAACGTTACAAGAAGGTAGAATCTATTGAGTTGTAAGTGATCTGAACGTTTCATGATGATAGCACTTTCCTAAGGGGGTCAAACCATGTCCCAAAGGTCACCGGATCTGGTGTCACTTTAAAGAAGTAGTCCAGTTACACATTTGTGGGCTTATAACTTGGCTTCTGAATGTCCTAGAGAGATCAGGTTTGTTTTAGTGTACTCCAATCAACAGCCCCTACAACCACAAAAAGGGATGGAGTCATTAGCACTTATGGTTTGTAAATGGCACCCAGAATTATGTTGCACGAAGCACAATTTCACATCATTCTGGGTCCATTTGTGTGAAAACAAGGTCCAATCAGGCTGAAACGTTACAAGAAGGTAGAATCTATTGAGTTGTAAGTGATCTGAACGTTTCATGATGATCGCACATTCCTATAGGGGGTCAAACCATGTCCCAAAGGTCACCGGGCCTGGTGTCACTTTAAAGAAGTAGTCCAGTTACACCTTTGTGGGCTTATAACTTGGCTTCTGAATGTCCTAGAGAGATCAGGTTTGTTTTAGTGTACTCCAATCAACAGCCCCTACAACCACAAAAAGGAATGGAGTCATTAGCACTTATGGTTTGTAAATGGCACCCAGAATTATGTTGCACGAAGCACAATTTCACATCATTCTGGGTCCATTTGTGTGAAAACAAGGTCCAATCAGGCTGAAACGTTACAAGAAGGTAGAATCTATTGAGTTGTAAGTGATCTGAACGTTTCATGATGATCGCACATTCCTATAGGGGGTCAAACCATGTCCCAAAGGTCACCGGGCCTGGTGTCACTTTAAAGAAGTAGTCCAGTTACACCTTTGTGGGCTTATAACTTGGCTTCTGAATATCCTAAAGAGGTCAGGTTTGTTTTAGTGTACTCCAATCATCCGCCCGTACAACCACAAAAAGGAATGGAGTCATTAGCATTTATGGTTTGTAAATGGCACCCAGAATTATGTTGCACGAAGCACAATTTCACATCATTCTGGGTCCATTTGTGTGAAAACAAGGTCCAATCAGGCTGAAACTTTACTGGAAGGTAGAATCTATTGAGTTGTAAGTGATCTGAACGTTTCATGATGATAGCACATTCCTATAGGGGGTCAAACCATGTCCCAAATGTCACCGGATCTGGTGTCAATTTAAAGAAGTAGTCCAGTTACACATTTGTGGGCTTATAACTTGGCTTCTGAATGTCCTAGAGAGATCAGGTTTGTTTTAGTATACTCCAATCAACAGCCCCTACAACCACAAAAAGGAATGGAGTCATTAGCACTTATGGTTTGTAAATGGCACCCAGAATTATGTTGCACGAAGCACAATTTCACATCATTCTGGGTCCATTTGTGTGAAAACAGGGTCCAATCAGGCTGAAACGTTACAAGATGGTAGAATCTATTGAGTTGTAAGTGATCTGAACGTTTCAAGATGATCGCACTTTTCTAAGGGGGTCAAACCATGTCCCAAAGGTCACCGGATCTGGTGTCAATTTAAAGAAGTAGTCCAGTTAGTAGTCGAAGGATCTGTTATGGCGGTTAAAATGAAGAGTCGGAGTACCCGGCCCGGAGGGTTACCGGGGTCCCACCCTGGAGCCAGGCCTGGGGTTGGGGCCCGTGAGCGAGCGCCTGGTGGCCGGGCTTTCGTCCATGGGGCCCGGCCGGGCCCAGCCCGAACCGGATACATGGGCTCGTCCAACTGTGGACCCACCACCGGCAGGAGGAACATGAAGGGTCCGGTGCAATGCGAATAGGGTGGCAGACCAAGGCGGGAGCCTTGGCGGTCCAATCCCCGGACAAGAAAACTAGTTTTTGGGACATGGAACGTCACCTCGCTGGCGGGGAAGGAGCCGGAGCTTGTGGCAGAGGTTGAGCGGTACCGGCTAGATATAGTCGGACTCACCTCGACACATTGCATTGGCTCTGGAACCCGAGACCTGGAGAGGGGTTGGACACTCTACTTTGCTGGAGTTGCTCCGGGTGAGAGGCGGAGGGCTGGGGTTGGCTTTTTGTTAGCCCCGAGACTCTCTGCCTGTGTGTTGGGGTTTACCCCGGGGGACAAGAGGGTAGCTTCATTGCGCCTTCGGGTCGGGGAACGGGTCCTGACTGTTGTTTGTGCTTATGGGCCAAATATCAGTTCAGAGTACCCACCCTTTTTGGAGTCCCTGGGACGAGTGCTAGATAGTGCTCCATCAGGGGACTCCATTGTCCTGCTGGGGGACTTCAATGCTCACGTGGGCAATGACAGCTTGACCTGGAGGGGTGTGATTGGGAGGAACGGCCCACCTAATCTGAACTCGAGCGGTGTTTTGTTATTGGACTTCTGTGCAAGCCGCAGTTTGGCCATAACGAACACCATGTTCGAACATAAGGATGCCCACCGGTACACTTGGTACCAGGGCAACCTAGGTCACAGGTCGATGATAGATTTTGTAGTCGTATCATCTGACCTGCGGCCGTATGTTTTGGACACCCGAGTGAAGAGAGGGGCGGAGCTGTCAACTGATCACCACCTGGTGGTGAGTTGGATCAGATGGCAAGGGAACATGCCGCGTAGACCTGGCAGACCCAAACGCATAGTGAGGGTCTGCTGGGAACGCCTGGCAGAAGAACCTGTCAAGACGGTCTTCAACTCCCACCTCCGGCAGAGCTTTGACCACGTCCCGAGAGCAGTGGGGGACATTGAGTCCGAGTGGGCCTTGTTCCACTCTGTGATTGTCGAGGCGGCTGTTGCTAGCTGTGGTCGTAAGGTGGCCGGTGCCAGTCGTGGTGGCAACCCCCGTACCCGCTGGTGGACACCAGAGGTTCGGGGAGCCGTCAAGCTGAAGAAGGAGGCCTACAGGGCAAGGCTGGTCAGTGGGTCTCCGGAGGCAGCAGACAGGTACCGGATAGCCAAGCAGGGTGCAGCAGTGGCAGTTGCCGAGGCAAAATCTCGGGCGTGGGAGGAGTTTGGTGAGGCCATGGAGAAAGACTATCGATCGGCTCCAAAGAGGTTCTGGCAAACTGTCCGGCGCCTCAGGAGAGGAAGGCAGCAACTCGCTCACACTGTTTATAGTGGGGACGGGGAGCTGCTGACGTCAACTGAGGCTATAGTCGGACGGTGGAAGGAATACTTTGAGGAGCTCCTCAATCCCACCAATGCGCATTCCGAGGAAGAATCAGAGCTGGGAGGCCTGGGGATGGACTGTCCGATCTCGGGGGCAGAAGTTGCTGAGGTAGTCAAACAACTACACAGCGGCGGAGCCCCGGGGGCGGATGAGGTTCGTCCTGGGTATCTCAAGGCTATGGATGTTGTAGGGCTGTCATGGTTGACACGTCTCTACAACATTGCGTGGTCATCGGGGGCAGTACCTAGGGAGTGGCAGACCGGGGTGGTGGTCCCCATCTTTAAGAAGGGTGACCTGAGGGTGTGTTCCAACTATAGGGGGATCACACTCCTCAGCCTCCCTGGAAAGGTCTACTCCAAGGTACTGGAGAGGAGGGTCCGATCGATAGTTGAATCTCAGATAGAGTAGGAGCAATGTGGTTTTCGTCCTGGCCGTGGAACTGTGGACCAGCTCTATACCCTTGCAAGGGTGATGGAGGGGGCATGGGAGTTTGCCCAACCAATCCACGTGTGCTTTGTGGATTTGGAGAAGGCTTATGACCGTGTCCCCAGTGGCACCCTGTGGGGGACGCTCCAGGAGTATGGGGTGGGTGGCTTTCTGTTAAGGGCCATTCAGTCCCTTTACCAGAGGAGCGTGAGTTTGGTCCGCATAGCCGATAGTAAGTCGGACCTGTTCCCAGTGAGGGTTGGACTCCGCAAGGGCTGCCCTTTGTCACCGGTTCTGTTCATCACTTTTATGGACAGAATTTCTAGACGCAGCCGTGGTGTGGAGTGTGTCGAGTTTGGTGGCAGGAGAATCTCGTCTCTGCTTTTTGCGGATGATGTGGTCCTCCTAGCTTCATCCAGCTCTGACCTTCAGCTCTTGCTGGGTAGGTTCGCGGCCGAATGTGAAGCGGCTGGGATGAGGATCAGCACCTCCAAATCTGAGACCATGGTTCTCGACCGGAAAAGGGTGGCTTGCCACCTCCGGGTTGGGGGAGAGGTCCTACCTCAAGTGGAGGAGTTTAAGTATCTCGGGGTCTTGTTCACGAGTGAGGGTAGGAGGGATCGGGAGATCGACAGGCGGATTGGTTCGGCGTCTGCAGTGATGCGGACGCTGAGCCAATCTGTCGTGGGGAAGAGGGAGCTGAGCCAGAAAGCCAGGCTCTCGATTTAACAGTCGATCTACGTCCCAATCCTCACCTATGGTCATGAGCTTTGGGTAATGACCGAAAGAACGAGATTGCGGATACAAGCGGCCGAAATGAGTTTCCTCCGTAGGGTGGCCGGGCTCAGCCTTAGAGATAGGGTGAGGAGCTCGGACATTCGGGAGGGACTCGGAGTAGAACCGCTGCTCCTCCGGATCGAGAGGAGCCAGTTGAGGTGGTTTGGGCATCTGGTCAGGATGCCTCCTGGACGCCTCCCCGGGGAGGTGTTTCGGGCATGTCCTGCCGGCAGAAGGCCCCCGGGTTGACCCAGGACACGTTGGAGAGGTTACATCTCCAATCTGGTCCGGGAACGCCTTGGGGTCCTGCCGGAGGAGCTGGTGGACAAGGCCGGGGAGAGGACGGCCTGGAGCTCCCTAGTTGGGATGCTGCCCCCGCGAACCGGACCCGGATAAGCGGAGGAAGACGACAACGACGACGAGTCCAGTTACACCTTTGTGGGCTTATAACTTGGCTTCTGAATATCCTAGAGAGGTCAGGTTTGTTTTAGAGTACTCCAAATAACAGCCCCCATTACCACAAAAAGGAATGGAGTCATTAGCACTTATGGTTTTTAAATGGCACCCAGAATTATGTTGCACGAAGCACAATTTCACATCATTCTGGGTTCATTTGTGTGAAAACAAGGTCCAATCAGGCTGAAACGTTACAGGAAGGTAGAATCTATTGAGTTGTAAGTGATCTGAACGTTTCATGATGATAGCACTTTCCTAAGGGGGTCAAACCATGTCCCAAAGGTCACCGGATCTGGTGTCAATTTAAAGAAGTAGTCCAGTTACACATTTGTGGGCTTATAACTTGGCTTCTGAATTTCCTAGAGAGATCAGGGTTGTTTTAGTGTACTCCAATCAACAGCCCCTAGTACCACAAAAAGGAAGGGAGTAATTAGCACTTATGGTTTGTAAATGGCACCCAGAATTATGTTGCACGAAGCATAATTTCACATCATTCTGGGTCCATTTGTGTGAAAACAAGGTCCAATCAGGCTGAAACGTTACAAGAAGGTTGAATCTATTGAGTTGTAAGTGATCTGAACGTTTCATGATGATCGCACATTCCTATAGGGGGTCAAACCATGTCCCAAAGGTCACCGGGCCTGGTGTCACTTTAAAGAAGTAGTCCAGTTACACCTTTGTGGGCTTATAACTTGGCTTCTGAATGTCCTAAAGAGGTCAGGTTTGTTTTAATGTACTCCAATCAACAGCCCCTACAACCACAAAAAGTAATGGAGTCATTAGCACTTATGGTTTGTAAATGGCACCCAGAATTATGTTGCACGAAGCACAATTTCACATCATTCTGGGTCCATTTGTGTGAAAACAAGGTCCAATCAGGCTGAAACGTTACAAGAAGGTAGAATCTATTGATTTGTAAGTGATCTGAACGTTTCATGATGATCGCACATTCCTCTAGGGGGTCAAACCATGTCCCAAAGGTCACCGGGCCTGGTGTCAATTTAAAGAAGTAGTCCAGTTACAGCTTTGTGGGCTTATAACTTGGCTTCTGAATGTCCTAGAGAGATCAGGTTTGTTTTAGTATACTCCAATCAACAGCCCCTACAACCACAAAAAGGAATGGAGTCATTAGCACTTATGGTTTTTAAATAGCACCCAGAATTATGTTGCACGAAGCACAATTTCACATCATTCTGGGTTCATTTGTGTGAAAACAAGGTCCAGTCAGGCTGAAACGTTACAGGAAGGTAGAATCTATTGAGTTGTAAGTGATCTGAACGTTTCATGATGATCGCACATTCCTATAGGGGGTCAAACCATGTACCAAATGTCACCGCATCTGGTGTCAATTTAAAAAAGTAGTCCAGTTACACCTTTGTGGGCTTATAACTTGGCTTCTGAATGGCCTAGAGAGGTTAGGTTTGTTTTACTGTACTCCAATCAACAGCCCCTACAACCACAAAAAGGAATGGAGTCATTAGCACTTATGGTTTGTAAACGGCACCCAGAATTATGTTGCACGAAGCACAATTTCACATCATTCTGGGTTCATTTGTGTGAAAACAAGGTACAATCAGGTTGAAACGTTACAGGAAGGTAGAATCTATTGAGTTGTAAGTGATCTGAACGTTTCAAGATGATCGCACATTCCTATATAGGGTAAAACCATGTCCCAAAGGTCACCGGATCTGGTGTCAATTTAAAGAAGTAGCCCAGTTACACCTTTGTGGGCTTATAACTTGGCTTCTGAATGTCCTAGAGAGGTTAGGTTTGTTTTAGTGTACTGCAATCAACAGCCCCTACAACCACAAAAAGGAATGGAGTCATTAGCACTTATGGTTTGTAAATGGCACCCAGAATTATGTTGCACAAAGCACAATTTCACATCATTCTGGGTTCATTTGTGTGAAAACAAGGTCCAATCAGGCTGAAACGTTACAAGAAGGTAGAATCTATTGAGTTGTAAGTGATCTGAACGTTTCATGATGATAGCCCTTTCCTAAGGGGGTCAAACCATGTCCCAAAGGTCACTGGATCTGGTGTCAATTTAAAGAAGTAGTCCAGTTACACCTTTGTGGGCTTATAACTTGGCTTCTGAATGTCCTAGAGAGATCAGGTTTGTTTTAGTGTAGTCCAATCAACAGCCCCTACAACCACAAAAAGGAATGGAGTCATTAGCACTTATGGTTTGTAAATGGCACCCAGAATTATGTCGCACGAAGCACAATTTCACATCATTCTGGGTCTATTTGTGTGAAAACAAGGTCCAATCAGGCTGAAACGTTACAAGAAGGTAGAATCTATTGAGTTGTAAGTGATCTGAACGTTTCATGATGATCGCACATTCCTATAGGGGGTCAAACCATGTCCCAAAGGTCACTGGGCCTGGTGTCACTTTAAAGAAGTAGTCCAGTTACACCTTTGTGGGCTTATAACGTGGCTTCTGAATTTCCTAAAGAGGTCAAGTTTGTTTTAGTGTACTCCAATCAACAGCCCCTACAACCACAAAAAGGAATGGAGTCATTAGCACTTTTGGTTTGTAAATGGCACCCAGAATTATGTTGCACGAAGCACAATTTCACATCATTCTGGGTTAATTTGTGTGAAAACAAGGTCCAATCAGGCTGAAACGTTACAGGAAGGTAGAATCTATTGAGTTGTAAGTGATCTGAACGTTTAATGATGATAGCACATTCCTATAGGGGGTCAAACCATGTCCCAAAGGTCACCGGATCTGGTGTCAATTTAAAGAAGTAGTCCAGTTACACATTTGTGGGCTTATAACTTGGCTTCTGAATGTCCTAGAGAGATCAGGTTTGTTTTAGTATACTCCAATCAACAGCCCCTACAACCACAAAAAGGAATGGAGTCATTAGCACTTATGGTTTGTAAATGGCACCCAGAATTATGTTGCACGAAGCACAATTTCACATCATTCTGGGTCCATTTGTGTGAAAACAAGGTCCAATCAGGCTGAAACGTTACAAGACGGTAGAATCTATTGAGTTGTAAGTGATCTGAACGTTTCAAGATGATCGCACTTTCCTAAGGGGGTCAAACCATGTCCCAAAGGTCACCGGATCTGGTGTCAATTTAAAGAAGTAGTCCAGTTACACCTTTGTGGGCTTATAACTTGGCTTCTGAATGTCCTAGAGAGATCAGGTTTGTTTTAGTATACTCCAATCAACAGCCCCTAAAACCACAAAAAGGAATGGAGTCATTAGCACTTATGGTTTTTAAATGGCACCCAGAATTATGTTGCACGAAGCACAATTTCACATTATTCTGGGTCCATTTGTGTGAAAACAAGGTCCAATCAGGCTGAAACGCTACAAGAAGGTAGAATCTATTGAGTTGTAAGTGATCTGAAAGTTTCATGATGATAGCACTTTCCTAAGGGGGTCAAACCATGTCCCAAATGTCACCGGGCCTGGTGTCACTTTAAAGAAGTAGTCCAGTTACACCTTTGTGGGTTTATAACTTGGCTTCTGAATGTCCTAGAGAGGTTAGGTTTGTTTTAGTGTACTCCAATCAAAAGCCCCTACAACCACAAAAAGGAATGGAGTCATTAGCACTTATGGTTTGTAAATGGCACCCAGAATTATGTTGCACGAAGCACAATTTCACATCATTCTGGGTTCATTTGTGTGAAAACAAGGTCCAATCAGGCTGAAACGTTACAGGAAGGTAGAATCTGTTGAGTTGTAAGTGATCTGAACGTTTCATGATGATAGCACTTTCCTAAGGGGGTCAAACCATGTCCCAAAGGTCACCGGATCTGGTGTCAATTTAAAGAAGTAGTCCAGTTACACATTTGTGGGCTTATACCTTGGCTTCTGAATGTCCTAGAGAGATCAGGTTTGTTTTAATGTACTCCAATCAACAGCCCCTACAACCACAAAAAGGAATGGAGTCATTAGCACTTATGGTTTGTAAATGGCACCCAGAATTATGTTGCACGAAGCACAATTTCACATCATTCTGGGTCCATTTGTGTGAAAACAAGGTCCAATCAGGCTGAAACGCTACAAGAAGTTAGAATCTATTGAGTTGTAAGTGATCTGAACGTTTCAAGATGATCGCACATTCCTATAGAGTGTAAAACCATGTCCCAAAGGTCACCGGATCTGGTGTCAATTTAAAGAAGTAGTCAAGTTACACCTTTGTGGGCTTATAACTTGGCTTCTGAATGTCCTAGAGAGGTTAGGTTTGTTTTAGTGTACTCCAATCAACAGCCCCTACAACCACAAAAAGGAATGGAGTCATTAGCACTTATGGTTTGTAAATGGCACCCAGAATTATGTTGCACAAAGCACAATTTCACATCATTCTGGGTTCATTTGTGTGAAAACAAGGTCCAATCAGGCTGAAACGTTACAAGAAGGTAGAATCTATTGAGTTGTAAGTGATCTGAACGTTTCATGATGATAGCCCTTTCCTAAGGGGGTCAAACCATGTCCCAAAGGTCACCGGATCTGGTGTCAATTTAAAGAAGTAGTCCAGTTACACATTTGTGGGCTTATAACTTGGCTTCTGAATGTCCTAATGAGATCAGGATTGTTTTAGTGTAGTCCAATCAACAGCCCCTACAACCACAAAAAGGAATGGAGTCATTAGCACTTATGGTTTGTAAATGGCACCCAGAATTATGTTGCACGAAGCACAATTTCACATCATTCTGGGTCCATTTGTGTGAAAACAAGGTCCAATCAGGCTGAAACGTTACAAGAAGGTAGAATCTATTGAGTTGTAAGTGATCTGAACGTTTCATGATGATCGCACATTCCTATAGGGGGTCAAACCATGTACCAAAGGTCACCGGATCTGGTGTCAATTTAAAGAAGTAGTCCAGTTACACCTTTGTGGGCTTATAACTTGGCTTCTGAATGGCCTAGAGAGGTTAGGTTTGTTTTAGTGTACTCCAATCAACAGCTCCTACAACCAAAAAAAGGAATGGAGTCATTAGCACTTATGGTTTGTAAACGGCACCCAGAATTATGTTGCACGAAGCACAATTTCACATCATTCTGGGTTCATTTGTGTGAAAACAAGGTCCAATCAGGTTGAAACGTTACAGGAAGGTAGAATCTATTGAGTTGTAAGTGATCTGAACGTTTCATGATGATAGCACTTTCCTAAGGGGGTCAAACCATGTCCCAAAGGTCACCGGATCTGGTGTCAATTTAAAGAAGTAGTCCAGTTACACATTTGTGGGCTTATACCTTGGCTTCTGAATGTCCTAGAGAGATCAGGTTTGTTTTAATGTACTCCAATCAACAGCCCCTACAACCACAAAAAGGAATGGAGTCATTAGCACTTATGGTTTGTAAATGGCACCCAGAATTATGTTGCACGAAGCACAATTTCACATCATTCTGGGTCCATTTGTGTGAAAACAAGGTCCAATCAGGCTGAAACGCTACAAGAAGGTAGAATCTATTGAGTTGTAAGTGATCTGAACGTTTCAAGATGATCGCACATTCCTATAGAGGGTACAACCATGTCCCAAAGGTCACCGGATCTGGTGTCAATTTAAAGAAGTAGCCCAGTTACACCTTTGTGGGCTTATAACTTGGCTTCTGAATGTCCTAGAGAGGTTAGGTTTGTTTTAGTGTACTCCAATCAACAGCCCCTACAACCACAAAAAGGAATGGAGTCATTAGCACTTATGGTTTGTAAATGGCACCCAGAATTATGTTGCACAAAGCACAATTTCACATCATTCTGGGTTCATTTGTGTGAAAACAAGGTCCAATCAGGCTGAACTGTTACAGGAAGGTAGAATCTATTGAGTTGTAAGTGATCTGAACGTTTCATGATGATAGCACTTTCCTAAGGGGGTCAAACCATGTCCCAAAGGTCACCGTATCTTGTGTCAATTTAAAGAAGTAGTCCAGTTACACCTTTGTGGGCTTACAACTTGGCTTCTGAATGTCCAGGAGAGATCAGGTTTGTTTTAGTGTACTCCAATCAACAGCCCCTACAACCTCAAAAAGGAATGGAGTAATTAGCACTTATGGTTTTTAAATGGCACCCAGAATTATGTTGCACGAAGCACAATTTCACATCATTCTGGGTCCATTTGTGTGAAAACAAGGTCCAATCAGGCTGAAACGTTACAAGAAGGTAGAATCTATTGAGTTGTAAGTGATCTGAACGTTTCATGATGATCGCACATTCCTATAGGGGGTCAAACCATGTACCAAAGGTCACCGGATCTGGTGTCAATTTAAAGAAGTAGTCCAGTTACACCTTTGTGGGCTTATAACTTGGCTTCTGAATGGCCTAGAGAGGTTAGGTTTGTTTTAGTGTACTCCAATCAACAGCCCCTACAACCAAAAAAAGGAATGGAGTCATTAGCACTTATGGTTTGTAAACGGCACCCAGAATTATGTTGCACGAAGCACAATTTCACATCATTCTGGGTTCATTTGTGTGAAAACAAGGTCCAATCAGGTTGAAAAGTTACAGGAAGGTAGAATCTATTGAGTTGTAAGTGATCTGAACGTTTCATGATGATAGCACTTTCCTAAGGGGGTCAAACCATGTCCCAAAGGTCACCGGATCTGGTGTCAATTTAAAGAAGTAGTCCAGTTACACATTTGTGGGCTTATACCTTGGCTTCTGAATGTCCTAGAGAGATCAGGTTTGTTTTAATGTACTCCAATCAACAGCCCCTACAACCACAAAAAGGAATGGAGTCATTAGCACTTATGGTTTGTAAATGGCACCCAGAATTATGTTGCACGAAGCACAATTTCACATCATTCTGGGTCCATTTGTGTGAAAACAAGGTCCAATCAGGCTGAAACGCTACAAGAAGGTAGAATCTATTGAGTTGTAAGTGATCTGAACGTTTCAAGATGATCGCACATTCCTATAGAGGGTACAACCATGTCCCAAAGGTCACCGGATCTGGTGTCAATTTAAAGAAGTAGCCCAGTTACACCTTTGTGGGCTTATAACTTGGCTTCTGAATGTCCTAGAGAGGTTAGGTTTGTTTTAGTGTACTCCAATCAACAGCCCCTACAACCACAAAAAGGAATGGAGTCATTAGCACTTATGGTTTGTAAATGGCACCCAGAATTATGTTGCACAAAGCACAATTTCACATCATTCTGGGTTCATTTGTGTGAAAACAAGGTCCAATCAGGCTGAACTGTTACAGGAAGGTAGAATCTATTGAGTTGTAAGTGATCTGAACGTTTCATGATGATAGCACTTTCCTAAGGGGGTCAAACCATGTCCCAAAGGTCACCGGATCTTGTGTCAATTTAAAGAAGTAGTCCAGTTACACCTTTGTGGGCTTACAACTTGGCTTCTGAATGTCCAAGAGAGATCAGGTTTGTTTTAGTGTACTCCAATCAACAGCCCCTACAACCTCAAAAAGGAATGGAGTCATTAGCACTTATGGTTTTTAAATGGCACCCAGAATTATGTTGCACGAAGCACAATTTCACATCATTCTGGGTCCATTTGTGTGAAAACAAGGTCCAATCAGGCTGAAACGTTACAAGACGGTAGAATCTATTGAGTTGTAAGTCATCTGAACGTTTCAAGATGATCGCACTTTCCTAAGGGGGTCAAACCATGTCCCAAAGGTCACCGGATCTGGTGTCAATTTAAAGAAGTAGTCCAGTTACACCTTTGTGGGCTTATAACTTGGCTTCTGAATGTCCTAGAGAGATCAGGTTTGTTTTAGTATACTCCAATCAACAGCCCCTAAAACCACAAAAAGGAATGGAGTCATTAGCACTTATGGTTTTTAAATGGCACCCAGAATTATGTTGCACGAAGCACAATTTCACATCATTCTGGGTCCATTTGTGTGAAAACAAGGTCCAATCAGGCTGAAACGCTACAAGAAGGTAGAATCTATTGAGTTGTAAGTGATCTGAAAGTTTCATGATGATAGCACTTTCCTAAGGGGGTCAAACCATGTCCCAAATGTCACCGGGCCTGGTGTCACTTTAAAGAAGTAGTCCAGTTACACCTTTGTGGGTTTATAACTTGGCTTCTGAATGTCCTAGAGAAGTTAGGTTTGTTTTAGTGTACTCCAATCAAAAGCCCCTACAACCACAAAAAGGAATGGAGTCATTAGCACTTATGGTTTGTAAATGGCACCCAGAATTATGTTGCACGAAGCACAATTTAACATCATTCTGGGTTCATTTGTGTGAAAACAAGGTCCAATCAGGCTGAAACGTTACAGGAAGGTAGAATCTGTTGAGTTGTAAGTGATCTGAACGTTTCATGATGATAGCACTTTCCTAAGGGGGTCAAACCATGTCCCAAAGGTCACCGGATCTGGTGTCAATTTAAAGAAGTAGTCCAGTTACACATTTGTGGGCTTATACCTTGGCTTCTGAATGTCCTAGAGAGATCAGGTTTGTTTTAATGTACTCCAATCAACAGCCCCTACAACCACAAAAAGGAATGGAGTCATTAGCACTTATGGTTTGTAAATGGCACCCAGAATTATGTTGCACGAAGCACAATTTCACATCATTCTGGGTCCATTTGTGTGAAAACAAGGTCCAATCAGGCTGAAACGCTACAAGAAGTTAGAATCTATTGAGTTGTAAGTGATCTGAACGTTTCAAGATGATCGCACATTCCTATAGAGTGTAAAACCATGTCCCAAAGGTCACCGGATCTGGTGTCAATTTAAAGAAGTAGTCAAGTTACACCTTTGTGGGCTTATAACTTGGCTTCTGAATGTCCTAGAGAGGTTAGGTTTGTTTTAGTGTACTCCAATCAACAGCCCCTACAACCACAAAAAGGAATGGAGTCATTAGCACTTATGGTTTGTAAATGGCACCCAGAATTATGTTGCACAAAGCACAATTTCACATCATTCTGGGTTCATTTGTGTGAAAACAAGGTCCAATCAGGCTGAAACGTTACAAGAAGGTAGAATCTATTGAGTTGTAAGTGATCTGAACGTTTCATGATGATAGCCCTTTCCTAAGGGGGTCAAACCATGTCCCAAAGGTCACCGGATCTGGTGTCAATTTAAAGAAGTAGTCCAGTTACACATTTGTGGGCTTATAACTTGGCTTCTGAATGTCCTAGAGAGATCAGGATTGTTTTAGTGTAGTCCAATCAACAGCCCCTACAACCACAAAAAGGAATGGAGTCATTAGCACTTATGGTTTGTAAATGGCACCCAGAATTATGTTGCACGAAGCACAATTTCACATCATTCTGGGTCCATTTGTGTGAAAACAAGGTCCAATCAGGCTGAAACGTTACAAGAAGGTAGAATCTATTGAGTTGTAAGTGATCTGAACGTTTCATGATGATCGCACATTCCTATAGGGGGTCAAACCATGTAACAAAGGTCACCGGATCTGGTGTCAATTTAAAGAAGTAGTCCAGTTACACCTTTGTGGGCTTATAACTTGGCTTCTGAATGGCCTAGAGAGGTTAGGTTTGTTTTAGTGTACTCCAATCAACAGCCCCTACAACCAAAAAAAGGAATGGAGTCATTAGCACTTATGGTTTGTAAACGGCACCCAGAATTATGTTGCACGAAGCACAATTTCACATCATTCTGGGTTCATTTGTGTGAAAAAAAGGTCCAATCAGGTTGAAACGTTACAGGAAGGTAGATTCTATTGAGTTGTAAGTGATCTGAACGTTTCATGATGATAGCACTTTCCTAAGGGGGTCAAACCATGTCCCAAAGGTCACCGGATCTGGTGTCAATTTAAAGAAGTAGTCCAGTTACACATTTGTGGGCTTATAACTTGGCTTCTGAATGTCCTAGAGAGATCAGGTTTGTTTTAATGTACTCCAATCAACAGCCCCTACAACCACAAAAAGGAATGGAGTCATTAGCACTTATGGTTTGTAAATGGCACCCAGAATTATGTTGCACGAAGCACAATTTCACATCATTCTGGGTCCATTTGTGTGAAAACAAGGTCCAATCAGGCTGAAACGCTACAAGAAGGTAGAATCTATTGAGTTGTAAGTGATCTGAACGTTTCAAGATGATCGCACATTCCTATAGAGGGTACAACCATGTCCCAAAGGTCACCGGATCTGGTGTCAATTTAAAGAAGTAGCCCAGTTACACCTTTGTGGGCTTATAACTTGGCTTCTGAATGTCCTAGAGAGGTTAGGTTTGTTTTAGTGTACTCCAATCAACAGCCCCTACAACCACAAAAAGGAATGGAGTCATTAGCACTTATGGTTTGTAAATGGCACCCAGAATTATGTTGCACAAAGCACAATTTCACATCATTCTGGGTTCATTTGTGTGAAAACAAGGTCAAATCAGGCTGAACTGTTACAGGAAGGTAGAATCTATTGAGTTGTAAGTGATCTGAACGTTTCATGATGATAGCACTTTCCTAAGGGGGTCAAACCATGTCCCAAAGGTCACCGGATCTTGTGTCAATTTAAAGAAGTAGTCCAGTTACACCTTTGTGGGCTTACAACTTGGCTTCTGAATGTCCAAGAGAGATCAGGTTTGTTTTAGTGTACTCCAATCAACAGCCCCTACAACCTCAAAAAGGAATGGAGTCATTAGCACTTATGGTTTTTAAATGGCACCCAGAATTATGTTGCACGAAGCACAATTTCACATCATTCTGGGTCCATTTGTGTGAAAACAAGGTCCAGTCAGGCTGAAACTTTACAAGACGGTAGAATCTATTGAGTTGTAAGTGATCTGAACGTTTCAAGATGATCGCACTTTCCTAAGGGGGTCAAACCATGTCCCAAAAGTCACCGGATCTGGTGTCAATTTAAAGAAGTAGTCCAGTTACACCTTTGTGGGCTTATAACTTGGCTTCTGAATGTCCTAGAGAGATCAGGTTTGTTTTAGTATACTCCAATCAACAGCCCCTAAAACCACAAAAAGGAATGGAGTCATTAGCACTTATGGTTTTTAAATGGCACCCAGAATTATGTTGCACGAAGCACAATTTCACATCATTCTGGGTCCATTTGTGTGAAAACAAGGTCCAGTCAGGCTGAAACGCTACAAGAAGGTAGAATCTATTGAGTTGTAAGTGATCTGAAAGTTTCATGATGATAGCACTTTCCTAAGGGGGTCAAACCATGTCCCAAATGTCACCGGGCCTGGTGTCACTTTAAAGAAGTAGTCCAGTTACACCTTTGTGGGTTTATAACTTGGCTTCTGAATGTCCTAGAGAAGTTAGGTTTGTTTTAGTGTACTCCAATCAAAAGCCCCTACAACCACAAAAAGGAATGGAGTCATTAGCACTTATGGTTTGTAAATGGCACCCAGAATTATGTTGCACGAAGCACAATTTCACATCATTCTGGGTTCATTTGTGTGAAAACAAGGTCCAATCAGGCTGAAACGTTACAGGAAGGTCGAATCTGTTGAGTTGTAAGTGATCTGAACGTTTCATGATGATAGCACTTTCCTAAGGGGGTCAAACCATGTCCCAAAGGTCACCGGATCTGGTGTCAATTTAAAGAAGTAGTCCAGTTACACATTTGTGGGCTTATACCTTGGCTTCTGAATGTCCTAGAGAGATCAGGTTTGTTTTAATGTACTCCAATCAACAGCCCCTACAACCACAAAAAGGAATGGAGTCATTAGCACTTTTGGTTTGTAAATGGCACCCAGAATTATGTTGCACGAAGCACAATTTCACATCATTCTGGGTTCATTTGTGTGAAAACAAGGTCCAATCAGGCTGAAACGTTACAGGAAGGTAGAATCTGTTGAGTTGTAAGTGATCTGAACGTTTCATGATGATAGCACTTTCCTAAGGGGGTCAAACCATGTCCCAAAGGTCACCGGATCTGGTGTCAATTTAAAGAAGTAGTCCAGTTACACCTTTGTGGGCTTATAACTTGGCTTCTGAATGTCCTAGAGAGATCAGGTTTGTTTTAGTATACTCCAATCAACAGCCCCTAAAACCACAAAAAGGAATGGAGTCATTAGCACTTATGGTTTTTAAATGGCACCCAGAATTATGTTGCACGAAGCACAATTTCACATCATTCTGGGTCCATTTGTGTGAAAACAAGGTCCAATCAGGCTGAAACGCTACAAGAAGGTAGAATCTATTGAGTTGTAAGTGATCTGAAAGTTTCATGATGATAGCACTTTCCTAAGGGGGTCAAACCATGTCCCAAATGTCACCGGGCCTGGTGTCACTTTAAAGAAGTAGTCCAGTTACACCTTTGTGGGTTTATAACTTGGCTTCTGAATGTCCTAGAGAAGTTAGGTTTGTTTTAGTGTACTCCAATCAAAAGCCCCTACGACCACAAAAAGGAATGGAGTCATTAGCACTTATGGTTTGTAAATGGCACCCAGAATTATGTTGCACGAAGCACAATTTCACATCATTCTGGGTTCATTTGTGTGAAAACAAGGTCCAATCAGGCTGAAATGTTACAGGAAGGTAGAATCTGTTGAGTTGTAAGTGATCTGAACGTTTCATGATGATAGCACATTCTTAGGGAGGTCAAACCATGTCCCAAAGGTCACCGGATCTGGTAACAATTTAAAGAAGTAGTCCAGTTACACATTTGTGGGCTTATACCTTGGCTTCTGAATGTCCTAGAGAGATCAGGTTTGTTTTAATGTACTCCAATCAACAGCCCCTACAACCACAAAAAGGAATGGAGTCATTAGCACTTTTGGTTTGTAAATGGCACCCAGAATTATGTTGCACGAAGCACAATTTCACATCATTCTGGGTTCATTTGTGTGAAAACAAGGTCCAATCAGGCTGAAACGTTACAGGAAGGTAGAATCTGTTGAGTTGTAAGTGATCTGAACGTTTCATGATGATAGCACTTTCCTAAGGGGGTCAAACCATGTCCCAAAGGTCACCGGATCTGGTGTCAATTTAAAGAAGTAGTCAAGTTACACCTTTGTGGGCTTATAACTTGGCTTCTGAATGTCCTAGAGAGGTTAGGTTTGTTTTAGTGTACTCCAATCAACAGCCCCTACAACCACAAAAAGGAATGGAGTCATTAGCACTTATGGTTTGTAAATGGCACCCAGAATTATGTTGCACAAAGCACAATTTCACATCATTCTGGGTTCATTTGTGTGAAAACAAGGTCCAATCAGGCTGAAACGTTACAAGAAAGTAGAATCTATTGAGTTGTAAGTGATCTGAACGTTTCATGATGATAGCCCTTTCCTAAGGGGGTCAAACCATGTCCCAAAGGTCACCGGATCTGGTGTCAATTTAAAGAAGTAGTCCAGTTACACATTTGTGGGCTTATAACTTGGCTTCTGAATGTCCTAGAGAGATCAGGATTGTTTTAGTGTAGTCCAATCAACAGCCCCTACAACCACAAAAAGGAATGGAGTCATTAGCACTTATGGTTTGTAAACGGCACCCAGAATTATGTTGCACGAAGCACAATTTCACATCATTCTGGGTTCATTTGTGTGAAAACAAGGTCCAATCAGGTTGAAACGTTACAGGAAGGTAGAATCTATTGAGTTGTAAGTGATCTGAACGTTTCATGATGATAGCACTTTCCTAAGGGGGTCAAACCATGTCCCAAAGGTCACCGGATCTGGTGTCAATTTAAAGAAGTAGTCCAGTTACACATTTGTGGGCTTATACCTTGGCTTCTGAATGTCCTAGAGAGATCAGGTTTGTTTTAATGTACTCCAATCAACAGCCCCTACAACCACAAAAAGGAATGGAGTCATTAGCACTTATGGTTTGTAAATGGCACCCAGAATTATGTTGCACGAAGCACAATTTCACATCATTCTGGGTCCATTTGTGTGAAAACAAGGTCCAATCAGGCTGAAACGCTACAAGAAGGTAGAATCTATTGAGTTGTAAGTGATCTGAACGTTTCAAGATGATCGCACATTCCTATAGAGGGTACAACCATGTCCCAAAGGTCACCGGATCTGGTGTCAATTTAAAAAAGTAGCCCAGTTACACCTTTGTGGGCTTATAACTTGGCTTCTGAATGTCCTAGAGAGGTTAGGTTTGTTTTAGTGTACTCCAATCAACAGCCCCTACAACTTCAAAAAGGAATGGAGTCATTAGCACTTATGGTTTGTAAATGGCACCCAGAATTATGTTGCACAAAGCACAATTTCACATCATTCTGGGTTCATTTGTGTGAAAACAAGCTCCAATCATGCTGAAATGTTACAGGAAGGTAGAATCTATTGAGTTGTAAGTGATCTGAACGTTTCATGATGATAGCACTTTCCTAAGGGGGTCAAACCATGTCCCAAAGGTCACCGGATCTGGTGTCAATTTAAGGAAATAGTCCAGTTACACATTTGTGGGCTTATAACTTGGCTTCTGAATTTCCTAGAGAGGTCAGGCTTGTTTTAGTGTACTCCAATCAACAGCCCCTACAACCACAAAAAGGAATGGAGTCATTAGCACTTATGGGTGCTATCATCATGAAACGTTCAGATCACTTACAACTCAATAGATTCTACCTTCCTGTAACGTTCCAGCCTGATTGGGCCTTGTTTTCACACAAATGAACCCAGAATGATGTGAAATTGTGCTTCGTGCAACATAATTCTGGGTGCCATTTACAAACCATAAGTGCTAATGACTCCATTCCTTTTTGTGGTTGTAGGGGCTGTTGATTGGAGAACACTAAAACAAACCTAACCTCTCTAGGACATTCAGAAGCCAAGTTATAAGCCCACAAAGGTGTATCTGGACTACTTCTTTAAAGTGACACCAGGCCCGGTAACCTTTGGGACATGGTTTAACCCCCTATAGGAATGTGCGATCAACTTGAAACGTTCAGATCACTTACAACTCAATAGATTCTACCTTCTTGTAGCGTTTCAGCCTGATTGGACCTTGTTTTCACACAAATGAACCCAGAATGATGTGAAATTGTGCTTCGTGCAACATAATTCTGGGTGCCATTTACAAACCTTAAGTGCTAATGACTCCATTCCTTTTTGTGGTTGTAGGGGCTGTTGATTGGAGTACACTAAAACAAACCTGATCTCTCTAGGACATTCAGAAGCCAAGTTATAAGCCCACAAATGTGTAACTGGACAACTTCTTTAAATTGACACCAGATCCGGTGACCTTTGGGACATGGTTTTACCCCCTTAGGAAAGAGCTATCATCATGAAACGTTCAGATCACTTACAACTCAATATATTCTACCTTCCTGTAATGTTTCAGCCTGATTGGACCTTGTTCTCACACAAATGAACCCAGAATGATGTGAAATTGTGCTTCGTGCAACATAATTCTGGGTGCCATTTACAAACCATAAGTGCTAATGACTCCATTCATTTTGTGGTTTTAGGGGCTGTTGACTGGAGTACACTAAAACAAACCTAACCTCTCTAAGACATTCAGAAGCCAAGTTATAAGCCCACAAAGGTGTAACTGGACTACTTCTTTAAATTGACACCAGATCCGGTGACCTTTGGGACATGGTTTGACCCCCTTAGGAAAGAGCTATCATCATGAAACGTTCAGATCACTTACAACTCAATAGATTCTACCTTCCTGTAGCGTTTCAGTCTGATTGGACCTTGTTTTCACACAAATGGACCCAGAATTATGTGAAATTGTGCTTCGTGCAACATAATTCTGGGTGCCATTTACAAACCAAAAGTGCTAATGACTCCATTCCTTTTTGTGGTTGTATGGGCTGTTGATTGGAGTACACTAAAACAAACCTAACCTCTCTAGAACATTCAGAAGCCAAGTTATAGGCCCACAAAGGTGTAACTGAGCTACTTCTTTAAATTGACACCAGATCCGGTGACCTTTGGGACATGGTTTTACCCTCTATAGGAATGTGCGATCATCTTGAAACGTTCAGATCACTTACAACTCAATAGATTCTACCTTCTTGTAGCGTTTCAGCCTGATTGGACCTTGTTTTCACACAAATGGACCCAGAATGATGTGAAATTGTGCTTCGTGCAACATAATTCTGGGTGCCATTTACAAACCATAAGTGCTAAAGACTCCATTCCTTTTTGTGGTTGTAGGGGCTGTTGATTGGACTACATTAAAACAAACCTGATCTCTCTAGGACATTCAGAAGCCAAGAAATAAGCCCACAAATGTGTAACTGGACTACTTCTTTAAATTGACACCAGATCCGGTGACCTTTGGGACATGGTTTGACCCCCTTAGGAAAGTGCTATCATCATGAAACGTTCAGATCACTTACAACTCAGTAGATTCTACCTTCCTGTAACTTTTCAACCTGATTGTACCTTGTTTTCACACAAATGAACCCAGAATGATGTGAAATTGTGCTTCGTGCAACATAATTCTGGGTGCCGTTTACAAACCATAAGTGCTAATGACTCCATTCCTTTTTGTGTTGTAGGGGCTGTTGATTGGACTACACTAAAACAAACCTGATCTATCTAGGACATTCAGAAGCCAAGTTATATGCCCACAAATGTGTAACTGGACTACTTCTTTAAATTGACACCAGATCCGGTGACCTTTGGGACATGGTTTGACCCCCTTAGGAAAGGGCTATCATCATGAAACGTTCAGATCACTTACAACTCAGTAAAATCTACCTTCCTGTAACGTTTCAACCTGATTGTACCTTGTTTTCACACAAATGAACCCAGAATGATGTGAAATTGTGCTTCGTGCAACATAATTCTGGGTGCCGTTTACAAACCATAAGTGCTAATGACTCCATTCCTTTTTGTGGTTGTAGGGGCTGTTGATTGGAGTACACTAAAACAAACCTAACCTCTCTAGGCCATTCAGAAGCCAAGTTATAAGCCCACAAAGGTGTAACTGGACTACTTTTTTAAATTGACACCAGATCCGGTGACCTTTGGGACATGGTTTTACCCTCTATAGGAATGTGCGATCATCTTGAAACGTTCAGATCACTTACAACTCAATAGATTCTACCTTCTTGTAGCGTTTCAGCCTGATTGGACCTTGTTTTCACACAAATAGACCCAGAATGATGTGAAATTGTGCTTCGTGCAACTTAATTCTGGGTGCCATTTACAAACCATAAGTGCTAATGACTCCATTCCTTTTTGTGGTTGTAGGGGCTGTTGATTGGAGTACATTAAAACAAACCTGATCTCTCTAGGACATTCAGAAGCCAAGGTATAAGCCCACAAATGTGTAACTGGACTACTTCTTTAAAGTGACACCAGATCCGGTGACCTTTGGGACATGGTTTGACCCCCTTAGGAAAGTGCTATCATCATGAAACGTTCAGATCACTTACAACTCAGTAGATTCTACCTTCCTGTAACGTTTCAACCTGATTGTACCTTGTTTTCACACAAATGAACCCAGAATGATGTGAAATTGTGCTTCATGCAACATAATTCTGGGTGCCGTTTACAAACCATAAGTGCTAATGACTCCATTCCTTTTTGTGTTGTAGGGGCTGTTGATTGGACTACACTAAAACAAACCTGATCTATCTAGGACATTCAGAAGCCAAGTTATATGCCCACAAATGTGTAACTGGACTACTTCTTTAAATTGACACCAGATCCGGTGACCTTTGGGACATGGTTTGACCCCCTTAGGAAAGGGCTATCATCATGAAACGTTCAGATCACTTACAACTCAGTAGATTCTACCTTCCTGTAATGTTTCAACCTGATTGTACCTTGTTTTCACACAAATGAACCCAGAATGATGTGAAATTGTGCTTCGTGCAACATAATTCTGGGTGCCGTTTACAAACCATAAGTGCTAATGACTCCATTTCTTTTTGTGGTTGTAGGGGCTGTTGATTGGAGTACACTAAAACAAACCTAACCTCTCTAGGCCATTCAGAAGCCAAGTTATAAGCCCACAAAGGTGTAACTGGACTACTTTTTAAAATTGACACCAGATCCGGTGACCTTTGGTACATGGTTTGACCCCCTATAGGAATGTGCGATCATCATGAAACGTTCAGATCACTTACAACTCAATAGATTCTACCTTCCTGTAACGTTTCAGCCTGATTGGACCTTGTTTTCACACAAATGGACCCAGAATGATGTGAAATTGTGCTTCGTGCAACATAATTCTGGGTGCAATTTACAAACCATAAGTGCTAATGACTCCATTACTTTTTGTGGTTGTAGGGGCTGTTGATTGGAGTACACTAAAACAAACCTGACCTCTTTAGGACATTCAGAAGCCAAGTTATAAGCCCACAAAGGTGTAACTGGACTACTTCTTTAAAGTGACACCAGGCCCGGTGACCTTTGGGACATGGTTTGACCCCCTATAGGAATGTGTGATCATCATGAAACGTTCAGATCACTTACAACTCAATAGATCCAACCTTCTTGTAACGTTTCAGCCTGATTGGACCTTGTTTTCACACAAATGGACCCAGAATGATGTGAAATTGTGCTTCGTGCAACATAATTCTGGGTGTCATTTACAAACCATAAGTGCTAATTACTCCCTTCCTTTTTGTGGTTGTAGGGGCTGTTGATTGGAGTACACTAAAACAACCCTGATCTCTCTAGGAAATTCAGAAGCCAAGTTATAAGCCCACAAATGTGTAACTGGACTACTTCTTTAAATTGACACCAGATCCGGTGACCTTTGGGACATGGTTTGACCCCCTTAGGAAAGTGCTATCATCACGAAATGTTCAGATCACTTACAACTCAATAGATTCTACCTTCCTGTAACGTTTCAGCCTGATTGGACCTTGTTTCCACACAAATGAACCCAGAATGATGTGAAATTGTGCTTCGTGCAACATAATTCTGGGTGCCATTTACAAACCATAAGTGCTAATGACTGCATTCATTTTTGTGGTTGTAGGGGCTGTTGATTGGAGTACACTAAAACAAACCTGACCTCTCTAGGACATTCAGAAGCCACGTTATAAGCCCACAAAGGTGTAACTGGACTCGTCGTCGTCTTCCTCCGCTTATCCGGGTCCGGGTCGCGGGGGCAGCATCCCAACTAGGGAGCTCCAGGCCGTCCTCTCCCCGGCCTTGTCCACCAGCTCCTCCGGCAGGACCCCAAGGCGTTCCCGGACCAGATTGGAGATGTAACCTCTCCAACGTGTCCTGGGTCAACCCGGGGGCCTTCTGCCGGCAGGACATGCCCGAAACACCTCCCCGATGAGGCGTCCAGGAGGCATCCTGACCAGATGCCCAAACCACCTCAACTGGCTCCTTTCGATCCGGAGGAGCAGCAGTTCTACTCCGAGACCCTCCCGAATGTCCGAGCTCCTCGCCCTATCTCTAAGGCTGAGCCCGGCCACCCTACGGAGGAAACTCATTTCGGCCGCTTGTATCCGCGATCTCGTTCTTTCGGTCATTACCCAAAGCTCATGACCATAGGTGAGGATTGGGACGTAGATCGACCGGTAAATCGAGAGCCTGGCTTTCTGGCTCAGCTCCCTCTTCCCCACGACAGATTGGCTCAGCGTCCGCATCACTGCAGACGCCGAACCAATCCGCCTGTCGATCTCCCGATCCCTCCTACCCTCTCTCTTTAACAAGACCCCGAGATACTTAAACTCCTCCACTTGAGGTAGGACCTCTCCCCCGACCCGGAGGTGGCAAGCCACCCTTTTCCGGTCGAGAACCATGGTCTCAGATTTGGAGGTGCTGATCCTCATCCCAGCCGCTTCACATTCGGCCGCGAACCTACCCAGCAAGAGCTGAAGGTCAGAGCTGGATGAAGCTAGGAGGACCACATCATCCGCAAAAAGCAGAGACGAGATTCTCCTGCCACCAAACTCGACACACTCCACATCACGGCTGCATCTAGAAATTCTGTCCATAAAAGTGATGAACAGAACCGGTGACAAAGGGCAGCCCTGGCGGAGTCCAACCCTCACTGGGAACAGGTCCGACTTACTACCGGCTATGCGGACCAAACTCACGCTCCTCTGGTAAAGGGACTGAATGGCCCTTAACAGAAAGCCACCCACCCCATACTCCTGGAGCGTCCCCCACAGGGTGCCCTGGGGACACGGTCATAAGCCTTCTCCAAATCCACAAAGGACATGTGGATTGGTTGGGCAAACTCCCATGCCCCCTCCATCACCCTTGCAAGGGTATAGAGCTGGTCCACAGTTCCACGGCCAGGACGAAAACCACATTGCTCCTCCTCTATCTGAGATTCAACTATCGATCGGACCCTCCTCTCCAGTACCTTGGAGTAGACCTTTCCAGGGAGGCTGAGGAGTGTGATCCCCCTATAGTTGGAACACACCCTCAGGTCACCCTTCTTAAAGATGGGGACCACCACCCCGGTCTGCCACTCCCTAGGTACTGCCCCCGATGACCACGCAATGTTGTAGAGACGTGTCAACCATGACAGCCCTACAACATCCATAGCCTTGAGATACCCAGGACGAACCTCATCCGCCCCCGGGGCTCCGCCGCTGTGTAGTTGTTTGACTACCTCAGCAACTTCTGCCCCCGAGATCGGACAGTCCATCCCCAGGCCTCCCAGCTCTGGTTCCTCCTCGGAATGCGCATTGGTGGGATTGAGGAGCTCCTCAAAGTATTCCTTCCACCGTCCGACTATAGCCTCAGTTGACGTCAGCAGCTCCCCGTCCCCACTGTAAACAGTGTGAGCGAGTTGCTGCCTTCCTCTACTGAGACGCCGGACAGTTTGCCAGAACCTCTTTGGAGCCGATCGATAGTCTTTCTCCATGGCCTCACCAAACTCCTCCCACGCCCGAGATTTTGCCTCGGCAACTGCCACTGCTGCACCCCGCTTGGCTATCCGGTACCTGTCTGCTGCCTCCGGAGACCCACTGACCAGCCACGCCCTGTAGGCCTCCTTCTTCAGCTTGACGGCTCCCCGAACCTCTGGTGTCCACCAGCGGGTACGGGGGTTGCCACCACGACTGGCACCGGCCACCTTACGACCACAGCTAGCAACAGCCGCCTCGACAATCGCAGAGTGGAACAAGGCCCACTCGGACTCAATGTCCCCCACTGCTCTCGGGACGTGGTCAAAGCTCTGCCGGAGGTGGGAGATGAAGACCGTCTTGACAGGTTCTTCTGCCAGGCGTTCCCAGCAGACCCTCACTATGCGTTTGGGTCTGCCAGGTCTACGCGGCATGTTCCCTTGCCATCTGATCCAACTCACCACCAGGTGGTGATCAGTTGACAGCTCCGCCCCTCTCTTCACTCGGGTGTCCAAAACATACGGCCGCAGGTCAGATGATACGACTACAAAATCTATCATCGACCTGTGACCTAGGTTGCCCTGGTACCAAGTGTACCGGTGGGCATCCTTATGTTCGAACATGGTGTTCGTTATGGCCAAACTGCGGCTTGCACAGAAGTCCAATAACAAAACACTGCTCGAGTTCAGATTAGGTGGGCCGTTCCTCCCAATCACACCCCTCCAGGTCAAGCTGTCATTGCCCACGTGAGCATTGAAGTCCCCCAGCAGGACAATGGAGTCCCCTGATGGAGCACTATCTAGCACTCGTCCCAGGGACTCCAAAAAGGGTGGGTACTCTGAACTGATATTTGGCCCATAAGCACAAACAACAGTCAGGACCCGTTCCCCGACCCGAAGGCGCAATGAAGCTACCCTCTTGTCCCCCGGGGTAAACCCCAACACACAGGCAGAGAGTCTCGGGGCTAACAAAAAGCCAACCCCAGCCCTCCGCCTCTCACCCGGAGCAACTCCAGCAAAGTAGAGTGTCCAACCCCTCTCCAGGTCTCGGGTTCCAGAGCCAATGCAATGTGTCGAGGTGAGTCCGACTATATCTAGCCGGTACCGCTCAACCTCTGCCACAAACTCCGGCTCCTTCCCCGCCAGCGAGGTGACGTTCCATGTCCCAAAAACTAGTTTTCTTGTCCGGGGATTGGACCGCCAAGGCTCCCGCCTTGGTCTGCCACCCGATTCGCATTGCACCGGACCCTTCATGTTCCTCCTGCGGGTGGTGGGACCACAGTTGGACGAGCCCATGTATCCGGTTCGGGCTGGGCCCGGCCGGGCCCCATGGGCGAAAGCCCGGCCACCAGGCGCTCGCTCACGGGCCCCAACCCCAGGCCTGGCTCCAGGGTGGGACCCCGGTAACCCTCCGGGCCGGGTACTCCGACTCTTCGTTTTAACCGCCATATCAGATCCTTCGACTACTAACTGGACTACTTCTTTAAATTGACACCAGATCCGGTGACCTTTGGGACATGGTTTGACCCCCTTAGGAAAGTGCGATCATCTTGAAACGTTCAGATCACTTACAACTCAATAGATTCTACCATCTTGTAATGTTTCAGCCTGATTGGACCCTGTTTTCACACAAATGGACCCAGAATGATGTGAAATTGTGCTTCGTGCAACATAATTCTGGGTGCCATTTACAAACCATAAGTGCTAATGACTCCATTCCTTTTTGTGGTTGTAGGGGCTGTTGATTGGAGTATACTAAATCAAACCTGATCTCTCTAGGACATTCAGAAGCCAAGTTATAAGCCCACAAATGTGTAACTGGACTACTTCTTTAAATTGACACCAGATCCGGTGACCTTTGGGACATGGTTTGACCCCTTATAGGAGTGTGCTATCATCATGAAACGTTCAGATCACTTACAACTCAATAGATTCTACCTTCCTGTAAAGTTTCAGCCTGATTGGACCTTGTTTTCACACAAATGGACCCAGAATGATGTGAAATTGTGCTTCGTGCAACATAATTCTGGGTGCCATTTACAAACCATAAATGCTAATGACTCCATTACTTTTTGTGGTTGTACGGGCGGATGATTGGAGTACACTAAAACAAACCTGACCTCTTTAGGATATTCAGAAGCCAAGTTATAAGCCCACAAAGGTGTAACTGGACTACTTCTTTAAAGTGACACCAGGCCCGGTGACCTTTGGGACATGGTTTCTCCCCCTATAGGAATGTGCGATCATCATGAAACGTTCAGATCACTTACAACTCAATAGATTCTACCTTCTTGTAACGTTTCAGCCTGATTGGACCTTGTTTTCACACAAATGGACCCAGAATGATGTGAAATTGTGCTTCGTGCAACATAATTCTGGGTGCCATTTACAAACCATAAGTGCTAATGACTCCATTCCTTTTTGTGGTTGTAGGGGCTGTTGATTGGACTACACTAAAACAAACCTGATCTCTCTAGGACATTCAGAAGCCAAGTTATAAGCCCACAAAGGTGTAACTGGACTACTTCTTTAAAGTGACACCAGGCCCGGTGACCTTTGGGACATGGTTTGACCCCCTATAGGAATGTGCGATCATCATGAAACGTTCAGATCACTTACAACTCAATAGATTCTACCTTCTTGTAACGTTTCAGCCTGATTGGACCTTGTTTTCACACAAATGGACCCAGAATGATGTGAAATTGTGCATCGTGCAACATAATTCTGGGTGCCATTTACAAACCATAAGTGCTAATGACTCCATCCCTTTTTGTGGTTGTAGGGGCTGTTGATTGGAGTACACTAAAACAAACCTGATCTCTCTAGGACATTCAGAAGCCAAGTTATAAGCCCACAAATGTGTAACTGGACTACTTCTTTAAAGTGACACCAGATCCGGTGACCTTTGGGACATGGTTTGACCCCCTTAGGAAAGTGCTATCATCATGAAACGTTCAGATCACTTACAACTCAATAGATTCTACCTTCCTGTAACGTTTCAGCCTGATTGGACCTTGTTTTCACACAAATGAACCCAGAATGATGTGAAATTGTGCTTCGTGCAACATAATTCTGGGTGCCATTTAAAAACCATAAGTGCTAATGACTCCATTCCTTTTTGGGGTAATGGGGGCTGTTAATTGGAGTACTCTAAAACAAACCTGACCTCTCTAGGATATTCAGAAGCCAAGTTATAAGCCCACAAATGTGTAACTGGACTACTTCTTTAAAGTGACACCAGATCCGGTGACCTTTGGGACATGGTTTGACCCCTTTAGGAATGTGCGATCATCATGAAACGTTCAGATCACTTACACCTCAATAGATTCTACCTTCTTGTGACGTTTCAGCCTGATTGGACCTTGTTTTCACACAAATGGACCCAGAATGATGTGAAATTGTGCTTCGTGCAACACAATTCTGGGTGCCATTTACAAACCATAAGTAATAATGACTCCATTCCTTTTTGTGGTTGTAGGGGCTGTTGATTGGAGTACACTAAAACAAACCTAACCTCTCTAGGACATTCAGAAGCCAAGTTATAAGCCCACAAAGGTGTAACTGGACTACTTCTTTAAATTGACACCAGATCCGGTGACCTTTGGGACATGGTTTTACCCCCTCTGGGAATGTGCGATCATCTTGAAACGTTCAGATCACTTACAACTCAATAGATTCTACCTTCTTGTAGCGTTTCAGCCTGATTGGACCTTGTTTTCACACAAATGGACCCAGAATGATGTGAAATGGTGATTCGTGCAACATAATTCTGGGTGCCATTTAAAAACCATAAGTGCTCATGACTCCATTCCTTTTTTGGGTTGTAGGGGCTGTTGATTGGAGTACACTAAAACAAACCTAACCTCTCTAGGACATTCAGAAGCCAAGTTATAAGCCCACAAAGGTGTAACTGGACTACTTCTTTAAAATGACACCAGATCCGGTGACCTTTGGGACATGGTTTGACCCCCTTAGGAAAGTGCTATCATCATGAAACGTTCAGATCACTTACAACTCAATAGATTCTACCTTCTTGTAACGTTTCAGCCTGATTGGACCTTGTTTTCACACAAATGAACCCAGAATGATGTGAAATTGTGCTTCGTGCAACATAATTCTGGGTGCCGTTTACAAACCATAAGTGCTAATGACTCCATTCCTTTTTGTGGTTGTAGGGGCTGTTGATTGGAGTACACTAAAACAAACCTAACCTCTCTAGGCCATTCAGAAGCCAAGTTATAAGCCCACAAAGGTGTAACTGGACTACTTTTTTAAATTGACACCAGATCCGGTGACCTTTGGGACATGGTTTGACCCCTTATAGGAATGTGCGATCATCATGAAACGTTCAGATCACTTACAACTCAATCGATTTTTTTTTAATTATCTTTATTTCATTCAATAAAAAATAACACAACAGATACTAAACAATATTCATGAAAACACAATATATATTTGAATGAAAGGGAGCAGATAGAAGAAAAATCTTATTATTTCTACCCCCTTTTTAAACTTAAATATCAATTTATATTTGTGCAGTCCCTCACCAGTTCTTTCAGTCCCGTAACTGTTCACATTTGTTAATTATTATGTCCACATCAATTGTCCGTTGTCATATCCACTCAACACACGTGATTTAATGTGTAGACTGAACACTTTTAGAGTTCTTGACTCTTTCCATTCTCTGTCCAGGCAATTCCACAACTTCACATCATTCACAGATATACTCATTTCCTTCATTCTTGTTCTAAATTTAGGTTTTTTGAAGATTTCAAATCCCTTCAACAAATAAATGCTATCTCTCTTTTCAAATATATGCTGAATATTCTTTGGCAATGTACCTTTATTTGCTTTATACATTATATGCAATATTCTCCAGTTGACCAAATCATGAAATTTAATTACTTTATATTTTATAAATAATGGATTAGATGGAGCTGTACTATGAGTGTTGTCTATAATTCTCATTGCTTTTTTCTGCAAAACAAACAAAGGTTGTGTATACGTTCTATATGCGGTTCCCCAGATTTCTACACAGTAATTTAAGTATGGCAGAAACAGTGCATTGTATAGTAATAACAATCCTTCACTATTTAGTAGAAACTTTACGCTATATAATACTGCAATGGCTTTGGCCACTTTACCTTTTATATAGCCTATGTGTGATTTCCAGCTTAGAGCTTCATCAATCATTACTCCCAAAAATTTGATTTCTTTTACCCTTTGAATTTCCATGTTATCTATTTTTAATATTACGTCTATATTTTCTTTGTCATTAAATAGAATGAAATTAGTTTTTTTAAGATTAAGTGTTAATTTATTTATATCAAACCAGTTTTTAACTTTTATCAGTTCAGTATTTATCACATTAGTTACTTCATTTATATCAGACCCTGAATAAAACAGTGTTGTATCATCTGCAAACAAAACAGAACCTAGTTTGTCAGACACATTTACCAATTCTACCTTCCTGTAACGTTTCAGCTTGACTGGACCTTGTTTTCACACAAATGAACCCAGAATGATGTGAAATTGTGCTTCGTGCAACATAATTCTGGGTGCCATTTAAAAACCATAAGTGCTAATGACTCCATTCCTTTTTGTGGTTGTAGGGGCTGTTGATTGGAGTATACTAAAACAAACCTGATCTCCCTAGGACATTCAGAAGCCAAGTTATAAGCCCACAAATGTGTAACTGGACTACTTCTTTAAATTGACACCAGATCCGGTGACCTTTGGGACATGGTTTGACCCCCTATAGGAATGTGCTATCATCATGAAACGTTCAGATCACTTACAACCCAATAGATTCTACCTTCCTGTAAAGTTTCAGCCTGATTGGACCTTGTTTTCACACAAATGGACCCAGAATGATGTGAAATTGTGCTTCGTGCAACATAATTCTGGGTGCCATTTACAAACCATAAGTGCTAATGACTCCATTCCTTTTTGTGGTTGTAGGGGCTGTTGATTGGAGTACACTAAAACAAACCTCACCTCTCTAGGACATTCAGAAGCCAAGTTATAAGCCCACAAATGTGTAACTGGACTACTTCTTTAAATTGACACCTGATCTGGTGACCTTTGGGACATGGTTTGACCCCCTTAGGAAAGTGCTATCATCATGAAACGTTCAGATCACTTACAACTCAATAGATTCTACCTTCCTGTAACGTTTCAGCCTGATTGGACCTTGTTTTCACACAAATGAACCCAGAATGATGTGAAATTGTGCTTCGTGCAACATAATTCTGGGTGCCATTTAAAAACCATAAGTGCTAATGACTCCATTCCTTTTTGGGTTAATGGGGGCTGTTAATTGGAGTACTCTAAAACAAACCTGACCTCTCTAGGATATTCAGAAGCCAAGTTATAAGCCCACAAATGTGTAACTGGACAACTTCTTTAAAGTGACACCAGATCCGGTGACCTTTGGGACATGGTTTGACCCCCTTAGGAAAGTGCGATCATCTTGAAACGTTCAGATCACTTACAACTCAATAGATTCTACCTTCTTGTGACATTTCAGCCTGATTGGACCTTGTTTTCACACAAATGGACCCAGAATGATGTGAAATTGTGCTTCGTGCAACATAATTCTGGGTGCCATTTACAAACCATAAGTGCTAATGACTCCATTCCTTTTTGTGGTTGTAGGGGCTGTTGATTGGTGTATACTAAAACAAACCTGATCTCTCTAGGACATTCAGAAGCCAAGTTATAAGCCCACAAATGTGTAACTGGACTACTTCTTTAAATTGACACCAGATCCGGTGACCTTTGGGACATGGTTTGACCCCCTATAGGAATGTGCTATCATCATGAAACGTTCAGATCACTTACAACTCAATAGATTCTATCTTCCTGTAACATTTCAGCCTGACTGGACCTTGTTTTCACACAAATGAACCCAGAATGATGTGAAATTGTGCTTCGTGCAACATAATTCTGGGTGCCATTTACAAACCATAAGTGCTAATGACTCCATTCCTTTTTGTGGTTGTAGGGGCTGTTGATTGGTGTATACTAAAACAAACCTGATCTCTCTAGGACATTCAGAAGCCAAGTTATAAGCCCACAAATGTGTAACTGGACTACTTCTTTAAATTGACACCAGATCCGGTGACCTTTGGGACATGGTTTGACCCCCTATAGGAATGTGCTATCATCATGAAACGTTCAGATCACTTACAACTCAATAGATTCTACCTTTCTGTAACGTTTCAGCCTGATTGGACCTTGTTTTCACACACATGAACCCAGAATGATGTGAAATTGTGCTTCGTGCAATATAATTCTGGGTGCCATTTAAAAACCATAAGTGCTAATGACTCCATTCCTTTTTGGGGTAATGGGGGCTGTTGATCGGAGTATACTAAAACAAACCTGATCCCTCTAGGACATTCAGAAGCCAAGTTATAAGCCCACAAATGTGTAACTGGACTACTTCTTTAAATTGACACCAGATCCGGTGACCTTTGGGACATGGTTTGACCCCCTATAGGAATGTGCTATCATCATGAAACGTTCAGATCAATTACAACTCAATAGATTCTACCTTCCTGTAACGTTTCAGCCTGACTGGACCTTGTTTTCACACAAATGAACCCAGAATGATGTGAAATTGTGCTTCGTGCAACATAATTCTGGGTGCCATTTAAAAACCATAAGTGCTAATGACTCCATTCCTTTTTGTGGTTGTAGGGGCTGTTGATTGGAGTATACTAAAACAAACCTGATCTCTCTAGGACATTAAGAAAGCCAAGTTATAAGCCCACACATGTGTAACTGGACTACTTCTTTAAATTGACACCAGATCCGGTGACCTTTGGGACATGGTTTGACCCCCTATAGGAATGTGCTATCATCATGAAACATTCAGATCACTTACAACTCAATAGATTCTACCTTTCTGTAACGTTTCAGCCTGATTGGACCTTGTTTTCACACAAATGGACCCAGAATGATGTGAAATTGTGCTTCGTGCAACATAATTCTGGGTGCCATTTAAAAACCATAAGTGCTAATGACTCCATTCCTTTTTGTGGTTGTAGGGGCTGTTGATTGGGGTATACTAAAACAAACCTGATCTCTCTAGGACATTCAGAAGCCAAGTTATAAGCCCACAAATGTGTAACTGGACTACTTCTTTAAATTGACTCCAGATCCGGTGACCTTTGGGACATGGTTTGACCCCCTTAGAAAAATGCGATCATCTTGAAACGTTCAGATCACTTACCACTCAATAGATTCTACCTTCTTGTAACGTTTCAGCCTGATTGGACCTTGTTTTCACACAAATGGACCCAGAATGATGTGAAATTGTGCTTCGTGCAACATAATTCTGGGTGCCTTTTACTAACCATAAGTGCTAATGACTCCATTACTTTTTGTGGTTGTATGGGGCTGTTGACTGGAGTATACTAAAACAAACCTGATCTCTCTAGGACATTCAGAAGCCAAGTTATAAGCCCACAAATGTGTAACTGGACTACTTCTTTAAATTGACACCAGATCCGGTGACCTTTGGGACATGGTTTGACCCCCTTAGGAAAGTGCTATCATCATGAAACGTTCAGATCACTTACAACTCAATAGATTTTACATTCCTGTAACGTTTCAGTCTGATTGGACCTTGTTTTCACACAAATGAACCCAGAATGATGTGAAATTGTGCTTCGTGCAACATAATTCTGGGTGCCATTTACAAACCATAAGTGCTAATGACTCCATTCCTTTTTGTGGTTGTAGGGGCTGTTGATTGGAGTACACTAAAACAAACCTAACCTCTCTAGGACATTCAGAAGCCAAGTTATAAGCCCACAAAGGTGTAACTGGACTACTTCTTTAAAGTGACACCAGGCCCGGTGACCTTTGGGACATGGTTTGACCCCCTTAGGAAAGTGCTATCATCATGAAACGTTCAGATCACTTACAACTCAATAGATTCTACCTTCCTGTAACGTTTCAGCCTGATTGGACCTTGTTTTCACATGAATGAACCCAGAATGATGTAAAATTGTGCTTCGTGCAACATAATTCTGGGTGCCATTTAAAAACCATAAGTGCTAATGACTCCATTCCTTTTTGTGGTTGTAGGGGCTGTTGATTGGAGTATACTAAAACAAACCTGATCTCTCTAGGACATTCAGAAGCCAAGTTATAAGCCCACAAAGGTGTACCTGGACTACTTCTTTAAATTGATTCAGATCCGGTGACCTTTGGGACATGGTTTGACCCCCTTAGAAAAATGCGATCATCTTGAAACGTTCAGATCACTTACAACTCAATATATTCTACCTTCTTGTAGCGTTTCAGCCTGATTGGACCTTGTTTTCACACAAATGGACCCAGAATGATGTGAAATTGTGCTTCGTGCAACATAATTCTGGGTGCCTTTTACAAACCATAAGTGCTAATGACTCCATTACTTTTTGTGGTTTTAGGGGCTGTTGACTGGAGTATACTAAAACAAACCTGATCTCTCTAGGACATTCAGAAGCCAAGTTATAAGCCCACAAATGTGTAACTGGACTACTTCTTTAAATTGACACCAGATCCGGTGACCTTTGGGACATGGTTTGACCCCCTTAGGAAAGTGCTATCATCATGAAAAGTTCAGATCACTTACAACTCAATAGATTCTACCTTCCTGTAACGTTTCAGTCTGATTGGACCTTGTTTTCACACAAATGAACCCAGAATGATGTGAAATTGTGCTTCGTGCAACATAATTCTGGGTGCCATTTACAAACCATAAGTGCTAATGACTCCATTCCTTTTTGTGGTTGTAGGGGCTGTTGATTGGAGTACACTAAAACAAACCTAACCTCTCTAGGACATTCAGAAGCCAAGTTATAAGCCCACAAAGGTGTAACTGGACTACTTCTTTAAAGTGACACCAGGCCCGGTGACCTTTGGGACATGGTTTGACCCCCTATAGGAATGTGCGATCATCTTGAAACGTTCAGATCACTTAAAACTCAATAGATTCTACCTTCTTGTAGCGTTTCAGCCTGATTGGACCTTGTTTTCACACAAATGGACCCAGAATGATGTGAAATTGTGAATCGTGCAACATAATTCTGGGTGCCATTTACAAACCATAAGTGCTAATGACTCCATTCTTTTTTGTGATTGTAGGGGTTGTTGATTGGAGTACACTAAAACAAACCTAACCTCTCTAGGCCATTCAGAAGCCAAGTTATAAGCCCACAAAGGTGTAACTGGACTACTTCTTTAAAGTGACACCAGGCCCGGTGACCTTTGGGACATGGTTTGACCCCCTTAGGAAAGTGCTATCATCATGAAACGTTCAGATCACTTACAACTCAATAGATTCTACCTTCCTGTAACGTTTCAGCCTGATTGGACCTTGTTTTCACACAAATGAACCCAGAATAATGTGAAATTGTGCTTTGTGCAACATAATTCTGGGTGCCATTTACAAACCATAAGTGTTAATGACTCCATTCCTTTTTGTGGTGGTAGGGGCTGTTGATTGGAGTACATTAAAACAAACCTGATCTCTCTAGGACATTCAGAAGCCAAGTTATAAGCCCACAAATGTGTAACTGGACTACTTCTTTAAATTGACACCAGATCCGGTGACCTTTGGGACATGGTTTGACCCCCTTAGGAAAGTGCTATCATGATGAAACGTTCAGATCACTTACAACTCAATAGATTCTACCTTCCTGTAACGTTTCAGCCTGATTGGACCTTGTTTTCACACAAATGAACCCAGAATGATGTGAAATTGTGCTTCGTGCAACATAATTCTGGGTGCCATTTAAAAACCATAAGTGCTAATGACTCCATTCCTTTTTGTGGTTGTAGGGGCTGTTGATTGGAGTATACTAAAACAAACCTGTTCTCTCTAGGACATTCAGAAGCCAAGTTATAAGCCCACAAAGGTGTAACTGGACTACTTCTTTAAAGTGACACCAGGCCCGGTGACCTTTGGGACATGGTTTTACCCCCATAGGAATGTGCGATCATCTTGAAACGTTCAGATCACTTACAACTCAATAGATTCTACCTTCTTGTAGCGTTTCAGCCTGATTGGACCTTGTTTTCACACAAATGGACCCAGAATGATGTGAAATTGTGCTTCGTGCAACATAATTCTGGGTGCCATTTACAAACCTTAAGTGCTAATGACTCCATTCCTTTTTTGTGGTTGTAGGGGCTGTTGATTGGAGTACATTAAAACAAACCTGATCTCTCTAGGACATTCAGAAGCCAAGTTATAAGCCCACAAATGTGTAACTGGACTACTTCTTTAAATTGACACCAGATCCGGTGACCTTTGGGACATGGTTTGACCCCCTTAGGAAAGTGCTATCATGATGAAACGTTCAGATCACTTACAACTCAATAGATTCTACCTTCCTGTAACATTTCAGCCTGATTGGACCTTGTTTTCACACAAATGAACCCAGAATGATGTGAAATTGTGCTTCGTGCAACATAATTCTGGGTGCCATTTAAAAACCATAAGTGCTAATGACTCCATTCCTTTTTGTGGTTGTAGGGGCTGTTGATTGGAGTATACTAAAACAAACCTGATCTCTCTAGGACATTCAGAAGCCAAGTTATAAGCCCACAAAGGTGTAACTGGACTACTTCTTTAAAGTGACACCAGGCCCGGTGACCTTTGGGACATGGTTTTACCCCCATAGGAATGTGCGATCATCTTGAAACGTTCAGATCACTTACAACTCAATAGATTCTACCTTCTTGTAGCGTTTCAGCCTGATTGGACCTTGTTTTCACACAAATGGACCCAGAATGATGTGAAATTGTGCTTCGTGCAACATAATTCTGGGTGCCATTTACAAACCTTAAGTGCTAATGACTCCATTCCTTTTTTGTGGTTGTAGGGGCTGTTGATTGGAGTACACTAAAACAAACCTGATCTCTCTAGGACATTCAGAAGCCAAGTTATAAGCCCACAAATGTGTAACTGGACTACTTCTTTAAATTGACACCAGGCCCGGTGACCTTTGGGACATGGTTTGACCCCCTTAGGAAAGTGCTATCATTATGAAACGTTCAGATCACTTACAACTCAATAGAATCTACCTTCCTGTAACGTTTCAGCCTGATTGGACCTTGTTTTCACACAAATGAACCCAGAATGATGTGAAATTGTGCTTCGTGCAACATATTTCTGGGTGCCATTTAAAAACCATAAGTGCTAATGACTCCATTCCTTTTTGTGGTGGTAGGGGCTGTTGATTGGAGTTTACTAAAACAAACCTGATCTCTCTAGGACATTCAGAAGCCAAGTTATAAGCCCACAAAGGTGTAACTGGACTACTTCTTTAAATTGACACCAGATCCGGTGACCTTTGGGACATGGTTTGACCCCCTTAGGAAAGTGCTATCATCATGAAACGTTCAGATCACTTACAACTCAATAGATTCTACCTTCCTGTAACGTTTCAGCCTGATTGGACCTTGTTTTCACACAAATGAACCCAGAATGAAGTGAAATTGTGCTTCGTGCAACATAATTCTGGGTGCCATTTTAAAACCATAAGTGCTAATGACTCCATTCCTTTTTGTGGTTGTAGGGGCTGTTGATTGGAGTATGCTAAAACAAACCTGATCTCTCTAGGACATTCAGAAGCCAAGTTATAAGCCCACAAAGGTGTAAATGGACTACTTTTTTAAAGTGACACCAGGCCCGGTGACCTTTGGGACATGGTTTAACCCCCTATAGGAATGTGCGATCTTCATGAAACGTTCAGATCACTTACAAGTCAATAGATTCTACCTTCTTGTAACGTTTCAGCCTGATTGGACCTTGTTTTCACACAAATGGACCCAGAATGATGTGAAATTGTGCTTCGTGCAACATAATTCTGGGTGCCATTTACAAACCATAAGTGCTAATGACTCCATTCCTTTTTGTGGTTGTAGGGGCTGTTGGTTGGAGTACATTAAAACAAACCTAATCTCTCTAGGGCATTCAGAAGCCAGGTTATAAGCCCACAATTGTGTAACTAGACTACTTCTTTAAATTGACACCAGATCCGGTGACCTTTGTGACATGGTTTGACCCCCTTAGGAAAGGGCTATCATCATGAAACGTTCAGATCACTTACAACTCAATAGATTCTACCTTCCTGTAACGTTTCAGCCTGATTGGATCTTGTTTTCACACAAATGAACCCAGAATGATGTGAAATTGTGCTTCGTGCAACATAATTCTGGGTGCCATTTACAAACCATAAGTGCTAATGACTCCATTCCTTTTTGTGGTTGTAGGGGCTGTTGATTGGAGTACACTAAAACAAACCTGACCTCTCTAGGACATTCAGAAGCCAAGTTATAAGCCCACTAAGGTGTAACTGGACTACTTCTTTAAAGTGACACCAGGCCCGGTGACCTTTGGGACATGGTTTGACCCCCTTAGGAAAGTGCTATCATCATGAAACGTTCAGATCACTTACAACTCAATAGATTCTACCTTCCTGTAACGTTTAAGCCTGATTGGACCTTGTTTTCACACAAATGGACCCAGAATGAAGTGAAATTGTGCTTCGTGCAACATAATTCTGGGTGCCATTTACAAACCATAAGTGCTAATGACTCCATTCCTTTTTGTGGTTGTATGGGCTGTTGATTGGAGTACACTAAAACAAATCTGATCTCTCTAGAACATTCAGAAGCCAAGTTATAAGCCCACAAATGTGTAACTGGACTACTTCTTTAAAGTGACACTAGGCCCGGTGACCTTTGTGACATGGTTTGACCCCCTATAGGAATGTGCGATCATCATGAAACGTTCAGATCACTTACAACTCAATAGAGTCTACCTTCTTGTAACGTTTCAGCCTGATTGGACCTTGTATTCACACAAATGGACCCAGAATGATGTGAAATTGTGCTTCGTGCAACATAATTCTGGGTGCCATTTACCAACCATAAGTGCTAATGACTCCATTCCTTTTTGTAGTTGTACGGCCTGTTTATTGGAGTAGATTAAAACAAACCTGATCTCTCTAGGACATTCAGAAGCCAAGTTATAAGCACACAAATGTGTAACTGGACTACTTCTTTAAATTGACACCAGATCCGGTGACCTTTGGGACATGGTTTGACCCCCTTAGGGAAGTGCTATCATCATGAAACGTTCAGATCACTTACAACTCAATAGATTCTACCTTCCTGTAACGTTTCAGCCTGATTGGACCTTGTTTTCACACAAATGGACCCAGAATGATGTGAAATTGTGCGTCGTGCAACATAATTCTGGGTGCCATTTACAAACCATAAGTGCTAATGACTCCATTCCTTTTTGTGGTTGTAGGGGCTGTTGATTGGAGTATGCTAAAACAAACCTGATCTCTCTAGGACATTCAGAAGCCAAGTTATAAGCCCACAAAGGTGTAAATGGACTACTTTTTTAAAGTGACACCAGGCCCGGTGACCTTTGGGACATGGTTTGACCCCCTATAGGAATGTGCGATCTTCATGAAACGTTCAGATCACTTACAACTCAATAGATTCTACCTTCTTGTAACGTTTCAGCCTGATTGGACCTTGTTTTCACACAAATGAACCCAGAATGATGTGAAATTGTGCTTCGTGCAACATAATTCTGGGTGCCATTTACAAACCATAAGTGCTAATGACTCCATTCCTTTTTGTGGTTGTAGGGGCTGTTGATTGGAGTACACTAAAACAAACCTGACCTCTCTAGGACATTCAGAAGCCAAGTTATAAGCCCACTAAGGTGTAACTGGACTACTTCTTTAAAGTGACACCAGGCGCGGTGAACTTTGGGACATGGTTTGACCCCCTTAGGAAAGTGCTATCATCATGAAACGTTCAGATCACTTACAACTCAATAGATTCTACCTTCCTGTAACGTTTAAGCCTGATTGGACCTTGTTTTCACACAAATGGACCCAGAATGAAGTGAAATTGTGCTTCGTGCAACATAATTCTGGGTGCCATTTACAAACCATAAGTGCTAATGACTCCATTCCTTTTTGTGGTTGTATGGGCTGTTGATTGGAGTAAACAAAAAAAAATCTGATCTCTCTAGAACATTCAGAAGCCAAGTTATAAGCCCACAAATGTGTAACTGGACTACTTCTTTAAAGTGACACTAGGCCCGGTGACCTTTGTGACATGGTTTGACCCCCTATAGGAATGTGCGATCATCATGAAACGTTCAGATCACTTACAACTCAATAGAGTCTACCTTCTTGTAACGTTTCAGCCTGATTGGACCTTGTATTCACACAAATGGACCCAGAATGATGTGAAATTGTGCTTCGTGCAACATAATTCTGGGTGCCATTTACCAACCATAAGTGCTAATGACTCCATTCCTTTTTGTAGTTGTACGGCCTGTTTATTGGAGTAGATTAAAACAAACCTGATCTCTCTAGGACATTCAGAAGCCAAGTTATAAGCACACAAATGTGTAACTGGACTACTTCTTTAAATTGACACCAGATCCGGTGACCTTTGGGACATGGTTTGACCCCCTTAGGGAAGTGCTATCATCATGAAACGTTCAGATCACTTACAACTCAATAGATTCTACCTTCCTGTAACGTTTCAGCCTGATTGGACCTTGTTTTCACACAAATGAACCCAGAATAATGTGAAATTGTGCTTTGTGCAACATAATTCTGGGTGCCATTTACAAACCATAAGTGCTAATGACTCCATTCCTTTTTGTAGTTGTAGGGGCTGTTGATTGGAGTACATTAAAACAAACCTGATCTCTCTAGGACATTCAGAAGCCAAGTTATAAGCCCACAAATGTGTAACTGGACTACGTCTTTAAATTGACACCAGATCCGGTGACCTTTGGGACATGGTTTGACCCCCTTAGGAAAGTGCTATCATCATGAAACGTTCAGATCACTTACAACTCAATAGATTCTACCTTCTTGTAACATTTCAGCCTCATTGGACCTTGTTTTCACACAAATGAACCCAGAATGATGTGAAATTGTGCTTCGTGCAACATAATTCTGGGTGCCATTTAAAAACCATAAGTGCTAATGACTCCATTCCTTTTTGAGGTTGTAGGGGCTGTTGATTGGAGTACACTAAAACAAACCTGATCTCTCTAGGACATTCAGAAGCCAAGTTATAAGCCCTCAAAGGTGTAACTGGACTACTTCTTTAAATTGACACCAGATCCGGTGACCTTTGTGACATGGTTTGACCCCCTTAGGAAAGGGCTATCATCATGAAACGTTCAGATCACTCACAACTCAATAGATTCTACCTTCCTGTAACGTTTCAGCCTGATTGGACCTTGTTTTCACACAAATGAACCCAGAATGATGTGAAATTGTGCTTCGTGCAACATAATTCTGGGTGCCATTTACAAACCATAAGTGCTAATGACTCCATTCCTTTTTGTGGTTGTAGGGGCTGTTAATTGGAGTACACTAAAACAAACCTGACCTCTCTAGGACATTCAGAAGCCAAGTTATAAGCCCACTAAGGTGTAACTGGACTACTTCTTTAAAGTGACACCAGGCCCGGTGACCTTTGGGACATGGTTTGACCCCCTTAGGAAAGTGCTATCATCATGAAACGTTCAGATCACTTACAACTCAATAGATTCTACCTTCCTGTAACGTTTAAGCCTGATTGGACCTTGTTTTCACACAAATGGACCCAGAATGAAGTGAAATTGTGCTTCGTGCAACATAATTCTGGGTGCCATTTACAAACCATAAGTGCTAATGACTCCATTCCTTTTTGTGGTTGTATGGGCTGTTGATTGGAGTACACTAAAACAAATCTGATCTCTCTAGAACATTCAGAAGCCAAGTTATAAGCCCACAAATGTGTAACTGGACTACTTCTTTAAAGTGACACTAGGCCCGGTGACCTTTGTGACATGGTTTGACCCCCTATAGGAATGTGCGATCATCATGAAACGTTCAGATCACTTACAACTCAATAGAGTCTACCTTCTTGTAACGTTTCAGCCTGATTGGACCTTGTATTCACACAAATGGACCCAGAATGATGTGAAATTGTGCTTCGTGCAACATAATTCTGGGTGCCATTTACCAACCATAAGTGCTAATGACTCCATTCCTTTTTGTAGTTGTACGGCCTGTTTATTGGAGTAGATTAAAACAAACCTGATCTCTCTAGGACATTCAGAAGCCAAGTTATAAGCACACAAATGTGTAACTGGACTACTTCTTTAAATTTACACCAGATCCGGTGACCTTTGGGACATTGTTTGACCCCCTTAGGGAAGTGCTATCATCATGAAACGTTCAGATCACTTACAACTCAATAGATTCTACCTTCCTGTAACGTTTCAGCCTGATTGGACCTTGTTTTCACAAAAATGAACCCAGAATAATGTGAAATTGTGCTTTGTGCAACATAATTCTGGGTGCCATTTACAAACCATAAGTGCTAATGACTCCATTCCTTTTTGTGGTTGTAGGGGCTGTTGACTGGAGTGCATTAAAACAAACCTGATCTCTCTAGGACATTCAGAAGCCAAGTTATAAGCCCACAAATGTGTAACTGGACTACTTCTTTAAATTGACACCAGATCCGGTGACCTTTGGGACATGGTTTGACCCCCTTAGGAAAGTGCTATCATCATGAAACGTTCAGATCACTTACAACTCAATAGATTCTACCTTCCTGTAACATTTCAGCCTCATTGGACCTTGTTTTCACACAAATGAACCCAGAATGATGTGAAATTGTGCTTCGTGCAACATAATTCTGGGTGCCATTTAAAAACCATAAGTGCTAATGACTCCATTCCTTTTTGAGGTTGTAGGGGCTGTTGATTGGAGTACACTAAAACAAACCTGATCTCTCTAGGACATTCAGAAGCCAAGTTATAAGCCCTCAAAGGTGTAACTGGACTACTTCTTTAAATTGACACCAGATCCGGTGACCTTTGTGAAATGGTTTGACCCCCTTAGGAAAGGGCTATCATCATGAAACGTTCAGATCACTTACAACTCAATAGATTCTACCTTCCTGTAACGTTTCAGCCTGATTGGACCTTGTTTTCACACAAATGAACCCAGAATGATGTGAAATTGTGCTTCGTGCAACATAATTCTGGGTGCCATTTACAAACCATAAGTGCTAATGACTCCATTCCTTTTTGTGGTTGTAGGGGCTGTTGATTGGAGTACACTAAAACAAACCTGACCTCTCTAGGACATTCAGAAGCCAAGTTATAAGCCCACTAAGGTGTAACTGGACTACTTCTTTAAAGTGACACTAGGCCCGGTGACCTTTGGGACATGGTTTGACCCCCTTAGGAAAGTGCTATCATCATGAAACGTTCAGATCACTTACAACTCAATAGATTCTACCTTCCTGTAACGTTTCAGCCTGATTGGACTTTGTTTTCACACAAATGGACCCAGAATGAAGTGAAATTGTGCTTCGTGCAACATAATTCTGGGTGCCATTTACAAACCATAAGTGCTAATGACTCCATTCCTTTTTGTGGTTGTATGGGCTGTTAATTGGAGTACACTAAAACAAATCTGATCTCTCTAGAACATTCAGAAGCCAAGTTATAAGCCCACAAATGTGTAACTGGACTACTTCTTTAAAGTGACACTAGGCCCGGTGACCTTTGTGACATGGTTTGACCCCCTATAGGAATGTGCGATCATCATGAAACGTTCAGATCACTTACAACTCAATAGAGTCTACCTTCTTGTAACGTTTCAGCCTGATTGGACCTTGTATTCACACAAATGGACCCAGAATGATGTGAAATTGTGCTTCGTGCAACATAATTCTGGGTCCCATTTACAAACCATAAGTGCTAATGACTCCATTCCTTTTTGTAGTTGTACGGCCTGTTTATTGGAGTAGATTAAAACAAACCTGATCTCTCTAGGACATTCAGAAGCCAAGTTATAAGCACACAAATGTGTAACTGGACTACTTCTTTAAATTGACACCAGATCCGGTGACCTTTGGGACATGGTTTGACCCCCTTAGGGAAGTGCTATCATCATGAAACGTTCAGATCACTTACAACTCAATAGATTCTACCTTCCTGTAACGTTTCAGCCTGATTGGACCTTGTTTTCACACAAATGAACCCAGAATAATGTGAAATTGTGCTTTGTGCAACATAATTCTGGGTGCCATTTACAAACCATAAGTGCTAATGACTCCATTCCTTTTTGTGGTTGTAGGGGCTGTTGATTGGAGTACATTAAAACAAACCTGATCTCTCTAGGACATTCAGAAGCCAAGTTATAAGCCCACAAATGTGTAACTGGACTACTTCTTTAAATTGACACCAGATCCGGTGACCTTTGGGACATGGTTTGACCCCCTTAGGAAAGTGCTATCATCATGAAACGTTCAGATCACTTACAACTCAATAGATTCTACCTTCCTGTAACATTTCAGCCTCATTGGACCTTGTTTTCACACAAATGAACCCAGAATGATGTGAAATTGTGATTCGTGCAACATAATTCTGGGTGCCATTTAAAAACCATAAGTGCTAATGACTCCATTCCTTTTTGAGGTTGTAGGGGCTGTTGATTGGAGTACACTAAAACAAACCTGATCTCTCTAGGACATTCAGAAGCCAAGTTATAAGCCCTCAAAGGTGTAACTGGACTACTTCTTTAAAGTGACACCAGGCCCGGTGACCTTTGGGACATGGTTTTACCCCCATAGGAATGTGCGATCATCTTGAAACGTTCAGATCACTTACAACTCAATAGATTCTACCTTCTTGTAGCGTTTCAGCCTGATTGGACCTTGTTTTCACACAAATGGACCCAGAATGATGTGAAATTGTGCTTCGTGCAACATAATTCTGGGTGCCATTTACAAACCTTAAGTGCTAATGACGCCATTCCTTTTTGTGGTTGTAGGGGCTGTTGATTGGAGTACACTAAAACAAACCTGATCTCTCTAGGACATTCAGAAGCCAAGTTATAAGCCCACAAATGTGTAACTGGACTACTTCTTTAAATTGACACCAGGCCCGGTGACCTTTGGGACATGGTTTGACCCCCTTAGGAAAGTGCTATCATCATGAAACGTTCAGATCACTTACAACTCAATAGAATCTACCTTCCTGTAACGTTTCAGCCTGATTGGACCTTGTTTTCACACAAATGAACCCAGAATGATGTGAAATTGTGTTTCGTGCAACATATTTCTGGGTGCCATTTAAAAACCATAAGTGCTAATGACTCCATTCCTTTTTGTGGTGGTAGGGGCTGTTGATTGGAGTTTACTAAAACAAACCTGATCTCTCTAGGACATTCAGAAGCCAAGTTATAAGCCCACAAAGGTGTAACTAGACTACTTCTTTAAATTGACACCAGATCCGGTGACCTTTGGGACATGGTTTGACCCCCTTAGGAAAGTGCTATCATCATAAAACGTTCAGATCACTTACAACTCAATAGAATCTACCTTCCTGTAACGTTTCAGCCTGATTGGACCTTGTTTTCACACAAATGAACCCAGAATGATGTGAAATTGTGTTTCGTGCAACATATTTCTGGGTGCCATTTAAAAACCATAAGTGCTAATGACTCCATTCCTTTTTGTGGTGGTAGGGGCTGTTGATTGGAGTTTACTAAAACAAACCTGATCTCTCTAGGACATTCAGAAGCCAAGTTATAAGCCCACAAAGGTGTAACTAGACTACTTCTTTAAATTGACACCAGATCCGGTGACCTTTGGGACATGGTTTGACCCCCTTAGGAAAGTGCTATCGTCATGAAACGTTCAGATCACTTACAACTCAATAGATTCTACCTTCCTGTAACGTTTCAGCCTGATTGGACCTTGTTTTCACACAAATGAACCCAGAATGAAGTGAAATTGTGCTTCGTGCAACATAATTCTGGGTGCCATTTTAAAACCATAAGTGCTAATGACTCCATTCCTTTTTGTGGCTGTAGGGCTGTTGATTGGAGTATGCTAAAACAAACCTGATCTCTCTAGGACATTCAGAAGCCAAGTTATAAGCCCACAAAGGTGTAACTGGACTACTTCTCTAAAGTGACACCAGGCCCGGTGACCTTTGGGACATGGTTTGACCCCCTATAGGAATGTGCGATCTTCATGAAATGTTCAGATCACTTACAACTCGATAGATTCTACCTTCTTGTAACGTTTCAGCCTGATTGGACCTTGTTTTCACACAAATGGACCCAGAATGATGTGAAATTGTGCTTCGTGCAACATAATTCTGGGTGCCATTTACAAACCATAAGTGCTAATGACTCCATTCCTTTTTGTGGTTGTAGGGGCTGTTGGTTGGAGTACATTAAAACAAACCTAATCTCTCTAGGGCATTCAGAAGCCAAGTTATAAGCCCACAAATGTGTAACTAGACTACTTCTTTAAATTGACACCAGATCCGGTGACCTTTGTGACATGGTTTGACCCCCTTAGGAAAGGGCTATCATCATGAAACGTTCAGATCACTTACAACTCAATAGATTCTACCTTCCTGTAACGTTTCAGCCTGATTGGACCTTGTTTTCACACAAATGAACCCAGAATGAAGTGAAATTGTGCTTCGTGCAACATAATTCTGGGTGCCATTTTAAAACCATAAGTGCTAATGACTCCATTCCTTTTTGTGGTTGTAGGGGCTGTTGATTGGAGTATGCTAAAACAAACCTGATCTCTCTAGGACATTCAGAAGCCAAGTTATAAGACCACAAAGGTGTAACTGGACTACTTCTCTAAAGTGACACCAGGCCCGGTGACCTTTGGGACATGGTTTGACCCCCTATAGGAATGTGCGATCTTCATGAAACGTTCAGATCACTTACAACTCAATAGATTCTACCTTCTTGTAACGTTTCAGCCTGATTGGACCTTGTTTTCACACAAATGGACCCAGAATGATGTGAAATTGTGCTTCGTGCAACATAATTCTGGGTGCCATTTACAAACCATAAGTGCTAATGACTCCATTCCTTTTTGTGGTTGTAGGGGCTGTTGGTTGGAGTACATTAAAACAAACCTAATCTCTCTAGGGCATTCAGAAGCCAAGTTATAAGCCCACAAATGTGTAACTAGACTACTTCTTTAAATTGACACCAGATCCGGTGACCTTTGTGACATGGTTTGACCCCCTTAGGAAAGGGCTATCATCATGAAATGTTCAGATCACTTACAACTCAATAGATTCTACCTTCCTGTAACGTTTCAGCCTGATTGGACCTTGTTTTCACACAAATGAACCCAGAATGATGTGAAATTGTGCTTCGTGCAGCATAATTCTGGGTGCCATTTACAAACCATAAGTGCTAATGACTCCATTCCTTTTTGTGGTTGTAGGGGCTGTTGATTGGAGTACACTAAAACAAACCTGACCTCTCTAGGACATTCAGAAGCCAAGTTATAAGCCCACAATGGTGTAACTGGACTACTTCTTTAAAGTGACACCAGGCCCGGTGACCTTTGGGACATGGTTTGACCCCCTATAGGAATGTGTGATCATCTTGAAACGTTCAGATGACTTACAACTCAATAGATTCTACCTTCTTGTAGCGTTTCAGCCTGATTGGACCTTGTTTTCACACAAATGGACCCAGAATGATGTGAAATTGTGCTTCGTGCAACATAATTCTGGGTGCCATTTACAAACCATAAGTGCTAATGACTCCATTCCTTTTTGTGGTTGTAGGGGCTGTTGATTGGAGAACACTAAAACAAACCTAACCTCTCTAGGACATTCAGAAGCCAAGTTATAAGCCCACAAAGGTGTAACTGGACTACTTCTTTAAAGTGACACCAGGCCCGGTGACCTTTGGGACATGGTTTGACCCCCTATAGGAATGTGCGATCATCTTGAAACGTTCAGATCACTTACAACTCAATAGATTCTACCTTCCTGTAACGTTTCAGCCTGATTGGACCTTGTTTTCACACAAATGAACCCAGAATGATGTGAAATTGTGCTTTGTGCAACATAATTCTGGGTGCCATTTAAAAACCATAAGTGCTAATGACTCCATTCCTTTTTGTGGTTGTAGGGGCTGTTGATTGGAGTATACTAAAACAAACCTGATCTCTCTAGGACATTCAGAAGCCAAGTTATAAGCCCACAAAGGTGTAACTGGACTACTTCTTTAAATTGACACCAGATCCGGTGACCTTTGGGACATGGTTTGACCCCCTTAGGAAAGTGCTATCATCATGAAACGTTCAGATCACTTACAACTCAATAGATTCTACCTTCCTGTAACGTTTCAGCCTGATTGGATCTTGTTTTCACACAAATGAACCCAGAATGACGTGAAATTGTGCTTCGTGCAACATAATTCTGGGTGCCATTTACAAACCATAAGTGCTAATGACTCAATTCCTTTTTGTGGTTGTAGGGGCTGTTGATTGGAGAACACTAAAACAAACCTAACCTCTCTAGGACATTCAGAAGCCAAGTTATAAGCCCTCAAAGGTGTAACTGGACTACTTCTTTAAAGTGACACCAGATCCGGTGACCTTTGGGACATGGTTTGACCCCCTTAGGAAAGTGCTATCATCATGAAACGTTCAGATCACTTACAACTCAATAGATTCTACCTTCCTGTAACGTTTCAGCCTGATTGGATCTTGTTTTCACACAAATGGACCCAGAATGATGTGAAATTGTGCTTCGTGCAACATAATTCTGGGTGCCATTTACAAACCTTAAGTGCTAATGACGCCATTCCTTTTTGTGGTTGTAGGGGCTGTTGATTGGAGTACACTAAAACAAACCTGATCTCTCTAGGACATTCAGAAGCCAAGTTATAAGCCCACAAATGTGTAACTGGACTACTTCTTTAAATTGACACCAGGCCCGGTGACCTTTGGGACATGGTTTGACCCCCTTAGGAAAGTGCTATCATCATGAAACGTTCAGATCACTTACAACTCAATAGAATCTACCTTCCTGTAACGTTTCAGCCTGATTGGACCTTGTTTTCACACAAATGAACCCAGAATGATGTGAAATTGTGTTTCGTGCAACATATTTCTGGGTGCCATTTAAAAACCATAAGTGCTAATGACTCCATTCCTTTTTGTGGTGGTAGGGGCTGTTGATTGGAGTTTACTAAAACAAACCTGATCTCTCTAGGACATTCAGAAGCCAAGTTATAAGCCCACAAAGGTGTAACTAGACTACTTCTTTAAATTGACACCAGATCCGGTGACCTTTGGGACATGGTTTGACCCCCTTAGGAAAGTGCTATCATCATAAAACGTTCAGATCACTTACAACTCAATAGAATCTACCTTCCTGTAACGTTTCAGCCTGATTGGACCTTGTTTTCACACAAATGAACCCAGAATGATGTGAAATTGTGTTTCGTGCAACATATTTCTGGGTGCCATTTAAAAACCATAAGTGCTAATGACTCCATTCCTTTTTGTGGTGGTAGGGGCTGTTGATTGGAGTTTACTAAAACAAACCTGATCTCTCTAGGACATTCAGAAGCCAAGTTATAAGCCCACAAAGGTGTAACTAGACTACTTCTTTAAATTGACACCAGATCCGGTGACCTTTGGGACATGGTTTGACCCCCTTAGGAAAGTGCTATCGTCATGAAACGTTCAGATCACTTACAACTCAATAGATTCTACCTTCCTGTAACGTTTCAGCCTGATTGGACCTTGTTTTCACACAAATGAACCCAGAATGAAGTGAAATTGTGCTTCGTGCAACATAATTCTGGGTGCCATTTTAAAACTATAAGTGCTAATGACTCCATTCCTTTTTGTGGCTGTAGGGCTGTTGATTGGAGTATGCTAAAACAAACCTGATCTCTCTAGGACATTCAGAAGCCAAGTTATAAGCCCACAAAGGTGTAACTGGACTACTTCTCTAAAGTGACACCAGGCCCGGTGACCTTTGGGACATGGTTTGACCCCCTATAGGAATGTGCGATCTTCATGAAATGTTCAGATCACTTACAACTCGATAGATTCTACCTTCTTGTAACGTTTCAGCCTGATTGGACCTTGTTTTCACACAAATGGACCCAGAATGATGTGAAATTGTGCTTCGTGCAACATAATTCTGGGTGCCATTTACAAACCATAAGTGCTAATGACTCCATTCCTTTTTGTGGTTGTAGGGGCTGTTGGTTGGAGTACATTAAAACAAACCTAATCTCTCTAGGGCATTCAGAAGCCAAGTTATAAGCCCACAAATGTGTAACTAGACTACTTCTTTAAATTGACACCAGATCCGGTGACCTTTGTGACATGGTTTGACCCCCTTAGGAAAGGGCTATCATCATGAAACGTTCAGATCACTTACAACTCAATAGATTCTACCTTCCTGTAACGTTTCAGCCTGATTGGACCTTGTTTTCACACAAATGAACCCAGAATGAAGTGAAATTGTGCTTCGTGCAACATAATTCTGGGTGCCATTTTAAAACCATAAGTGCTAATGACTCCATTCCTTTTTGTGGTTGTAGGGGCTGTTGATTGGAGTATGCTAAAACAAACCTGATCTCTCTAGGACATTCAGAAGCCAAGTTATAAGACCACAAAGGTGTAACTGGACTACTTCTCTAAAGTGACACCAGGCCCGGTGACCTTTGGGACATGGTTTGACCCCCTATAGGAATGTGCGATCTTCATGAAACGTTCAGATCACTTACAACTCAATAGATTCTACCTTCTTGTAACGTTTCAGCCTGATTGGACCTTGTTTTCACACAAATGGACCCAGAATGATGTGAAATTGTGCTTCGTGCAACATAATTCTGGGTGCCATTTACAAACCATAAGTGCTAATGACTCCATTCCTTTTTGTGGTTGTAGGGGCTGTTGGTTGGAGTACATTAAAACAAACCTAATCTCTCTAGGGCATTCAGAAGCCAAGTTATAAGCCCACAAATGTGTAACTAGACTACTTCTTTAAATTGACACCAGATCCGGTGACCTTTGTGACATGGTTTGACCCCCTTAGGAAAGGGCTATCATCATGAAATGTTCAGATCACTTACAACTCAATAGATTCTACCTTCCTGTAACGTTTCAGCCTGATTGGACCTTGTTTTCACACAAATGAACCCAGAATGATGTGAAATTGTGCTTCGTGCAGCATAATTCTGGGTGCCATTTACAAACCATAAGTGCTAATGACTCCATTCCTTTTTGTGGTTGTAGGGGCTGTTGATTGGAGTACACTAAAACAAACCTGACCTCTCTAGGACATTCAGAAGCCAAGTTATAAGCCCACAATGGTGTAACTGGACTACTTCTTTAAAGTGACACCAGGCCCGGTGACCTTTGGGACATGGTTTGACCCCCTATAGGAATGTGTGATCATCTTGAAACGTTCAGATGACTTACAACTCAATAGATTCTACCTTCTTGTAGCGTTTCAGCCTGATTGGACCTTGTTTTCACACAAATGGACCCAGAATGATGTGAAATTGTGCTTCGTGCAACATAATTCTGGGTGCCATTTACAAACCATAAGTGCTAATGACTCCATTCCTTTTTGTGGTTGTAGGGGCTGTTGATTGGAGAACACTAAAACAAACCTAACCTCTCTAGGACATTCAGAAGCCAAGTTATAAGCCCACAAAGGTGTAACTGGACTACTTCTTTAAAGTGACACCAGGCCCGGTGACCTTTGGGACATGGTTTGACCCCCTATAGGAATGTGCGATCATCTTGAAACGTTCAGATCACTTACAACTCAATAGATTCTACCTTCCTGTAACGTTTCAGCCTGATTGGACCTTGTTTTCACACAAATGAACCCAGAATGATGTGAAATTGTGCTTTGTGCAACATAATTCTGGGTGCCATTTAAAAACCATAAGTGCTAATGACTCCATTCCTTTTTGTGGTTGTAGGGGCTGTTGATTGGAGTATACTAAAACAAACCTGATCTCTCTAGGACATTCAGAAGCCAAGTTATAAGCCCACAAAGGTGTAACTGGACTACTTCTTTAAATTGACACCAGATCCGGTGACCTTTGGGACATGGTTTGACCCCCTTAGGAAAGTGCTATCATCATGAAACGTTCAGATCACTTACAACTCAATAGATTCTACCTTCCTGTAACGTTTCAGCCTGATTGGATCTTGTTTTCACACAAATGAACCCAGAATGATGTGAAATTGTGCTTCGTGCAACATAATTCTGGGTGCCATTTACAAACCATAAGTGCTAATGACTCAATTCCTTTTTGTGGTTGTAGGGGCTGTTGATTGGAGAACACTAAAACAAACCTAACCTCTCTAGGACATTCAGAAGCCAAGTTATAAGCCCACAAATGTGTAACTGGACTACTTCTTTAAAGTGACACCAGGCCCGGTGACCTTTGGGACATGGTTTGACCCCCTATAGGAATGTGCAATCATCTTGAAACGTTCAGATCACTTACAACTCAATAGATTCTACCTTCCTGTAACGTTTCAGCCTGATTGGACCTTGTTTTCACACAAATGGACCCAGAATGATGTGAAATTGTGCTTCGTGCAACATAATTCTGGGTGCCATTTAAAAACCATAAGTGCTAATGACTCCATTCCTTTTTGTGGTTGTAGGGGCTGTTGATTGGAGTATACTAAAACAAACCTGATCTCTCTAGGACATTCAGAAGCCAAGTTATAAGCCCACAAAGGTGTAACTGGACTACTTCTTTAAATTGACACCAGATCCGGTGACCTTTGGGACATGGTTTTACCCCCTATAGTAATGTGCGATCATCTTGAAACGTTCAGATCACTTACAACTCAATAGATTCTACCTTCTTGTAGCGTTTCAGCCTGATTGGACCTTGTTTTCACACAAATGGACCCAGAAAGATGTGAAATTGTGCTTCGTGCAACATAATTCTGGGTGCCATTTACAAACCATAAGTGCTAATGACTCCATTCCTTTATGTGGTTGTAGGGGAAGTTGATTGGAGTACATTAAAACAAACCTGATCTCTCTAGGACATTCAGAAGCCAAGTTATAAGCCCACAAATGTGTAACTGGACTACTTCTTTAAATTGACACCAGATCCGGTGACCTTTGGGACATGGTTTGACCCCCTTAGGAAAGTGCTATCATGATGAAACGTTCAGATAACTTACAACTCAATAGATTCTACCTTCCTGTAACGTTTCAGCCTGATTGGACCTTGTTTTCACACTAATGAACCCAGAATGATGTGAAATTGTGCTCCGTGCAACATAATTCTGGGTGCCATTTAAAAACCATAAGTGCTAATGACTCCATTACTTTTTGTGGTTGTAGGGGCTGTTGATTGGAGTATACTAAAACAAACCTGATCTCTCTAGGACATTCAGAAGCCAAGTTATAAGCCCACAAAGGTGTAACTGGACTACTTCTTTAAATTGACACCAGATCCGGTGACCTTTGGGACATGGTTTGACCCCCTTAGGAAAGTGCTATCATCATGAAACGTTCAGATCACTTACAACTCAATAGATTCTACCTTCCTGTAACGTTTCAGCCTGATTGGATCTTGTTTTCACACAAATGAACCCAGAATGATGTGAAATTGTGCTTCGTGCAACATAATTCTGGGTGCCATTTACAAACCATAAGTGCTAATGACTCAATTACTTTTTGTGGTTGTAGGGGCTGTTGATTGGAGAACACTAAAACAAACCTAACCTCTCTAGGACATTCAGAAGCCAAGTTATAAGCCCACAAATGTGTAACTGGACTACTTCTTTAAAGTGACACCAGGCCCGGTGACCTTTGGGACATGGTTTGACCCCCTATAGGAATGTGCAATCATCTTGAAACGTTCAGATCACTTACAACTCAATAGATTCTACCTTCCTGTAACGTTTCAGCCTGATTGGACCTTGTTTTCACACAAATGGACCCAGAATGATGTGAAATTGTGCTTCGTGCAACATAATTCTGGGTGCCATTTAAAAACCATAAGTGCTAATGACTCCATTCCTTTTTGTGGTTGTAGGGGCTGTTGATTGGAGTATACTAAAACAAACCTGATCTCTCTAGGACATTCAGAAGCCAAGTTATAAGCCCACAAAGGTGTAACTGGACTACTTCTTTAAATTGACACCAGATCCGGTGACCTTTGGGACATGGTTTTACCCCCTATAGTAATGTGCGATCATCTTGAAACGTTCAGATCACTTACAACTCAATAGATTCTACCTTCTTGTAGCGTTTCAGCCTGATTGGACCTTGTTTTCACACAAATGGACCCAGAAAGATGTGAAATTGTGCTTCGTGCAACATAATTCTGGGTGCCATTTACAAACCATAAGTGCTAATGACTCCATTCCTTTTTGTGGTTGTAGGGGAAGTTGATTGGAGTACATTAAAACAAACCTGATCTCTCTAGGACATTCAGAAGCCAAGTTATAAGCCCACAAATGTGTAACTGGACTACTTCTTTAAATTGACACCAGATCCGGTGACCTTTGGGACATGGTTTGACCCCCTTAGGAAAGTGCTATCATGATGAAACGTTCAGATAACTTACAACTCAATAGATTCTACCTTCCTGTAACGTTTCAGCCTGATTGGACCTTGTTTTCACACTAATGAACCCAGAATGATGTGAAATTGTGCTCCGTGCAACATAATTCTGGGTGCCATTTAAAAACCATAAGTGCTAATGACTCCATTCCTTTTTGTGGTTGTAGGGGCTGTTGATTGGAGTATACTAAAACAAACCTGATCTCTCTAGGACATTCAGAAGCCAAGTTATAAGCCCACAAAGGTGTAACTGGACTACTTCTTTAAAATGACACCAGATCCGGTGACCTTTGGGACATGGTTTGACCCCCTTAGGAAAGTGCTATCATCATGAAACGTTCAGATCACTTACAACTCAATAGATTCTACCTTCCTGTAACGTTTCAGCCTGATTGGACCTTGTTTTCACACAAATGAACCCAGAATGATGTGAAATTGTGCTTCGTGCAACATAATTCTGGGTGCCATTTAAAAACCATAAGTGCTAATGACTCCATTCCTTTTTGTGGTTGTAGGGGCTGTTGATTGGAGTATACTAAAACAAACCTGATCTCTCTAGGACAATCAGAATTCAAGTTATAAGCCCACAAAGGTGTAACTGGACTACTTCTTTAAATTGACACCAGATCCAGTGACCTTTGGGACATGGTTTGACCCCCTTAGGAAAGTGCTATCATCATGAAACGTTCAGATCACTTACAACTCAATAGATTCTACCTTCTTGTAACATTTCAGCCTGATTGGACCTTGTTTTCACACAAATGAACCCAGAATGATGTGAAATTGTGCTTCGTGCAACATAATTCTGGGTGCCATTTAAAAACCATAAGTGCTAATGACTCCATTCCTTTTTGAGGTTGTAGAGGCTGTTGATTGGAGTACACTAAAACAAACCTGATCTCTCTAGGACATTCAGAAGCCAAGTTATAAGCCCTCAAAGGTGTAACTGGACTACTTCTTTAAAGTGACACCAGGCCCGGTGACCTTTGGGACATGGTTTGACCCCCTATAGGAATGTGCGATCATCATGAAACGTTCAGATCACTTACAACTCAATAGATTCTACCTTCTTGTAGCGTTTCAGCCTGATTGGACCTTGTTTTCACACAAATGGACCCAGAATGATGTGAAATTGTGCTTCGTGCAACATAATTCTGGGTGCCATTTACAAACCATAAGTGCTAATGACTCCATTCCTTTTTGTGGTTGTAGGGGCTGTTGATTGGAGTACATTAAAACAAACCTGATCTCACTAGGACATTCAGAAGCCAAGTTATAAGCCCACAAATGTGTAACTGGACTACTTCTTTCAATTGACACCAGATCCGGTGACCTTTGGGACATGGTTTGACCCCCTTAGGAAAGTGCTATCATCATGAAACGTTCAGATCACTTACAACTCAATAGATTCTACCTTCCTGTAAGGTTTCAGCCTGATTGGACCTTGTTTTCACACAAATGAACCCAGAATGATGTGAAATTGTGCTTCGTGCAACATAATTCTGGGTGCCATTTACAAACCATAAGTGCTAATGACTCCATTCCTTTTTGTGGTTGTAGGGGCTGTTGATTGAGAACACTAAAACAAACCTAACCTCTCTAGGACATTCAGAAGCCAAGTTATAAGCCCACAAAGGTGTAACTGGACTTCTTCTTTAAAGTGACACCAGGCCCGGTGACCTTTGGGACATGGTTTTACCCCCTATAGGAATGTGCGATCATCTTGCAACGTTCAGATCACTTACAACTCAATAGATTCTACCTTCTTGTAGCGTTTCAGCCTGATTGGACCTTGTTTTCACACAAATGGACCCAGAATGATGTGAAATTGTGCTTCGTGCAACATAATTCTGGGTGCCATTTACAAACCATAAGTGCTAATGACTCCATTCCTTTTTGAGGTTGTAGGGGATGTTGATTGGAGTACACTAAAACAAACCTGATCTCTCTAGGACATTCAGAAGCCAAGTTATAAGCCCACAAATGTGTAACTGGACTACTTCTTTAAATTAACACCAGATCCGGTGACATTTGGGACATGGTTTGACCCCCTTAGGAATGTGCGATCATCATGAAACGTTCAGATCACTTACAACTCAATAGATTCTACCTTCCTGTAATGTTTCAGCCTGATTGGACCTTGTTTTCACACAAATGGACCCAGAATGATGTGAAATTGTGCTTTGTGCAACATAATTCTGGGTGCCATTTACAAACCATAAGTGCTAATGACTCCATTCCTTTTTGTGGTTGTAGGGGCTGTTGATTGGAGTACACTAAAACAAACCTGATCTCTCTAGGACATTCAGAAGCCAAGTTATAAGCCCACAAATGTGTAACTGGACTACTTCTTTAAATTGACACCAGATCCGGTGACCTTTGGGACATGGTTTGACCCCCTTAGGAAAGTGCTATCATCATGAAACATTCAGATCACTTACAACTCAATAGGTTCTACCTTCCTGTAACGTTTCAGCCTGATTGGACCTTGTTTTCACACAAATGGACCCAGAATGATGTGAAATTGTGCTTCGTGCAACATAATTCTGGGTGCCATTTACAAACCATAAGTGCTAATGACTCCATTCCTTTTTGTGGTTGTAGGGGCTTTTGATTGGAGTACACTAAAACAAACCTGATCTCTCTAGGACATTCAGAAGCCAAGTTATAAACCCACAAAGGTGTAACTGGACTACTTCTTTAAAGAGACACCAGGCCCGGTGACCTTTGGGACATGGTTTTACCCCCTATAGGAATGTGAGATCATCTTGAAACGTTCAGATCACTTACAACTCAATAGGTTCTACCTTCTTGTAGCGTTTCAGCCTGATTGGACCTTGTTTTCAAACAAATGGACCCAGAATGATGTGAAATTGTGCTTCGTGCAACATAATTCTGGGTGCCATTTACAAACCTTAAGTGCTAATGACTCCATTCCTTTTTGTGGTTGTAGGGGCTGTTGATTGGAGTACACTAAAACAAACCTGATCTCTCTAGGACATTCAGAAGCCAAGTTATAAGCCCACAAATGTGTAACTGGACTACTTCTTTAAATTGACACCAGATGCGGTGACCTTTGGGACATGGTTTGACCCCCTTAGGAAAGTGCTATCATCATGAAACGTTCAGATCACTTACAACTCAATAGATTCTACCTTCCTGTAACGTTTCAGCCTGATTGGACCTTGTTTTCACACAAATGAACCCAGAATGATGTGAAATTGTGCTTCGTGCAACATAATTCAGGGTGCCATTTAAAAACCAAAAGTGCTAATGACTCCATTCCTTTTTGTGGTTGTAGGGGCTGTTGATTGGAGTATACTAAAACAAACCTGATCTCTCTAGGACATTCAGAAGCCAAGTTATAAGCCCACTAAGGTGTAACTGGACTACTTCTTTAAATTGACACCAGATTCGGTGACCTTTGGGACATGGTTTGACCCCCTTAGGAAAATGCTATCATCATGAAACGTTCAGATCACTTACAACTCAATAGATTCTACCTTCCTGTAGCATTTCAGCCTGATTGGACCTTGTTTTCACACAAATGAACCCAGAGTGATGTGAAATTGTGCTTCGTGCAACATAATTCTGGGTGCCATTTAAAAACCATAAGTGCTAATGACTCCATTCCTTTTTGAGGTTGTAGGGGCTGTTGATTGGAGTACACTAAAACAAACCTGATCTCTCTAGGACATTCAGAAGCCAAGTTATAAGCCCTCATAGGTGTACCTGGACTACTTCTTTAAAGTGACACCAGGCCCGGTGACCTTTGGGACATGGTTTTACCCCCTATAGGAATGTGCGATCATCTTGAAACGTTCAGATCACTTACAACTCAATAGATTCTACCTTCCTGTAACGTTTCAGCCTGATTGGACCTTGTTTTCACACAAATGGACCCAGAATGATGTGAAATTGTGCTTCGTGCAACATAATTCTGGGTGCCATTTACAAACCATAAGTGCTAATGACTCCATTCCTTTTTGTGGTTGTAGGGGCTTTTGATTGGAGTACACTAAAACAAACCTGATCTCTCTAGGACATTCAGAAGCCAAGTTATAAACCCACAAAGGTGTAACTGGACTACTTCTTTAAAGAGACACCAGGCCCGGTGACCTTTGGGACATGGTTTTACCCCCTATAGGAATGTGAGATCATCTTGAAACGTTCAGATCACTTACAACTCAATAGGTTCTACCTTCTTGTAGCGTTTCAGCCTGATTGGACCTTGTTTTCAAACAAATGGACCCAGAATGATGTGAAATTGTGCTTCGTGCAACATAATTCTGGATGCCATTTACAAACCTTAAGTGCTAATGACTCCATTCCTTTTTGTGGTTGTAGGGGCTGTTGATTGGAGTACACTAAAACAAACCTGATCTCTCTAGGACATTCAGAAGCCAAGTTATAAGCCCACAAATGTGTAACTGGACTACTTCTTTAAATTGACACCAGATGCGGTGACCTTTGGGACATGGTTTGACCCCCTTAGGAAAGTGCTATCATCATGAAACGTTCAGATCACTTACAACTCAATAGATTCTACCTTCCTGTAACGTTTCAGCCTGATTGGACCTTGTTTTCACACAAATGAACCCAGAATGATGTGAAATTGTGCTTCGTGCAACATAATTCTGGGTGCCATTTAAAAACCAAAAGTGCTAATGACTCCATTCCTTTTTGTGGTTGTAGGGGCTGTTGATTGGAGTATACTAAAACAAACCTGATCTCTCTAGGACATCCAGAAGCCAAGTTATAAGCCCACTAAGGTGTAACTGGACTACTTCTTTAAATTGACACCAGATTCGGTGACCTTTGGGACATGGTTTGACCCCCTTAGGAAAATGCTATCATCATGAAACGTTCAGATCACTTACGACTTAATAGATTCTACCTTCCTGTAGCATTTCAGCCTGATTGGACCTTTTTTTCCCACAAATGAACCCAGAATGATGTGAAATTGTGCTTTGTGCAACATAATTCTGGGTGCCATTTAAAAACCATAAGTGCTAATGACTCCATTCCTTTTTGAGGTTGTAGGGGCTGTTGATTGGAGTACACTAAAACAAACCTGATCTCTCTAGGACATTCAGAAGCCAAGTTATAAGCCCTCAAAGGTGTACCTGGACTACTTCTTTAAAGTGACACCAGGCCCGGTGACCTTTGGGACATGGTTTTACCCCCTATAGGAATGTGCGATCATCTTGAAACGTTCAGATCACTTACAACTCAATAGATTCTACCTTCTTGTAGCGTTTCAGCCTGATTGGACCTTGTTTTCACACAAATGAACCCAGAATGATGTGAAATTGTGCTTCGTGCAACATAATTCTGGGTGCCATTTAAAAACCATAAGTGCTAATGACTCCATTCCTTTTTGTGGTTGTAGGGGCTGTTTATTGGAGTATACTAAAACAAACCTGATCTCTCTTGGACATTCAGAAGCCAAGTTATAAGCCCACAAAGGTGTAACTGGACTACTTCTTTAAATTGACACCAGATCCGGTGACCTTTGGGACATGGTTTGACCCCCTTAGGAAAGTGCTATCATCATGAAACGTTCAGATCACTTACAACTAAATAGATTCTACCTTCCTGTAACAGTTCAGCCTGATTGGACCTTGTTTTCACACAAATGAACCCAGAATGATGTGAAATTGTGCTTCGTGCAACATAATTCTGGGTGCCATTTACAAACCATAAGTGCTAATTACTCCATTCCTTTTTGTGGTTGTAGGGGCTGTTGATTGGAGTACATTAAAACAAACCTGATGTCTCTAGGACATTCAGAAGCCAAGTTATAAGCCCACAAATGTGTAACTGGACTACTTCTTTAAATTGACACCAGATCCGGTGACCTTTGGGACATGGTTTTACCCCCTTAGGAAATTGCTATCATCATGAAACGTTCAGATCACTTACAACTCAATAGATTCTACCTTCCTGTAACGTTTCAGCCTGACTGGACCTTGTTTTCACACAAATGAACCCAGAATGATGTGAAATTGTGCTTCGTGCAACATAATTCTGGGTGCCATTTACAAACCATAAGTGCTATTGACTCCATTCCTTTTTGTGGTTGTAGGGGCTGTTGATTGGAGAACACTAAAACAAACCTAACCTCTCTAGGACATTCAGAAGCCAAGTTATAAGCCCACAAAGGTGTACCTGGACTACTTCTTTAAAGTGACACCAGGCCCGGTGACCTTTGGGACATGGTTTGAACCCCTATAGGAATGTGTGATCATCTTGAAACGTTCAGATCACTTACAACTCAATAGATTCTACCTTCCTGTAACGTTTCAGCCTGATTGGACCTTGTTTTCACACAAATGAACCCAGAATGATGTCAAATTGTGCTTCGTGCAACATAATTCTGGGTGCCATTTACAAACCATAAGTGCTATTGACTCCATTCCTTTTTGTGGTTGTAGGGGCTGTTGATTGGAGAACACTAAAACAAACCTAACCTCGCTAGGACATTCAGAAGCCAAGTTATAAGCCCACAAAGGTGTACCTGGACTACTTCTCTAAAGTGACACCAGGCCCGGTGACCTTTGGGACATGGTTTGACCCCCTATAGGAATGTGTGATCATCTTGAAACGTTCAGATCACTTACAACTCAATAGATTCTACCTTCTTGTAGCGTTTCAGCCTGATTGGACCTTGTTTTCACACAAATGGACCCAGAGTGATGTGAAATTGTGCTTCGTGCAACATAATTCTGGGTGCCATTTAAAAACCATAAGTGCTAATGACTCCATTCCTTTTTGTGGTTGTAGGGGCTGTTGATTGGAGTATACTAAAACAAACCTGATCTCTCTTGGACATTCAGAAGCCAAGTTATAAGCCCACAAAGGTGTAACTGGACTACTTCTTTAAATTGACACCAGATAAGGTGACCTTTGGGACATGGTTTGACCCCCTTAGGAAAGTGCTATCATCATGAAACGTTCAGATCACCCTCAACTCAATAGATTCTACCTTCCTGTAACAGTTCAGCCTGATTGGACCTTGTTTTCACACAAATGAACCCAGAATGATGTGAAATTGTGCTTCGTGCAACATAATTCTGGGTGCCATTTACAAACCATAAGTGCTATTGACTCCATTCCTTTTTGTGGTTGTAGGGGCTGTTGATTGGACAACACTAAAACAAACCTAACCTCTCTAGGACATTCAGAAGCCAAGTTATAAGCCCACAAAGGTGTAACTGGACTACTTCTTTTAAGTGACACCAGGCCCGGTGACCTTTGGGACATGGTTTGACCCCCTATAGGAATGTGCGATCATCATGAAACGTTCAGATCACTTACAACTCAATAGATTCTACCTTCTTGTAGCGTTTCAGCCTGATTGGACCTTGTTTTCACACAAATGGACCCAGAATGATGTGAAATTCTGCTTCGTGCAACATAATTCTGGGTGCCATTTACAAACCATAAGTGCTAATGACTCCATTCCTTTTTGTGGTTGTAGGGGCTGTTTATTGGAGTACATTAAAACAAACCTGATGTCTCTAGGACATTCAGAAGCCAAGTTATAAGCCCACAAATGTGTAACTGGACTACTTCTTTAAATTGACACCAGATCCGGTACCTTTGGGACATGGTTTGACCCCCTTAGGAAAGTGCTATCATCATGAAGTGTTCAGATCACTTACAACTCAATAGATTCTACCTTCCTGTAACGTTTCAGCCTGATTGGACCTTGTTTTCACACAAATGGACCCAGAATGATGTGAAATTGTGCTTCGTGCAACATAATTCTGGGTGCCATTTAAAAACCATAAGTGCTAATGACTCCATTCTTTTTTGAGGTTGTAGAGGCTGTTGATTGGAGTACACTAAAACAAACCTGATCTCTCTAGGACATTCAGAAGCCAAGTTATAAGCCCACAAAGGTGTAACTGGACTACTTCTTTAAAGTGACACCAGGCCCGGTGACCTTTGGGACATGGTTTGACCCCCTATAGGAATGTGCGATCATCATGAAACGTTCAGATCACTTACAGCTCAATAGATTCTACCTTCTTGTAACGTTTCAGCCTGATTGGACCTTGTTTTCACACAAATGGACCCAGAATGATGTGAAATTGTGCTTCGTGCAACATAATTCTGGGTGCCATTTACAAACCATAAGTGCTAATGACTCCATTCCTTTTTGTGGCTGTAGGGGCTGTTGATTGGAGTACATTAAAACAAACCTGATCTCTCTAGGACATTCAGAAGCCAAGTTATAAGCCCACAAATGTGTAACTGGACTACTTCTTTAAATTGACACCAGATCCGGTGACCTTTGGGACATGGTTTGACCCCCTTAGGAAAGTGCTATCATCATGAAACGTTCAGATCACTTACAACTCAATAGATTCTACCTTCCTGTAACGTTTCAGCCTGATTGGACCTTGTTTTCACACGAATGAACCCAGAATGATGTGAAATTGTGCTTCGTGCAACATAATTCTGGGTGCCATTTAAAAACCATAAGTGCTAATGACTCCATTCCTTTTTGTGGTTGTAGGGGCTGTTGATTGGAGTATACTAAAACAAACCTGATCTCTCTAGGACATTCAGAAGCCAAGTTATAAGCCCACAAGGGTGTAACTGGACTACTTCTTTAAATTGACACCAGATCCGGTGACCTTTGGGACATGGTTTGACCCCCTTAGGAAAGTGCTATCATCATGAAACGTTCAGATCACTTACAACTCAATAGATTCTACCTTCTTGTAGCGTTTCAGCCTGATTGGACCTTGTTTTCACACAAATGGACCCAGAATGATGTGAAATTGTGCTTCGTGCAACATAATTCTGGGTGCCATTTACAAACCTTAAAAGCTAATGACTCCATTCCTTTTTGTGGTTGTAGGGGCTGTTGATTGGAGTACACTAAAACAAACCTGATCTCTCTAGGACATTCAGAAGCCAAGTTATAAGCCCACAAATGTGTAACTGGACTACTTCTTTAAATTGACACCAGGCCCGGTGACCTTTGGGACATGGTTTGACCCCCTTAGGAAAGTGCTATCATCATGAAACGTTCAGATCACTTACAACTCAATAGAATCTACCTTCCTGTAACGTTTCAGCCTGATTGGACCTTGTTTTCACACAAATGAACCCAGAATGATGTGAAATTGTGCTTCGTGCAACATAATTCTGGGTGCCCTTTAAAAACCAAAAGTGCTAATGACTCCATTCCTTTTTGTGGTTGTAGGGGCTGTTGATTGGAGTATACTAAAACAAACCTGATCTCTCTAGGACATTCAGAAGCCAAGTTATAAGCCCACAAAGGTGTAACTGGACTACTTCTTTAAAGTGACACCAGGCCCGGTGACCTTTGGGACATGGTTTAAACCCCCATAGGAATGTGCGATCTTCATGAAACGTTCAGATCACTTACAACTCAATAGATTCTACCTTCTTGTAACGTTTCAGCCTGATTGAACCTTGTTTTCACACAAATGGACCCAGAATGATGGGAAATTGTGCTTCGTGCAACATAATTCTGGGTGCCATTTACAAACCATGAGGGCTAATGACTCCATTCCTTTTTGTGGTTGTAGGGGCTGTTGGTTGGAGTACATTAAAACAAACCTGATCTCTCTAGGGCATTCAGAAGCCAAGTTATAAGCCCACAAATGTGTAACTGGACTACTTCTTTAAATTGACACCAGATCCGGTGACCTTTGTGACATGGTTTTACCCCCTATAGGAATGTGTGATCATCTTGAAACGTTCAGATCACTTACAACTCAATAGATTCTACCTTCCTGTAACGTTTCAGCCTGATTGGACCTTGTTTTCACACAAATGAACCCAGAATGATTTGAAATTGTGCTTCGTGCAACATAATTCTGCGTGCCATTTACAAACCATAAGTGCTAATGACTCCATTCCTTTTTGTGGTTGTAGGGGCTGTTGATTGGAGTACACTAAAACAAACCTGACCTCTCTAGGACATTCAGAAGCCAAGTTATAAGCCCACAAAGGTGTAACTGGACTACTTCTTTAAAGTGACACCAGGCCCGGTGACCTTTGGGACATGGTTTTACCCCCTATAGGAATGTGTGATCATCTTGAAACGTTCAGATCACTTACAACTCAATAGATTCTACCTTCTTGTAACGTTTCAGCCTGATTGGACCTTGTTTTCACACAAATGAACCCAGAATGATGTGAAATTGTGTTTCGTGCAACATAATTCTGGGTGCCATTTAAAAACCATAAGTGCTAATGACTCCATTCCTTTTTGTGGTTGTAGGGGCTGTTGATTGGAGTATACTAAAACAAACCTGATCTCTCTAGGGCATTCAGAAGCCAAGTTATAAGCCCACAAATGTGTAACTGGACTACTTCTTTAAATTGACACCAGATCCGGTGACCTTTGGGACATGGTTTGACCCCCTTCGGAAAGTGCTATCATCATGAAACGTTCAGATCACTTACAACTCAATAGATTCTACCTTCCTGTAACATTTCAGCCTGATTGGACCTTGTTTTCACACAAATGAACCCAGAATGATGTGAAATTGTGCTTCGTGCAACATAATTCTGGGTGCCATTTAAAAACCATAAGTGCTAATGACTCCATTCCTTTTTGTGGTTGTAGGGGCTGTTGATTGGAGTACACTAAAACAAACCTGACCTCTCTAGGACATTCAGAAGCCAAGTTATAAGCCCACAAAGGTGTAACTGGACTACTTCTTTAAAGTGACACCAGGCCCGGTGACCTTTGGGACATGGTTTTACCCCCTATAGGAATGTGTGATCATCTTGAAACGTTCAGATCACTTACAACTCAATAGATTCTACCTTCTTGTAGCGTTTCAGCCTGATTGGACCTTGTTTTCACACAAATGGACCCAGAATGATGTGAAATTGTGCTTCGTGCAACATAATTCTGGGTGCCATTTACAAACCATAAGTGCTAATGACTCCATTCCTTTTTGTGGTTGTAGGGGCTGTTGATTGGAGAACACTAAAACAAACCTAACCTCTCTAGGACATTCAGAAGCCAAGTTATAAGCCCACAAAGGTGTAACTGGACTACTTCTTTAAAGTGACACCAGGCCCGGTGACCTTTGGGACATGGTTTGACCCCCTATAGGAATGTGCGATCATCTTGAAACGTTCAGATCACTTACAACTCAATAGATTTTACCTTCCTGTAACGTTTCAGCCTGATTGGACCTTGTTTTCACACAAATGAACCCAGAATGATGTGAAATTGTGTTTCGTGCAACATAATTCTGGGTACCATTTAAAAACCATAAGTGCTAATGACTCCATTCCTTTTTGTGGTTGTAGGGGCTGTTGATTGGAGTATACTAAAACAAACCTGATCTCTCTAGGGCATTCAGAAGCCAAGTTATAAGCCCACAAATGTGTAACTGGACTACTTCTTTAAATTGACACCAGATCCGGTGACCTTTGGGACATGGTTTGACCCCCTTCGGAAAGTGCTATCATCATGAAACGTTCAGATCACTTACAACTCAATAGATTCTACCTTCCTGTAACATTTCAGCCTGATTGGACCTTGTTTTCACACAAATGAACCCAGAATGATGTGAAATTGTGCTTCGTGCAACATAATTCTGGGTGCCATTTAAAAACCATAAGTGCTAATGACTCCATTCCTTTTTGTGGTTGTAGGGGCTGTTGATTGGAGTACACTAAAACAAACCTGACCTCTCTAGGACATTCAGAAGCCAAGTTATAAGCCCACAAAGGTGTAACTGGACTACTTCTTTAAAATGACACCAGGCCCGGTGACCTTTGGGACATGGTTTTACCCCCTATAGGAATGTGTGATCATCTTGAAACGTTCAGATCACTTACAACTCAATAGATTCTACCTTCTTGTAGCGTTTCAGCCTGATTGGACCTTGTTTTCACACAAATGGACCCAGAATGATGTGAAATTGTGCTTCGTGCAACATAATTCTGGGTGCCATTTACAAACCATAAGTGCTAATGACTCCATTCCTTTTTGTGGTTGTAGGGGCTGTTGATTGGAGAACACTAAAACAAACCTAACCTCTCTAGGACATTCAGAAGCCAAGTTATAAGCCCACAAAGGTGTAACTGGACTACTTCTTTAAAGTGACACCAGGCCCGGTGACCTTTGGGACATGGTTTGACCCCCTATAGGAATGTGCGATCATCTTGAAACGTTCAGATCACTTACAACTCAATAGATTTTACCTTCCTGTAACGTTTCAGCCTGATTGGACCTTGTTTTCACACAAATGAACCCAGAATGATGTGAAATTGTGTTTCGTGCAACATAATTCTGGGTACCATTTAAAAACCATAAGTGCTAATGACTCCATTCCTTTTTGTGGTTGTAGGGGCTGTTGATTGGAGTATACTAAAACAAACCTGATCTCTCTAGGGCATTCAGAAGCCAAGTTATAAGCCCACAAATGTGCAACTGGACTACTTCTTTAAATTGACACCAGATCCGGTGACCTTTGGGACATGGTTTGACCCCCTTCGGAAAGTGCTATCATCATGAAACGTTCAGATCAGTTAAAACTCAATAGATTCTACCTTCCTGTAACATTTCAGCCTGATTGGACCTTGTTTTCACACAAATGAACCCAGAATGATGTGAAATTGTGCTTCGTGCAACATAATTCTGGGTGCCATTTAAAAACCATAAGTGCTAATGACTCCATTCCTTTTTGAGGTTGTAGAGGCTGTTGATTGGAGTACACTAAAACAAACCTGATCTCTCTAGGACATTCAGAAGCCAAGTTATAAGCCCTCAAAGGTGTAACTGGACTACTTCTTTAAAGTGACACCAGGCCCGGTGACCTTTGGGACATGGTTTGACCCCCATAGGAATGTGCGATCATCATGAAACGTTCAGATCACTTACAACTCAATAGATTCTACCTTCTTGTAGCGTTTCAGCCTGATTGGACCTTGTTTTCACACAAATGGACCCAGAATGATGTGAAATTGTGCTTCGTGCAACATAATTCTGGGTGCCATTTACAAACCATAAGTGCTAATGACTCCATTCCTTTTTGTGTTTGTAGGGGCTGTTGATTGGAGTACATTAAAACAAACCTGATCTCACTAGGACATTCAGAAGCCAAGTTATAAGCCCACAAATGTGTAACTGGACTACTTCTTTCAATTGACACCAGATCCGGTGACCTTTGGGACATGGTTTGACCCCCTTAGGAAAGTGCTATCATCATGAAACGTTCAGATCACTTACAACTCAATAGATTCTACCTTCCTGTAAGGTTTCAGCCTGATTGGACCTTGTTTTCACACAAATGAACCCAGAATGATGTGAAATTGTGCTTCGTGCAACATAATTCTGGGTGCCATTTACAAACCATAAGTGCTAATGACTCCATTCCTTTTTGTGGTTGTAGGGGCTGTTGATTGGAGAACACTAAAACAAACCTAACCTCTCTAGGACATTCAGAAGCCAAGTTATAAGCCCACAAAGGTGTAACTGGACTTCTTCTTTAAAGTGACACCAGGCCCGGTGACCTTTGGGACATGGTTTTACCCCCTATAGGAATGTGCGATCATCTTGAAACGTTCAGATCACTTACAACTCAATAGATTCTACCTTCTTGTAGCGTTTCTGCCTGATTGGACCTTGTTTTCACACAAATGGACCCAGAATGATGTGAAATTGTGCTTCGTGCAACATAATTCTGGGTGCCATTTACAAACCATAAGTGCTAATGACTCCATTCCTTTTTGAGGTTGTAGGGGATGTTGATTGGAGTACACTAAAACAAACCTGATCTCTCTAGGACATTCAGAAGCCAAGTTATAAGCCCACAAATGTGTAACTGGACTACTTCTTTAAATTGACACCAGATGCGGTGACCTTTGGGACATGGTTTGACCCCCTTAGGAAAGTGCTATCATCATGAAACGTTCAGATCACTTACAACTCAATAGATTCTACCTTCCTGTAACGTTTCAGCCTGATTGGACCTTGTTTTCACACAAATGGACCCAGAATGATGTGAAATTGTGCTTTGTGCAACATAATTCTGGGTGCCATTTACAAACCATAAGTGCTAATGACTCCATTCCTTTTTGTGGTTGTAGAGGCTGTTGATTGGAGTACACTAAAACAAACCTGATCTCTCTAGGACATTCAGAAGCCAAGTTATAAGCCCACAAATGTGTAACTGGACTACTTCTTTAAATTGACACCAGATCCGGTGACCTTTGGGACATGGTTTGACCCCCTTAGGAAAGTGCTATCATCATGAAACATTCAGATCACTTACAACTCAATAGATTCTACCTTCCTGTAACGTTTCAGCCTGATTGGACCTTGTTTTCACACAAATGGACCCAGAATGATGTGAAATTGTGCTTCGTGCAACATAATTCTGGGTGCCATTTACAAACCATAAGTGCTAATGACTCCATTCCTTTTTGTGGTTGTAGGGGCTTTTGATTGGAGTACACTAAAACAAACCTGATCTCTCTAGGACATTCAGAAGCCAAGTTATAAACCCACAAAGGTGTAACTGGACTACTTCTTTAAGGAGACACCAGGCCCGGTGACCTTTGGGACATGGTTTTACCCCCTATAGGAATGTGAGATCATCTTGAAACGTTCAGATCACTTACAACTCAATAGGTTCTACCTTCTTGTAGCGTTTCAGCTTGATTGGACCTTGTTTTCAAACAAATGGACCCAGAATGATGTGAAATTGTGCTTCGTGCAACATAATTCTGGGTGCCATTTACAAACCTTAAGTGCTAATGACTCCATTCCTTTTTGTGGTTGTAGGGGCTGTTGATTGGAGTACACTAAAACAAACCTGATCTCTCTAGGACATTCAGAAGCCAAGTTATAAGCCCACAAATGTGTAACTGGACTACTTCTTTAAATTGACACCAGATGCGGTGACCTTTGGGACATGGTTTGACCCCCTTAGGAAAGTGCTATCATCATGAAACGTTCAGATCACTTACAACTCAATAGATTCTACCTTCCTGTAACGTTTCAGCCTGATTGGACCTTGTTTTCACACAAATGAACCCAGAATGATGTGAAATTGTGCTTCGTGCAACATAATTCTGGGTGCCATTTAAAAACCAAAAGTGCTAATGACTCCATTCCTTTTTGTGGTTGTAGGGGCTGTTGATTGGAGTATACTAAAACAAACCTGATCTCTCTAGGACATTCAGAAGCCAAGTTATAAGCCCACTAAGGTGTAACTGGACTACTTCTTTAAATTGACACCAGATTCGGTGACCTTTGGGACATGGTTTGACCCCCTTAGGAAAATGCTATCATCATGAAACGTTCAGATCACTTACAACTCAATAGATTCTACCTTCCTGTAGCATTTCAGCCTGATTGGACCTTGTTTTCACACAAATGAACCCAGAATGATGTGAAATTTTGCTTTGTGCAACATAATTCTGGGTGCCATTTAAAAACCATAAGTGCTAATGACTCCATTCCTTTTTGAGGTTGTAGGGGCTGTTGATTGGAGTACACTAAAACAAACCTGATCTCTCTAGGACATTCAGAAGCCAAGTTATAAGCCCTCAAAGGTGTACCTGGACTACTTCTTTAAAGTGACACCAGGCCCGGTGACCTTTGGGACATGGTTTTACCCCCTATAGGAATGTGTGATCATCTTGAAACGTTCAGATCACTTACAACTCAATAGATTCTACATTCTTGTAGCGTTTCAGCCTGATTGGACCTTGTTTTCACACAAATGAACCCAGAATGATGTGAAATTGTGCTTCGTGCAACATAATTCTGGGTGCCATTTAAAAACCATAAGTGCTAATGACTCCATTCCTTTTTGTGGTTGTAGGGGCTGTTGATTAGAGTATACTAAAACAAACCTGATCTCTCTTGGACATTCAGAAGCCAAGTTATAAGCCCACAAAGGTGTAACTGGACTACTTCTTTAAATTGACACCAGATCCGGTGACCTTTGGGACATGGTTTGACCCCCTTAGGAAAGTGCTATCATCATGAAACGTTCAGATCACTTACAACTAAATAGATTCTACCTTCCTGTAACAGTTCAGCCTGATTGGACCTTGTTTTCACACAAATGAACCCAGAATGATGTGAAATTGTGCTTCGTGCAACATAATTCTGGGTGCCATTTACAAACCATAAGTGCTATTGACTCCATTCCTTTTTGTGGTTGTAGGGGCTGTTGATTGGAGAACACTAAAACAAACCTAACCTCTCTAGGACATTCAGAAGCCAAGTTATAAGCCCACAAAGGTGTAACTGGACTACTTCTTTAAAGTGACACCAGGCCCGGTGACCTTTGGGACATGGTTTGACCCCCTATAGGAATGTGCGATCATCATTAAACGTTCAGATCACTTACAACTCAATAGATTCTACCTTCTTGTAGCGTTTCAGCCTGATTGGACCTTGTTTTCACACAAATGGACCCAGAATGATGTCAAATTCTGCTTCGTGCAACATAATTCTGGGTGCCATTTACAAACCATAAGTGCTAATGACTCCATTCCTTTTTGTGGTTGTAGGGGCTGTTGATTGGAGTACATTAAAACAAACCTGATGTCTCTAGGACATTCAGAAGCCAAGTTATAAGCCCACAAATGTGTAACTGGACTACTTCTTTAAATTGACACCAGATCCGGTGACCTTTGGGACATGGTTTTACCCCCTTAGGAAATTGCTATCATCATGAAACGTTCAGATCACTTACAACTCAATAGATTCTACCTTCCTGTAACGTTTCAGCCTGACTGGACCTTGTTTTCACACAAATGAACCCAGAATGATGTGAAATTGTGCTTCGTGCAACATAATTCTGGGTGCCATTTACAAACCATAAGTGCTATTGACTCCATTCCTTTTTGTGGTTGTAGGGGCTGTTGATTGGAGAACACTAAAACAAACCTAACCTCTCTAGGACATTCAGAAGCCAAGTTATAAGCCCACAAAGGTGTACCTGGACTACTTCTTTAAAGTGACACCAGGCCCGGTGACCTTTGGGACATGGTTTGACCCCCTATAGGAATGTGTGATCATCTTGAAACGTTCAGATCACTTACAACTCAATAGATTCTACCTTCCTGTAACGTTTCAGCCTGATTGGACCTTGTTTTCACACAAATGAACCCAGAATGATGTCAAATTGTGCTTCGTGCAACATAATTCTGGGTGCCATTTACAAACCATAAGTGCTATTGACTCCATTCCTTTTTGTGGTTGTAGGGGCTGTTGATTGGAGAACACTAAAACAAACCTAACCTCGCTAGGACATTCAGAAGCCAAGTTATAAGCCCACAAAGGTGTACCTGGACTACTTCTCTAAAGTGACACCAGGCCCGGTGACCTTTGGGACATGGTTTGACCCCCTATAGGAATGTGTGATCATCTTGAAACGTTCAGATCACTTACAACTCAATAGATTCTACCTTCTTGTAGCGTTTCAGCCTGATTGGACCTTGTTTTCACACAAATGGACCCAGAGTGATGTGAAATTGTGCTTCGTGCAACATAATTCTGGGTGCCATTTAAAAACCATAAGTGCTAATGACTCCATTCCTTTTTGTGTTTGTAGGGGCTGTTGATTGGAGTACATTAAACAAACCTGATCTCACTAGGACATTCAGAAGCCAAGTTATAAGCCCACAAATGTGTAACTGGACTACTTCTTTCAATTGACACCAGATCCGGTGACCTTTGGGACATGGTTTTACCCCCTTAGGAAATTGCTATCATCATGAAACGTTCAGATCACTTACAACTCAATAGATTCTACCTTCCTGTAACGTTTCAGCCTGACTGGACCTTGTTTTCACACAAATGAACCCAGAATGATGTGAAATTGTGCTACGTGCAACATAATTCTGGGTGCCATTTACAAACCTTAAGTGCTAATGACTCCATTCCTTTTTGTGGTTGTAGGGGCTGTTGATTGGAGTACACTAAAACAAACCTGATCTCTCTAGGACATTGAGAAGCCAAGTTATAAGCCCACAAAGGTGTAACTGGACTACTTCTTTAAAGAGACACCAGGCCCGGTGACCTTTGGGCTATAGTTTTACCCCCTATAGGAATGTGAGATCATCTTGAAACGTTCAGATCACTTACAACTCAATAGGTTCTACCTTCTTGTAGCGTTTCAGCCTGATTGGACCTTGTTTTCACACAAATGGACCCAGAATGATGTGAAATTGTGCTTCGTGCAACATAATTCTGGGTGCCATTTACAAACCTTAAGTGCTAATGACTCCATTCCTTTTTGTGGTTGTAGGGGCTGTTGATTGGAGTACACTAAAACAAACCTGATATCTCTAGGACATTCAGAAGCCAAGTTATAATCCCACAAATGTGTAACTGGACTACTTCTTTAAATTGACACCAGATCCGGTGACATTTGGGACATGGTTTGACCCCCTTAGGAATGTGCGATCATCATGAAACGTTCAGATCACTTACAACTCAATAGATTCTACCTTCCTGTAACGTTTCAGCCTGATTGGACCTTGTTTTCACACAAATGGACCCAGAATGATGTGAAATTGTGCTTCGTGCAACATAATTCTGGGTGCCATTTACAAACCATAAGTGCTAATGACTCCATTCCTTTTTGTGGTTGTAGGGGCTGTTGATTGGAGTACACTAAAACAAACCTGATCTCTCTAGGACATTCAGAAGCCAAGTTATAAACCCACAAAGGTGTAACTGGACTACTTCTTTAAGGAGACACCAGGCCCGGTGACCTTTGGGACATGGTTTTACCCCCTATAGGAATGTGAGATCATCTTGAAACGTTCAGATCACTTACAACTCAATAGGTTCTACCTTCTTGTAGCGTTTCAGCTTGATTGGACCTTGTTTTCAAACAAATGGACCCAGAATGATGTGAAATTGTGCTTCGTTCAACATAATTCTGGGTGCCATTTACAAACCTTAAGTGCTAATGACTCCATTCCTTTTTGTGGTTGTAGGGGCTGTTGATTGGAGTACACTAAAACAAACCTGATCTCTCTAGGACATTCAGAAGCCAAGTTATAAGCCCACAAATGTGTAACTGGACTACTTCTTTAAATTGACACCAGATGCGGTGACCTTTGGGACATGGTTTGACCCCCTTAGGAAAGTGCTATCATCATGAAACGTTCAGATCACTTACAACTCAATAGATTCTACCTTCCTGTAACGTTTCAGCCTGATTGGACCTTGTTTTCACACAAATGAACCCAGAATGATGTGAAATTGTGCTTCGTGCAACATAATTCTGGGTGCCATTTAAAAACCAAAAGTGCTAATGACTCCATTCCTTTTTGTGGTTGTAGGGGCTGTTGATTGGAGTATACTAAAACAAACCTGATCTCTCTTGGACATTCAGAAGCCAAGTTATAAGCCCACTAAGGTGTAACTGGACTACTTCTTTAAATTGACACCAGATTCGGTGACCTTTGGGACATGGTTTGACCCCCTTAGGAAAATGCTATCATCATGAAACGTTCAGATCACTTACAACTCAATAGATTCTACCTTCCTGTAGCATTTCAGCCTGATTGGACCTTGTTTTCACACAAATGAACCCAGAATGATGTGAAATTGTGCTTTGTGCAACATAATTCTGGGTGCCATTTAAAAACCATAAGTGCTAATGACTCCATTCCTTTTTGAGGTTGTAGGGGCTGTTGATTGGAGTACACTAAAACAAACCTGATCTCTCTAGGACATTCAGAAGCCAAGTTATAAGCCCTCAAAGGTGTACCTGGACTACGTCTTTAAAGTGACACCAGGCCCGGTGACCTTTGGGACATGGTTTTACCCCCTATAGGAATGTGCGATCATCTTGAAACGTTCAGATCACTTACAACTCAATATATTCTACCTTCTTGTAGCGTTTCAGCCTGATTGGACCTTGTTTTCACACAAATGAACCCAGAATGATGTGAAATTGTGCTTCGTGCAACATAATTCTGGGTGCCATTTAAAAACCATAAGTGCTAATGACTCCATTCCTTTTTGTGGTTGTAGGGGCTGTTGATTGGAGTATACTAAAACAAACCTGATCTCTCTTGGACATTCAGAAGCCAAGTTATAAGCCCACAAAGGTGTAACTGGACTACTTCTTTAAATTGACACCAGATCCGGTGACCTTTGGGACATGGTTTGACCCCCTTAGGAAAGTGCTATCATCATGAAACGTTCAGATCACTTACAACTAAATAGATTCTACCTTCCTGTAACAGTTCAGCCTGACTGGACCTTGTTTTCACACAAATGAACCCAGAATGATGTGAAATTGTGCTTCGTGCAACATAATTCTGGGTGCCATTTACAAACCATAAGTGCTATTGACTCCATTCCTTTTTGTGGTTGTAGGGGCTGTTGATTGGAGAACACTAAAACAAACCTAACCTCTCTAGGACATTCAGAAGCCAAGTTATAAGCCCACAAAGGTGTAACTGGACTACTTCTTTAAAGTGACACCAGGCCCGGTGACCTTTGGGACATGGTTTGACCCCCTATAGGAATGTGCGATCATCATTAAACGTTCAGATCACTTACAACTCAATAGATTCTACCTTCTTGTAGCGTTTCAGCCTGATTGGACCTTGTTTTCACACAAATGGACCCAGAATGATGTCAAATTCTGCTTCGTGCAACATAATTCTGGGTGCCATTTACAAACCATAAGTGCTAATGACTCCATTCCTTTTTGTGGTTGTAGGGGCTGTTGATTGGAGTACATTAAAACAAACCTGATGTCTCTAGGACATTCAGAAGCCAAGTTATAAGCCCACAAATGTGTAACTGGACTACTTCTTTAAATTGACACCAGATCCGGTGACCTTTGGGACATGGTTTTACCCCCTTAGGAAATTGCTATCATCATGAAACGTTCAGATCACTTACAACTCAATAGATTCTACCTTCCTGTAACGTTTCAGCCTGACTGGACCTTGTTTTCACACAAATGAACCCAGAATGATGTGAAATTGTGCTTCGTGCAACATAATTCTGGGTGCCATTTACAAACCATAAGTGCTATTGACTCCATTCCTTTTTGTGGTTGTAGGGGCTGTTGATTGGAGAACACTAAAACAAACCTAACCTCTCTAGGACATTCAGAAGCCAAGTTATAAGCCCACAAAGGTGTACCTGGACTACTTCTTTAAAGTGACACCAGGCCCGGTGACCTTTGGGACATGGTTTGACCCCCTATAGGAATGTGTGATCATCTTGAAACGTTCAGATCACTTACAACTCAATAGATTCTACCTTCCTGTAACGTTTCAGCCTGATTGGACCTTGTTTTCACACAAATGAACCCAGAATGATGTCAAATTGTGCTTCGTGCAACATAATTCTGGGTGCCATTTACAAACCATAAGTGCTATTGACTCCATTCCTTTTTGTGGTTGTAGGGGCTGTTGATTGGAGAACACTAAAACAAACCTAACCTCGCTAGGACATTCAGAAGCCAAGTTATAAGCCCACAAAGGTGTACCTGGACTACTTCTCTAAAGTGACACCAGGCCCGGTGACCTTTGGGACATGGTTTGACCCCCTATAGGAATGTGTGATCATCTTGAAACGTTCAGATCACTTACAACTCAATAGATTCTACCTTCTTGTAGCGTTTCAGCCTGATTGGACCTTGTTTTCACACAAATGGACCCAGAGTGATGTGAAATTGTGCTTCGTGCAACATAATTCGGGGTGCCATTTAAAAACCATAAGTGCTAATGACTCCATTCCTTTTTGTGGTTGTAGGGGCTGTTGATTGGAGTATACTAAAACAAACCTGATCTCTCTTGGACATTCAGAAGCCAAGTTATAAGCCCACAAAGGTGTAACTGGACTACTTCTTTAAATTGACACCAGATAAGGTGACCTTTGGGACATGGTTTGACCCCCTTAGGAAAGTGCTATCATCATGAAACGTTCAGATCACCCTCAACTCAATAGATTCTACCTTCCTGTAACAGTTCAGCCTGATTGGACCTTGTTTTCACACAAATGAACCCAGAATGATGTGAAATTGTGCTTCGTGCAACATAATTCTGGGTGCCATTTACAAACCATAAGTGCTATTGACTCCATTCCTTTTTGTGGTTGTAGGGGCTGTTGATTGGAGAACACTAAAACAAACCTAACCTCTCTAGGACATTCAGAAGCCAAGTTATAAGCCCACAAAGGTGTAACTGGACTACTTCTTTTAAGTGACACCAGGCCCGGTGACCTTTGGGACATGGTTTGACCCCCTATAGGAATGTGCGATCATAATGAAACGTTCAGATCACTTACAACTCAATAGATTCTACCTTCTTGTAGCGTTTCAGCCTGATTGGACCTTGTTTTCACACAAATGGACCCAGAATGATGTGAAATTCTGCTTCGTGCAACATAATTCTGGGTGCCATTTACAAACCATAAGTGCTAATGACTCCATTCCTTTTTGTGGTTGTAGGGGCTGTTTATTGGAGTACATTAAAACAAACCTGATGTCTCTAGGACATTCAGAAGCCAAGTTATAAGCCCACAAATGTGTAACTGGACTGCTTCTTTAAATTGACACCAGATCCGGTACCTTTGGGACATGGTTTGACCCCCTTAGGAAAGTGCTATCATCATGAAGTGTTCAGATCACTTACAACTCAATAGATTCTACCTTCCTGTAACGTTTCAGCCTGATTGGACCTTGTTTTCACACAAATGGACCCAGAATGATGTGAAATTGTGCTTCGTGCAACATAATTCTGGGTGCCATTTAAAAACCATAAGTGCTAATGACTCCATTCTTTTTTGAGTTTGTAGGGGCTGTTGATTGGAGTACACTAAAACAAACCTGATCTCTCTAGGACATTCAGAAGCCAAGTTATAAGCCCTCAAAGGTGTAACTGGACTACTTCTTTAAAGTGACACCAGGCCCGGTGACCTTTGGGACATGGTTTGACCCCCTATAGGAATGTGCGATCATCATGAAACGTTCAGATCACTTACAACTCAATAGATTCTACCTTCTTGTAACGTTTCAGCCTGATTGGACCTTGTTTTCACACAAATGGACCCAGAATGATGTGAAATTGTGCTTCGTGCAACATAATTCTGGGTGCCATTTACAAACCATAAGTGCTAATGACTCCATTCCTTTTTGTGGCTGTAGGGGCTGTTGATTGGAGTACATTAAAACAAACCTGATCTCTCTAGGACATTCAGAAGCCAAGTTATAAGCCCACAAATGTGTAACTGGACTACTTCTTTAAATTGACACCAGATCCGGTGACCTTTGGGACATGGTTTGACCCCCTTAGGAAAGTGCTATCATCATGAAACGTTCAGATCACTTACAACTCAATAGATTCTACCTTCCTGTAACGTTTCAGCCTGATTGGACCTTGTTTTCACACAAATGAACCCAGAATGATGTGAAATTGTGCTTCGTGCAACATAATTCTGGGTGCCATTTAAAAACCATAAGTGCTAATGACTCCATTCCTTTTTGTGGTTGTAGGGGCTGTTGATTGGAGTATACTAAAACAAACCTGATCTCTCTAGGACATTCAGAAGCCAAGTTATAAGCCCACAAGGGTGTAACTGGACTACTTCTTTAAATTGACACCAGATCCGGTGACCTTTGGGACATGGTTTGACCCCCTTAGGAAAGTGCTATCATCATGAAACGTTCAGATCACTTACAACTCAATAGATTCTACCTTCTTGTAGCGTTTCAGCCTGATTGGACCTTGTTTTCACACAAATGGACCCAGAATGATGTGAAATTGTGCTTCGTGCAACATAATTCTGGGTGCCATTTACAAACCTTAAAAGCTAATGACTCCATTCCTTTTTGTGGTTGTAGGGGCTGTTGATTGGAGTACACTAAAACAAACCTGATCTCTCTAGGACATTCAGAAGCCAAGTTATAAGCCCACAAATGTGTAACTGGACTACTTCTTTAAATTGACACCAGGCCCGGTGACCTTTGGGACATGGTTTGATCCCCTTAGGAAAGTGCTATCATCATGAAACGTTCAGATCACTTACAACTCAATAGAATCTACCTTCCTGTAACGTTTCAGCCTGATTGGACCTTGTTTTCACACAAATGAACCCAGAATGATGTGAAATTGTGCTTCGTGCAACATAATTCTGGGTGCCCTTTAAAAACCATAAGTGCTAATGACTCCATTCCTTTTTGTGGTTGTAGGGGCTGTTGATTGGAGTATACTAAAACAAACCTGATCTCTCTAGGACATTCAGAAGCCAAGTTATAAGCCCACAAAGGTGTAACTGGACTACTTCTTTAAAGTGACACCAGGCCCGGTGACCTTTGGGACATGGTTTAAACCCCCATAGGAATGTGCGATCTTCATGAAACGTTCAGATCACTTACAACTCAATAGATTCTACCTTCTTGTAACGTTTCAGCCTGATTGAACCTTGTTTTCACACAAATGGACCCAGAATGATGGGAAATTGTGCTTCGTGCAACATAATTCTGGGTGCCATTTACAAACCATAAGGGCTAATGACTCCATTCCTTTTTGTGGTTGTAGGAGCTGTTGGTTGGAGTACATTAAAACAAACCTGATCTCTCTAGGGCATTCAGAAGCCAAGTTATAAGCCCACAAATGTGTAACTGGACTACTTCTTTAAATTGACACCAGATCCGGTGACCTTTGTGACATGGTTTTACCCCCTATAGGAATGTGTGATCATCTTGAAACGTTCAGATCACTTACAACTCAATAGATTCTACCTTCCTGTAACGTTTCAGCCTGATTGGACCTTGTTTTCACACAAATGAACCCAGAATGATTTGAAATTGTGCTTCGTGCAACATAATTCTGCGTGCCATTTACAAACCATAAGTGCTAATGACTCCATTCCTTTTTGTGGTTGTAGGGGCTGTTGATTGGAGTACACTAAAACAAACCTGACCTCTCTAGGACATTCAGAAGCCAAGTTATAAGCCCACAAAGGTGTAACTGGACTACTTCTTTAAAGTGACACCAGGCCCGGTGACCTTTGGGACATGGTTTGACCCCCTATAGGAATGTGCGATCATCTTGAAACGTTCAGATCACTTACAACTCAATAGATTTTACCTTCCTGTAACGTTTCAGCCTGATTGGACCTTGTTTTCACACAAATGAACCCAGAATGATGTGAAATTGTGTTAATTGCAACATAATTCTGGGTGCCATTTAAAAACCATAAGTGCTAATGACTCCATTCCTTTTTGTGGTTGTAGGGGCTGTTGATTGGAGTATACTAAAACAAACCTGATCTCTCTAGGGCATTCAGAAGCCAAGTTATAAGCCCACAAATGTGTAACTGGACTACTTCTTTAAATTGACACCAGATCCGGTGACCTTTGGGACATGGTTTGACCCCCTTCGGAAAGTGCTATCATCATGAAACGTTCAGATCACTTACAACTCAATAGATTCTACCTTCCTGTAACATTTCAGCCTGATTGGACCTTGTTTTCACACAAATAAACCCAGAATGATGTGAAATTGTGCTTCGTGCAACATAATTCTGGGTGCCATTTACAAACCATAAGTGCTAATGACTCCATTCCTTTTTGTGGTTGTAGGGGCTGTTGATTGGAGTACACTAAAACAACCCTAACCTCTCTAGGACATTCAGAAGCCAAGTTATAAGCCCACAAAGGTGTAACTGGACTACTTCTTTAAAGTGACACCAGGCCCGGTGACCTTTGGGACATGGTTTTACCCCCTATAGTAATGTGCGATCATCTTGAAACGTTCAGATCACTTACAACTCAATAGATTCTACCTTCTTGTAGCGTTTCAGCCTGATTGGACCTTGTTTTCACACAAATGGACCCAGAAAGATGTGAAATTGTGCTTCATGCAACATAATTCTGGGTGCCATTTACAAACCATAAGTGCTAATGACTCCATTCCTTTTTGTGGTTGTAGGGGCTGTTGATTGGAGTACATTAAAAAAACCTGATCTCTCTAGGACATTCAGAAGCCAAGTTATAAGCCCACAAATGTGTAACTGCACTACTTCTTTAAATTGACACCAGATCCGGTGACCTTTGGGACATGGTTTGACCCCCTTAGGAAAGTGCTATCATGATGAAACGTTCAGATCACTTACAACTCAATAGATTCTACCTTCCTGTAACGTTTCAGCCTTATTGGACCTTGTTTTCACACAAATGAACCCAGAATGATGTGAAATTGTGCTCCGTGCAACATAATTCTGGGTGCCATTTAAAAACCATAAGTGCTAATGACTCCATTCCTTTTTGTGGTTGTAGGGGCTGTGTATTGGAGTATACTAAAACAAATCTGATCTCTCTAGGACATTCAGAAGCCAAGTTATAAGCCCACAAAGGTGTAACTGGACTACTTCTTTAAATTGAAATCAGATCCGGTGACCTTTGGGACATGGTTTGACCCCCTTAGGAAAGTGCTATCATCATGAAACGTTCAGATCACTTACAACTCAATAGATTCTACCTTCCTGTAACATTTCAGCCTGATTGGACCTTGTTTTCACACAAATGGACCCAGAATGATGTGAAATTGTGCTTCGTGCACTATAATTCTGGGTGCCATTTACAAACCATAAGTGCTAATGACTCCATTCCTTTTTGTGGTTGTATGGGCTGTTGATTGGAGTACACTAAAACAAACCTGATCTCTCTAGGAAATTCAGAAGCAGAGTTATAAGCCCACAAATGTGTAACTGGACGACTACTTTAAATTGACACCAGATCCGGTGACCTTTGGGACATGGTTTGACCCCCTTAGGAAAGTGCTATCATCATGAAACGTTCAGATCACTTACAACTCAATAGATTCTACCTTCCTGTAACGTTTCAGCCTGATTGGACCTTGTTTTCACACAAATGAACCCAGAATGATGTGAAATTGTGCTTCGTGCAACATAATTCTTGGTGCCATTTACAAACCATAAGTGCTAATGATTCCATTCCTTTTTGTGGTTGTAGGGGCTGTTGATTGGAGTACACTAAAACAAACCTGATCTCTCTAGGACATTCAGAAGCCAAGTTATAAGCCCACAAAGGTGTAACTGGACTACTTCTTTAAAGAGACACCAGGCCCGGTGACCTTTGGGACATGGTTTTACCCCCTATAGGAATGTGAGATCATCTTGAAACGTTCAGATCACTTACAACTCAATAGGTTCTACCTTCTTGTAGCGTTTCAGCCTGATTGGACCTTGTTTTCACACAAATGGACCCAGAATGATGTGAAATTGTGCTACGTGCAACATAATTCTGGGTGCCATTTACAAACCTTAAGTGCTAATGACTCCATTCCTTTTTGTGGTTGTAGGGGCTGTTGATTGGAGTACATTAAAAAAAACCTGATCTCTCTAGGACATTCAGAAGCCAAGTTATAAGCCCACAAATGTGTAACTGGACTACTTCTTTAAATTGACACCAGATCCGGTGACCTTTGGGACATGGTTTGACCCCCTTAGGAAAGTGCCATCATCATGAAATGTTCAGATCAATTACAACTCAGTAGATTCTACCTTCCTGTAACGTTTCAGCCTGATTGGACCTTGTTTTCACACAAATGAACCCAGAATGATGTGAAATTGTGCTCCGTGCAACATAATTCTGGGTGCCATTTAAAAACCATAAGTGCTAATGACTCCATTCCTTTTTGTGGTTGTAGGGGCTGTTTATTGGAGTATACTAAAACAAATCTGATCTCTCTAGGACATTCAGAAGCCAAGTTATAAGCCCACAAAGGTGTAACTGGACTACTTCTTTAAACTGAAATCAGATCCGGTGACCTTTGGGACATGGTTTGACCCCCTTAGGAAAGTGCTATCATCATGAAACGTTCAGATCACTTACAACTCAATAGATTCTACCTTCCTGTAACATTTCAGCCTGATTGGACCTTGTTTTCACACAAATGGACCCAGAATGATGTGAAATTGTGCTTCGTGCAACATAATTCTGGGTGCCATTTACAAACCATAAGTGCTAATGACTCCATTCCTTTTTGTGGTTGTAGGGGCTGTTGATTGGAGTACACTAAAACAAATTTGATCTCTCTAGGAAATTCAGAAGCCAAGTTATAAGCCCACAAATGTGTAACTGGACGACTACTTTAAATTGACACCAGATCCGGTGACCTTTGGGACATGGTTTTACCCCCTATAGTAATGTGCGATCATCTTGAAACGTTCAGATCACTTACAACTCAATAGATTCTACCTTCTTGTAGCGTTTCAGCCTGATTGGACCTTGTTTTCACACAAATGGACCCAGAAAGATGTGAAATTGTGCTTCATGCAACATAATTCTGGGTGCCATTTACAAACCATAAGTGCTAATGACTCCATTCCTTTTTGTGGTTGTAGGGGCTGTTGATTGGAGTACATTAAAAAAAACCTGATCTCTCTAGGACATTCAGAAGCCAAGTTATAAGCCCACAAATGTGTAACTGGACTACTTCTTTAAATTGACACCAGATCCGGTGACCTTTGGGACATGGTTTGACCCCCTTAGGAAAGTGCTATCATGATGAAACGTTCAGATCACTTACAACTCAATAGATTCTACCTTCCTGTAACGTTTCAGCCTGATTGGACCTTGTTTTCACACAAATGAACCCAGAATGATGTGAAATTGTGCTCCGTGCAACATAATTCTGGGTGCCATTTAAAAACCATAAGTGCTAATGACTCCATTCCTTTTTGTGGTTGTAGGGGCTGTTTATTGGAGTATACTAAAACAAATCTGATCTCTCTAGGACATTCAGAAGCCAAGTTATAAGCCCACAAAGGTGTAACTGGACTACTTCTTTAAATTGAAATCAGATCCGGTGACCTTTGGGACATGGTTTGACCCCCTTAGGAAAGTGCTATCATCATGAAACGTTCAGATCACTTACAACTCAATAGATTCTACCTTCCTGTAACATTTCAGCCTGATTGGACCTTGTTTTCACACAAATGGACCCAGAATGATGTGAAATTGTGCTTCGTGCAACATAATTCTGGGTGCCATTTACAAACCATAAGTGCTAATGACTCCATTCCTTTTTGTGGTTGTAGGGGCTGTTGATTGGAGTACACTAAAACAAACCTGATCTCTCCAGGAAATTCAGAAGCCAAGTTATAAGCCCACAAATGTGTAACTGGACGACTACTTTAAATTGACACCAGATCCGGTGACCTTTGGGACATGGTTTGACCCCCTTAGGAAAGTGCTATCATCATGAAACGTTCAGATCACTTACAACTCAATAGATTCTACCTTCCTGTAACTTTTCAGCCTGATTGGACCTTGTTTTCACACAAATGAACCCAGAATGATGTGAAATTGTGCTTCGTGCAACATAATTCTTGGTGCCATTTACAAACCATAAGTGCTAATGATTCCATTCCTTTTTGTGGTTGTAGGGGCTGTTGATTGGAGTACACTAAAACAAACCTGATCTCTCTAGGACATTCAGAAGCCAAGTTATAAGCCCACAAAGGTGTAACTGGACTACTTCTTTAAAGAGACACCAGGCCCGGTGACCTTTGGGACATGGTTTTACCCCCTATAGGAATGTGAGATCATCTTGAAACGTTCAGATCACTTACAACTCAATAGGTTCTACCTTCTTGTAGCGTTTCAGCCTGATTGGACCTTGTTTTCACACAAATGGACCCAGAATGATGTGAAATTGTGCTACGTGCAACATAATTCTGGGTGCCATTTACAAACCTTAAGTGCTAATGACTCCATTCCTTTTTGTGGTTGTAGGGGCTGTTGATTGGAGTACATTAAAAAAACCTGATCTCTCTAGGACATTCAGAAGCCAAGTTATAAGCCCACAAATGTGTAACTGGACTACTTCTTTAAATTGACACCAGATCCGGTGACCTTTGGGACATGGTTTGACCCCCTTAGGAAAGTGCCATCATCATGAAATGTTCAGATCAATTACAACTCAGTAGATTCTACCTTCCTGTAACGTTTCAGCCTGATTGGACCTTGTTTTCACACAAATGAACCCAGAATGATGTGAAATTGTGCTCCGTGCAACATAATTCTGGGTGCCATTTAAAAACCATAAGTGCTAATGACTCCATTCCTTTTTGTGGTTGTAGGGGCTGTTTATTGGAGTATACTAAAACAAATCTGATCTCTCTAGGACATTCAGAAGCCAAGTTATAAGCCCACAAAGGTGTAACTGGACTACTTCTTTAAACTGAAATCAGATCCGGTGACCTTTGGGACATGGTTTGACCCCCTTAGGAAAGTGCTATCATCATGAAACGTTCAGATCACTTACAACTCAATAGATTCTACCTTCCTGTAACATTTCAGCCTGATTGGACCTTGTTTTCACACAAATGGACCCAGAATGATGTGAAATTGTGCTTCGTGCAACATAATTCTGGGTGCCATTTACAAACCATAAGTGCTAATGACTCCATTCCTTTTTGTGGTTGTAGGGGCTGTTGATTGGAGTACACTAAAACAAATTTGATCTCTCTAGGAAATTCAGAAGCCAAGTTATAAGCCCACAAATGTGTAACTGGACGACTACTTTAAATTGACACCAGATCCGGTGACCTTTGGGACATGGTTTTACCCCCTATAGTAATGTGCGATCATCTTGAAACGTTCAGATCACTTACAACTCAATAGATTCTACCTTCTTGTAGCGTTTCAGCCTGATTGGACCTTGTTTTCACACAAATGGACCCAGAAAGATGTGAAATTGTGCTTCATGCAACATAATTCTGGGTGCCATTTACAAACCATAAGTGCTAATGACTCCATTCCTTTTTGTGGTTGTAGGGGCTGTTGATTGGAGTACATTAAAAAAAACCTGATCTCTCTAGGACATTCAGAAGCCAAGTTATAAGCCCACAAATGTGTAACTGGACTACTTCTTTAAATTGACACCAGATCCGGTGACCTTTGGGACATGGTTTGACCCCCTTAGGAAAGTGCTATCATGATGAAACGTTCAGATCACTTACAACTCAATAGATTCTACCTTCCTGTAACGTTTCAGCCTGATTGGACCTTGTTTTCACACAAATGAACCCAGAATGATGTGAAATTGTGCTCCGTGCAACATAATTCTGGGTGCCATTTAAAAACCATAAGTGCTAATGACTCCATTCCTTTTTGTGGTTGTAGGGGCTGTTTATTGGAGTATACTAAAACAAATCTGATCTCTCTAGGACATTCAGAAGCCAAGTTATAAGCCCACAAAGGTGTAACTGGACTACTTCTTTAAATTGAAATCAGATCCGGTGACCTTTGGGACATGGTTTGACCCCCTTAGGAAAGTGCTATCATCATGAAACGTTCAGATCACTTACAACTCAATAGATTCTACCTTCCTGTAACATTTCAGCCTGATTGGACCTTGTTTTCACACAAATGGACCCAGAATGATGTGAAATTGTGCTTCGTGCAACATAATTCTGGGTGCCATTTACAAACCATAAGTGCTAATGACTCCATTCCTTTTTGTGGTTGTAGGGGCTGTTGATTGGAGTACACTAAAACAAACCTGATCTCTCCAGGAAATTCAGAAGCCAAGTTATAAGCCCACAAATGTGTAACTGGACGACTACTTTAAATTGACACCAGATCCGGTGACCTTTGGGACATGGTTTGACCCCCTTAGGAAAGTGCTATCATCATGAAACGTTCAGATCACTTACAACTCAATAGATTCTACCTTCCTGTAACTTTTCAGCCTGATTGGACCTTGTTTTCACACAAATGAACCCAGAATGATGTGAAATTGTGCTTCGTGCAACATAATTCTGGGTGCCATTTACAAACCATAAGTGCTAATGATTCCATTCCTTTTTGTGGTTGTAGGGGCTGTTGATTGGAGTACACTAAAACAAACCTGATCTCTCTAGGACATTCAGAAGCCAAGTTATAAGCCCACAAAGGTGTAACTGGACTACTTCTTTAAAGAGACACCAGGCCCGGTGACCTTTGGGACATGGTTTTACCCCCTATAGGAATGTGAGATCATCTTGAAACGTTCAGATCACTTACAACTCAATAGGTTCTACCTTCTTGTAGCGTTTCAGCCTGATTGGACCTTGTTTTCACACAAATGGACCCAGAATGATGTGAAATTGTGCTACGTGCAACATAATTCTGGGTGCCATTTACAAACCTTAAGTGCTAATGACTCCATTCCTTTTTGTGGTTGTAGGGGCTGTTGATTGGAGTACATTAAAAAACCTGATCTCTCTAGGACATTCAGAAGCCAAGTTATAAGCCCACAAATGTGTAACTGGACTACTTCTTTAAATTGACACCAGATCCGGTGACCTTTGGGACATGGTTTGACCCCCTTAGGAAAGTGCTATCATGATGAAACGTTCAGATCACTTACAACTCAATAGATTCTACCTTCCTGTAACGTTTCAGCCTGATTGGACCTTGTTTTCACACAAATGAACCCAGAATGATGTGAAATTGTGCTCCGTGCAACATAATTCTGGGTGCCATTTAAAAACCATAAGTGCTAATGACTCCATTCCTTTTTGTGGTTGTAGGGGCTGTTTATTGGAGTATACTAAAACAAATCTGATCTCTCTAGGACATTCAGAAGCCAAGTTATAAGCCCACAAAGGTGTAACTGGACTACTTCTTTAAATTGAAATCAGATCCGGTGACCATTGGGACATGGTTTGACCCCCTGAGGAAAGTGCTATCATCATGAAACGTACAGATCACTTACAACTCAATAGATTCTACCTTCCTGTAACATTTCAGCCTGATTGGACCTTGTTTTCACACAAATGGACCCAGAATGATGTGAAATTGTGCTTCGTGCAACATAATTCTGGGTGCCATTTACAAACCATAAGTGCTAATGACTCCATTCCTTTTTGTGGTTGTAGGGGCTGTTGATTGGAGTACACTAAAACAAATTTGATCTCTCTAGGAAATTCAGAAGCCAAGTTATAAGCCCACAAATGTGTAACTGGACGACTACTTTAAATTGACACCAGATCCGGTGACCTTTGGGACATGGTTTGACCCCCTTAGGAAAGTGCTATCATCATGAAACGTTCAGATCACTTACAACTCAATAGATTCTACCTTCCTGTAACGTTTCAGCCTGATTGGACCTTGTTTTCACACAAATGAACCCAGAATGATGTGAAATTGTGCTTCGTGCAACATAATTCTTGGTGCCATTTACAAACCATTAGTGCTAATGATTCCATTCCTTTTTGTGGTTGTAGGGGCTGTTGATTGGAGTACACTAAAACAAACCTGATCTCTCTAGGACATTCAGAAGCCAAGTTATAAGCCCACAAAGGTGTAACTGGACTACTTCTTTAAAGAGACACCAGGCCCGGTGACCTTTGGGACATGGTTTTACCCCCTATAGGAATGTGAGATCATCTTGAAACGTTCAGGTCACTTACAACTCAATAGGTTCTACCTTCTTGTAGCGTTTCAGCCTGATTGGACCTTGTTTTCACACAAATGGACCCAGAATGATGTGAAATTGTGCTACGTGCAACATAATTCTGGGTGCCATTTACAAACCTTAAGTGCTAATGACTCCATTCCTTTTTGTGGTTGTAGGGGCTGTTGATTGGAGTACACTAAAACAAACCTGATCTCTCTAGGACATTCAGAAGCCAAGTTATAAGCCCACAAATGTGTTACTGGACTACTTCTTTAAATTGACACCAGATCCGGTGACCTTTGGGACATGGTTTGACCCCCTTAGGAAAGTGCTATCATCATGAAACGTTCACATCACATACAACTCAATAGGTTCTACCTTCCTGTAACGTTTCAGCCTGATTGGACCTTGTTTTCACACAAATGAACCCAGAATGATGTGAAATTGTGCTTCGTGCAACATAATTCTGGGTGCCATTTAAAAACCATAAGTGCTAATGACTCCATTCCTTTTTGTGGTTGTAGGGGCTGTTGATTGGAGTACACTAAAACAAACCTGATCTCTCTTGGACATTCAGAAGCCAAGTTATAAGCCCACAAAGGTGTAACTGGACTACTTCTTTAAATTGACACCAGATCCGGTGACCTTTGGGACATGGTTTGACCCCCTTAGGAAAGTGCTATCATCATGAAACGTTCAGATCACCCTCAACTCAATAGATTCTACCTTCCTGTAACAGTTCAGCCTGATTGGACCTTGTTTTCACACAAATGAACCCAGAATGATGTGAAATTGTGCTTCGCGCAACATAATTCTGGGTGCCATTTAAAAACCATAAGTGCTAATGACTCCATTCCTCTTTGAGGTTGTAGGGGCTGTTGATTGGAGTACACTAAAACAAACCTGATCTCTCTAGGACATTCAGAAGCCAAGTTATAAGCCCTCAAAGGTGTAACTGGACTACTTCTTTAAAGTGACACCAGGCCCGGTGACCTTTGGGACATGGTTTGACCCCCTATAGGAATGTGCGATCATCATGAAACGTTCAGATCACTTACAACTCAATAGATTCTACCTTCTTGTAGCGTTTCAGCCTGATTGGACCTTTTTTTCACACAAATGGACCCAGAATGATGTGAAATTGTGCTTCGTGCAACATAATTCTGGGTGCCATTTACAAACCATAAGTGCTAATGACTCCATTCCTTTTTGTGGTTGTATGGGCTGTTGATTGGAGTACATTAAAACAAACCTGACCTCTCTGGGACATTCAGAAGCCAAGTTATAAGCCCACAAATGTGTAACTGGACTACTTCTTTAAATTGACACCAGATCCGGTGACCTTTGGGACATGGTTTGACCCCCTTAGGAAAGTTCTATCATCATGAAACGTTCAGATCACTTACAACTCAATAGATTCTACCTTCCTGTAACGTTTCAGCCTGATTGGACCTTGTTTTCACACAAATGAACCCAGAATGATGTGAAATTGTGCTTCGTGCAACATAATTCTGGGTGCCATTTACAAACCATAAGTGCTAATGATTCCATTCCTTTTTGTGGTTGTAGGGGCTGTTGATTGGAGTACACTAAAACAAACCTGATCTCTCTAGGACATTCAGAAGCCAAGTTATAAGCCCACAAAGGTGTAACTGGACTACTTCTTTAAAGAGACACCAGGCCCGGTGACCTTTGGGACATGGTTTTACCCCCTATAGGAATGTGAGATCATCTTGAAACGTTCAGATCACTTACAACTCAATAGGTTCTACCTTCTTGTAGCGTTTCAGCCTGATTGGACCTTGTTTTCACACAAATGGACCCAGAATGATGTGAAATTGTGCTACGTGCAACATAATTCTGGGTGCCATTTACAAACCTTAAGTGCTAATGACTCCATTCCTTTTTGTGGTTGTAGGGGCTGTTGATTGGAGTACATTAAAAAAACCTGATCTCTCTAGGACATTCAGAAGCCAAGTTATAAGCCCACAAATGTGTAACTGGACTACTTCTTTAAATTGACACCAGATCCGGTGACCTTTGGGACATGGTTTGACCCCCTTAGGAAAGTGCTATCATGATGAAACGTTCAGATCACTTACAACTCAATAGATTCTACCTTCCTGTAACGTTTCAGCCTGATTGGACCTTGTTTTCACACAAACGAACCCAGAATGATGTGAAATTGTGCTCCGTGCAACATAATTCTGGGTGCCATTTAAAAACCATAAGTACTAATGACTCCATTCCTTTTTGTGGTTGTAGGGGCTGTTTATTGGAGTATACTAAAACAAATCTGATCTCTCTAGGACATTCAGAAGCCAAGTTATAAGCCCACAAAGGTGTAACTGGACTACTTCTTTAAATTGAAATCAGATCCGGTGACCTTTGGGACATGGTTTGACCCCCTGAGGAAAGTGCTATCATCATGAAACGTACAGATCACTTACAACTCAATAGATTCTACCTTCCTGTAACATTTCAGCCTGATTGGACCTTGTTTTCACACAAATGGACCCAGAATGATGTGAAATTGTGCTTCGTGCAACATAATTCTGGGTGCCATTTACAAACCATAAGTGCTAATGACTCCATTCCTTTTTGTGGTTGTAGGGGCTGTTGATTGGAGTACACTAAAACAAATTTGATCTCTCTAGGAAATTCAGAAGCCAAGTTATAAGCCCACAAATGTGTAACTGGACGACTACTTTAAATTGACACCAGATCCGGTGACCTTTGGGACATGGTTTGACCCCCTTAGGAAAGTGCTATCATCATGAAACGTTCAGATCACTTACAACTCAATAGATTCTACCTTCCTGTAACGTTTCAGCCTGATTGGACCTTGTTTTCACACAAATGAACCCAGAATGATGTGAAATTGTGCTTCGTGCAACATAATTCTTGGTGCCATTTACAAACCATTAGTGCTAATGATTCCATTCCTTTTTGTGGTTGTAGGGGCTGTTGATTGGAGTACACTAAAACAAACCTGATCTCTCTAGGACATTCAGAAGCCAAGTTATAAGCCCACAAAGGTGTAACTGGACTACTTCTTTAAAGAGACACCAGGCCCGGTGACCTTTGGGACATGGTTTTACCCCCTATAGGAATGTGAGATCATCTTGAAACGTTCAGATCACTTACAACTCAATAGGTTCTACCTTCTTGTAGCGTTTCAGCCTGATTGGACCTTGTTTTCACACAAATGGACCCAGAATGATGTGAAATTGTGCTACGTGCAACATAATTCTGGGTGCCATTTACAAACCTTAAGTGCTAATGACTCCATTCCTTTTTGTGGTTGTAGGGGCTGTTGATTGGAGTACACTAAAACAAACCTGATCTCTCTAGGACATTCAGAAGCCAAGTTATAAGCCCACACATGTGTTACTGGACTACTTCTTTAAATTGACACCAGATCCGGTGACCTTTGGGACATGGTTTGACCCCCTTAGGAAAGTGCTATCATCATGAAACGTTCACATCACATACAACTCAATAGAATCTACCTTCCTGTAACGTTTCAGCCTGATTGGACCTTGTTTTCACACAAATGAACCCAGAATGATGTGAAATTGTGCTTCGTGCAACATAATTCTGGGTGCCATTTAAAAACCATAAGTGCTAATGACTCCATTCCTTTTTGTGGTTGTAGGGGCTGTTGATTGGAGTACACTAAAACAAACCTGATCTCTCTTGGACATTCAGAAGCCAAGTTATAAGCCCACAAAGGTGTAACTGGACTACTTCTTTAAATTGACACCAGATCCGGTGACCTTTGGGACATGGTTTGACCCCCTTAGGAAAGTGCTATCATCATGAAACGTTCAGATCACCCTCAACTCAATAGATTCTACCTTCCTGTAACAGTTCAGCCTGATTGGACCTTGTTTTCACACAAATGAACCCAGAATGATGTGAAATTGTGCTTCGCGCAACATAATTCTGGGTGCCATTTAAAAACCATAAGTGCTAATGACTCCATTCCTCTTTGAGGTTGTAGGGGCTGTTGATTGGAGTACACTAAAACAAACCTGATCTCTCTAGGACATTCAGAAGCCAAGTTATAAGCCCTCAAAGGTGTAACTGGACTACTTCTTTAAAGTGACACCAGGCCCGGTGACCTTTGGGACATGGTTTGACCCCCTATAGGAATGTGCGATCATTATGAAACGTTCAGATCACTTACAACTCAATAGATTCTACCTTCTTGTAGCGTTTCAGCCTGATTGGACCTTTTTTTCACACAAATGGACCCAGAATGATGTGAAATTGTGCTTCGTGCAACATAATTCTGGGTGCCATTTACAAACCATAAGTGCTAATGACTCCATTCCTTTTTGTGGTTGTATGGGCTGTTGATTGGAGTACATTAAAACAAACCTGACCTCTCTGGGACATTCAGAAGCCAAGTTATAAGCCCACAAATGTGTAACTGGACTACTTCTTTAAATTGACACCAGATCCGGTGACCTTTGGGACATGGTTTGACCCCCTTAGGAAAGTTCTATCATCATGAAACGTTCAGATCACTTACAACTCAATAGATTCTACCTTCCTGTAACGTTTCAGCCTGATTGGACCTTGTTTTCACACAAATGAACCCAGAATGATGTGAAATTGTGCTTCGTGCAACATAATTCTGGGTGCCATTTACAAACCATAAGTGCTAATGACTCCATTCCTATTTGTGGTTGTAGGGGCTGTTGATTGGAGAACACTAAAACAAACCTAACCTCTCTAGGACATTCAGAAGCCAAGTTATAAGCCCACAAAGGTGTAACTGGACTTCTTCTTTAAAGTGACACCAGGCCTGGTGACCTTTGGGACATGGTTTTACCCCCTATAGGAATGTGCGATCATCTTGAAACGTTCAGATCACTTACAACTCAATAGATTCTACCTTCTTGTAGCGTTTCAGCCTGATTGGACCTTGTTTTCACACAAATGGACCCAGAATGATGTGAAATTGTGCTTCATGCAACATAATTCTGGGTGTCATTTACAAACCTTAAGTGCTAATGACTCCATTCCTTTTTGTGGTTGTAGGGGCTGTTGATTGGAGTACACTAAAGCAAACCTGATCTCTCTAGGACATTCAGAAGCCAAGTTATAAGCCCACAAAGGTGTAACTGGACTTCTTCTTTAAAGTGACACCAGGCCCGGTGACCTTTGGGACATGGTTTTACCCCCTATAGGAATGTGCGATCATCTTGAAACGTTCAGATCACTTACAACTCAATAGATTCTACCTTCTTGTAGCGTTTCAGCCTGATTGGACCTTGTTTTCACACAAATGGACCCAGAATGATGTGAAATTGTGCTTCATGCAACATAATTCTGGGTGTCATTTACAAACCTTAAGTGCTAATGACTCCATTCCTTTTTGTGGTTGTAGGGGCTGTTGATTGGAGTACACTAAAGCAAACCTGATCTCTCTAGGACATTCAGAAGCCAAGTTATAAGCCCACAAAGGTGTAACTGGACTACTTCTTTAAAGAGACACCAGGCCCGGTGACCTTTGGGACATGGTTTTACCCCCTATAGGAATGTGAGATCATCTTGAAACGTTCAGATCACTTACAACTCAATAGGTTCTACCTTCTTGTAGCGTTTCAGCCTGATTGGACCTTGTTTTCACACAAATGGACCCAGAATGATGTGAAATTGTGCTTCGTGCAACATAATTCTGGGTGCCATTTACAAACCTTAAGTGCTAATGACTCCATTCCTTTTTGTGGTTGTAGGGGCTGTTGATTGGAGTACACTAAAACAAACCTGATCTCTCTAGGACATTCAGAAGCCAAGTTATAAGCCCACAAATGTGTAACTGGATTACTTCTTTATATTGACACCAGATCCGGTGACCTTTGGGACATGGTTTGACCCCCTTAGGAAAGTGCTATCATCATGAAACGTTCAGATCACTTACAACTCAATAGATTCTACCTTCCTGTAACGTTTCAGCCTGATTGGACCTTGTTTTCACACAAATGGACCCAGAATGATGTGAAATTGTGCTTCGTGCAACATAATTCTGGGTGCCATTTACAAACCTTAAGTGCTAATGACTCCATTCCTTGTTGTGGTTGTAGGGGCTGTTGATTGGAGTACACTAAAACAAACATGATCTCTCTAGGACATTCAGAAGCCAAGTTATAAGCCCACAAATGTGTAACTGGACTACTTCTTTAAATTGACACCAGATCCGGTGACCTTTGGGACATGGTTTGACCCCCTTAGGAATGTGCGATCATCATGAAACGTTCAGATGACTTACAACTCAATAGGTTCTACCTTCTTGTAGCGTTTCAGCCTGATTGGACCTTGTTTTCACACAAATGGACCCAGAATGATTTGAAATTGTGCTTCGTGCAACATAATTCTGGGTGCCATTTACAAACCTTAAGTGCTAATGACTCCATTCCTTTTTGTGGTTGTAGGGGCTGTTGATTGGAGTACACTAAAACAAACCTGATCTCTCTAGGACATTCAGAAGCCAAGTTATAAGCCCACAAATGTGTAACTGGACTACTTCTTTAAATTGACACCAGATCCGGTGACATTTGGGACATGGTTTGACCCCCTTAGGAATGTGCGATCATCATGAAACGTTCAGATCACTTACAACTCAATAGATTCTACCTTCCTGTAACATTTCAGCCTGATTGGTCCTTGTTTTCTCACAAATGGACCCAGAATGATGTGAAATTGTGCTTCGTGCAACATAATTCTGGGTGCCATTTACAAACCATAAGTGCTAATGACTCCATTCCTTTTTGTGGTTGTAGGGGCTGTTGATTGGAGTACACTAAAACAAACCTGATCTCTCTAGGACATTCAGAAGCCAAGTTATAAGCCCACAAATCTGTAACTGGACGACTACTTTAAATTGACACCAGATCCGGTGACCTTTGGGACATGGTTTGACCCCCTTAGGAAAGTGCTATCATCATGAAACGTTCAGATCACTTACAACTCAATAGATTCTACCTTCCTGTAACGTTTCAGCCTGATTGGACCTTGTTTTCACACAAATGAACCCAGAATGATGTGAAATTGTGCTTCGTGCAACATAATTCTGGGTGCCTTTTACAAACCATAAGTGCTAATGACTCCATTCCTTTTTGTGGTTGTAGGGGCTGTTGATTGGAGTACACTAAAACAAACCTGATTTCTCTAGGACATTCAGAAGCCAAGTTATAAGCCCACAAAGGTGTAACTGGACTACTTCTTTAAAGGGACACCAGGCCCGGTGACCTTTGGGACATGGTTTTACCCCCTATAGGAATGTGAGATCATCTTGAAACGTTCAGATCACTTACAACTCAATAGGTTCTACCTTCTTGTAGCGTTTCAGCCTGATTGGACCTTGTTTTCACACAAATGGACCCAGAATGATGTGAAATTGTGCTACGTGCAACATAATTCTGGGTGCCATTTACAAACCTTAAGTGCTAATGACTCCATTTCTTTTTGTGGTTGTAGGGGCTGTTGATTGGAGTACACTAAAACAAACCTGATCTCTCTAGGACATTCAGAAGCCAAGTTATAAGCCCACAAATGTGTAACTGGACTACTTCTTTAAATTGACACCAGATCCGGTGACCTTTGGGACATGGTTTGACCCCCTTAGGAAAGTGCTATCATCATGAAACGTTCACATCACTTACAACTCAATAGAATCTACCTTCCTGTAACGTTTCAGCCTGATTGGACCTTGTTTTCACACAAATGAACCCAGAATGATGTGAAATTGTGCTTCGTGCAACATAATTCTGGGTGCCATTTAAAAACCATAAGTGCTAATGACTCCATTCCTTTTTGTGGTTGTAGGGGCTGTTGATTGGAGTATACTAAAACAAACCTGATCTCTCTTGGACATTCAGAAGCCAAGTTATAAGCCCACAAAGGTGTAACTGGACTACTTCTTTAAATTGACACCAGATCCGGTGACCTTTGGGACATGGTTTGACCCACTTAGGAAAGTGCTATAATCATGAAACGTTCAGATCACTTACAACTCAATAGATTCTACCTTCCTGTAACAGTTCAGCCTGATTGGACCTTGTTTTCACACAAATGAACCCAGAATGATGTGAAATTGTGCTTCGTGCAACCGAATTCTGGGTGCCATTTAAAAACCATAAGTGCCAATTACTCAATTCCTCTTTGAGGTTGTAGGGGCTGTTGATTGGAGTACACTAAAACAAACCTGATCTCTCTAGGACATTCAGAAGCCAAGTTATAAGCCCTCAAAGGTGTAACTGGACTACTTCTTTAAAGTGACACCAGATCCGGTGACCTTTGGGACATGGTTTGACCCCCTTAGGAAAGTGCTATCATCATGAAACGTTCAGATCACTTACAACTCAATAGATTCTACCTTCCTGTAACATTTAAGCCTGATTGGACCTTGTTTTCACACAAATGAACCCAGAATGATGTGAAATTGTGCTTCGTGCAACATAATTCTGGGTTCCATTTACAAACCATAAGTGCTATTGACTCCATTCCTTTTTGTGGTTGTAGGGGCTGTTGATTGGAGAACACTAAAACAAACCTAACCTTTCTAGGACATTCAGAAGCCAAGTTATAAGCCCACAAAGGGGTAACTGGACTACTTCTTTAAAGTTACACCAGGCCCGGTGACCTTTGGGACATGGTTTTACCCCCTATAGGAATGTGTGATCATCTTGAAACGTTCAGATCACTTACTACTCAATAGATTCTACCTTCTTGTAGCGTTTCAGCCTGATTCGACCTTGTTTTCACACAAATGGACCCAGAATGATGTGAAATTGTGCTTCGGGCAACATAATTCTGGGTGCCATTTACAAACCTTAAGTGCTAATGACTCCATTCCTTTTTGTGGTTGTAGGGGCTGTTGATTGGAGTACACTAAAACAAACCTGATCTCTCTAGGACATTCAGAAGCCAAGTTATAAGCCCACAAATGTGTAACTGGACTACTTCTTTAAATTGACACCAGATCCGGTGACCTTTGGGACATGGTTTGACCCCCTTAGGAATGTGCGATCATCATGAAACGTTCAGATGACTTACAACTCAATAGATTCTACCTTCCTGTAACGTTTCAGCCTGATTGGACCTTGTTTTCACACAAATGGACCCAGAATGATGTGAAATTGTGCTTCGTGCAACATAATTCTGGGTGCCATTTAAAAACCATAAGTGCTAATGACTCCATTCCTTTTTGAGGTTGTAGGGGCTGTTTATTGGAGTACACTAAAACAAACCTGATCTCTCTAGGACATTCAGATGCCAAGTTATAAGCCCACAAATGTGTAACTGGACTACTTCTTTAAAGTGACACCAGGCCCGGTGACCTTTGGGACATGGTTTGACCCCCTATAGGAATGTGCAATCATCATGAAACGTTCAGATCACTTACAACTCAATAGATTCTACCTTCTTGTAACGTTTCAGCCTGATTGGACCTTGTTTTCACACAAATGGACCCAGAATGACGTGAAATTGTGCTTCGTGCAACATAATTCTGGGTGCCATTTACAAACCATAAGTGCTATTGACTCCATTCCTTTTTGTGGTTGTAGGGGCTGTTGATTGGAGAACACTAAAACAAACCTAACCTCTCTAGGACATTCAGAAGCCAAGTTATAAGCCCACAAAGGTGTAACTGGACTACTTCTTTTAAGTGACACCAGGCCCGGTGACCTTTGGGACATGGTTTGACCCGCTATAGGAATGTGCGATCATCATGAAACGTTCAGATCACTTACAACTCAATAGATTCTACCTTCTTGTAGCGTTTCAGCCTGATTGGACCTTGTTTTCACACAAATGGACCCAGAATGATGTCAAATTCTGCTTCGTGCAACATAATTCTGGGTGCCATTTACAAACCATAAGTGCTAATGACTCCATTCCTTTTTGTGGTTGTAGGGGCTGTTTATTGGAGTACATTAAAACAAACCTGATGTCTCTAGGACATTCAGAAGCCAAGTTATAAGCCCACAAATGTGTAACTGGACTACTTCTTTAAATTGACACCAGATCCGGTACCTTTGGGACATGGTTTGACCCCCTTAGGAAAGTGCTATCATCATGAAGTGTTCAGATCACTTACAACTCAATAGATTCTACCTTCCTGTAACGTTTCAGCCTGATTGGACCTTGTTTTCACACAAATGGACCCAGAATGATGTGAAATTGTGCTTCGTGCAACATAATTCTGGGTGCCATTTAAAAACCATAAGTGCTAATGACTCCATTCTTTTTTGAGGTTGTAGGGGCTGTTGATTGGAGTACACTAAAACAAACCTGATCTCTCTAGGACATTCAGAAGCCAAGTTATAAGCCCTCAAAGGTGTAACTGGACTACTTCTTTAAAGTGACACCAGGCCCGGTGACCTTTGGGACATGGTTTGACCCCCTATAGGAATGTGCGATCATCATGAAACGTTCAGATCACTTACAACTCAATAGATTCTACCTTCTTGTAACGTTTCAGCCTGATTGGACCTTGTTTTCACACAAATGGACCCAGAATGATGTGAAATTGTGCTTCGTGCAACATAATTCTGGGTGCCATTTACAAACCATAAGTGCTAATGACTCCATTCCTTTTTGTGGTTGTAGGGGCTGTTGATTGGAGTACACTAAAACAAACCTGATCTCTCTAGGACATTCAGAAGCCAAGTTATAAGCCCACAAATGTGTAACTGGACTACTTCTTTAAATTGACACCAGATCCGGTGACCTTTGGGACATGGTTTGACCCCCTTAGGAATGTGAGATCATCATGAAACGTTCAGATGACTTACAACTCAATAGATTCTACCTTCCTGTAACGTTTCAGCCTGATTGGACCTTGTTTTCACACAAATGGACCCAGAATGATGTGAAATTGTGCTTCGTGCAACATAATTCTGGGTGCCATTTAAAAACCATAAGTGCTAATGACTCCATTCCTTTTTGTGGTTGTAGGGGCTGTTGATTGGAGAACACTAAAACAAACCTAACCTCTCTAGGACATTCAGAAGCCAAGTTATAAGCCCACAAAGGTGTAACTGGACTACTTCTTTTAAGTGACACCAGGCCCGGTGACCTTTGGGACATGGTTTGACCCCCTATAGGAATGTGCGATCATCATGAAACGTTCAGATCACTTACAACTCAATAGATTCTACCTTCTTGTAGCGTTTCAGCCTGATTGGACCTTGTTTTCACACAAATGGACCCAGAATGATGTCAAATTCTGCTTCGTGCAACATAATTCTGGGTGCCATTTACAAACCATAAGTGCTAATGACTCCATTCCTTTTTGTGGTTGTAGGGGCTGTTTATTGGAGTACATTAAAACAAACCTGATGTCTCTAGGACATTCAGAAGCCAAGTTATAAGCCCACAAATGTGTAACTGGACTACTTCTTTAAATTGACACCAGATCCGGTACCTTTGGGACATGGTTTGACCCCCTTAGGAAAGTGCTATCATCATGAAGTGTTCAGATCACTTACAACTCAATAGATTCTACCTTCCTGTAACGTTTCAGCCTGATTGGACCTTGTTTTCACACAAATGGACCGAGAATGATGTGAAATTGTGCTTCGTGCAACATAATTCTGGGTGCCATTTAAAAACCATAAGTGCTAATGACTCCATTCTTTTTTGAGGTTGTAGGGGCTGTTGATTGGAGTACACTAAAACAAACCTGATCTCTCTAGGACATTCAGAAGCCAAGTTATAAGCCCTCAAAGGTGTAACTGGACTACTTCTTTAAAGTGACACCAGGCCCGGTGACCTTTGGGACATGGTTTGACCCCCTATAGGAATGTGCGATCATCATGAAACGTTCAGATCACTTACAACTCAATAGATTCTACCTTCTTGTAACGTTTCAGCCTGATTGGACCTTGTTTTCACACAAATGGACCCAGAATGATGTGAAATTGTGCTTCGTGCAACATAATTCTGGGTGCCATTTACAAACCATAAGTGCTAATGACTCCATTCCTTTTTGTGGCTGTAGGGGCTGTTGATTGGAGTACATTAAAACAAACCTGATCTCTCTAGGACATTCAGAAGCCAAGTTATAAGCCCACAAATGTGTAACTGGACTACTTCTTTAAATTGACACCAGATCCGGTGACCTTTGGGACATGGTTTGACCCCCTTAGGAAAGTGCTATCATCATGAAACGTTCAGATCACTTACAACTCAATAGATTCTACCTTCCTGTAACGTTTCAGCCTGATTGGACCTTGTTTTCACACGAATGAACCCAGAATGATGTGAAATTGTGCTTCGTGCAACATAATTCTGGGTGCCATTTAAAAACCATAAGTGCTAATGACTCCATTCCTTTTTGTGGTTGTAGGGGCTGTTGATTGGAGTATACTAAAACAAACCTGATCTCTCTAGGACATTCAGAAGCCAAGTTATAAGCCCACAAGGGTGTAACTGGACTACTTCTTTAAATTGACACCAGATCCGGTGACCTTTGGGACATGGTTTGACCCCCTTAGGAAAGTGCTATCATCATGAAACGTTCAGATCACTTACAACTCAATAGATTCTACCTTCTTGTAGCGTTTCAGCCTGATTGGACCTTGTTTTCACACAAATGGACCCAGAATGATGTGAAATTGTGCTTCGTGCAACATAATTCTGGGTGCCATTTACAAACCTTAAAAGCTAATGACTCCATTCCTTTTTGTGGTTGTAGGGGCTGTTGATTGGAGTACACTAAAACAAACCTGATCTCTCTAGGACATTCAGAAGCCAAGTTATAAGCCCACAAATGTGTAACTGGACTACTTCTTTAAATTGACACCAGGCCCGGTGACCTTTGGGACATGGTTTGACCCCCTTAGGAAAGTGCTATCATCATGAAACGTTCAGATCACTTACAACTCAATAGAATCTACCTTCCTGTAACGTTTCAGCCTGATTGGACCTTGTTTTCACACAAATGAACCCAGAATGATGTGAAATTGTGCTTCGTGCAACATAATTCTGGGTGCCCTTTAAAAACCATAAGTGCTAATGACTCCATTCCTTTTTGTGGTTGTAGGGGCTGTTGATTGGAGTATACTAAAACAAACCTGATCTCTCTAGGACATTCAGAAGCCAAGTTATAAGCCCACAAAGGTGTAACTGGACTACTTCTTTAAAGTGACACCAGGCCCGGTGACCTTTGGGACATGGTTTAAACCCCCATAGGAATGTGCGATCTTCATGAAACGTTCAGATCACTTACAACTCAATAGATTCTACCTTCCTGTAACGTTTCAGCCTGATTGGACCTTGTTTTCACACAAATGAACCCAGAATGATTTGAAATTGTGCTTCGTGCAACATAATTCTGCGTGCCATTTACAAACCATAAGTGCTAATGACTCCATTCCTTTTTGTGGTTGTAGGGGCTGTTGATTGGAGTACACTAAAACAAACCTGACCTCTCTAGGACATTCAGAAGCCAAGTTATAAGCCCACAAAGGTGTAACTGGACTACTTCTTTAAAGTGACACCAGGCCCGGTGACCTTTGGGACATGGTTTTACCCCCTATAGGAATGTGTGATCATCTTGAAACGTTCAGATCACTTACAACTCAATAGATTCTACCTTCTTGTAGCGTTTCAGCCTGATTGGACCTTGTTTTCACACAAATGGACCCAGAATGATGTGAAATTGTGCTTCGTGCAACATAATTCTGGGTGCCATTTACAAACCATAAGTGCTAATGACTCCATTCCTTTTTCTGGTTGTAGGGGCTGTTGATTGGAGAACACTAAAACAAACCTAACCTCTCTCGGACATTCAGAAGCCAAGTTATAAGCCCACAAAGGTGTAACTGGACTACTTCTTTAAAGTGACACCAGGCCCGGTGACCTTTGGGACATGGTTTGACCCCCTATAGGAATGTGCGATCATCTTGAAACGTTCAGATCACTTACAACTCAATAGATTTTACCTTCCTGTAACGTTTCAGCCTGATTGGACCTTGTTTTCACACAAATGAACCCAGAATGATGTGAAATTGTGTTTCGTGCAACATAATTCTGGGTGCCATTTAAAAACCATAAGTGCTAATGACTCCATTCCTTTTTGTGGTTGTAGGGGCTGTTGACTGGAGTATACTAAAACAAACCTGATCTCTCTAGGGCATTCAGAAGCCAAGTTATAAGCCCACAAATGTGTAACTGGACTACTTCTTTAAATTGACACCAGATCCGGTGACCTTTGGGACATGGTTTGACCCCCTTCGGAAAGTGCTATCATCATGAAACGTTCAGATCACTTACAACTCAATAGATTCTACCTTCCTGTAACATTTCAGCCTGATTGGACCTTGTTTTCACACAAATGAACCCAGAATGATGTGAAATTGTGCTTCGTGCAACATAATTCTGGGTGCCATTTACAAACCATAAGTGCTAATGACTCCATTCCTTTTTGTGGTTGTAGGGGCTGTTGATTGGAGTACACTAAAACAAACCTAACCTCTCTAGGACATTCAGAAGCCAAGTTATAAGCCCACAAAGGTGTAACTGGACTACTTCTTTAAAGTGACACCAGGCCCGGTGACCTTTGGGACATGGTTTTACCCCCTATAGTAATGTGCGATCATCTTGAAACGTTCAGATCACTTACAACTCAATAGATTCTACCTTCTTGTAGCGTTTCAACCTGATTGGACCTTGTTTTCACACAAATGGACCCAGAAAGATGTGAAATTGTGCTTCATGCAACATAATTCTGGGTGCCATTTACAAACCATAAGTGCTAATGACTCCATTCCTTTTTGTGGTTGTAGGGGCTGTTGATTGGAGTACATTAAAAAAACCTGATCTCTCTAGGACATTCAGAAGCCAAGTTATAAGCCCACAAATGTGTAACTGGACTACTTCTTTAAATTGACACCAGATCCGGTGACCTTTGGGACATGGTTTGACCCCCTTAGGAAAGTGCTATCATGATGAAACGTTCAGATCACTTACAACTCAATAGATTCTACCTTCCTGTAACATTTCAGCCTGATTGGACCTTAATTTCACACAAATGGACCCAGAATGATGTGAAATTGTGCTCCGTGCAACATAATTCTAGGTGCCATTTAAAAACCATAAGTGCTAATGACTCCATTCCTTTTTGTGGTTGTAGGGGCTGTTTATTGGAGTATACTAAAACAAATCTGATCTCTCTAGGACATTCAGAAGCCAAGTTATAAGCCCACAAAGGTGTAACTGGACTACTTCTTAAAATTGAAATCAGATCCGGTGACCTTTGGGACATGGTTTGACCCCCTTAGGAAAGTGCTATCATCATGAAACGTTCAGATCACTTACAACTCAATAGATTCTACCTTCCTGTAACATTTCAGCCTGATTGGACCTTGTTTTCACACAAATGGACCCAGAATGATGTGAAATTGTGCTTCGTGCAACATAATTCTGGGTGCCATTTACAAACCATAAGTGCTAATGACTCCATTCCTTTTTGTGGTTGTAGGGGCTGTTGATTGGAGTACACTAAAACAAACCTGATCTCTCTAGGAAATTCAGAAGCCAAGTTATAAGCCCACAAATGTGTAACTGGACGACTACTTTAAATTGACACCAGATCCGGTGACCTTTGGGACATGGTTTGACCCCCTTAGGAAAGTGCTATCATCATGAAACGTTCAGATCACTTACAACTCAATAGATTCTACCTTCCTGTAACGTTTCAGCCTGATTGGACCTTGTTTTCACACAAATGAACCCAGAATGATGTGAAATTGTGCTTCGTGCAACATAATTCTGGGTGCCATTTACAAACCATAAGTGCTAATGATTCCATTCCTTTTTGTGGTTGTAGGGGCTGTTGATTGGAGTACACTAAAACAAACCTGATCTCTCTAGGACATTCAGAAGCCAAGTTATAAGCCCACAAAGGTGTAACTGGACTACTTCTTTAAAGAGACACCAGTCCCGGTGACCTTTGGGACATGGTTTTACCCACTATAGGAATGTGAGATCATCTTGAAACGTTCAGATCACTTACAACTCAATAGGTTCTACCTTCTTGTAGCGTTTCAGCCTGATTGGACCTTGTTTTCACACAAATGGACCCAGAATGATGTGAAATTGTGCTACGTGCAACATAATTCTGGGTGCCATTTACAAACCTTAAGTGCTAATGACTCCATTCCTTTTTGTGGTTGTAGGGGCTGTTGATTGGAGTACATTAAAAAAAAACCTGATCTCTCTAGGACATTCAGAAGCCAAGTTATAAGCCCACAAATGTGTAACTGGACTACTTCTTTAAATTGACACCAGATCCGGTGACCTTTGGGACATGGTTTGACCCCCTTAGGAAAGTGCTATCATGATGAAACGTTCAGATCACTTACAACTCAATAGATTCTACCTTCCTGTAACGTTTCAGCCTGATTGGACCTTGTTTTCACACAAATGAACCCAGAATGATGTGAAATTGTGCTCCGTGCAACATAATTCTGGGTGCCATTTAAAAACCATAAGTGCTAATGACTCCATTCCTTTTTGTGGTTTTAGGGGCTGTTTATTGGAGTATACTAAAACAAATCTGATCTCTCTAGGACATTCAGAAGCCAAGTTATAAGCCCACAAAGGTGTAACTGGACTACTTCTTTAAATTGAAATCAGATCCGGTGACCTTTGGGACATGGTTTGACCCCCTTAGGAAAGTGCTATCATCATGAAACGTTCAGATCACTTACAACTCAATAGATTCTACCTTCCTGTAACATTTCAGCCTGATTGGACCTTGTTTTCACACAAATGGACCCAGAATGATGTGAAATTGTGCTTCGTGCAACATAATTCTGGGTGCCATTTACAAACCATAAGTGCTAATGACTCCATTCCTTTTTGTGGTTGTAGGGGCTGTTGATTGGAGTACACTAAAACAAATTTGATCTCTCTAGGAAATTCAGAAGCCAAGTTATAAGCCCACAAATGTGTAACTGGACGACTACTTTAAATTGACACCAGATCCGGTGACCTTTGGGACATGGTTTGACCCCCTTAGGAAAGTGCTATCATCATGAAACGTTCAGATCACTTACAACTCAATAGATTCTACCTTCCTGTAACGTTTCAGCCTGATTGGACCTTGTTTTCACACAAATGAACCCAGAATGATGTGAAATTGTGCTTCGTGCAACATAATTCTTAGTGCCATTTACAAACCATAAGTGCTAATGATTCCATTCCTTTTTGTGGTTGTAGGGGCTGTTGATTGGAGTACACTAAAACAAACCTGATCTCTCTAGGACATTCAGAAGCCAAGTTATAAGCCCACAAAGGTGTAACTGGACTACTTCTTTAAAGAGACACCAGGCCCGGTGACCTTTGGGACATGGTTTTACCCCCTATAGGAATGTGAGATCATCTTGAAACGTTCAGATCACTTACAACTCAATAGGTTCTACCTTCTTGTAGCGTTTCAGCCTGATTGGACCTTGTTTTCACACAAATGGACCCAGAATGATGTGAAATTGTGCTACGTGCAACATAATTCTGGGTGCCATTTACAAACCTTAAGTGCTAATGACTCCATTCCTTTTTGTGGTTGTAGGGGCTGTTGATTGGAGTACACTAAAACAAACCTGATCTCTCTAGGACATTCAGAAGCCAAGTTATAAGCCCACAAATGTGTTACTGGACTACTTCTTTAAATTGACACCAGATCCGGTGACCTTTGGGACATGGTTTGACCCCCTTAGGAAAGTGCTATCATCATGAAACGTTCACATCACATACAACTCAATAGAATCTACCTTCCTGTAACGTTTCAGCCTGATTGGACCTTGTTTTCACACAAATGAACCCAGAATGATGTGAAATTGTGCTTCGTGCAACATAATTCTGGGTGCCATTTAAAAACCATAAGTGCTAATGACTCCATTCCTTTTTGTGGTTGTAGGGGCTGTTGATTGGAGTATACTAAAACAAACCTGATCTCTCTTGGACATTCAGAAGCCAAGTTATAAGCCCACAAATGTGTAACTGGACTACTTCTTTAAATTGACACCAGATCCGGTGACCTTTGGGACATGGTTTGACCCCCTTCGGAAAGTGCTATCATCATGAAACGTTCAGATCACTTACAACTCAATAGATTCTACCTTCCTGTAACATTTCAGCCTGATTGGACATTGTTTTCACACAAATGAACCCAGAATGATGTGAAATTGTGCTTCGTGCAACATAATTCTGGGTGCCATTTACAAACCATAAGTGCTAATGACTCCATTCCTTTTTGTGGTTGTAGGGGCTGTTGATTGGAGTACACTAAAACAAACCTAACCTCTCTAGGACATTCAGAAGCCAAGTTATAAGCCCACAAAGGTGTAACTGGACTACTTCTTTAAAGTGACACCAGGCCCGGTAACCTTTGGGACATGGTTTTACCCCCTATAGTAATGTGCGATCATCTTGAAACGTTCAGATCACTTACAACTCAATAGATTCTACCTTCTTGTAGCGTTTCAGCCTGATTGGACCTTGTTTTCACACAAATGGACCCAGAAAGATGTGAAATTGTGCTTCATGCAACATAATTCTGGGTGCCATTTACAAACCATAAGTGCTAATGACTCCATTCCTTTTTGTGGTTGTAGGGGCTGTTGATTGGAGTACATTAAAAAAAACCTGATCTCTCTAGGACATTCAGAAGCCAAGTTATAAGCCCACAAATGTGTAACTGGACTACTTCTTTAAATTGACACCAGATCCGGTGACCTTTGGGACATGGTTTGACCCCCTTAGGAAAGTGCTATCATGATGAAACGTTCAGATCACTTACAACTCAATAGATTCTACCTTCCTGTAACGTTTCAGCCTGATTGGACCTTGTTTTCACACAAATGAACCCAGAATGATGTGAAATTGTGTTCCGTGCAACATAATTCTGGGTGCCATTTAAAAACCATAAGTGCTAATGACTCCATTCCTTTTTGTGGTTGTAGGGGCTGTTTATTGGAGTATACTAAAACAAATCTGATCTCTCTAGGACATTCAGAAGCCAAGTTATAAGCCCACAAAGGTGTAACTGGACTACTTCTTAAAATTGAAATCAGATCCGGTGACCTTTGGGACATGGTTTGACCCCCTTAGGAAAGTGCTATCATCATGAAACGTTCAGATCACTTACAACTCAATAGATTCTACCTTCCTGTAACATTTCAGCCTGATTGGACCTTGTTTTCACACAAATGGACCCAGAATGATGTGAAATTGTGCTTCGTGCAACATAATTCTGGGTGCCATTTACAAACCATAAGTGCTAATGACTCCATTCCTTTTTGTGGTTGTAGGGGCTGTTGATTGGAGTACACTAAAACAAACCTGATCTCTCTAGGAAATTCAGAAGCCAAGTTATAAGCCCACAAATGTGTAACTGGACGACTACTTTAAATTGACACCAGATCCGGTGACCTTTGGGACATGGTTTGACCCCCTTAGGAAAGTGCTATCATCATGAAACGTTCAGATCACTTACAACTCAATAGATTCTACCTTCCTGTAACGTTTCAGCCTGATTGGACCTTGTTTTCACACAAATGAACCCAGAATGATGTGAAATTGTGCTTCGTGCAACATAATTCTGGGTGCCACTTACAAACCATAAGTGCTAATGATTCCATTCCTTTTTGTGGTTGTAGGGGCTGTTGATTGGAGTACACTAAAACAAACCTGATCTCTCTAGGACATTCAGAAGCCAAGTTATAAGCCCACAAAGGTGTAACTGGACTACTTCTTTAAAGAGACACCAGGCCCGGTGACCTTTGGGACATGGTTTTACCCCCTATAGGAATGTGAGATCATCTTGAAACGTTCAGATCACTTACAACTCAATAGATTCTACCTTCTTGTAGCGTTTCAGCCTGATTGGACCTTGTTTTCACACAAATGGACCCAGAATGATGTGAAATTGTGCTACGTGCAACATAATTCTGGGTGCCATTTACAAACCTTAAGTGCTAATGACTCCATTCCTTTTTGTGGTTGTAGGGGCTGTTGATTAGAGTATACTAAAACAAACCTGATCTCTCTTGGACATTCAGAAGCCAAGATATAAGCCCACAAATGTGTAACTGGACTACTTCTTTAAATTGACACCAGATCCGGTGACCTTTGGGACATGGTTTGACCCCCTTCGGAAAGTGCTATCATCATGAAACGTTCAGATCACTTACAACTCAATAGATTCTATCTTCTTGTAGCGTTTCAGCCTGATTGGACCTTGTTTTCACACAAATGGACCCAGAAAGATGTGAAATTGTGCTTCATGCAACATAATTCTGGGTGCCATTTACAAACCATAAGTGCTAATGACTCCATTCCTTTTTGTGGTTGTAGGGGCTGTTGATTGGAGTACATTAAAAAAAAACCTGATCTCTCTAGGACATTCAGAAGCCAAGTTATAAGCCCACAAATGTGTAACTGGACTACTTCTTTAAATTGACACCAGATCCGGTAACCTTTGGGACATGGTTTGACCCCCTTAGGAAAGTGCTATCATGATGAAACGTTCAGATCACTTACAACTCAATAGATTCTACCTTCCTGTAACGTTTCAGCCTGATTGGACCTTGTTTTCACACAAATGAACCCAGAATGATGTGAAATTGTGCTCCGTGCAACATAATTCTGGGTGCCATTTACAAACCATAAGTGCTAATGACTCCATTCCTTTTTGTGGTTGTAGGGGCTGTTGATTGGAGTACACTAAAACAAACCTAACCTCTCTAGGACATTCAGAAGCCAAGTTATAAGCCCACAAAGGTGTAACTGGACTACTTCTTTAAAGTGACACCAGGCCCGGTAACCTTTGGGACATGGTTTTACCCCCTATAGTAATGTGCGATCATCTTGAAACGTTCAGATCACTTACAACTCAATAGATTCTACCTTCTTGTAGCGTTTCAGCCTGATTGGACCTTGTTTTCACACAAATGGACCCAGAAAGATGTGAAATTGTGCTTCATGCAACATAATTCTGGGTGCCATTTACAAACCATAAGTGCTAATGACTCCATTCCTTTTTGTGGTTGTAGGGGCTGTTGATTGGAGTACATTAAAAAAAACCTGATCTCTCTAGGACATTCAGAAGCCAAGTTATAAGCCCACAAATGTGTAACTGGACTACTTCTTTAAATTGACACCAGATCCGGTGACCTTTGGGACATGGTTTGACCCCCTTAGGAAAGTGCTATCATGATGAAACGTTCAGATCACTTACAACTCAATAGATTCTACCTTCCTGTAACGTTTCAGCCTGATTGGACCTTGTTTTCACACAAATGAACCCAGAATGATGTGAAATTGTGTTCCGTGCAACATAATTCTGGGTGCCATTTAAAAACCATAAGTGCTAATGACTCCATTCCTTTTTGTGGTTGTAGGGGCTGTTTATTGGAGTATACTAAAACAAATCTGATCTCTCTAGGACATTCAGAATCCAAGTTATAAGCCCACAAAGGTGTAACTGGACTACTTCTTTAAAGTGACACCAGGCCCGGTGACCTTTGGGACATGGTTTTACCCCCTATAGTAATGTGCGATCATCTTGAAACGTTCAGATCACTTACAACTCAATAGATTCTACCTTCTTGTAGCGTTTCAGCCTGATTGGACCTTGTTTTCACACAAATGGACCCAGAAAGATGTGAAATTGTGCTTCATGCAACATAATTCTGGGTGCCATTTACAAACCATAAGTGCTAATGACTCCATTCCTTTTTGTGGTTGTAGGGGCTGTTGATTGGAGTACATTAAAAAAAACCTGATCTCTCTAGGACATTCAGAAGCCAAGTTATAAGCCCACAAATGTGTAACTGGACTACTTCTTTAAATTGACACCAGATCCGGTAACCTTTGGGACATGGTTTGACCCCCTTAGGAAAGTGCTATCATGATGAAACGTTCAGATCACTTACAACTCAATAGATTCTACCTTCCTGTAACGTTTCAGCCTGATTGGACCTTGTTTTCACACAAATGAACCCAGAATGATGTGAAATTGTGCTCCGTGCAACATAATTCTGGGTGCCATTTACAAACCATAAGTGCTAATGACTCCATTCCTTTTTGTGGTTGTAGGGGCTGTTGATTGGAGTACACTAAAACAAACCTAACCTCTCTAGGACATTCAGAAGCCAAGTTATAAGCCCACAAAGGTGTAACTGGACTACTTCTTTAAAGTGACACCAGGCCCGGTAACCTTTGGGACATGGTTTTACCCCCTATAGTAATGTGCGATCATCTTGAAACGTTCAGATCACTTACAACTCAATAGATTCTACCTTCTTGTAGCGTTTCAGCCTGATTGGACCTTGTTTTCACACAAATGGACCCAGAAAGATGTGAAATTGTGCTTCATGCAACATAATTCTGGGTGCCATTTACAAACCATAAGTGCTAATGACTCCATTCCTTTTTGTGGTTGTAGGGGCTGTTGATTGGAGTACATTAAAAAAAAACCTGATCTCTCTAGGACATTCAGAAGCCAAGTTATAAGCCCACAAATGTGTAACTGGACTACTTCTTTAAATTGACACCAGATCCGGTGACCTTTGGGACATGGTTTGACCCCCTTAGGAAAGTGCTATCATGATGAAACGTTCAGATCACTTACAACTCAATAGATTCTACCTTCCTGTAACGTTTCAGCCTGATTGGACCTTGTTTTCACACAAATGAACCCAGAATGATGTGAAATTGTGTTCCGTGCAACATAATTCTGGGTGCCATTTAAAAACCATAAGTGCTAATGACTCCATTCCTTTTTGTGGTTGTAGGGGCTGTTTATTGGAGTATACTAAAACAAATCTGATCTCTCTAGGACATTCAGAAGCCAAGTTATAAGCCCACAAAGGTGTAACTGGACTACTTCTTAAAATTGAAATCAGATCCGGTGACCTTTGGGACATGGTTTGACCCCCTTAGGAAAGTGCTATCATCATGAAACGTTCAGATCACTTACAACTCAATAGATTCTACCTTCCTGTAACATTTCAGCCTGATTGGACCTTGTTTTCACACAAATGGACCCAGAATGATGTGAAATTGTGCTTCGTGCAACATAATTCTGGGTGCCATTTACAAACCATAAGTGCTAATGACTCCATTCCTTTTTGTGGTTGTAGGGGCTGTTGATTGGAGTACACTAAAACAAACCTGATCTCTCTAGGAAATTCAGAAGCCAAGTTATAAGCCCACAAATGTGTAACTGGACGACTACTTTAAATTGACACCAGATCCGGTGACCTTTGGGACATGGTTTGACCCCCTTAGGAAAGTGCTATCATCATGAAACGTTCAGATCACTTACAACTCAATAGATTCTACCTTCCTGTAACGTTTCAGCCTGATTGGACCTTGTTTTCACACAAATGAACCCAGAATGATGTGAAATTGTGCTTCGTGCAACATAATTCTGGGTGCCACTTACAAACCATAAGTGCTAATGATTCCATTCCTTTTTGTGGTTGTAGGGGCTGTTGATTGGAGTACACTAAAACAAACCTAACCTCTCTAGGACATTCAGAAGCCAAGTTATAAGCCCACAAAGGTGTAACTGGACTACTTCTTTAAAGTGACACCAGGCCCGGTGACCTTTGGGACATGGTTTTACCCCCTATAGTAATGTGCGATCATCTTGAAACGTTCAGATCACTTACAACTCAATAGATTCTACCTTCTTGTAGCGTTTCAGCCTGATTGGACCTTGTTTTCACACAAATGGACCCAGAAAGATGTGAAATTGTGCTTCATGCAACATAATTCTGGGTGCCATTTACAAACCATAAGTGCTAATGACTCCATTCCTTTTTGTGGTTGTAGGGGCTGTTGATTGGAGTACATTAAAAAAACCTGATCTCTCTAGGACATTCAGAAGCCAAGTTATAAGGCCACAAAGGTGTAACTGGACTACTTCTTTAAAGAGACACCAGGCCCGGTGACCTTTGGGACATGGTTTTACCCCCTATAGGAATGTGAGATCATCTTGAAACGTTCAGATCACTTACAACTCAATAGGTTCTACCTTCTTGTAGCGTTTCAGCCTGATTGGACCTTGTTTTCACACAAATGGACCCAGAATGATGTGAAATTGTGCTACGTGCAACATAATTCTGGGTGCCATTTACAAACCTTAAGTGCTAATGACTCCATTCCTTTTTGTGGTTGTAGGGGCTGTTGATTGGAGTACATTAAAAAAAACCTGATCTCTCTAGGACATTCAGAAGCCAAGTTATAAGCCCACAAATGTGTAACTGGACTACTTCTTTAAATTGACACCAGATCCGGTGACCTTTGGGACATGGTTTGACCCCCTTAGGAAAGTGCTATCATGATGAAACGTTCAGATCACTTACAACTCAATAGATTCTACCTTCCTGTAACGTTTCAGCCTGATTGGACCTTGTTTTCACACAAATGAACCCAGAATGATGTGAAATTGTGCTCCGTGCAACATAATTCTGGGTGCCATTTACAAACCATAAGTGCTAATGACTCCATTCCTTTTTGTGGTTGTAGGGGCTGTTTATTGGAGTATACTAAAACAAATCTGATCTCTCTAGGACATTCAGAAGCCAAGTTATAAGCCCACAAAGGTGTAACTGGACTACTTCTTTAAATTGAAATCAGATCCGGTGACTTTTGGGACATGGTTTGACCCCCTTAGGAAAGTGCTATCATCATGAAACGTTCAGATCACTTACAACTCAATAGATTCTACCTTCCTGTAACATTTCAGCCTGATTGGACCTTGTTTTCACACAAATGGACCCAGAATGATGTGAAATTGTGCTTCGTGCAACATAATTCTGGGTGCCATTTACAAACCATAAGTGCTAATGACTCCATTCCTTTTTGTGGTTGTAGGGGCTGTTGATTGGAGTACACTAAAACAAATTTGATCTCTCTAGGAAATTCAGAAGCCAAGTTATAAGCCCACAAATGTGTAACTGGACGACTACTTTAAATTGACACCAGATCCGGTGACCTTTGGGACATGGTTTGACCCCCTTAGGAAAGTGCTATCATCATGAAACGTTCAGATCACTTACAACTCAATAGATTCTACCTTCCTGTAACGTTTCAGCCTGATTGGACCTTGTTTTCACACAAATGAACCCAGAATGATGTGAAATTGTGCTTCGTGCAACATAATTCTTGGTGCCATTTACAAACCATAAGTGCTAATGATTCCATTCCTTTTTGTGGTTGTAGGGGCTGTTGATTGGAGTACACTAAAACAAACCTGATTTCTCTAGGACATTCAGAAGCCAAGTTATAAGCCCACAAAGGTGTAACTGGACTACTTCTTTAAAGAGACACCAGGCCCGGTGACCTTTGGGACATGGTTTTACCCCCTATAGGAATGTGAGATCATCTTGAAACGTTCAGATCACTTACAACTCAATAGGTTCTACCTTCTTGTAGCGTTTCAGCCTGATTGGACCTTGTTTTCACACAAATGGACCCAGAATGATGTGAAATTGTGCTACGTGCAACATAATTCTGGGTGCCATTTACAAACCTTAAGTGCTAATGACTCCATTCCTTTTTGTGGTTGTAGGGGCTGTTGATTGGAGTACATTAAAAAAAACCTGATCTCTCTAGGACATTCAGAAGCCAAGTTATAAGCCCACAAATGTGTAACTGGACTACTTCTTTAAATTGACACCAGATCCGGTGACCTTTGGGACATGGTTTGACCCCCTTAGGAAAGTGCTATCATGATGAAACGTTCAGATCACTTACAACTCAATAGATTCTACCTTCCTGTAACGTTTCAGCCTGATTGGACCTTGTTTTCACACAAATGAACCCAGAATGATGTGAAATTGTGCTCCGTGCAACATAATTCTGGGTGCCATTTAAAAACCAAAAGTGCTAATGACTCCATTCCTTTTTGTGGTTGTAGGGGCTGTTTATTGGAGTATACTAAAACAAATCTGATCTCTCTAGGACATTCAGAAGCCAAGTTATAAGCCCACAAAGGTGTAACTGGACTACTTCTTTAAATTGAAATCAGATCCGGTGACCTTTGGGACATGGTTTGACCCCCTTAGGAAAGTGCTATCATCATGAAACGTTCAGATCACTTACAACTCAATAGATTCTACCTTCCTGTAACATTTCAGCCTGATTGGACCTTAATTTCACACAAATGGACCCAGAATGATGTGAAATTGTGCTTCGTGCAACATAATTCTGGGTGCCATTTACAAACCATAAGTGCTAATGACTCCATTCCTTTTTGTGGTTGTAGGGGCTGTTGATTGGAGTACACTAAAACAAAATTGATCTCTCTAGGAAATTCAGAAGCCAAGTTATAAGCCCACAAATGTGTAACTGGACGACTACTTTAAATTGACACCAGATCCGGTGACCTTTGGGACATGGTTTGACCCCCTTAGGAAAGTGCTATCATCATGAAACGTTCAGATCACTTACAACTCAATAGATTCTACCTTCCTGTAACGTTTCAGCCTGATTGGACCTTGTTTTCACACAAATGAACCCAGAATGATGTGAAATTGTGCTTCGTGCAACATAATTCTTGGTGCCATTTACAAACCATAAGTGCTAATGATTCCATTCCTTTTTGTGGTTGTAGGGGCTGTTGATTGGAGTACACTAAAACAAACCTGATCTCTCTAGGACATTCAGAAGCCAAGTTATAAGCCCACAAAGGTGTAACTGGACTACTTCTTTAAAGAGACACCAGGCCCGGTGACCTTTGGGACATGGTTTTACCCCCTATAGGAATGTGAGATCATCTTGAAACGTTCAGATCACTTACAACTCAATAGGTTCTACCTTCTTGTAGCGTTTCAGCCTGATTGGACCTTGTTTTCACACAAATGGACCCAGAATGATGTGAAATTGTGCTACGTGCAACATAATTCTGGGTGCCATTTACAAACCTTAAGTGCTAATGACTCCATTCCTTTTTGTGGTTGTAGGGGCTGTTGATTGGAGTACACTAAAACAAACCTGATCTCTCTAGGACATTCAGAAGCCAAGTTATAAGCCCACAAATGTGTTACTGGACTACTTCTTTAAATTGACACCAGATCCGGTGACCTTTGGGACATGGTTTGACCCCCTTAGGAAAGTGCTATCATCATGAAACGTTCACATCACATACAACTCAATAGAATCTACCTTCCTGTAACGTTTCAGCCTGATTGGACCTTGTTTTCACACAAATGAACCCAGAATGATGTGAAATTGTGCTTCGTGCAACATAATTCTGGGTGCCATTTAAAAACCATAAGTGCTAATGACTCCATTCCTTTTTGTGGTTGTAGGGGCTGTTGATTGGAGTATACTAAAACAAACCTGATCTCTCTTGGACATTCAGAAGCCAAGTTATAAGCCCACAAAGTTGTAACTGGACTACTTCTTTAAATTGACACCAGATCCGGTGACCTTTGGGACATGGTTTGACCCCCTTAGGAAAGTGCTATCATCATGAAACGTTCAGATCACTTACAACTCAATAGATTCTACCTTCCTGTAACAGTTCAGCCTGATTGGACCTTGTTTTCACACAAATGAACCCAGAATGATGTGAAATTGTGCTTCGTGCAACATAATTCTGGGTGCCATTTAAAAACCATAAGTGCTAATGACTCCATTCCTCTTTGAGGTTGTAGGGGCTGTTGATTGGAGTACACTAAAACAAACCTGATCTCTCTAGGACATTCAGAAGCCAAGTTATAAGCCCTCAAAGGTGTAACTGGACAACTTCTTTAAAGTGACACCAGGCCCGGTGACCTTTGTGACATGGTTTGACCCCCTATAGGAATGTGCGATCATCATGAAACGTTCAGATCACTTACAACTCAATAGATTCTACCTTCTTGTAGCGTTTCAGCCTGATTGGACCTTGTTTTCACACAAATGGACCCAGAATGATGTGAAATTGTGCTTCGTGCAACATAATTCTGGGTGCCATTTACAAACCATAAGTGCTAATGACTCCATTCCTTTTTGTGGTTGTAGGGGCTGTTGATTGGAGTACATTAAAACAAACCTGATCTCTCTAGGACATTCAGAAGCCAAGTTATAAGCCCACAAATGTGTAACTGGACTACTTCTTTAAATTGACACCAGATCCGGTGACCTTTGGGACATGGTTTGACCCCCTTAGGAATGTGCGATCATCTTGAAACGTTCAGATCACTTACAACTCAATAGATTCTACCTTCTTGTAGCGTTTCAGCCTGATTGGACCTTGTTTTCACACAAATGGACCCAGAATGATGTGAAATTGTGCTTCATGCAACATAATTCTGGGTGCCATTTACAAACCTTAAGTGCTAATGACTCCATTCCTTTTTGTGTTTGTAGGGGCTGTTGATTGGAGTACACTAAAGCAAACCTGATCTCTCTAGGACATTCAGAAGCCAAGTTATAAGCCCACAAAGGTGTAACTGGACTACTTCTTTAAAGAGACACCAGGCCCGGTGACCTTTGGGACATGGTTTTACCCCCTATAGGAATGTGAGATCATCTTGAAACGTTCAGATCACTTACAACTCAATAGGTTCTACCTTCTTGTAGCGTTTCAGCCTGATTGGACCTTGTTTTCACACAAATGGACCCAGAATGATGTGAAATTGTGCTTCGTGCAACATAATTCTGGGTGCCATTTACAAACCTTAAGTGCTAATGACTCCATTCCTTTTTGTGGTTGTAGGGGCTGTTGATTGGAGTACACTAAAACAAACCTGATCTCTCTAGGACATTCAGAAGCCAAGTTATAAGCCCACAAATGTGTAACTGGATTACTTCTTTATATTGACACCAGATCCGGTGACCTTTGGGACATGGTTTGACCCCCTTAGGAAAGTGCTATCATCATGAAACGTTCAGATCACTTACAACTCAATAGATTCTACCTTCCTGTAACGTTTCAGCCTGATTGGACCTTGTTTTCACACAAATGGACCCAGAATGATGTGAAATTGTGCTTCGTGCAACATAATTCTGGGTGCCATTTACAAACCTTAAGTGCTAATGACTCCATTCCTTGTTGTGGTTGTAGGGGCTGTTGATTGGAGAACACTAAAACAAACCTGATCTCTCTAGGACATTCAGAAGCCAAGTTATAAGCCCACAAATGTGTAACTGGACTACTTCTTTAAATTGACACCAGATCCGGTGACCTTTGGGACATGGTTTGACCCCCTTAGGAATGTGCGATCATCATGAAACGTTCAGATGACTTACAACTCAATAGGTTCTACCTTCTTGTAGCGTTTCAGCCTGATTGGACCTTGTTTTCACACAAATGGACCCAGAATGATGTGAAATTGTGCTACGTGCAACATAATTCTGGGTGCCATTTACAAACCTTAAGTGCTAATGACTCCATTCCTTTTTGTGGTTGTAGGGGCTGTTGATTGGAGTACATTAAAAAAAACCTGATCTCTCTAGGACATTCAGAAGCCAAGTTATAAGCCCACAAATGTGTAACTGGACTACTTCTTTAAATTGACACCAGATCCGGTGACCTTTGGGACATGGTTTGACCCCCTTAGGAAAGTGCTATCATGATGAAACGTTCAGATCACTTACAACTCAATAGATTCTACCTTCCTGTAACGTTTCAGCCTGATTGGACCTTGTTTTCACACAAATGAACCCAGAATGATGTGAAATTGTGCTCCGTGCAACATAATTCTGGGTGCCATTTAAAAACCAAAAGTGCTAATGACTCCATTCCTTTTTGTGGTTGTAGGGGCTGTTTATTGGAGTATACTAAAACAAATCTGATCTCTCTAGGACATTCAGAAGCCAAGTTATAAGCCCACAAAGGTGTAACTGGACTACTTCTTTAAATTGAAATCAGATCCGGTGACCTTTGGGACATGGTTTGACCCCCTTAGGAAAGTGCTATCATCATGAAACGTTCAGATCACTTACAACTCAATAGATTCTACCTTCCTGTAACATTTCAGCCTGATTGGACCTTAATTTCACACAAATGGACCCAGAATGATGTGAAATTGTGCTTCGTGCAACATAATTCTGGGTGCCATTTACAAACCATAAGTGCTAATGACTCCATTCCTTTTTGTGGTTGTAGGGGCTGTTGATTGGAGTACACTAAAACAAAATTGATCTCTCTAGGAACTTCAGAAGCCAAGTTATAAGCCCACAAATGTGTAACTGGACGACTACTTTAAATTGACACCAGATCCGGTGACCTTTGGGACATGGTTTGACCCCCTTAGGAAAGTGCTATCATCATGAAACGTTCAGATCACTTACAACTCAATAGATTCTACCTTCCTGTAACGTTTCAGCCTGATTGGACCTTGTTTTCACACAAATGAACCCAGAATGATGTGAAATTGTGCTTCGTGCAACATAATTCTTGGTGCCATTTACAAACCATAAGTGCTAATGATTCCATTCCTTTTTGTGGTTGTAGGGGCTGTTGATTGGAGTACACTAAAACAAACCTGATCTCTCTAGGACATTCAGAAGCAGAGTTATAAGCCCACAAAGGTGTAACTGGACTACTTCTTTAAAGAGACACCAGGCCCGGTGACCTTTGGGACATGGTTTTACCCCCTATAGGAATGTGAGATCATCTTGAAACGTTCAGATCACTTACAACTCAATAGGTTCTACCTTCTTGTAGCGTTTCAGCCTGATTGGACCTTGTTTTCACACAAATGGACCCAGAATGATGTGAAATTGTGCTACGTGCAACATAATTCTGGGTGCCATTTACAAACCTTAAGTGCTAATGACTCCATTCCTTTTTGTGGTTGTAGGGGCTGTTGATTGGAGTACACTAAAACAAACCTGATCTCTCTAGGACATTCAGAAGCCAAGTTATAAGCCCACAAATGTGTTACTGGACTACTTCTTTAAATTGACACCAGATCCGGTGACCTTTGGGACATGGTTTGACCCCCTTAGGAAAGTGCTATCATCATGAAACGTTCACATCACATACAACTCAATAGAATCTACCTTCCTGTAACGTTTCAGCCTGATTGGACCTTGTTTTCACACAAATGAACCCAGAATGATGTGAAATTGTGCTTCGTGCAACATAATTCTGGGTGCCATTTAAAAACCATAAGTGCTAATGACTCCCTTCCTTTTTGTGGTTGTAGGGGCTGTTGATTGGAGTATACTAAAACAAACCTGATCTCTCTTGGACATTCAGAAGCCAAGTTATAAGCCCACAAAGTTGTAACTGGACTACTTCTTTAAATTGACACCAGATCCGGTGACCTTTGGGACATGGTTTGACCCCCTTAGGAAAGTGCTATCATCATGAAACGTTCAGATCACTTACAACTCAATAGATTCTACCTTCCTGTAACAGTTCAGCCTGATTGGACCTTGTTTTCACACAAATGAACCCAGAATGATGTGAAATTGTGCTTCGTGCAACATAATTCTGGGTGCCATTTAAAAACCATAAGTGCTAATGACTCCATTCCTCTTTGAGGTTGTAGGGGCTGTTGATTGGAGTACACTAAAACAAACCTGATCTCTCTAGGACATTCAGAAGCCAAGTTATAAGCCCTCAAAGGTGTAACTGGACAACTTCTTTAAAGTGACACCAGGCCCGGTGACCTTTGTGACATGGTTTGACCCCCTATAGGAATGTGCGATCATCATGAAACGTTCAGATCACTTACAACTCAATAGATTCTACCTTCTTGTAGCGTTTCAGCCTGATTGGACCTTGTTTTCACACAAATGGACCCAGAATGATGTGAAATTGTGCTTCGTGCAACATAATTCTGGGTGCCATTTACAAACCATAAGTGCTAATGACTCCATTCCTTTTTGTGGTTGTAGGGGCTGTTGATTGGAGTACATTAAAACAAACCTGATCTCTCTAGGACATTCAGAAGCCAAGTTATAAGCCCACAAATGTGTAACTGGAATACTTCTTTAAATTGACACCAGATCCGGTGACCTTTGGGACATGGTTTGACCCCCTTAGGAATGTGCGATCATCTTGAAACGTTCAGATCACTTACAACTCAATAGATTCTACCTTCTTGTAGCGTTTCAGCCTGATTGGACCTTGTTTTCACACAAATGGACCCAGAATGATGTGAAATTGTGCTTCATGCAACATAATTCTGGGTGCCATTTACAAACCTTAAGTGCTAATGACTCCATTCCTTTTTGTGTTTGTAGGGGCTGTTGATTGGAGTACACTAAAGCAAACCTGATCTCTCTAGGACATTCAGAAGCCAAGTTATAAGCCCACAAAGGTGTAACTGGACTACTTCTTTAAAGAGACACCAGGCCCGGTGACCTTTGGGACATGGTTTTACCCCCTATAGGAATGTGAGATCATCTTGAAACGTTCAGATCACTTACAACTCAATAGGTTCTACCTTCTTGTAGCGTTTCAGCCTGATTGGACCTTGTTTTCACACAAATGGACCCAGAATGATGTGAAATTGTGCTTCGTGCAACATAATTCTGGGTGCCATTTACAAACCTTAAGTGCTAATGACTCCATTCCTTTTTGTGGTTGTAGGGGCTGTTGATTGGAGTACACTAAAACAAACCTGATCTCTCTAGGACATTCAGAAGCCAAGTTATAAGCCCACAAATGTGTAACTGGATTACTTCTTTATATTGACACCAGATCCGGTGACCTTTGGGACATGGTTTGACCCCCTTAGGAAAGTGCTATCATCATGAAACGTTCAGATCACTTACAACTCAATAGATTCTACCTTCCTGTAACGTTTCAGCCTGATTGGACCTTGTTTTCACACAAATGGACCCAGAATGATGTGAAATTGTGCTTCGTGCAACATAATTCTGGGTGCCATTTACAAACCTTAAGTGCTAATGACTCCATTCCTTGTTGTGGTTGTAGGGGCTGTTGATTGGAGAACACTAAAACAAACCTGATCTCTCTAGGACATTCAGAAGCCAAGTTATAAGCCCACAAATGTGTAACTGGACTACTTCTTTAAATTGACACCAGATCCGGTGACCTTTGGGACATGGTTTGACCCCCTTAGGAATGTGCGATCATCATGAAACGTTCAGATGACTTACAACTCAATAGGTTCTACCTTCTTGTAGCGTTTCAGCCTGATTGGACCTTGTTTTCACACAAATGGACCCAGAATGATTTGAAATTGTGCTTCGTGCAACATAATTCTGGGTGCCATTTACAAACCTTAAGTGCTAATGACTCCATTCCTTTTTGTGGTTGTAGGGGCTGTTGATTGGAGTACACTAAAACAAACCTGATCTCTCTAGGACATTCAGAAGCCAAGTTATAAGCCCACAAATGTGTAACTGGACTACTTCTTTAAATTGACACCAGATCCGGTGACATTTGGGACATGGTTTGACCCCCTTAGGAATGTGCGATCATCATGAAACGTTCAGATCACTTACAACTCAATAGATTCTACCTTCCTGTAACATTTCAGCCTGATTGGACCTTGTTTTCTCACAAATGGACCCAGAATGATGTGAAATTGTGCTTCGTGCAACATAATTCTGGGTGCCATTTACAAACCATAAGTGCTAATGACTCCATTCCTTTTTGTGGTTGTAGGGGCTGTTGATTGGAGTACACTAAAACAAACCTGATTTCTCTAGGACATTCAGAAGCCAAGTTATAAGCCCACAAAGGTGTAACTGGACTACTTCTTTAAAGAGACACCAGGCCCGGTGACCTTTGGGACATGGTTTTACCCCCTATAGGAATGTGAGATCATCTTGAAACGTTCAGATCACTTACAACTCAATAGGTTCTACCTTCTTGTAGCGTTTCAGCCTGATTGGACCTTGTTTTCACACAAATGGACCCAGAATGATGTGAAATTGTGCTACGTGCAACATAATTCTGGGTGCCATTTACAAACCTTAAGTGCTAATGACTCCATTTCTTTTTGTGGTTGTAGGGGCTGTTGATTGGAGTACACTAAAACAAACCTGATCTCTCTAGGACATTCAGAAGCCAAGTTATAAGCCCACAAATGTGTAACTGGACTACTTCTTTAAATTGACACCAGATCCGGTGACCTTTGGGACATGGTTTGACCCCCTTAGGAAAGTGCTATCATCATGAAACGTTCACATAACTTACAACTCAATAGAATCTACCTTCCTGTAACGTTTCAGCCTGATTGGACCTTGTTTTCACACAAATGAACCCAGAATGATGTGAAATTGTGCTTCGTGCAACATAATTCTGGGTGCCATTTAAAAACCATAAGTGCTAATGACTCCATTCCTTTTTGTGGTTGTAGGGGCTGTTGATTGGAGTATACTAAAACAAACCTGATATCTCTTGGACATTCAGAAGCCAAGTTATAAGCCCACAAAGGTGTAACTGGACTACTTCTTTAAATTGACACCAGATCCGGTGACTTTTGGGACATGGTTTGACCCCCTTAGGAAAGTGCTGTAATCATGAATCGTTCAGATCACTTACAACTCAATAGATTCTACCTTCCTGTAACAGTTCAGCCTGATTGGACCTTGTTTTCACACAAATGAACCCAGAATGATGTGAAATTGTGCTTCGTGCAACAGAATTCTGGGTGCCATTTAAAAACCATAAGTGCTAATGACTCAATTCCTCTTTGAGGTTGTAGGGGCTGTTGATTGGAGTACACTAAAACAAACCTGATCTCTCTAGGCCATTCAGAAGCCAAGTTATAAGCCCTCAAAGGTGTAACTGGACTACTTCTTTAAAGTGACACCAGATCCGGTGACCTTTGGGACATGGTTTGACCCCCTTAGGAAAGTGCTATCATCATGAAACGTTCAGATCACTTACAACTCAATAGATTCTACCTTCCTGTAACATTTCAGCCTGATTGGACCTTGTTTTCACACAAATGGACCCAGAATGATGTGAAATTGTGCTTCGGGCAACATAATTCTGGGTGCCATTTACAAACCTTAAGTGCTAATGACTCCATTCCTTTTTGTGGTTGTAGGGGCTGTTGATTGGAGTACACTAAAACAAACCTGATCTCTCTAGGACATTCAGAAGCCAAGTTATAAGCCCACAAATGTGTAACTGGACTACTTCTTTAAATTGACACCAGATCCGGTGACCTTTGGGACATGGTTTGACCCCCTTAGGAATGTGCGATCATCATGAAACGTTCAGATGACTTACAACTCAATAGATTCTACCTTCCTGTAACGTTTCAGCCTGATTGGACCTTGTTTTCACACAAATGGACCCAGAATGATGTGAAATTGTGCTTCGTGCAACATAATTCTGGGTGCCATTTAAAAACCATAAGTGCTAATGACTCCATTCCTTTTTGAGGTTGTAGGGGCTGTTTATTGGAGTACACTAAAACAAACCTGATCTCTCTAGGACATTCAGATGCCAAGTTATAAGCCCACAAATGTGTAACTGGACTACTTCTTTAAATTGACACCAGATCCGGTGACCTTTGGGACATGGTTTGACCCCCTTAGGAATGTGCGATCATCATGAAACGTTCAGAAGACTTACAACTCAATAGATTCTACCTTCCTGTAACGTTTCAGCCTGATTGGACCTTGTTTTCACACAAATGGACCCAGAATGATGTGAAATTGTGCTTCGTGCAACATAATTCTGGGTGCCATTTAAAAACCATAAGTGCTAATGACTCCATTCCTTTTTGAGGTTGTAGGGGCTGTTGATTGGAGTACACTAAACAAACCTGATCTCTCTAGGACATTTAGAAGCCAAGTTATAAGCCCTCAAAGGTGTAACTGGACTACTTCTTTAAAGTGACACCAGGCCCGGTGACCTTTGGGACATGGTTTGACCCCCTATAGGAATGTGCGATCATCATGAAACGTTCAGATCACTTACAACTCAATAGATTCTACCTTCTTGTAACGTTTCAGCCTGATTGGACCTTGTTTTCACACAAATGGACCCAGAATGATGTGAAATTGTGCTTCGTGCAACATCATTCTGGGTGCCATTTACAAACCATAAGTGCTAATGACTCCATTCCTTTTTGAGGTTGTAGGGGCTGTTGATTGGAGTACACTAAAACAAACCTGATCTCTCTAGGACAGGGGTGTCAAAGATGCGGCCCGCCGGCTGGATCCGGCCCGCAAGCGGGTTTAATCCGGCCCGCGAGATGGTTGTGTAAACTTTATTTTCATACTTTACAATGTAGAGTGAAAATAAACTTATCTTTGTGAGCAAGTTTTCTCTGTAATGATTATAAATAAAACCAAGCTGCGCTCAAGGCTCACACAAGAACTTGAATCACATCCTGAATTTGGCTGTCACTCAGGATGTGACTTCTGATATTGATGTGCTGGTGAAAGCTAAAAGATGTAAAGTAAAATGAGTCAAATACACTTTAAGTGCTGCATGAAACTGATCTAGCCATGTGATCTGTAAGCTCTATGAATCACTAAGGAATGTTTTTTTATTGATTGATTTTTTTATTTTTTTTTTCAAATTTTCAAGTACACTTCAGGTGTTGTACTTGTACAACACTGTCCTCAGGCTCCAGCCTCGTTTTATATCGATTGAATTAAAACAAAGAAAACAATCTGAAGTTTTTTTTTTTACTTTACCGGTCCGGCCCACCTGGGACTAGATTTCCCTCAATGTGGCCCCTGAGCTAAAATGAGTTTGACACCCCTGGTCTAGAGGGACTTGTCTTAGCGCGCACGGCTGTGCTGAATTTGCGTTGGGTAGACACAACGGCTTCGACCTCGCTTAGGATCTGTGGGCTCATGTACTCGTTGTAGGCCAAGACGTGTATAGTTGAGCGCGGTGACGCCCCGAACACTTGACCCGGTTTTGTTGTGGCGACATGCGTGTCCAGTAACGCGGCAAAGTCTGCGTGACTAGCGTGTAGTGATTTTACAGCTCGCTCATACCCCAACAGTACGGTCCGTAGAAGTTCGTTCACTTGTTTCCATGCGCTCGTGGAACACAGGACATCGCAACCTCTGTGATACTCAAGTAAAGCGTCACACGCCAGCACGTTGGAAATACAATCGGTAGTAACTTCTTACTCCACTCTATGTTGAACTCGTATAGTATGTATATGGGCGGTTGCGGCAGTTTGCGCATTTTCTATCTACCCTCCGCTAATATGACTCTGTGGTCTGTCTCCTGAGATGGTGCGGTTGGAACTTGCGAGAGTGCACTATCGACGGTCGGCGTTTCCATTTCGTCAACTGTGCCATTTTCAGCCGCTGGCAAACGGCCGTCGACGGTCGATGCGAGAAACCAACATAACGTTAGACCGCGACCCTCATGCCAGTTTTCTGTAGTACTGGTTGTAGTTTCTGGTGCACACTCGATACGCCATTACGATCACAATTACGTTGATTAATAAATCCAGTGTTGTAGCGACTGCAGCCAGCACCGTCGAGAAACTCGTGTCGGTGTTATCTCTCGATACTTTCATTCGTATCCGAGCGTATGCAGAAACTACGGATCTGGTGAAGTTGCTTGTCACTAGCTTGCGCACGTTTGATATGGCACTTTGCGCGAGACTCACACAACCTGCAGTGGCGACCGTCGCGTCAGTGCAAAGTTTTTCCGATATATCGCTCGCAACATCGTTTGTCATTTGCTGTACACTGCGCACACTGGCCGCGAGGTCGCGGAGAGGGTCTTCGTTACGAGTTGTGTAATATCCGCTGACTTGCCGATTCAATTCTGGTGGCGCTGACCCAAATGAGAACGCTTTTAAGGCGCATGTCGTGGTAACTCTGGTAGCGCCGTGGTTGACGAGGACGATCATCTTTAGCAATAGTTCATCTCGAAGCGCAACGATGGTGAGGGCGACGGGTTGGCCGGTTCCGCCTTCAGGCCACTCGGTTGCCGCTAGATTGCCCAATGCCACACACGCAGACGAACCCTGTACACACTTCATGACCCGTGTGCGATCGTTGATTTCTGCTAGTACGTTTGCTAGTTCTACGTGCAGAAAGGGCGTGCGCTACAACTATTAACCTTGGTTTGGGAGTGTGGCGAAACGCTCGCTTCGCTGTAATGGGTGGATGCAATGTTATCACCTGGTACGTTTCGTTAGTCGGGTCGTAACACACCGGTTCGTGACACGGACCGTCACATTGTATGGGGCACAGTAAGGACAACACGCCGCCGATCGTGACTTCGCACTCGACCGCGGTGGTGTTGTCGATTTGCAAAGGATCACATACGCCTCTCCAGTCGCAATGAGGCACATTGTAGTCGACGCGACCGTCGGTCACCATAGCTTTCGTCAGCCAACACACTCGATTGCCCTTCGAAACATCGGCGATCAACGTGAGCGTAGAGGTCGCCGTCGCTTTACTGTACGCCAGGATATCCGTGTGTGAGTGCACGCTCGACGTCGATTGACAACCGGTCATGTCAGACCTGATCAGACCTTCCGAACACATGACCATTAGTTGTTGTGCGGCCGAGAGTATCGCGATCATACCGTTGAGATGTGTAGAAAGCGCGTACACGCCAGCCTTCCACGTTTCCAAAGTTTCCAGCAGTCTAGAGCAGGGGTGTCAAAGATGCGGCCCGCGGGCTGGATCCGGCCCGCAAGCAGGTTTAATCCGGCCCGCGAGATGGTTGTGTAAACTTTATTTTCATACTTTACAATGTAGAGTGAAAATAAACTTATCTTTGTGAGCAAGTTTTCTCTGTAATGAGTATAAATAAAACCAAGCTGCGCTCAAGGCTCACACAAGAACTTGAATCACATCCTGAATTTGGCTGTCACTCAGGATGTGACTTCTGATATTGATGTGCTGGTGAAAGCTAAAAGATGTAAAGTAAAATGAGTCAAATACACTTTAAGTGCTGCATGAAACTAATCTAGCCATGTGATCTGTAAGCTCTATGAATCACTAAGGAATGTTTTTTTTATTGATTGATTTTTTTATTTTTTTCAAATTTTCAAGTACACTTCAGGTGTTGTACTTGTACAACACTGTCCTCAGGCTCCAGCCTTGTTTTATATCGATTGAATTAAAACAAAGAAAACAATCTGAAGTTTTTTTTTTTACTTTACCGGTCCGGCCCACCTGGGACTAGATTTCCCTCAATGTGTTCCCTGAGCTAAAATGAGTTTGACACCCCTGCTCTAGGACATTCAGAAGCCAAGTTATAAGCCCTCAAAGGTGTATCTGTACTACTTCTTTAAAGTGACACCAGGCCCGGTGACCTTTGGGACATGGTTTGACCCCCTATAGGAATGTGTGATCATCATGAAACTTTCAGATCACTTACAACTCAATAGATTCTACCTTCTTGTAGCGTTTCAGCCTGATTGGACCTTGTTTTCACACAAATGGACCCAGAATGATGTGAAATTGTGCTTCGTGCAACATAATTCTGGGTGCCATTTACAAACCATAAGTGCTAATGACTCCATTCCTTTTTGAGGTTGTAGGGGCTGTTGATTGGAGTACATTAAAACAAACCTGATCTCTCTAGGACATTCAGAAGCCAAGTTATAAGCCCACAAATGTGTAACTGGACTACTTCTTTAAATTGACATCAGATCCGGTGACCTTTGGGACATGGTTTGACCCCCTTAGGAAAGTGCTATCATCATGAAACGTTCAGATCACTTACAACTCAATAGATTCTACCTTCCTGTAACGTTTCAGCCTGATTGGACCTTGTTTTCACACAAATGAACCCAGAATGATGTAAAATTGTGCTTCGTGCAACATAATTCTGGGTGCCATTTACAAACCATAAGTGCTAATGACTCCATTCCTTTTTGTGGTTGTAGGGGCTGTTGATTGGAGTACACTAAAACAAACCTGATCTCTTTAGGACATTCAGAAGCCAAGTTATAAGTCCACAAATGTGTAACTGGACTACTTCTTTAAATTGACACCAGATCCGGTGACCTTTGGGACATGGTTTGACCCCCTTAGGAATGTGCGATCATCATGAAACGTTCAGATCACTTACAACTCAATAGATTCTACCTTCCTGTAACGTTTCAGCCTGATTGGACCTTGTTTTCACACAAATGGACACAGAATGATGTGAAAGTGTGCTTCGTGCAACATAATTCTGGGTGCCATTTACAAACCATAAGAGCTAATGACTCCATTCCTTTTTGTGGTTGTAGGGGCTGTTGATTGGAGTACACTAAAACAAACCTGATCTCTTTAGGACATTCAGAAGCCAAGTTATAAGTCCACAAATGTGTAACTGGACTACTTCTTTAAATTGACACCAGATCCGGTGACCTTTGGGACATGGTTTGACCCCCTTAGGAAAGTGCTATCATCATGAAACGTTCAGATCACTTACAACTCAATAGATTCTATCTTCCTGTAACGTTTCAGCCTGATTGGACCTTGTTTTCACACAAATGAACCCAGAATGATGTGAAATTGTGCTTCGTGCAACATAATTCTGGGTGCCATTTACAAACCATAAGTGCTAATGACTCCATTCCTTTTTGTGGTTGTAGGGGCTGTTGGTTGGAGAACATTAAAACAAACCTGATCTCTCTAGGACATTCAGAAGCCAAGTTATAAGCCCACAAATGTGTAACTGGACTACTTCTTTAAATTGACACCAGATCCGGTGACCTTTGGGACATGGTTTGACCCCCTTAGGAAAGTGCTATCATCATGAAACGTTCAGATCACTTACAACTCAATAGATTCTACCTTCCTGTAACGTTTCAGCCTGATTGGACCTTGTTTTCACACAAATGAACCCAGAATGATGTGAAATTGTGCTTCGTGCAACATAATTCTGGGTGCCATTTACAAACCATAAGTGCTAATGACTCCATTCCTTTTTGTGGTTGTAGGGGCTGTTGATTGGAGCACATTAAAACAAACCTGATCTCTCTAGGACATTTAGAAGCCAAGTTATTAGCCCACAAATGTGTAACTGGACTACTTCTTTAAATTGACACCAGATCCGGTTACCTTTGGGACATGGTTTGACCCCCTTAGGAAAGTGCTATCATCATGAAACGTTCAGATCACTTACAACTCAATAGATTCTACCTTCCTGTAACGTTTCAGCCTGATTGGACCTTGTTTTCACACAAATGAACCCAGAATGATGTAAAATTGTGCTTCGTGCAACATAATTCTGGGTGCCATTTACAAACCATAAGTGCTAATGACTCCATTCCTTTTTGTGGTTGTAGGGGCTGTTGATTGGAGTACACTAAAACAAACCTGATCTCTTTAGGACATTCAGAAGCCAAGTTATAAGTCCACAAATGTGTAACTGGACTACTTCTTTAAATTGACACCAGATCCGGTGACCTTTGGGACATGGTTTGACCCCCTTAGGAATGTGCGATCATCATGAAACGTTCAGATCACTTACAACTCAATAGATTCTACCTTCCTGTAACGTTTCAGCCTGATTGGACCTTGTTTTCACACAAATGGACACAGAATGATGTGAAAGTGTGCTTCGTGCAACATAATTCTGGGTGCCATTTACAAACCATAAGAGCTAATGACTCCATTCCTTTTTGTGGTTGTAGGGGCTGTTGATTGGAGTACACTAAAACAAACCTGATCTCTTTAGGACATTCAGAAGCCAAGTTATAAGTCCACAAATGTGTAACTGGACTACTTCTTTAAATTGACACCAGATCCGGTGACCTTTGGGACATGGTTTGACCCCCTTAGGAAAGTGCTATCATCATGAAACGTTCAGATCACTTACAACTCAATAGATTCTATCTTCCTGTAACGTTTCAGCCTGATTGGACCTTGTTTTCACACAAATGAACCCAGAATGATGTGAAATTGTGCTTCGTGCAACATAATTCTGGGTGCCATTTACAAACCATAAGTGCTAATGACTCCATTCCTTTTTGTGGTTGTAGGGGCTGTTGGTTGGAGAACATTAAAACAAACCTGATCTCTCTAGGACATTCAGAAGCCAAGTTATAAGCCCACAAATGTGTAACTGGACTACTTCTTTAAATTGACACCAGATCCGGTGACCTTTGGGACATGGTTTGACCCCCTTAGGAAAGTGCTATCATCATGAAACGTTCAGATCACTTACAACTCAATAGATTCTACCTTCCTGTAACGTTTCAGCCTGATTGGACCTTGTTTTCACACAAATGAACCCAGAATGATGTGAAATTGTGCTTCGTGCAACATAATTCTGGGTGCCATTTACAAACCATAAGTGCTAATGACTCCATTCCTTTTTGTGGTTGTAGGGGCTGTTGATTGGAGCACATTAAAACAAACCTGATCTCTCTAGGACATTTAGAAGCCAAGTTATTAGCCCACAAATGTGTAACTGGACTACTTCTTTAAATTGACACCAGATCCGGTTACCTTTGGGACATGGTTTGACCCCCTTAGGAAAGTGCTATCATCATGAAACGTTCAGATCACTTACAACTCAATTGATTCTACCTTCCTGTAACTTTTCAGCCTGATTGGACCTTGTTTTCACACAAATGGACCCAGAATGATGTGAAATTGTGCTTCGTGCAACATAATTCTGAGTGCCATTTAAAAACCATAAGTGCTAATGACTCCATTCCTTTTTGAGGTTGTAGGGGATGTTGATTGGAGTACACTAAAACAAACCTGATCTCTCTAGGATATTCAGAAGCCAAGTTATAAGCCCACAAAGGTGTAACTGGACTACTTCTTTAAAGTGACACCAGGCCCGGTGACCTTTGGGACATGGTTTTACCCCCTATAGGAATGTGCGATCATCTTGAAACGTTCAGATCAATAACAACTCAATAGATTCTACCTTCTTGTAGCGTTTCAGCCTGATTGGACCTTGTTTTCACACAAATGAACCCAGAATGATGTGAAATTGTGCTTCGTGCAACATAATTCTGGGTGCCATTTACAAACCATAAGTGCTAATGACTCCATTCCTTTTTGTGGTTGTAGGGGCTGTTGATTGGAGTACACTAAAACAAACCTAACCTCTCTAGGACATTCAGAAGCCAAGTTATAAGCCCACAAAGGTGTAACTGGACTACTTCTTTAAAGTGACACCAGGCCCGGTGACCTTTGGGACATGGTTTTACCCCCTATAGTAATGTGCGATCATCTTGAAACGTTCAGATCACTTACAACTCAATAGATTCTACCTTCTTGTAGCGTTTCAACCTGATTGGACCTTGTTTTCACACAAATGGACCCAGAAAGATGTGAAATTGTGCTTCATGCAACATAATTCTGGGTGCCATTTACAAACCATAAGTGCTAATGACTCCATTCCTTTTTGTGGTTGTAGGGGCTGTTGATTGGAGTACATTAAAAAAACCTGATCTCTCTAGGACATTCAGAAGCCAAGTTATAAGCCCACAAATGTGTAACTGGACTACTTCTTTAAATTGACACCAGATCCGGTGACCTTTGGGACATGGTTTGACCCCCTTAGGAAAGTGCTATCATCATGAAACGTTCAGATCACTTACAACTCAATAGATTCTATCTTCCTGTAACGTTTCAGCCTGATTGGACCTTGTTTTCACACAAATGAACCCAGAATGATGTGAAATTGTGCTTCGTGCAACATAATTCTGGGTGCCATTTACAAACCATAAGTGCTAATGACTCCATTCCTTTTTGTGGTTGTAGGGGCTGTTGGTTGGAGAACATTAAAACAAACCTGATCTCTCTAGGACATTCAGAAGCCAAGTTATAAGCCCACAAATGTGTAACTGGACTACTTCTTTAAATTGACACCAGATCCGGTGACCTTTGGGACATGGTTTGACCCCCTTAGGAAAGTGCTATCATCATGAAACGTTCAGATCACTTACAACTCAATAGATTCTACCTTCCTGTAACGTTTCAGCCTGATTGGACCTTGTTTTCACACAAATGAACCCAGAATGATGTGAAATTGTGCTTCGTGCAACATAATTCTGGGTGCCATTTACAAACCATAAGTGCTAATGACTCCATTCCTTTTTGTGGTTGTAGGGGCTTTTGATTGGAGTACAGTAAAACAAACCTAACCTCTCCAGGACATTCAGAAGCCAAGTTATAAGCCCACAAATGTGTAACTGGACTACTTCTTTAAATTGACACCAGATCCGGTGACCTTTGGGACATGGTTTGACTCCCTTAGGAAAGCGCTATCATCATGAAACGTTCAGATCACTTACAACTCAATAGATTCTACCTTCTTGTAGTGTTTCAGCCTGATTGGCCCTTGTTTTCACACAAATGGACCCAGAATGATGTGAGATTGTGCTTAGTGCAACATAATTCTGGGTGCCACAACCATAAGTGCTAATGACTCCATTCCTTTTTGTGGTTGTACGGGCTGTTGATTGGAGCACATTAAAACAAACCTGATCTCTTTAGGACATTCAGAAGCTAAGTTGTAAGCCCACAAATGTGTAACTGGACTACTTCTTTAAATTGACACCAAATCCGGTGACCTTTGGGACATGGTTTGACCCCCTTAGGAAAGTGCTATCATCATGAAACGTTCATATCACTTACAACTCAATAGATTCTACCTTCCTGTAACGTTTCAGCCTGATTGGACCTTGTTTTCACCCAAATGAACCCAGAATGATGTGAAATTGTGCTTCGTGCAACATAATTCTGGGTGCCATTTACAAACCATAAGTGCTAATGACTCCATTCCTTTTTGAGGTTGTAGGGGATGTTGATTGGAGTACACTAAAACAAACCTGATCTCTCTAGGATATTCAGAAGCCAAGTTATAAGCCCACAATGGTGTAACTGGACTACTTCTTTAAATTGACACCAGATCCGTTGACCTTTGGGACATGGTTTGACCCCTTAGGAAAGTGCTATCATCATGAAACGTTCATATCACTTACAACTCAATAGATTCTACCTTCTTGTAGCGTTTCAGCCTGATTGGACCTTGTTTTCACACAAATGGACCCAGAATGATGTGAAATTGTGCTTCGTGCAACATAATTCTGGGTGCCATTTACAAACCATAAGTGCTAATGACTCCACTCCTTTTTGTGGTTGTAGGGGCTGTTGATTGGAGCACATTAAAACAAACCTGATCTCTCTAGGACATTTAGAAGCCAAGTTATTAGCCCACAAATGTGTAACTGGACTACTTCTTTAAATTGACACCAGATCCGGTTACCTTTGGGACATGGTTTGACCCCCTTAGGAAAGTGCTATCATCATGAAACGTTCAGATCACTTACAACTCAATTGATTCTACCTTCCTGTAACTTTTCAGCCTGATTGGACCTTGTTTTCACACAAATGGACCCAGAATGATGTGAAATTGTGCTTCGTGCAACATAATTCTGAGTGCCATTTAAAAACCATAAGTGCTAATGACTCCATTCCTTTTTGAGGTTGTAGGGGATGTTGATTGGAGTACACTAAAACAAACCTGATCTCTCTAGGATATTCAGAAGCCAAGTTATAAGCCCACAAAGGTGTAACTGGACTACTTCTTTAAAGTGACACCAGGCCCGGTGACCTTTGGGACATGGTTTTACCCCCTATAGGAATGTGCGATCATCTTGAAACGTTCAGATCAATAACAACTCAATAGATTCTACCTTCTTGTAGCGTTTCAGCCTGATTGGACCTTGTTTTCACACAAATGAACCTAGAATGATGTGAAATTGTGCTTCGTGCAACATAATTCTGGGTGCCATTTACAAACCATAAGTGCTAATGACTCCATTCCTTTTTGTGGTTGTAGGGGCTGTTGATTTGAGTACATTAAAACAAACCTGATCTCTCTAGGACATTCAGAAGCCAAGTTATAAGCCCACAAATGTGTAACTTGACTACTTCTTTAAATTGACACCAGATCCGGTTACCTTTGGGACATGGTTTGACCCCCTTAGGAAAGTGCTATCATCATGAAATGTTCAGATCACTTACAACTCAATAGATTCTACCTTCCTGTAATGTTTCATCCTGATTGGACCTTGTTTCCACACAAATGAACCCAGAATGATGTGAAATTGTGCTTAGGGCAGCATAATTCTGGCTGCCATTTAAAAACCATAAGTGCTAATGACTCCATTCCTTTTTGAGGTTGTAGGGGATGTTGATTGGAGTACACGAAAACAAACCTGATCTCTCTAGGACATTCAGAAGCCAAGTTATAAGCCCTTAAAGGTGTAACTGGACTACTTCTTTAAATTGACACCAGATCCGGTGACCTTTGGGACATGGTTTGACCCCCTTAGGAAAGTGCTATCATCATGAAACGTTCAGTTCACTTACAACTCAATAGATTCTACCTTCTTGTAGCGTTTCAGACTGATTGGACCTTGTTTTCACACAAATGGACCCAGAATGATGTGAAATTGTGCTTCGTGCAACATAATTCTGGGTGCCATTTACAAACCATAAGTGCTAATGACTCCATTCCTTTTTGTGGTTGTAGGGACTGTTGGTTGGAGTGCATTAAAACAAACCTGATCTCTCTAGGAAATTCAGAAGCCAAGTTATAAGCCCACAAATGTGTAACTGGACTACTTCTTTAAATTGACACCAGATCCGGTGACCTTTGGGACATGGTTTGACCCCCTTAGGAAAGTGCTATCATCATGAAACGTTCAGATCACTTACAACTCAATAGATTTTACCTTCTTGTAGCGTTTCAGCCTGATTGGACATTGTTTTCACACAAATGGACCCAGAATGATGTGAAATTGTGCTTCGTGCAACATAATTCTGGGTGCCATTTACAAACCATAAGTGCTAATGACTCCATTCCTTTTTGAGGTTGTAGGGGATGTTGATTGGGGTACACTAAAACAAACCTGATCTCTCTAGGATATTCAGAAGCCAAGTTATAAGCCCATAAGGGTGTAACTGGACTACTTCTTTAAATTGACACCAGATCCGGTGACCTTTGGGACATGGTTTGACCCCTTTAGGAAAGTGCTATCATCATGAAACGTTCAGATCACTTACAACTCAATAGATTCTACCTTCTTGTAGCGATTCAGCCTGATTGGACCTTGTTTTCACACAAATGGACCCAGAATGATGTGAAATTGTGCTTCGTGCGACATAATTCTGGGTGCCATTCACAAACCATAAGTGCTAATGACTCCATTCCTTTTTGTGGTTGTAGGGGCTGTTGATTGGAGCACATTAAAACAAACCTGATCTCTCTAGGACATTTAGAAGCCAAGTTATAAGCCCACAAATGTGTAACTGGACTACTTCTTTAAATTGACACCAGATCCGGTAACCTTTGGGACATGGTTTGACCCCCTTAGGAAAGTAGTATCATCATGAAACGTTCAGATCACTTACAACTCAATAGATTCTACCTTCCTGTAACGTTTCAGCCTGATTGGACCTTGTTTTCACACAAATGAACCCAGAATGATGTGAAATTGTGCTTCTTGCAACATAATTCTGGGTGCCATTTACAAACCATAAGTGCTATTGACTCCATTCCTTTTTGTGGTTGTAGGGGCTGTTGATTGGAGTATACTAAAACAAACCTGATCTCTCTAGGACATTCAGAAGCCAAGTTATAAGCCCACAAATGTGTAACTGGACTACTTCTTTAAATTGACACCAGATCCGGTGAACTTTGGGACATGATTTGACCCCCTATAGGAATGTGCTATCATCATGAAACGTTCAGATCACTTACAACTCAATAGATTCTACCTTCCTGTAGCGTTTCAGCCTGATTGGACCTTGTTTTCACACAAATGAACCCAGAATGATGTGAAATTGTGCTTCGTGCAACATAATTCTGGGTGCCATTTACAAACCATAAGTGCTCATGACTCCATTCCTTTTTGTGGTTGTAGGGGCTGTTGCACGAAGCACAATTTCACATCATACTGGGTTCATTTGTGTGAAAACAAGGTCCAATCAGGCTGAAACGTTACAGGAAGGTAGAATCTATTGAGTTGTAAGTGATCTGAACGTTTCATGATGATCGCACATTCCTAAGGGGGTCAAACCATGTCCCAAAGGTCACCGGATCTGGTGTCAATTTAAAGAAGTAGTCCAGTTGCACATTTGTGGGCTTATAACTTGGCTTCTGAATGTCCTAGAGAGATCAGGTTTGTTTTAGTGTACTCCAATCAACATCCCCTACAACCACAAAAAGGAATGGAGTCATTGGCACTTATGGTTTGTAAATGGCACCCAGAATTATGTTGCACGAAGCACAATTTCACATCATTCTGGGTCCATTTGTGTGAAAACAAGGTCCAATCAGGCTGAAACGTCACAAGAAGGTAGAATCTATTGAGTTGTAAGTGATCTGAACGTTTCAAGATGATCGCACTTTCCTAAGGGGGTCAAACCATGTCCTAAAGGTCACCGGATCTGGTGTCACTTTAAAGAAGTTGTCCAGTTACACATTTGTGGGCTTATAACTTGGCTTCTGAATATCCTAGAGAGGTCAGGTTTGTTTTAGAGTACTCCAATTAACAGCCCCCATTACCCCAAAAAGGAATGGAGTCATTAGCACTTATGGTTTTTAAATGGCACCCAGAATTATGTTGCACGAAGCACAATTTCACATCATTCTGGGTTCATTTCTATGAAAACAAGGTCCAGTCAGGCTGAAACTTTACAGGAAGGTAGAATCTATTGAGTTGTAAGTGATCTGAACGTTTCATGATGATAGCACATTCCTATAGGGGGTCAAACCATGTCCCAAAGGTCACCGGATCTGGTGTCAATTTAAAGAAGTAGTCAAGTTACACATTTGTAGGCTTATAACTTGGCTTCTGAATGTCCTAGAGAGATCAGGTTTGTTTTAGTATACTCCAGTCAACAGCCCCTACAACCACAAAAAGGAATGGAGTCATTAGAACTCATGGATTGTAAATGGCACCCAGAATTATGTTGCACGAAGCACAATTTCACATCATTCTGGGTCCATTTGTGTGAAAACAAGGTCCAATCAGGCTGAAACGTCACACGAAGGTAGAATCTATTGAGTTGTAAGTGACCTGAACGTTTCAAGATGATCTCACTTTCCTAAGGGGGTCAAACCGTGTCCCAAAGGTCACCGGATCTGGTGTCACTTTAAAGAAGTTGTCCAGTTACACATTTGTGGGCTTATAACCTAGCTTCTGAATGTCCTAGAGAGGTCAGGTTTGTTTTAGTGTACTCCAATCAACAGCCCCTACAACCACAAAAAGGAATGGAGTCATTAGCACTTATGGTTTGTAAATGGCACCCAGAATTATGTTGCACGAAGCACAATTTCACATCATTCTGGGTCCATTTGTGTGAAAACAAGGTCCAATCAGGCTGAAACGTTACAAGAAGGTAGAATCTATTGAGTTGTAAGTGATCTGAACGTTTCAAGATGATAGCACTTTCCTAAGGGGGTCAAACCATGTCCCAAAGGTCACCGGATCTGGTGTCAATTTAAAGAAGTAGTCCAGTTACACATTGGTGGGCTTATAACTTGGCTTCTGAATGTCCTAGAGAGATCAGGTTTGTTTTAGTATACTCCAATCAACAGCCCCTACAACCACAAAAAGGAATGGAGTCATTAGCACTTATGGTTTTTAAATGGCACCCAGAATTATGTTGCACGAAGCACAATTTCACATCATTCTGGGTTCATTTGTGTGAAAACAAGGTCCAGTCAGGCTGAAACGTTACAGGAAGGTAGAATCTATTGAGTTGTAAGTGATCTGAACGTTTCATGATGATAGCACTTTCCTAAGGGGGTCAAACCATGTCCCAAATGTCACTGGGCCTGGTGTCACTTTAAAGAAGTAGTCCAGTTACACCTTTGTGGGCTTATAACTTGGCTTCTGAATGTCCTAGAGAGGTTAGGTTTGTTTAAGTGTACTCCAATCAAAAGCCCCTACAACCACAAAAAGGAATGGAGTCATTAGCACTTATGGTTTGTAAATGGCACCTAGAATTATATTGCACGAAGCACAATTTCACATCATTCTGGGTCCATTTGTGTGAAAACAAGGTCCAATCAGGCTGAAATGTTACAAGAAGGTAGAATCTATTGAGTTGTAAGTGATCTGTACGTTTCATGATGATCGCACATTCCTATAGGGGGTAAAACCATGTCCCAAAGGTCACCAGGCCTGGTGTCACTTTAAAGAAGTAGTCCAGTTACACATTTGTGGGCTTATCACTTGGCTTCTGAATGTCCTAGAGAGATCAGGTTTGTTTTAGAGTACTCCATTTAACAGCCCCCATTACCCCAAAAAGGAATGGAGTCATTAGCACTTATGGTTTTTAAATGGCACCCAGAATTATGTTGCACGAAGCATAATTTCACATCATTCTGGGTTCATTTGTTTGAAAACAATGTCCAATCAGGCAGAAACGTTACAGGAAGGTAGATTCTATTGAGTTGTAAGTGATCTGAACGTTTCATGATGTTAGCACTTTCCTAAGGGGGTCAAACCATGTCCCAAAGGTCACCGGATCTGGTGTCAATTTAAAGAAGTAGTCCAGTTACACATTTGTGGGCTTACAACTTGGCTTCTGAATATCCTAGAGAGGTCAGGTTTGTTTTAGAGTACTCCAATTAACAGCCCCTACAACCACAAAAAGGAATGGAGTCATTAGCACTTATGGTTTGTAAATGGCACCCAGAATTATGTTGCACGAAGCACAATTTCACATCATTCTGGGTCCATTTGTGTGAAAACAAGGTCCAATCAGGCTGAAACGTTACAAGAAGGTAGAATCTATTGAGTTGTAAGTGATCTGAACGTTTCGTGATGATCGCACATTCCTATTGGGGGTCAAATCATGTCCCAACGGTCACCGGGCCTGGTGTCACATTAAAGAAGTAGTCCAGTTGCACATTTGTGGGCTTATAACTTGGCTTCTGAATATCCTAGAGAGGTCAGGTTTTTCAGAGTACTCCATTTAATAGCCCCCATTACCATAAAAAGGAATGGAGTCATTAGCGCTTATGGTTTTTAAATGGCACCCAGAATTATGTTGCACGAAGCACAATTTCACATCATTCTGGGTTCATTTGTGTGAAAACAAGGTCCGATCAGGCTGAACTGTTACAAGAAGGTAGAATCTATTGGAGTTGTAAGTGATCTGAACGTTTCATGATGATCGCACATTCCTATAGGGGGTCAAACCATGTCCCAAAGGTCACCGGGCCTGGTGTCACTTTAAAGAAGTATTCCAGTTACACCTTTGTGGGCTCATAACTTGGCTTCTGAATGTCCTAGAGAGATCAGGTTTGTTTTAATGTACTCCAATCAACAGCCCCTACAACCACAAAAATGAATGGAGTGATTAGCACTTATGGTTTTTAAATGGCACCCAGAATTATGTTGCACGAAGCACAATTTCACATCATTCTGGGTTCATTTGTGTGAAAACAAGGTCCAATCAGGCTGAAACGTTACAGGAAGGTAGAATATATTGAGTTGTAAGTGATCTGAACGTTTCATGATGATAGCACTTTCCTAAGGGGGTGAAACCATGTCCCAAAGGTCACCGGATCTGGTGTCAATTTAAAGAAGTAGTCCAGTTACACATTTGTGGGCTTATAACTTGGCTTCTGAATGTCCTAGAGAGATCAGGTTTGTTTTAGTGTACTCCAATCAACAGCCCCTACAACCACAAAAAGGAATGGAGTCATTAGCACTTATGGTTTGTAGATGGCACCCAGAATTATGTTGCACGAAGCACAATTTCATATCATTTTGGGTTCATTTGTGTGAAAACAAGGTCCAATCAGGCTGAAACGTTACAAGAAGGTAGAATCTATTGAGTTGTAAGTGATCTGAACGTTTCGTGATGATCGAACATTCCTATAGGGGGTCATACCATGTCCCAAAGGTCACCGGGCCTGGTGTCACTTTAAAGAAGTAGTCCAGTTACACCTTTGTGGGCTTATAACTTGGCTTCTGAATATCCTAGAGAGGTCAGGTTTGTTTTAGAGTACTCCAATCAACAGCCCCCATTACCATAAAAAGGAATGGTGTCATTAGCGCTTATGGTTGTTGAGGGTCTGACCTCATGAGGAAATTACTATGCAGTGATTTTCTCCAAAATGACTGTGCTTAAATTGCTCTGAAAAGCAAATAATCACATCAGCGCCAAGAAACTTCATTTCCCATGATGCTTTGCACACGGAAGCATTGTGATGACGTCACCGCCTAATACCAGAAACACGATCTGCGGGAGGCGGGAGCTTGGACAGCTTTCCCGCGACTTCAAAGACTATAAATCATCAGGAAAGACAAAGGAACCTCGTTCTTTTGCCCAGGATACCTGGCGGTAAGGACACGCTTGTCGAACACTCCGACAGCTTGAGCACGCGGAAGCTCTAAGTGCCCAAGTTGAGCCCACGGAACTGCTGGAAACTACACTCCAACTCCATCGGGACCTGACTGGGAACGAGCAGAGCTCCATCCAGCTCTCAGAGACGCTGTAAGTTGTCAAACTCAGCACAAAAGAAACTTCGTTCTCTTTGTGTCCAGCCCGTGGAGACACACTCGTGGAGGTAAACAACGGAGAAAGCATCAAACCGACGGACGACGCCAAACTGCGGAGAAAACGGAGAACCGTCAAATCAAACAGCTGGGGACGCCTTGCTGCTCTGGTGATCAGAAAACTCATTTCTCTCTCTCCTTTTCTTCTCCCGTTTCCTCTATAGTCCAGAATAAGCAATAAAACCGCGCTATTGCTTAAAAGTAGCTTCGTGTCTTCCTCTTTCGCTCCCAATTCGTCCTTCGGGTCATTTTGAAAGAATAAACTGCTTATTAATCATTGTTTGGTATCTTTAAATGTTTTGGCCATGGCCAGGCTGATAAACTAAAAGATATTAACTTGTGATTAATCTTTTGTGTTGTTTCATGATCCTTTGAAATGTTTTGAGTGATTTAAGGTTAAGTTACTACTGATTCTAAGCCACTAAGTGTTCGGGAAAGTTGAAAACTTTACACATCCAGGTCTCCTGTGGGATGCGAGGGGAGGGGAAGAGCCCCACACACTCACAGCTCACTCCCCCCAACTACTCTGGGGAAACAAAGACCCATTCATCTCACACACACACACATACATACACACAAAACACCTTGAACATTATTTTGAATATACATCCTTTTATTATATCACATGGTTATTAGTCATTTATGCCACTGTTTATTCATTTGACAAATTGTTAATTAAACGTTATAAAATTCAGATTTTCGTCTCCAGTAGCTTTGTTGTGTCGAAGAGAAGTCTCTGCTCCAAGGATTCTACGAACTTCAAGAAAGACTGATAAGAGTTTTGGATTCAATTTTTCCCCGGTTAAAGGGGAATGGTGCCCCGTATATCTAAGAATATCTTAATTAATTAATAAATCAGTAAATATTTACATATTTACTGAATTTATTGAAGAATCCAAAAGTAAGTTGAAGCTTACTAATTGTTCGCTCCTAATAACCCCAACATTAATTGGTGCGGCCGTGTGAGGCTTGGATACACAGAGATTTCTATCCGGCACAAACAAACAAATAAATCCAAAGAGCTTGAATTAAAAATAATTAGTTGTTCAGCCTTGAACCAGCAACAGAGTGGTGCTGATTTCGCTGAGCAGGAAGCTGCATCGAACTCTCACCAGTAACTCAGTGCTTCTTTAAAGGTGCAACGTGTAAATTAATTCTGGTTGACCTTTTACGTTAAAATTCAGTTTTTCCTTAAAGGTGCAACGTGTAATTAATTCTGGCTAACCTTTTAGGTTAAAATTCAGTTCCTCATTAAAGGTGCAGCGTGTAAGTAATTCTGACTAACCCTTTTAGGCTAAAATTAACTGCTAATTTAGCGACTTTAACTCACAGTGGCGATTATAACTAACTGAAACCTTCACTCAAAGACTGATAACACCCTGTTTGCTAATATTCTGAAGGAATAATAGCACATTTAACACTGCAAGTGTTGTAAGACGTTGCTACGGCAACGCACCAGCTTTTGCTAAAATACTGAAAGGAATAGTATTTTAAGCATCAGTCACGGCATTCCGTGCAATTTAAAACGCTAAAACCTGTGCGCACAAAGGTTAATTTAGTGTTTTTCTGCTACAAAGCTAGCAGTTGCTGCCAAAAAGGTGCAGCTTTGAGCTATCTGCATAAGCTCTACTAGGCTATTTTTGGTTCGGTTGTTAAAATGGAGGGCCAGAGTAGTGAACTGACCAACTCCCAGCAACCAGGTGGCGCTGCGGCCCACGACTATGAACCTGGCCTACTTTCTGGACAAATATTGTCCAAACTGGTCGCGGTTGCTCGAGAACCCGACTACCCTTCTAGGGATTTCACTGAAGAACAGCTTGACGCTGTAATTGATCAAATAGAAAACCCGGATGGTACCAAACCAATCCAGGTTCACTTAGCTAAGTTAGCCTTGATCCTCTATCAGAGAGAACTCCAACATGATCGAGAGATCATGAAGCTCCAGAGCATGCTAGCTGAAAGGCAGCAAAATGGAAGGCAGAAGGATGACGAGGAGGAAGACAGCACCGATTCTGGGGAAGATGGGGAGGAGACCCCGCCCCCCTCTGCTGATGACAACAGACAGTGGGAAGGGGGGAAACACCACGACGCTGAGGCTGAGCCAGAGTCCTCTCCCACACCGGTACGAAAGCAAGCCGGCAAAGCCAACCAGGGTCCGCCCAGGACGACCAGCAAACCGCAATTGGTTTCCTCCACCTGAGGAAGCGAGGGACCGCCGTTCCGCCGTAATGGTAGCCTACCTCCTGATACATCTCCATACGATAATCAACAGTATGTAGTGTGGGACTCTCTGGACGGACGCACGCCGCAGGGGAGAGATGAAGCTCATCTGTCCCAACCTTCGGCCCCGTTCCCTACACACACTATAGGGCATTCAGGACCACCTAGGGGCCGAGGGCAGTTCGCCCTCGAACCCCAGGTTGGACCATCACCCTCATCTTCACGGCCTTCTCAATCAGTGAGAAGTCGACCAGCTGAGCGGCATCTCTATTTAGACCGCTCCCCCAGTCCACGAAGGGTGCAAGGTGCCGGCTGGGGTTATGCACAAGCCCAACCTGCACCTCCACCATTTACCCATCCCAGCTACTCCGGTATTTGGCATGCCAGCAACCAGCTGCAGGACAAAGCATCATACGCCAGTCCGTACCCGGACAGAGCGTATTACGCAGAAGCCCCAGTTGAAAGACGCAGGCTGCACTACGCAGACGTGCCCCGGGAGGAGGACCTCCCAAGACACCCACATGACGTGCCAGCAGCCCGCCACAGCATGCCGAACCCCGATTTGGGCCCCAGGAGTCAACATTGGGAGCCCAGAGCACACCAGCGATATCCAGCGCCCTCTGAGACACACCGTGGGTCAGAGTCAGAGGATGACGCGCCGTACCGTGAGTCAGGGCTCCGTGTACGTCAAATTGAATCGCTAGCTAAAGACATAGAAGGCTTTGATACTAACACCGGTGAATCCAATGTCGACGATTATCTCAGGGAGATAGAACGTTGTCTGCTTGATCTTCCAGCACCCTCTTCAAGGGAAAAGCTCAAGCTAATTTGGAAAACCACATCTAGAACGGTGCACGGTTTCATGGAAACTCTACCACCTGACATTCGTGATCGGTACTCCTCGCTCTGCCGAGTGTTGAGAGATGAATACGCCACGTATGCAGACTCTGCGTCTGCTACAATGGGGGCCTTCTCCATCAAACACGGGAGAAACGAACCCCCCAGAGAGTATTATCGCCGACTCAAAAGTGCTTATTTCCAAGGTCGAAACGGCCCTGGGCTCGAGGAAGACCCTGCCTTCAGATCCCTGTTCATTCACAACCTGCACGAGTGTGTTCGCTCCGAAGTCTCAATGTATTGTCGGATGAAAAAACTGACAACTCAGGAGATTAGGAGATACGCTCAACAGGCTTGGGAAGCCGGCGGAAAGCCCCAAAAGCCTGACGCACATCACCGCATCATGCACCTAGCTCCCAACGCCGAGCCGCGTTTGGAGCTTGAAGGCACAGAAGCTCCACCCACTAAGCCAAAATCTGCTAAACCTAGACCTGCTAAACCGCGAGAGCAGTCCCAATCTCCTCAACAGGGGAAGGGGGGTGCTGATTGGCCGCCTAGGTCTGGACAATCAGACAGGAAGTGGCCCAACCAAAACCAACGGCAGGCAGGTCGGAACAGTGGAAGGTTTAAGGAGCGCCGCCCACAGGTAGGTCCCAAACACAAGTCCGCAGGTGAGTACTTGACCAAAGCCGACCTCCAGGAGATGTTTCAGCAGTTCCTAGCTAAACAGAAGGAACAGCTGAGATCTGCAGAAGAAACCCCTGCACCAAAGTCGTCTTCTAAGAAGCCAGACCCAGAGCCAACGTCAGCATGACTAGGCGTGGCTCAACCCCCCAGCGTGGCCAGGACCTACCTGATCAGCTGGGGAAACACTACTGGTAGATCACAGGAGTCTCCTGAAATCTACCCCCCAGAGAAACCTGATACTAAGTTTCTGAAGTTCCTTGGTGACTTAACAAACCATGATCATGCTCGCCGTTTGTACTGTAGCACCAACGTAGGTGGATGCATACAGGTTGATGCTCTGCTGGTTACCGGCTCAGAAATCACCCTGATGTGCTCCACGCTGTTCCATCGCGTGTCTGACACCATGCGGTCGCTCGGGAAACCAGTCCAGGTAGAACCCTGTAACCTGAAAATCACCAGCTACACCCAGACCCGGGAGTGTATCACTCACCGGGCGTGGCTGGACATCACCTTCCAAGACATGACTCTGGTTCACCCGTTTTATGTCTGCCAGCTAGACACTGAACCACTTCTCATTGGGCAGGACCTGCTTGAACGTCTAGCTCCCCTCATCGACTGCCAGAAGGGTCAACTTTGGGCCCAGGTGGACACACCTAAGCCCTGGAACCCGGATAGCAGCCGACCATCCTCCATTCTTGAAGTCAGCCTAAGTGAGCCGCAAAACCCTTGTTCCAAGGTCATGCCCCTCCCTACGGCTCCCACAGACGATGACCGCCTGCAAAGGCACGAAACCGCTCCTGGAACTCCTCTCCGCACACATTCATCTTTTCTCTGCTCGCTGAAGAACGTCAGCCTGCAGCCATATGCACCACACATAGTTGGTGGTCTTACCATCAACTGCACCCACATCTCAGATGCTCGCCTTGCTCTTTGGTCAGAAAAGTCAGCCATCAGCCAGCAGACGTTTGAACACCTGCGTCAGAAGGACCCCCTTCTGGTCAGCGTGACATGTAGCCATCGGCTCTTGTCACCTACTTGGCCGCAGAGGCTCCTGAAAGTGCCAGAGGTCTGCTCTCTGACTATCCAACTTGGAGCAAGACAGCTCACACATACATTCAGCATCATACCACAGCTTGATCCACCTGCACTCATCGGAGCAGATCTGCTGGTTCGACTCGGTGCCCAGCTGGACACTTGCAATCAAGTCCTTTGGGCCCGAGCCACACCATCCTCTGAGCCTCGCTCAGAAGGCCCTGAACACTTGCTGTCCGGTCAGACCATTCCACAGGCCTGCCGTGCAGTGGTTGAGGCCAGCACGGTTCTGCCCCCACTGGTCAAAGGAGTGCCTGTTCGTCTGACTCTGATGAAGCATCAGAAGCTGCCAGGCACACAGGCCTTCTTCAGCCATCACCACACTTCTTGGAGCTCAACTTAGCCGTCTGTGGCACGCCACTCTTGGAGCTGAACAATCGTTCTGCGTACTTGTTGGTCGAAAATCCGACCCAGAGTCCTATCCACATGCCGGCAGGAAAGCCCTTGGGCATGCTGATAGATAGCTCATTCCATGACTTCGAACTTTCAGTCCCCGTGATCGGACAACTTCCGTTGTTCTTGAACGACAGACAGGTTGGTGCAGACACATTCAGTACTTTCCCCTCACAAATGATTACCATCAAGCGGCATGAAGCCCTTCCTGAGGAACCCATTTGCAGTGCAACCTTAGATACTGACGGCGGTCAGTGTCTAACGGTTTTTGCAATAAATACTCAACCCTCTGAGTCACCGGTTGAAAGCCCGGAACACCAGAGACCCTCCTCCTCTGAACCTTATGACGGCTTCGAGGCCGAAGTCAGCCAGCAGCTTGACAAAGCGGATGCGCTGGAGTCAGAGGAGCAGAGAGCAGAGCTTAGAAGCCTGTTCTATGAGTTTCAGTCCATCTTATCCAGGGACTCCCTGGACTGTGGACTCACAAACCTGCACACGGTTCGCATTCCGACGAACCCGAATGCCCCTCCTACTTTTGTACGTCAGTACAAGATTCCCCTCGCTGCTTATGAGTCGATCCAGGAGATCCTCGATCAGCTGAAGGAGAAAAACATCATCAGAGAGTGTAACTCCACTTACAACTCTCCCATCTGGCCGGTTCTGAAACCGACTGGGAAATGGCGTCTCACCATAGACTATCGTGCACTGAACAAACAAGTACCTCTCTCCAGGTGGCCTATGATCCATTTAGATCAGGAGCTAGCCAGAGTCAGAGATGCTCGTTTCTTCTCTACGGTTGACGTAGCCAACGGCTTCTGGACCATGAAGGTTGAGCCGGCGGACCAGTATAAACTGGCTTTCTCCCTTGGAAATCGCCAATATACTTGGAACCGCTGCCCCTTTGGCTACTCTAACTCACCTGCCGAGTTCAACATTTTCCTCCACAAAGCCATGTCAGATGCTGCTTCCAGAGGGAACCTCATATATGTCGATGACATCTTGATGAGGAGTCGAACCTTCGAGGAGCACCTGGCCGAACTCCGTCACGTGCTGCAACAGCTCGCTGACGCCGGAGCTAAATTGGCAATTCTCAAGGGACAGTGGTGTCGAACCAAAGTGGAGTATGTTGGACTGCTGGTTGGCCCTAATGGAGTCGAGCCCCAAGCGGGACGCATTAGAGCCATTCAGGACATCAAAGCCCCAGCTAATCTGACTGAACTCAGGAGCTTCCTCGGAGTCTGCAACTACTCCAGGCAGTTCATTGAGGAGTACGCTGAAACAGCAAGGCCCCTCACTGAGCTGCTTCGGAATGACACACCTTTCGTGTGGGACAGACCCCAAGAACTCTCCTTCCAGTTCCTAAAACAGAAGTTGGCGTCCGCACCCTGTCTGGCTTACCCAGACAAGGATAAAGAGTTCTACATAGAGGCTACTTTCTCCTCTCACTGCCTGAGCGCTGCTTTGAAGCAGAAACACGATCAGGACATGAGAGTTGTGGCATACGCCAGCAAGCCTCTGAGCAAGGTGGAACTCCAGTTCTCAGACTGCGAGAGAGCTCTCCTCTCTACAGTCTGGGCCGTCGAACACTTTCGTAGTTACATCGGTGGACAGAAAGTGATCATTGAAACGTGTCATCAGCCTGTCACCTTCCTAAACAGCCAGCGTCTGCGCGAAGGAAGAGTGTCAAACAGCCGCATTGCGACGTGGATGATGGTGCTCCAAGGATACAACATTGAGGTCAAGTATGGTCAGAACACCAAGCTAGCGCTAGGACAAGGGCTAGCAGGCTGCCAGCACTGTGACTCTGACTCCGTCTTGGGCCCCCTGGACACACCTGCCGCAGTCTACCCAACCGCATCCAATTATCGCTACTTTGATGAGAATGTTTGCCAAGGGCTTCCGAAAGTTTACACTGATGGATGCGCCTACCTTCACGAAGGCCAGCTCCGTGCCGGGGTTGGAGTCGTTTGGGTGGACTGTGACACTAAGCAACCAAATCACTACCGGTTGGGCCAAAAGTCTAGTCAGTACGCCGAAATTGCTGCAGTGTTGATAACCCTCCAGCAGGCGGCAGCCTTGGACATCACTCAAATCGTCCTTTGCTCTGATTCAAACTACGCTAGACACAGCTTCATTTCTCACTTCCCCATGTGGAAGGAGAACCACATGAAAAACGCCAGGAACAGAGACGTGAAACACTCGGAGCTATTCCTAGCGTGTGATCTGCTCACCACCGAGAAAGGCATAATGGTCTACTGGAAAAAGGTCAAAGGTCACTCCAGGACCCTAGGTCCGGAGAAAGATGGTAATGACGAAGCGGACCGCCTTGCTAAGCTCGGTGCTGACCAGGGAACCTGTTGGGAATTCAAAGACGAGTGGCTTCCACCCAAGGCCATTCACGAGGTCTGCGCGATTACTCGTCGCCATGCTAAACAGGCAGACGAACCTCGGACCGTTGGGGTACCCGTGTTTCTAGGCAGAAAACCACATGACGCGGACCTAGTCACCATGCAGGAACAAGATCCTGACCTGAAGCTCATCCGCGAGCTTCTCCAAAAGGGCCCGATGCCTGAACAACCATCACCACCTACTGGCGCAAGCCGAGATTTGGTAACCCTGCATCGTCAACTCGCGCACCTGAAACTACAAAACGATTTGTTAGTTTACATGCGTGACGATCACAGCCCACCGCGCTGGGTTGTTCCACTCGACCACAAAGGAGTGATGCTTGCCTACGCCCACGACACTCCGGTTGGAGGTCACCGCGGAGCAAAAGCTACCCTCGCGTCACTGACAGAAGTAGCATATTGGCCGTCGATGTCCAAGGACGTACACAGCTATGTCCAAGGCTGCCTCATCTGTGCCCAGTTTCAACCCTCCCAGCCGCTTGCTAGAGCACCACTGCAACGCAGGGGAATAACCTTCCCTTGGTCCCACCTGCAGATCGACTGGGTTGGACCGGTTCCCAAATCGGCAAGAGGAAACAAATATATGCTAACTGTAACTTGCAGTTTCACAAAGTGGGGTGAGTGCCTTCCAGCGCCAAACGATACAGCCGTCACAACCGCTGTACTGCTGATTAACCACGTTTTCAGTCGATGGGGACTTCCACTCTGCATTGACTCTGACCGGGGAACTCATTTCACATCCAGTGTAATGACATCCCTGTTTGAACTTCTGGGAGTGGAAGTGAGATTCCACCTCCCCTATCACCCACAGTCATCCGGACAGGTCGAACGGATGAACCGCACGGTCGTCTCTATGCTCAAAAAGTACATCTGCTCCACTGGGAAGGACTGGGACGTCAAGCTCCCTCTGGTCCTGATGGCCATACGGTCCACTCCCCAGCGATCCACGGGGGTTACGCCCTTTGAGATGATGACCGGCAGACTGATGACCCTACCACTGCACCTCCTGTATCACCCAGAGGATGTCAGTGTTGCCACTGCCTATACCGCTCATCAGTATGTGGCAGACTTGAAAACACATCTCAGAGCTACGTTCGCGCACGCTCAGAAGAAACTGGAGACCAACGTAGAAGGCGCTAAAGCCTACTACGACCAAAAGACAACCAGCCGCGAATACGAGGTGGGTGACAAAGTATTCTACTTTCGGTTCGCCCAACCGGCACGCAAAGCTAAGAAGTTCCTGCCCTGCTGGTCAGGACCATTTGAGATCGTGGCAAAACTCTCTCCAGTTGCATACAGGTTACGCATCACCAAAGCGAGACAGGAGCCTGTCTACAAATGGGTGCATGCGAACCAAATCAAACCCTACGTCAAACCATCCCCGCGGGTACAGAGACCAGACTCCCCGCAGGAGGTAGACGTAGTCTCTACATAGTTCTATGCATGGAAATGGAAAGGGGGGAAAGTGCACGTTTAACCCACTAACATGTACTAACTGACAAAGAACCAGCCCCCCCCCCCCCCCCCCCCCCCCCCCCCCCCCCCCCGCCGTCACTTTCACTAACCAAGAGAAACTCCTCCTAGACCTCTAACAGGATGTACTCACTAAAACCTTACAGGGTACTCATGTTACTGTCAACCTACATTCTGCTCTGATTAATGAATCTCTACGTGCAATCAAGACTTTGTCTGAAACCATACATCAGGATATTGTGTACACACGAGTGGTGAGAGATTTGATGCAGGACCTGCTCAGGGAAGTAAGTTCCACGCTGACAGCTTGGTTGAAAGTCGTATTTCCCCGTACTTACCCCTCTACTGTGCACCTTTCATAAATCCACCTAGCGTACAGCCTAGGTAGTGCAATGCCCATTCACGTTGATGCAGACAATTAGAACTCGGTTTCCTGTTACATGTTCCCATAATTGTGACACCTCACATCTATAGGTTTAAGTCGATGCTAAACTTTGGTATTTGAAAGGACGGTAGGCATTTCCACTTTGAACTAGAAACCTGGCACTCCATCATCTCAACCTCGAACAGCATGACTCGGAGATTGAGATCATGGACGCTTCCCAGGGTTATAACTTTGCCCTCGATTTAGAAATTGACCAACAATTACTGATTGAAGGAACCAAATTTGTTAAGTTCACACAAACCCCGCGTGAACTTACTTTGACGCCCAAGACGCTACATTGACACAGATTATACGACCTTAATCTGCACATTGGTCGCCCTGGGGATGGGATGGCTCATCACGGCCGTGATTGCTTATTCCGCCTACAGGCGTGTTAAGAAAGTCCAAGATAAGATGCACTTGCTCACCTAAGGTGTGCCTCGTGACCGCGTTTGGGGAGACTCCAAGCGCGAATGTACCACACCTGTCTAAAGGGGGTGAGCAACATTTTCTTTGTTATTCTGTAACCCTAAGAGTAGTTCTCATTTTAGTCTACCTCACATATTTATCTGAGTGTTGCAGTATGTCACATTCTTTATAAGCTACACACTGAATGTATGACCTAAGAATGTATTTTATGAGACCTCAAGGTTGCTATGAATTTTCTTGGATGTTATATGTTTTTTTTTTTTTGGGTTTTCTGTATTTTTGTTTCGTACTTGGTCACATATTAACTAGTGGTTATGTGCCGGCCCAGCTCAGTCTGTCAATGACTCTGTCTGACGCACCAGCACATTGTAGTACCTCTTAGTTTTATGGTCCTTGTTTTAGCCCAAAGACTGTCCTGATCCACCCTTTGGACCAAAAAGGGGGGAATCTTGGGATCACATAGGTCAATGCGCGTTTGCGAACTATGGACCTCGTACATCACCGCGTGCTCCATAAACTGAACTGTATGGCCGGCGGTGAGACGCCTTTGTGTCCCCTCATGGAGTTAACCGCCCACCGACCTTCTTCCTCCTACACTACTACCTCTCGCATGGACGACATCATCATTGCGTACCACCTGCGTGAGTGGCTTCTTCTCGTTATGCGCGTTGGGGACTATCCCGTTTCCTATCCTCTTTTGTTTTGTGCCTGACCAGGATCCAAGACAAAGACAAAGACAAAGGCGTCCAAGGAGACCAACGTCCTAAGGGACAAACCCACCTGTGCTTCCGACAATCAAGTCGACCTACGTTCATGAGGAACAAACCCATCTGTGCTTCCGACGATCGAGCTTTGGGCGCGATCCCCGAAACCAAAAGGGGGAATGTTGAGGGTCTGACCTCATGAGGAAATTACTATGCAGTGATTTTCTCCAAAATGACTGTGCTTAAATTGCTCTGAAAAGCAAATAATCACATCAGCGCCAAGAAACTTCATTTCCCATGATGCTTTGCACACGGAAGCATTGTGATGACGTCACCGCCTAATACCAGAAACACGATATGCGGGAGGCGGGAGCTTGGACAGCTTTCCCGCGACTTCAAAGACTATAAATCATCAGGAAAGACAAAGGAACCTCGTTCTTTTGCCCAGGATACCTGGCGGTAAGGACACGCTTGTCGAACGCTCCGACAACTTGAGCACGCGGAAGCTCTAAGTGCCCAAGTTGAGCCCACGGAACTGCTGGAAACTACACTCCAACTCCATCGGGACCTGACTGGGAAAGAGCGGAGCTCCATCCAGCTCTCAGAGACGCTGTAAGTTGTCAAACTCAGCACAAAAGAAACTTCGTTCTCTTTGTGTCCAGCCCGTGGAGAAACACTCGTGGAGGTAAACAACGGAGAAAGCATCAAACCGACGGACGACGCCAAACTGCGGAGAAAACGGAGAACCGTCAAATCAAACAGCTGGGGACGCCTTGCTGCTCTGGTGATCAGAAAACTCATTTCTCTCTCTCCTTTTCTTCTCCCGTTTCCTCTATAGTCCAGAATAAGCAATAAAACTGCGCTATTGCTTAAAAGTAGCTTCGTGTCTTCCTCTTTCGCTCCCAATTCGTCCTTCGGGTCATTTTGAAAGAATAAACTGCTTATTAATCATTGTTTGGTATCTTTAAATGTTTTGGCCATGGCCAGGCTGATAAACTAAAAGATATTAACTTGTGATTAATCTTTTGTGTTGTTTCATGATCCTTTGAAATGTTTTGAGTGATTTAAGGTTAAGTTACTACTGATTCTAAGCCACTAAGTGTTCGGGAAAGTTGAAAACTTTACACATCCAGGTCTCCTGTGGGATGCGAGGGGAGGGGAAGAGCCCCACACACACTCACAGCTCACTCCCCCCACCTACTCTGGGGAAACAAAGACCCATTCATCTCACACACACACATACATACACACAAAACACCTTGAACATTATTTTGAATATACATCCTTTTATTATATCACATGGTTATTAGTCATTTATGCCACTGTTTATTCATTTGACAAATTGTTAATTAAACGTTATAAAATTCAGATTTTCGTCTCCAGTAGCTTTGTTGTGTCGAAGAGAAGTCTCTGCTCCAAGGATTCTACGAACTTCAAGAAAGACTGATAAGAGTTTTGGAATCAATTTTTCCCCGGTTAAAGGGGAATGGTGCCCCGTATATCTAAGAATATCTTAATTAATTAATAAATCAGTAAATAATTACATATTTACAGAATTTATTGAAGAATCCAAAAGTAAGTTGAAGCTTACTAATTGTTCGCTCCTAATAACCCCAACATGGTTTTTAAATGGCACCCAGAATTATGTTGCACGAAGCACAATTTCACATCATTCTGGGTCCATTTGTGTGAAAACAAGGTCCAATCAGGCTGAAACGCTACAAGAAGGTAGAATCTATTGAGTTGTAAGTGATCTGAACGTTTCAAGATGATCGCACATTCCTATAGGGGGTAAAACCATGTCCCAAAGGTCACCGGGCCTGGTGTCACTTTAAAGAAGTAGTCCAGTTACACCTTTGTTGGCTTATAACTTGGCTTCTGAATGTCCTAGAGAGGTTAGGTTTGTTTTAGTGTACTCCAATCAACAGCCCCTACAACCACAAAAAGGAATGGAGTCATTAGCACTTATGGTTTGTAAATGGCACCCAGAATTATGTTGCACGAAGCACAATTTCACATCATTCTGGGTTCATTTGTGTGAAAACAAGGTCCAATCAGGCTGAAACGTTACAGGAAGGTAGAATCTATTGAGTTGTAAGTGATCTGAACGTTTCATGATGATAGCACTTTCCTAAGGGGGTCAAACCATGTCCCAAAGGTCACCGGATCTGGTGTCACTTTAAAGAAGTAGTCCAGTTACACATTTGTGGGCTTATAACTTGGCTTCTGAATGTCCTAGAGAGGCCAGGTTTGTTTTATTGTACTCCAATCAACCGCCCCTACAACCACAAAAAGGAATGGAGTCATTAGCACTTATGGTTTGTAAATGGCACCCAGAATTATGTTGCACGAAGCACAATTTCACATCATTCTGGGTTCATTTGTGTGAAAACAAGGTCCAATCAGGCTGAAACGGTACAAGAAGGTAGAATCTATTGAGTTGTAAGTGATCTGAACGTTTCATGATGATAGCACTTTCCTAAGGGGTCAAACCATGTCCCAAAGGTCAACGGATCTGATGTCAATTTAAAGAAGTAGTCCACTTAGACCATTGTGGGCTTATAACTTGGCTTCTGAATATCCTAGAGAGATCAGGTTTGTTTTAGTGTACTCCAATCAACATCCCCTACAACCTCAAAAAGGAATGGAGTCATTAGCACTTATGGTTTGTAAATGGCACCCAGAATTATGTTGCACGAAGCACAATTTCACATCATTCTGGGTTCATTTGGGTGAAAACAAGGTCCAATCAGGCAGAAACGTTACAGGAAGGTAGAATCTATTGAGTTGTAAGTGATCTGAACGTTTCATGATGATAGCACTTTCCTAAGGGGGTCAAACCATGTCCCAAAGGTCACCAGCCCTGGTGTCACTTTAAAGAAGTAGTCCAGTTACACCTTTGTGGGCTTATAACTTGGCTTCTGAATGTCCTAGAGAGATCAGGTTTGTTTTAGTGTACTCCAATCAACAGCCCCTACAACCACAAAAAGGAATGGAGTCATTAGCACTTATGGTTTTTAAATGGCACCCAGAATTATGTTGCACGAAGCACAATTTCACATCATTCTGGGTTCATTTGTGTGAAAACAAGGTCCAATCAGGCTGAAACGTTACAGGAAGGTAGAATCTATTGAGTTGTAAGTGATCTGAACGTTTCATGATGATAGCACTTTCCTAAGGGGGTCAAACCATGTCCCAAAGGTCACCGAATCTGGTGTCAATTTAAAGAAGTAGTCCATTTACACATTTGTGGGCTAATAACTTGGCTTCTGAATGTCCTAGAGAGATCAGGTTTGTTTTAGTGTACTCCAATTAACAACCCCTACAACCACAAAAAGGAATGGAGTCATTAGCACTTATGGTTTTTAAATGGCACCCAGAATTATGTTGCACGAAGCACAATTTCACATCATTCTGGGTTCATTTGTGTGAAAACAAGGTCCAATCAGGCTGAAACGTTACAAGAAGGTAGAATCTATTGAGTTGTAAGTGATCTGAACGTTTCATGATGATCGCACATTCCTATAGGGGGTAAAACCATGTCCCAAAGGTCACCAGGCCTGGTGTCACTTTAAAGAAGTAGTCCAGTTACACATTTGTGGGCTTATAACTTGGCTTCTGAATGTCCTAGAGAGATCAGGTTTGTTTTAGTGTACTCCAATCACCAGCCCCTACAACCACAAAAAGGAATGGAGTCATTAGCACTTATGGTTTGTAAATGGCACCCAGAATTATGTTGCACGAAGCACAATTTCACATCATTCTGGGTCCATTTGTGTGAAAACAAGGTCCAATCAGGCTGAAACGTTGCAAGAAGGTAGAATCTATTGAGTTGTAAGTGATCCAAATGTTTCATGATGATCGCACATTCCTATAGGGGGTAAAACCATGTCCCAAAGGTCACCAGGCCTGGTGTCACTTTAAAGAAGTAGTCCAGTTACACATTTGTGGGCTTATAACTTGGCTTCTGAATGTCCTAGAGAGATCAGTTTTTTTTAGTGTACTCCAATCAACGGCCCCTACAACCACAAAAAGGAATGGAGTCATTAGCACTTATGGTTTGTAAATGGCACCCAGAATTATGTTGCACGAAGCACAATTTCACATCATTCTGGGTCCATTTGTGTGAAAACAAGGTCCAATCAGGCTGAAACGTTACAAGAAGGTAGAATCTATTGAGTTGTAAGTGATCTGAACGTTTCGTCATGATCGAACATTCCTATAGGGGATCAAACCATTTCCCAAAGGTCACCGGGCCTGGTTTCACTTTAAAGAAGTAGTCCAGTTACACCTTTGTGGGCTTATAACTTGGCTTCTGAATATCATAGAGAGGTCAGGTTTGTTTTAGAATATTCCAATTAACAGCGCCCATTACCATATAAAGGAATGGCGTCATTAGCACTTATGGTTTTTAAATGGCACCCAGAATTATGTTGCACGAAGCACAATTTCACATCATTCTGGGTTCATTTGTGTGAAAACAAGGTCCAATCAGGCTGAAACGTTACAAGAAGGTAGAATCTATTGAGTTGTAAGTGATCTGAACATTTCATGATGATCGCACATTCCTATAGGGGGTCAAACCATGTCCCAAAGGTCACTGGGCCTGGTGTCACTTTAAAGAAGTAGTCCAGTTACACCTTTGTGGGCTTATAACTTGGCTTCTGAATATCCTAGAGAGGTCAGGTTTGTTTTAGAGTACTCCAATTAACAGCCCCCATTACCATAAAAAGGAATGGAGTCATTAGCGCTTATGGTTTTTAAATGGCACCCAGAATTATGTTGCACGAAGCACAATTTCACATCATTCTGGGTTCATTTGTGTGAAAACAAGGTCCAATCAGGCTGAAACGTTACAAGAAGGTAGAATCTATTGAGTTGTAAGTGATCTGAACGTTTCATGATGAAAGCACTTTCCTAAGGGGGTCAAACCATGTCCCAAAGGTCACCGGATCTGGTGTCAATTTAAAGAAGTAGTCCAGTTACACATTTGTGGGCTTATAACTTGGCTTCTGAATGTCCTAGAGAGGTCAGGCTTGTTTTAGTGTACTCCAATCAACAGCCCCTACAACCACAAAAAGGAATGGAGTCATTGGCACTTATGGTTTGTAAATGGCAACCAGAATTATGTTGCACAAAGCACAATTTCACATCATTCTGGGTCCATTTGTGTGAAAACAAGGTCCAATCAGGCTGAAACGTTACAAGAAGGTAGAATCTATTGAGTTGTAAGTGATCTGAACGTTTCATGATGATTGCATATTCCTATAGGGGGTCAAACCATGTCCCAAAGGTCACCGGCTCTGGTGTCACTTTAAAGAAGTAGTCCAGTTACACCTTTGTGGGCTTATAACTTGGCTTCTGAATGTCCTAGAGAGGTCAGGTTTGTTTTAGTGTACTCCAATCAACAGCCCCTACAACCACAAAAAGGAATGGAGTCATTAGCACTTATGGTTTTTAAATGGCACCCAGAATTATGTTGCACGAAGCACAATTTCACATCATTCTGGGTTCATTTGTGTGATAACAAGGTCCAATCAGGCAGAAACGTTACAGGAAGGTAGAATCTATTGAGTTGTAAGTGATCTGAACGTTTCATGATGATAGCCCTTTCCTAAGGGGGTCAAACCATGTCCCAAAGGTCACCGGGCCTGGTGTCACTTTAAAGAAGTAGTCCAGTTACACGTTTGTGGGCTTATAACTTGGCTTCTGAATGTCCTAGAGAGATCAGGTTTGTTTTAATGTACTCCAATCAACAGCCCCTACAACCACAAAAAGGAATGGAGTCATTAGCACTTATGGTTTTTAAATGGCACCCAGAATTATGTTGCACGAAGCACAATTTCACATCATTCTGGGTTCATTTGTGTGAAAACAAGGTCCAATCAGGCTGAAACTTTACAGGAAGGTAGAATATATTGAGTTGTAAGTGATCTGAACGTTTCATGATGAAAGCACTTTCCTAAGGGGGTCAAACCATGTCCAAAAGGTCACCGGATCTGGTGTCAATTTAAAGAAGTAGTCCAGTTACACATTTGTGGGCTTATAACTTGGCTTCTGAATGTCCTAGAGAGGTCAGGCTTGTTTTAGTGTACTCCAATCAACAGCCCCTACAACCACAAAAAGGAATGGAGTCATTGGCACTTATGGTTTGTAAATGGCAACCAGAATTATGTTGCACGAAGCACAATTTCACATCATTCTGGGTCCATTTGTGTGAAAACAAGGTCCAATCAGGCTGAAACGTTACAAGAAGGTAGAATCTATTGAGTTGTAAGTGATCTGAACGTTTCATGATGATTGCATATTCCTATAGGGGGTCAAACCATGTCCCAAAGGTCACCGGCTCTGGTGTCACTTTAAAGAAGTAGTCCAGTTACACCTTTGTGGGCTTATAACTTGGCTTCTGAATGTCCTAGAGAGGTCAGGTTTGTTTTAGTGTGTACTCCAATCAACAGCCCCTACAACCACAAAAAGGAATGGAGTCATTAGCACTTATGGTTTTTAAATGGCACCCTGAATTATGTTGCACGAAGCACAATTTCACATCATTCTGGGTTCATTTGTGTGATGACAAGGTCCAATCAGGCAGAAACGTTACAGGAAGGTAGAATCTAATGAGTTGTAAGTGATCTGAACGTTTCATGATGATAGCACTTTCCTAAGGGGGTCAAACCATGTCCCAAAGGTCACCGGATCTGGTGTCAATTTAAAGAAGTAGTCCATTTACACATTTGTGGGCTAATAACTTGGCTTCTGAATGTCCTAGAGAGATCAGGTTTGTTTTAGTGTACTCCAATTAACAGCCCCTACAACCACAAAAAGGAATGGAGTCATTAGCACTTATGGTTTTTAAATGGCACCCAGAATTATGTTGCACGAAGCACAATTTCACATCATTCTGGGTCCATTTGTGTGAAAACAAGGTCCAATCAGGCTGAAACGTTACAAGAAGGTAGAATCTATTGAGTTGTAAGTGATCTGAACGTTTCATGATGATTGCATATTCCTATAGGGGGTCAAACCATGTCCCAAAGGTCACCGGCTCTGGTGTCACTTTAAAGAAGTAGTCCAGTTACACCTTTGTGGGCTTATAACTTGGCTTCTGAATGTCCTAGAGAGGTCAGGTTTGTTTTAGTGTGTACTCCAATCAACAGCCCCTACAACCACAAAAAGGAATGGAGTCATTAGCACTTATGGTTTTTAAATGGCACCCTGAATTATGTTGCACGAAGCACAATTTCACATCATTCTGGGTTCATTTGTGTGATAACAAGGTCCAATCAGGCAGAAACGTTACAGGAAGGTAGAATCTATTGAGTTGTAAGTGATCTGAACGTTTCATGATGATAGCACTTTCCTAAGGGGGTCAAACCATGTCCCAAAGGTCACCGGATCTGGTGTCAATTTAAAGAAGTAGTCCATTTACACATTTGTGGGCTAATAACTTGGCTTCTGAATGTCCTAGAGAGATCAGGTTTGTTTTAGTGTACTCCAATTAACAGCCCCTACAACCACAAAAAGGAATGGAGTCATTAGCACTTATGGTTTTTAAATGGCACCCAGAATTATGTTGCACGAAGCACAATTTCACATCATTCTGGGTCCATTTGTGTGAAAACAAGGTCCAATCAGGCTGAAACGTTACAAGAAGGTAGAATCTATTGAGTTGTAAGTGATCTGAACGTTTCATGATGATCGCACATTCCTATAGGGGGTAAAACCATGTCCCAAAGGTCACCAGGCCTGGTGTCACTTTAAAGAAGTAGTCCAGTTACACATTTGTGGGCTTATAACTTGGCTTCTGAATGTCCTAGAGAGATCAGGTTTGTTTTAGTGTACTCCAATCAACAGCCCCTACAACCACAAAAAGGAATGGAGTCATTAGCACTTATGGTTTGTAAATGGCACCCAGAATTATGTTGCACGAAGCACAATTTCACATCATTCTGGGTCCATTTGTGTGAAAACAAGGTCCAATCAGGCTGAAACGTTACAAGAAGGTAGAATCTATTGAGTTGTAAGTTATCCAAATGTTTCATGATGATCGCACATTCCTATAGGGGGTAAAACCATGTCCCAAAGGTCACCAGGCCTGGTGTCACTTTAAAGAAGTAGTCCAGTTACACATTTGTGGGCTTATAACTTGGCTTCTGAATGTCCTAGAGAGATCAGTTTTTTTTAGAATACTCCAATTAACAGCCCCCATTACCATATAAAGGAATGGCGTCATTAGCACTTATGGTTTTTAAATGGCACCCAGAATTATGTTGCACGAAGCACAATTTCACATCATTCTGGGTTCATTTGTGTGAAAACAAGGTCCAATCAGGCTGAAACGTTACAAGAAGGTAGAATCTATTGAGTTGTAAGTGATCTGAACATTTCATGATGATCGCACATTCCTATAGGGGGTCAAACCATGTCCCAAAGGTCACTGGGCCTGGTGTCACTTTAAAGAAGTAGTCCAGTTACACCTTTGTGGGCTTATAACTTGGCTTCTGAATATCCTAGAGAGGTCAGGTTTGTTTTAGAGTACTCCAATTAACAGCCCCCATTACCATAAAAAGGAATGGAGTCATTAGCGCTTATGGTTTTTAAATGGCACCAAGAATTATGTTGCACGAAGCACAATTTCACATCATTCTGGGTTCATTTGTGTGAAAACAAGGTCCAATCAGGCTGAAACTTTACAGGAAGGTAGAATATATTGAGTTGTAAGTGATCTGAACGTTTCATGATGAAAGCACTTTCCTAAGGGGGTCAAACCATGTCCCAAAGGTCACCGGATCTGGTGTCAATTTAAAGAAGTAGTCCAGTTACACATTTGTGGGCTTATAACTTGGCTTCTGAATGTCCTAGAGAGGTCAGGCTTGTTTTAGTGTACTCCAATCAACAGCCCCTACAACCACAAAAAGGAATGGAGTCATTGGCACTTATGGTTTGTAAATGGCAACCAGAATTATGTTGCACAAAGCACAATTTCACATCATTCTGGGTCCATTTGTGTGAAAACAAGGTCCAATCAGGCTGAAACGTTACAAGAAGGTAGAATCTATTGAGTTGTAAGTGATCTGAACGTTTCATGATGATTGCATATTCCTATAGGGGGTCAAACCATGTCCCAAAGGTCACCGGCTCTGGTGTCACTTTAAAGAAGTAGTCCAGTTACACCTTTGTGGGCTTATAACTTGGCTTCTGAATGTCCTAGAGAGGTCAGGTTTGTTTTAGTGTACTCCAATCAACAGCCCCTACAACCACAAAAAGGAATGGAGTCATTAGCACTTATGGTTTTTAAATGGCACCCAGAATTATGTTGCACGAAGCACAATTTCACATCATTCTGGGTTCATTTGTGTGATAACAAGGTCCAATCAGGCAGAAACGTTACAGGAAGGTAGAATCTATTGAGTTGTAAGTGATCTGAACGTTTCATGATGATAGCCCTTTCCTAAGGGGGTCAAACCATGTCCCAAAGGTCACCGGGCCTGGTGTCACTTTAAAGAAGTAGTCCAGTTACACATTTGTGGGCTTATAACTTGGCTTCTGAATGTCCTAGAGAGATCAGGTTTGTTTTAGTGTACTCCAATCACCAGCCCCTACAACCACAAAAAGGAATGGAGTCATTAGCACTTATGGTTTGTAAATGGCACCCAGAATTATGTTGCACGAAGCACAATTTCACATCATTCTGGGTCCATTTGTGTGAAAACAAGGTCCAATCAGGCTGAAACGTTGCAAGAAGGTAGAATCTATTGAGTTGTAAGTGATCCAAATGTTTCATGATGATCGCACATTCCTATAGGGGGTAAAACCATGTCCCAAAGGTCACCAGGCCTGGTGTCACTTTAAAGAAGTAGTCCAGTTACACATTTGTGGGCTTATAACTTGGCTTCTGAATGTCCTAGAGAGATCAGTTTTTTTTAGTGTACTCCAATCAACGGCCCCTACAACCACAAAAAGGAATGGAGTCATTAGCACTTATGGTTTGTAAATGGCACCCAGAATTATGTTGCACGAAGCACAATTTCACATCATTCTGGGTCCATTTGTGTGAAAACAAGGTCCAATCAGGCTGAAACGTTACAAGAAGGTAGAATCTATTGAGTTGTAAGTGATCTGAACGTTTCGTCATGATCGAACATTCCTATAGGGGATCAAACCATGTCCCAAAGGTCACCGGGCCTGGTTTCACTTTAAAGAAGTAGTCCAGTTACACCTTTGTGGGCTTATAACTTGGCTTCTGAATATCATAGAGAGGTCAGGTTTGTTTTATAATATTCCAATTAACAGTGCCCATTACCATATAAAGGAATGGCGTCATTAGCACTTATGGTTTTTAAATGGCACCCAGAATTATGTTGCACGAAGCACAATTTCACATCATTCTGGGTTCATTTGTGTGAAAACAAGGTCCAATCAGGCTGAAACGTTACAAGAAGGTAGAATCTATTGAGTTGTAAGTGATCTGAACATTTCATGATGATCGCACATTCCTATAGGGGGTCAAACCATGTCCCAAAGGTCACTGGGCCTGGTGTCACTTTAAAGAAGTAGTCCAGTTACACCTTTGTGGGCTTATAACTTGGCTTCTGAATATCCTAGAGAGGTCAGGTTTGTTTTAGAGTACTCCAATTAACAGCCCCCATTACCATAAAAAGGAATGGAGTCATTAGCGCTTATGGTTTTTAAATGGCACCCAGAATTATGTTGCACGAAGCACAATTTCACATCATTCTGGGTTCATTTGTGTGAAAACAAGGTCCAATCAGGCTGAAACGTTACAAGAAGGTAGAATCTATTGAGTTGTAAGTGATCTGAACGTTTCATGATGAAAGCACTTTCCTAAGGGGGTCAAACCATGTCCCAAAGGTCACCGGATCTGGTGTCAATTTAAAGAAGTAGTCCAGTTACACATTTGTGGGCTTATAACTTGGCTTCTGAATGTCCTAGAGAGGTCAGGCTTGTTTTAGTGTACTCCAATCAACAGCCCCTACAACCACAAAAAGGAATGGAGTCATTGGCACTTATGGTTTGTAAATGGCAACCAGAATTATGTTGCACAAAGCACAATTTCACATCATTCTGGGTCCATTTGTGTGAAAACAAGGTCCAATCAGGCTGAAACGTTACAAGAAGGTAGAATCTATTGAGTTGTAAGTGATCTGAACGTTTCATGATGATTGCATATTCCTATAGGGGGTCAAACCATGTCCCAAAGGTCACCGGCTCTGGTGTCACTTTAAAGAAGTAGTCCAGTTACACCTTTGTGGGCTTATAACTTGGCTTCTGAATGTCCTAGAGAGGTCAGGTTTGTTTTAGTGTACTCCAATCAACAGCCCCTACAACCACAAAAAGGAATGGAGTCATTAGCACTTATGGTTTTTAAATGGCACCCAGAATTATGTTGCACGAAGCACAATTTCACATCATTCTGGGTTCATTTGTGTGATAACAAGGTCCAATCAGGCAGAAACGTTACAGGAAGGTAGAATCTATTGCGTTGTAAGTGATCTGAACGTTTCATGATGATAGCCCTTTCCTAAGGGGGTCAAACCATGTCCCAAAGGTCACCGGGCCTGGTGTCACTTTAAAGAAGTAGTCCAGTTACACGTTTGTGGGCTTATAACTTGGCTTCTGAATGTCCTAGAGAGATCAGGTTTGTTTTAATGTACTCCAATCAACAGCCCCTACAACCACAAAAAGGAATGGAGTCATTAGCACTTATGGTTTTTAAATGGCACCCAGAATTATGTTGCACGAAGCACAATTTCACATCATTCTGGGTTCATTTGTGTGAAAACAAGGTCCAATCAGGCTTAAACTTTACAGGAAGGTAGAATATATTGAGTTGTAAGTGATCTGAACGTTTCATGATGAAAGCACTTTCCTAAGGGGGTCAAACCATGTCCCAAAGGTCACCGGATCTGGTGTCAATTTAAAGAAGTAGTCCAGTTACACATTTGTGGGCTTATAACTTGGCTTCTGAATGTCCTAGAGAGGTCAGGCTTGTTTTAGTGTACTCCAATCAACAGCCCCTACAACCACAAAAAGGAATGGAGTCATTGGCACTTATGGTTTGTAAATGGCAACCAGAATTATGTTGCACGAAGCACAATTTCACATCATTCTGGGTCCATTTGTGTGAAAACAAGGTCCAATCAGGCTGAAACGTTACAAGAAGGTAGAATCTATTGAGTTGTAAGTGATCTGAACGTTTCATGATGATTGCATATTCCTATAGGGGGTCAAACCATGTCCCAAAGGTCACCGGCTCTGGTGTCACTTTAAAGAAGTAGTCCAGTTACACCTTTGTGGGCTTATAACTTGGCTTCTGAATGTCCTAGAGAGGTCAGGTTTGTTTTAGTGTGTACTCCAATCAACAGCCCCTACAACCACAAAAAGGAATGGAGTCATTAGCACTTATGGTTTTTAAATGGCACCCTGAATTATGTTGCACGAAGCACAATTTCACATCATTCTGGGTTCATTTGTGTGATAACAAGGTCCAATCAGGCAGAAACGTTACAGGAAGGTAGAATCTATTGAGTTGTAAGTGATCTGAACGTTTCATGATGATAGCACTTTCCTAAGGGGGTCAAACCATGTCCCAAAGGTCACCGGATCTGGTGTCAATTTAAAGAAGTAGTCCATTTACACATTTGTGGGCTAATAACTTGGCTTCTGAATGTCCTAGAGAGATCAGGTTTGTTTTAGTGTACTCCAATTAACAGCCCCTACAACCACAAAAAGGAATGGAGTCATTAGCACTTATGGTTTTTAAATGGCACCCAGAATTATGTTGCACGAAGCACAATTTCACATCATTCTGGGTCCATTTGTGTGAAAACAAGGTCCAATCAGGCTGAAACGTTACAAGAAGGTAGAATCTATTGAGTTGTAAGTGATCTGAACGTTTCATGATGATCGCACATTCCTATAGGGGGTAAAACCATGTCCCAAAGGTCACCAGGCCTGGTGTCACTTTAAAGAAGTAGTCCAGTTACACATTTGTGGGCTTATAACTTGGCTTCTGAATGTCCTAGAGAGATCAGGTTTGTTTTAGTGTACTCCAATCAACAGCCCCTACAACCACAAAAAGGAATGGAGTCATTAGCACTTATGGTTTGTAAATGGCACCCAGAATTATGTTGCACGAAGCACAATTTCACATCATTCTGGGTCCATTTGTGTGAAAACAAGGTCCAATCAGGCTGAAACGTTACAAGAAGGTAGAATCTATTGAGTTGTAAGTTATCCAAATGTTTCATGATGATCGCACATTCCTATAGGGGGTAAAACCATGTCCCAAAGGTCACCAGGCCTGGTGTCACTTTAAAGAAGTAGTCCAGTTACACATTTGTGGGCTTATAACTTGGCTTCTGAATGTCCTAGAGAGATCAGTTTTTTTTAGAATACTCCAATTAACAGCCCCCATTACCATATAAAGGAATGGCGTCATTAGCACTTATGGTTTTTAAATGGCACCCAGAATTATGTTGCACGAAGCACAATTTCACATCATTCTGGGTTCATTTGTGTGAAAACAAGGTCCAATCAGGCTGAAACGTTACAAGAAGGTAGAATCTATTGAGTTGTAAGTGATCTGAACATTTCATGATGATCGCACATTCCTATAGGGGGTCAAACCATGTCCCAAAGGTCACTGGGCCTGGTGTCACTTTAAAGAAGTAGTCCAGTTACACCTTTGTGGGCTTATAACTTGGCTTCTGAATATCCTAGAGAGGTCAGGTTTGTTTTAGAGTACTCCAATTAACAGCCCCCATTACCATAAAAAGGAATGGAGTCATTAGCGCTTATGGTTTTTAAATGGCACCCAGAATTATGTTGCACGAAGCACAATTTCACATCATTCTGGGTTCATTTGTGTGAAAACAAGGTCCAATCAGGCTGAAACTTTACAGGAAGGTAGAATATATTGAGTTGTAAGTGATCTGAACGTTTCATGATGAAAGCACTTTCCTAAGGGGGTCAAACCATGTCCCAAAGGTCACCGGATCTGGTGTCAATTTAGAGAAGTAGTCCAGTTACACATTTGTGGGCTTATAACTTGGCTTCTGAATGTCCTAGAGAGGTCAGGCTTGTTTTAGTGTACTCCAATCAACAGCCCCTACAACCACAAAAAGGAATGGAGTCATTGGCACTTATGGTTTGTAAATGGCAACCAGAATTATGTTGCACAAAGCACAATTTCACATCATTCTGGGTCCATTTGTGTGAAAACAAGGTCCAATCAGGCTGAAACGTTACAAGAAGGTAGAATCTATTGAGTTGTAAGTGATCTGAACGTTTCATGATGATAGCACTTTCCTAAGGGGGTCAAACCATGTCCCAAAGGTCACCGGATCTGGTGTCAATTTAAAGAAGTAGTCCATTTACACATTTGTGGGCTAATAACTTGGCTTCTGAATGTCCTAGAGAGATCAGGTTTGTTTTAGTGTACTCCAATTAACAACCCCTACAACCACAAAAAGGAATGGAGTCATTAGCACTTATGGTTTTTAAATGGCACCCAGAATTATGTTGCACGAAGCACAATTTCACATCATTCTGGGTTCATTTGTGTGAAAACAAGGTCCAATCAGGCTGAAACGTTACAAGAAGGTAGAATCTATTGAGTTGTAAGTGATCTGAACGTTTCATGATGATCGCACATTCCTATAGGGGGTAAAACCATGTCCCAAAGGTCACCAGGCCTGGTGTCAATTTAAAGAAGTAGTCCAGTTACACATTTGTGGGCTTATAACTTGGCTTCTGAATGTCCTAGAGAGATCAGTTTTTTTAGAATACTCCAATTAACAGCCCCCATTACCATATAAAGGAATGGCGTCATTAGCACTTATGGTTTTTAAATGGCACCCAGAATTATGTTGCACGAAGCACAATTTCACATCATTCTGGGTTCATTTGTGTGAAAACAAGGTCCAATCAGGCTGAAACGTTACAAGAAGGTAGAATCTATTGAGTTGTAAGTGATCTGAACATTTCATGATGATCGCACATTCCTATAGGGGGTCAAACCATGTCCCAAAGGTCACTGGGCCTGGTGTCACTTTAAAGAAGTAGTCCAGTTACACCTTTGTGGGCTTATAACTTGGCTTCTGAATATCCTAGAGAGGTCAGGTTTGTTTTAGAGTACTCCAATTAACAGCCCCCATTACCATAAAAAGGAATGGAGTCATTAGCGCTTATGGTTTTTAAATGGCACCCAGAATTATGTTGCACGAAGCACAATTTCACATCATTCTGGGTTCATTTGTGTGAAAACAAGGTCCAATCAGGCTGAAACTTTACAGGAAGGTAGAATATATTGAGTTGTAAGTGATCTGAACGTTTCATGATGAAAGCACTTTCCTAAGGGGGTCAAACCATGTCCCAAAGGTCACCGGATCTGGTGTCAATTTAAAGAAGTAGTCCAGTTACACATTTGTGGGCTTATAACTTGGCTTCTGAATGTCCTAGAGAGGTCAGGCTTGTTTTAGTGTACTCCAATCAACAGCCCCTACAACCACAAAAAGGAATGGAGTCATTGGCACTTATGGTTTGTAAATGGCAACCAGAATTATGTTGCACAAAGCACAATTTCACATCATTCTGGGTCCATTTGTGTGAAAACAAGGTCCAATCAGGCTGAAACGTTACAAGAAGGTAGAATCTATTGAGTTGTAAGTGATCTGAACGTTTCATGATGATAGCACTTTCCTAAGGGGGTCAAACCATGTCCCAAAGGTCACCGGATCTGGTGTCAATTTAAAGAAGTAGTCCATTTACACATTTGTGGGCTAATAACTTGGCTTCTGAATGTCCTAGAGAGATCAGGTTTGTTTTAGTGTACTCCAATTAACAACCCCTACAACCACAAAAAGGAATGGAGTCATTAGCACTTATGGTTTTTAAATGGCACCCAGAATTATGTTGCACGAAGCACAATTTCACATCATTCTGGGTTCATTTGTTTGAAAACAAGGTCCAATCAGGCTGAAACGTTACAAGAAGGTAGAATCTATTGAGTTGTAAGTGATCTGAACGTTTCATGATGATCGCACATTCCTATAGGGGGTAAAACCATGTCCCAAAGGTCACCAGGCCTGGTGTCAATTTAAAGAAGTAGTCCAGTTACACATTTGTGGGCTTATAACTTGGCTTCTGAATGTCCTAGAGAGGTCAGGCTTGTTTTAGTGTACTCCAATCAACAGCCCCTACAACCACAAAAAGGAATGGAGTCATTGGCACTTATGGTTTGTAAATGGCAACCAGAATTATGTTGCACGAAGCACAATTTCACATCATTCTGGGTCCATTTGTGTGAAAACAAGGTCCAATCAGGCTGAAACGTTACAAGAAGGTAGAATCTATTGAGTTGTAAGTGATCTGAACGTTTCATGATGATTGCATATTCCTATAGGGGGTCAAACCATGTCCCAAAGGTCACCGGCTCTGGTGTCACTTTAAAGAAGTAGTCCAGTTACACCTTTGTGGGCTTATAACTTGGCTTCTGAATGTCCTAGAGAGGTCAGGTTTGTTTTAGTGTACTCCAATCAACAGCCCCTACAACCACAAAAAGGAATGGAGTCATTAGCACTTATGGTTTTTAAATGGCACCCAGAATTATGTTGCACGAAGCACAATTTCACATCATTCTGGGTTCATTTGTGTGATAACAAGGTCCAATCAGGCAGAAACGTTACAGGAAGGTAGAATCTATTGAGTTGTAAGTGATCTGAACGTTTCATGATGATAGCACTTTCCTAAGGGGGTCAAACCATGTCCCAAAGGTCACCGGATCTGGTGTCAATTTAAAGAAGTAGTCCATTTACACATTTGTGGGCTAATAACTTGGCTTCTGAATGTCCTAGAGAGATCAGGTTTGTTTTAGTGTACTCCAATTAACAGCCCCTACAACCACAAAAAGGAATGGAGTCATTAGCACTTATGGTTTTTAAATGGCACCCAGAATTATGTTGCACGAAGCACAATTTCACATCATTCTGGGTTCATTTGTGTGAAAACAAGGTCCAATCAGGCTGAAACGTTACAAGAAGGTAGAATCTATTGAGTTGTAAGTTATCCAAATGTTTCATGATGATCGCACATTCCTATAGGGGGTAAAACCATGTCCCAAAGGTCACCAGGCCTGGTGTCACTTTAAAGAAGTAGTCCAGTTACACATTTGTGGGCTTATAACTTGGCTTCTGAATGTCCTAGAGAGATCAGTTTTTTTAGAATACTCCAATTAACAGCCCCCATTACCATATAAAGGAATGGCATCATTAGCACTTATGGTTTTTAAATGGCACCCAGAATTATGTTGCACGAAGCACAATTTCACATCATTCTGGGTTCATTTGTGTGAAAACAAGGTCCAATCAGGCTGAAACGTTACAAGAAGGTAGAATCTATTGAGTTGTAAGTGATCTGAACATTTCATGATGATCGCACATTCCTATAGGGGGTCAAACCATGTCCCAAAGGTCACTGGGCCTGGTGTCACTTTAAAGAAGTAGTCCAGTTACACCTTTGTGGGCTTATAACTTGGCTTCTGAATATCCTAGAGAGGTCAGGTTTGTTTTAGAGTACTCCAATTAACAGCCCCCATTACCATAAAAAAGGAATGGAGTCATTAGCGCTTATGGTTTTTAAATGGCACCCAGAATTATGTTGCACGAAGCACAATTTCACATCATTCTGGGTTCATTTGTGTGAAAACAAGGTCCAATCAGGCTGAAACGTTACAAGAAGGTAGAATCTATTGAGTTGTAAGTGATCTGAACGTTTCATGATGATCGCACATTCCTATAGGGGGTCAAACCATGTCCCAAAGGTCACCGGGCCTGGTGTCACTTTAAAGAAGTAGTCCAGTTACACCTTTCTGGGCTTATAACTTGGCTTCTGAATGTCCTAGAGAGATCAGGTTTGTTTTAATGTACTCCAATCAACAGCCCCTACAACCACAAAAATGAATGGAGTCATTAGCACTTATGGTTTTTAAATGGCACCCAGAATTATGTTGCACGAAGCACAATTTCACATCATTCTGGGTTCATTTGTGTGAAAACAAGGTCCAATCAGGCTGAAACTTTACAGGAAGGTAGAATATACTGAGTTGTAAGTGATCTGAACGTTTCATGATGAAAGCACTTTCCTAAGGGGGTCAAACCATGTCCCAAAGGTCACCGGATCTGGTGTCAATTTAAAGAAGCAGTCCAGTTACACATTTGTGGGCTTATAACTTGGCTTCTGAATGTCCTAGAGAGGTCAGGCTTGTTTTAGTGTACTCCAATCAACAGCCCCTACAACCACAAAAAGGAATGGAGTCATTGGCACTTATGGTTTGTAAATGGCAACCAGAATTATGTTGCACGAAGCACAATTTCACATCATTCTGGGTCCATTTGTGTGAAAACAAGGTCCAATCAGGCTGAAACGTTACAAGAAGGTAGAATCTATTGAGTTGTAAGTGATCTGAACGTTTCATGATGATTGCATATTCCTATAGGGGGTCAAACCATGTCCCAAAGGTCACCGGATCTGGTGTCAATTTAAAGAAGTAGTCCAGTTACACATTTGTGGGCTTATAACTTGGCTTCTGAATATCCTAGAGAGGTCAGGTTTTTTTTAGAGTACTCCGATTAACAGCCCCCATTACCCCAAAAAGGAATGGAGTCATTGGCACTTATGGTTTTTAAATGGCACCCAGAATTATGTTGCACGAAGCACAATTTCACATCATTCTGGGTTCATTTGTGTGAAAACAAGGTCCAGTCAGGCTGAAACGTTACAAGAAGGTAGAATCTATTGAGTTGTAAGTGATCTGAACTTTTCATGATGATCGCACATTCCTATAGGGTGTCAAACCATGTCCCAAAGGTCACCGGGCCTGGTGTCAATTTAAAGAAGTACTCCAGTTACACATTTGTGGGCTTATAACTTGGCTTCTGAATATCCTAGAGAGGTCAGGTTTGTTTTAGAGTACTCCAATTAACAGCCCCCATTACCCCAAAAAGGAATGGAGTCATTAGCACTTATGGTTTTTAAATGGCACCCAGAATTATGTTGCACGAAGCACAATTTCACATCATTCTGGGTTCATTTGTGTGAAACAAGGTCCAATCAGGCTGAAACGTTACAGGAAGGTAGAATCTATTGAGTTTTAAGTAATCTGAACGTTTCATGATGATAGCACTTTCCTAAGGTGGTCAAACCATGTCCCAAAGGTCACCGGATCTGGTGTCAATTTAAAGAAGTAGTCCAGTTACACATTTGTGGGCTTATAACTTGGCTTCTCAATGTCCTAGAGAGGTCAGGCTTGTTTTAGTGTACTCCAATCAACAGCCCCTACAACCACAAAAAGGAATGGAGTCATTAGCACTTATGGTTTGTAAATGGCACCCAGAATTATGTTGCACGAAGCACAATTTCACATCATTCTGGGTCCATTTGTGTGAAAAAGAGGTCCAATCAGGCTGAAACGTTACAAGAAAGTAGAATCTATTGAGTTGTAAGTGATCTGAACGTTTCGTGATGATCGCACATTCCTATAGGGGGTCAAACCATGTCCCAAAGGTCACCGGGCCTGGTGTCACTTTAAAGAAGTAGTCCAGTTACACCTTTCTGGGCTTATAACTTGGCTTCTGAATATCCTAAAGAGGTCAGGTTTGTTTTAGAGTACTCCAATTAACAGCCCCATTACCCCAAAAAGAATGGAGTCATTAGCACTTATGGTTTTTAAATGGCACCCAGAATTATGTTGCACGAAGCACAATTTCACATCATTCTGGGTTCATTTGTGTGAAACAAGGTCCAATCAGGCTGAAACGTTACAGGAAGGTAGAATCTATTGAGTTGTAAGTGATCTGAACGTTTCATTATGATAGCACTTTCCTAAGGGGGTCAAACCATGTCCCAAAGGTCACCGGATCTGGTGTCAATTTAAAGAAGTAGTCCAGTTACACATTTGTGGGCTTATAACTTGGCTTCTCAATGTCCTAGAGAGGTCAGGCTTGGTTTAGTGTACTCCAATCAACAGCCCCTACAACCACAAAAAGGAATGGAGTCATTAGCACTTATGGTTTGTAAATGGCACCCAGAATTATGTTGCACGAAGCACAATTTCACATCATTCTGGGTCCATTTGTGTGAAGACAAGGTTCAATAGGGCTGAAACGTTACAGGAAGGTAGAATCTATTTAGTTGTAAGTGATCTGAACGTTTCATGATGATAGCACTTTCCTAAGGGGGTCAAACCATGTCCCAAATGTGACCGGATCTGGTGTCAATTTAAAGAAGTAGTCCAGTTACACATTTGTGGGCTTATAACTTGGCTTCTGAATATCCTAAAGAGGTCAGGTTTGTTTTAGAGTGCTCCAATTAATAGCCCCTATTACCCCAAAAAGGAATGGAGTCATTAGCACTTATGGTTTTTAAATGGCACCCAGAATTATGTTGCACGAAGCACAATTTCACATCATTCTGGGTTCATTTGTGTGAAAACAAGGTCCAATCAGGCTGAAACGTTACAAGAAGGTAGAATCTATTGAGTTGTAAGTGATCTGAACGTTTCATGATGATCGCACATTCCTATAGGGGGTCAAACCATGTCCCAAAGGTCACCAGGCCTGGTGTCACTTTAAAGAAGTAGTCCAGTTACACCTTTGTGGGCTTATAACTTGGCTTCTGAATGTCCTAGAGAGGTCAGGTTTGTTTTAGTGTACTCCAATCAACAGCCCCTACAACCACAAAAAGGAATGGAGTCATTAGCACTTATGGTTTTTAAATGGCACCCAGAATTATGTTGCACGAAGCACAATTTCACATCATTCTGGGTTCATTTGTGTGATAACAAGGTCCAATCAGGCAGAAACGTTACAGGAAGGTAGAATCTATTGAGTTGTAAGTGATCTGAACGTTTCATGATGATAGCACTTTCCTAAGGGGGTCAAACCATGTCCCAAAGGTCACCGGATCTGGTGTCAATTTAAAGAAGTAGTCCAGTTACACATTTGTGGGCTTATAACTTGGCTTCTGAATGTCCTAGAGAGATCAGGTTTGTTTTAGTGTACTCCAATCAACAGCCCCTACAACCACAAAAAGGAATGGAGTCATTAGCACTTATGGTTTTTAAATGGCACCCAGAATTATGTTGCACGAAGCACAATTTCACATCATTCTGGGTTCATTTGTGTGAAAACAAGGTCCAATCAGGCTGAAACGTTACAGGAAGGTAGAATCTATTGAGTTGTAAGTGATCTGAACGTTTCATGATGATAGCACTTTCCTAAGGGGGTCAAACCATGTCCCAAAGGTCACCGGATCTGGTGTCAATTTAAAGAAGTAGTCCATTTACACATTTGTGGGCTTATAACTTGGCTTCTGAATGTCCTAGAGAGATCAGGTTTGTTTTAGAATACTCCAATTAACAGCCCCCATTACCATATAAAGGAATGGCGTCATTAGCACTTATGGTTTTTAAATGGCACCCAGAATTATGTTGCACGAAGCACAATTTCACATCATTCTGGGTTCATTTGTGTGAAAACAAGGTCCAATCAGGCTGAAACGTTACAAGAAGGTAGAATCTATTGAGTTGTAAGTGATCTGAACGTTTCATGATGATCGCACATTCCTATAGGGGGTCAAACCATGTCCCAAAGGTCACCGGGCCTGGTGTCACTTTAAAGAAGTAGTCCAGTTACACCTTTGTGGGCTTATAACTTGGCTTCTGAATGTCCTAGAGAGATCAGATTTGTTTTAATGTACTCCAATCAACAGCCCCTACAACCACAAAAATGAACGGAGTCATTAGCACTTATGGTTTTTAAATGGCACCCAGAATTATGTTGCACGAAGCACAATTTAACATCATTCTGGGTTCATTTGTGTGAAAACAAGGTCCAATCAGGCTGAAACTTTACAGGAAGGTAGAATATATTGAGTTGTAAGTGATCTGAACGTTTCATGATGAAAGCACTTTCCTAAGGGGGTCAAACCATGTCCCAAAGGTCACCGGATCTGGTGTCAATTTAAAGAAGTAGTCCAGTTACACATTTGTGGGCTTATAACTTGGCTTCTGAATGTCCTAGAGAGGTCAGGCTTGTTTTAGTGTACTCCAATCAACAGCCCCTACAACCACAAAAAGGAATGGAGTCATTGGCACTTATGGTTTGTAAATGGCAACCAGAATTATGTTGCACGAAGCACAATTTCACATCATTCTGGGTCCATTTGTGTGAAAACAAGGTCCAATCAGGCTGAAACGTTACAAGAAGGTAGAATCTATTGAGTTGTAAGTGATCTGAACGTTTCATGATGATTGCATATTCTTATAGGGGGTCAAACCATGTCCCAAAGGTCACCGGATCTGGTGTCAAATTAAAGAAGTAGTCCAGTTACACATTTGTGGGCTTATAACTTGGCTTCTGAATATCCTAGAGAGGTCAGGTTTTTTTTAGAGTACTCCGATTAACAGCCCCCATTACCCCAAAAAGGAATGGAGTCATTAGCACTTATGGTTTTTAAATGGCACCCAGATTTATGTTGCACGAAGCACAATTTCACATCATTCTGGGTTCATTTGTGTGAAAACAAGGTCCAGTCAGGCTGAAACGTTACAAGAAGGTAGAATCTATTGAGTTGTAAGTGATCTGAACTTTTCATGATGATCGCACATTCCTATAGGGTGTCAAACCATGTCCCAAAGGTCACTGGGCCTGGTGTCACTTTAAAGAAGTAGTCCAGTTACACATTTGTGGGCTTATAACTTGGCTTCTGAATATCCTAGAGAGGTCAGGTTTGTTTTAGAGTACTCCAATTAACAGCCCCCATTACCCCAAAAAGGAATGGAGTCATTAGCACTTATGGTTTTTAAATGGCACCCAGAATTATGTTGCACGAAGCACAATTTCACATCATTCTGGGTTCATTTGTGTGAAACAAGGTCCAATCAGGCTGAAACGTTACAGGAAGGTAGAATCTATTGAGTTGTAAGTGATCTGAACGTTTCATGATGATTGCATATTCCTATAGGGGGTCAAACCATGTCCCAAAGGTCACCGGATCTGGTGTCAATTTAAAGAAGTAGTCCAGTTACACATTTGTGGGCTTATAACTTGGCTTCTGAATATCCTAGAGAGGTCAGGTTTTTTTTTAGAGTACTCCGATTAACAGCCCCCATTACCCCAAAAAGGAATGGAGTCATTAGCACTTATGGTTTTTAAATGGCACCCAGATTTATGTTGCACGAAGCACAATTTCACATCATTCTGGGTCCATTTGTGTGAAAACAAGGTCCAATCAGGCTGAAACCTTACAAGAAAGTAGAATCTATTGAGTTGTAAGTGATCTGAACGTTCCGTGATGATCGCACATTCCTATAGGGGGTCAAACCATGTCCCAAAGGTCACCGGGCCTGGTGTCACTTTAAAGAAGTAGTCCAGTTACACCTTTCTGGGCTTATAACTTGGCTTCTGAATATTCTAAAGAGGTCAGGTTTGTTTTAGAGTACTCCAATTAACAGCCCCATTACCCCAAAAAGAATGGAGTCATTAGCACTTATGGTTTGTAAATGGCACCCAGAATTATGTTGCACGAAGCACAATTTCACATCATTCTGGGTTCATTTGTGTGAAACAAGGTCCAATCAGGCTGAAACGTTACAGGAAGGTAGAAACTATTGAGTTGTAAGTGATCTGAACGTTTCATTATGATAGCACTTTCCTAAGGGGGTCAAACCATGTCCCAAAGGTCACCGGATCTGGCGTCAATTTAAAGAAGTAGTCCAGTTACACATTTGTGGGCTTATAACTTGGCTTCTGAATATCCTAAAGAGGTCAGGTTTGTTTTAGAGTGCTCCAATTAATAGCCCCTATTACCCCAAAAAGGAATGGGGTCATTAGCACTTATGGTTTTTAAATGGCACCCAGAATTATGTTGCACGAAGCACAATTTCACATCATTCTGGGTTCATTTGTGTGAAAACAAGGTCCAATCAGGCTGAAATGTTACAAGAAGGTAGAATCTATTGAGTTGTAAGTGATCTGAACGTTTCATGATGATCGCACATTCCTATAGGGGGTCAAACCATGTCCCAAAGGTCACCGGGCCTGGTGTCACTTTAAAGAAGTAGTCCAGTTACACATTTGTGGGCTTATAACTTGGCTTCTGAATGTCCTAGAGAGGTTAGGTTTGTTTTAGAGTACTCCAATTAACAGCCCCCATTACCCCAAAAAGGAATGGAGTCATTAGCACTTATGGTTTTTAAATGGCACCCAGAATTATCTTGCACAAAGCACAATTTCACATCATTCTGGGTTCATTTGTGTGAAAACAAGGTCCAATCAGGCTGAAACGTTACAGGAAGGTAGAATCTATTGAGTTGTAAGTGATCTGAACGTTTCATCATGATAGCACTTTCCTAAGGGGGTCAAACCATGTCACAAAGGTCACCGGATCTGGTGTCAATTTAAAGAAGTAGTCCAGTTATACATTTGTGGGTTTGTAACTTGGCTTCTGAATGTCCTAGAGAGATCAGGTTTGTTTTAGTGTACTCCAATCAACAGCCCCTACAACCACAAAAAGGAATGGAGTCATTAGCACTTATGGTTTTTAAATGGCACCCAGAATTATGTTGCACGAAGCACAATTTCACATCATTCTGGGTTCATTTGTGTGAAAACAAGGTCCAATCAGGCTGAAACGTTACAGGAAGGTAGAATCTATTGAGTTGTAAGTGATCTGAACGTTTCATGATGATAGCACTTTCCTAAGCGGGTCAAACCATGTCCCAAATGTCACCGGATCTGGTGTCAATTTAAAGAAGTAGTCCAGTTACACATTTGTGGGCTTATAACTTGGCTTCTGAATGTCCTAGAGAGATCAGGTTTGTTTTAATGTACTCCAATCAACAGCCCCTACAACCACAAAAAGGAATGGAGTCATTAGCACTTATGGTTTGTAAATGGCACCCAGAATTATGTTGCACGAAGCACAATTTCACATCATTCTGGGTCCATTTGTGTGAAAACAAGGTCCAATCAGGCTGAAACGTTACAGGAAGGTAGAATCTGTTTAGTTGTAAGTTATCTGAACTTTTCATGATGATAGCACTTTCCTAAGGGGGTCAAACCATGTCCCAAAGGTCACCGGATCTGGTGTCAATTTAAAGAAGTAGTCCAGTTACACCTTTGTGGGCTTATAACGTGGCTTCTGAATGTCCTAGAGAGATCAGGTTTGTTTTAATATACTCCAATCAACAGCCCCTACAACCACAAAAAGGAATGGAGTCATTAGCACTTATGGTTTTTAAATGGCACCCAGAATTATGTTGCACGAAGCACAATTTCACATCATTCTGGGTTCATTTGTGTGAAAACAAGGTCCAATCAGGCTGAAACGTTACAGGAAGGTAGAATCTATTGAGTTGTAAGTGATCTGAACGTTTCATGATGATAGCACTTTCCTAAGGGGGTCAAACCATGTCCCATAGGTCACCAGATCTGGTGTCAATTTAAAGAAGTAGTCCAGTTACACATTTGTGGGCTTATAACTTTTAGAGTACTCCAATTAACAGCCCCCATTACCCCAAAAAGGAATGGAGTCATTAGCACTTATGGTTTTTAAATGGCACCCAGAATTATGTTGCACAAAGCACAATTTCACATCATTCTGGGTTCATTTGTGTGAAAACAAGGTCCAATCAGGCAGAAACGTTACAGGAAGGTAGAATCTATTGAGTTGTAAGTGATCTGAACGTTTCATGATGATAGCACTTTACTAAGGGGTCAAACCATGTCCCAAAGGTCACCGGATCTGGTGTCAATTTAAAGAAGTTGTCCAGTTACACATTTGTGGGCTTATAACGTGGCTTCTGAATGTCCTAGAGCGATCAGGTTTGTTTTAGTGTACTCCAATCAACAGCCCCTACAACCACAAAAAGGAATGGAGTCATTAGCACTTATGGTTTTTAAATGACACCCAGAATTATGTTGCACGAAGCACAATTTCACATCATTCTGGGTTCATTTGTGTGAAAACAAGGTCCAATCAGGCTGAAACGTTACAGGAAGGTAGAATCTATTGAGTTGTAAGTGATCTGAACGTTTCATGATGATAGCACTTTCCTAAGGGGGTCAAACCATGTCACAAAGGTCACCGGGGCTGGTGTCAATTTAAAGAAGTAGTCCAGTTACACATTTGTGGGCTTATAACGTGGCTTCTGAATGTCCAAGAGAGATCAGGTTTGTTTTAGTGTACACCAATCAACAGCCTCTACAACCACAAAAAGGAATGGAGTCATTAGCACTTATGGTTTGTAAATGGCAACCAGAATTATGTTGCACGAAGAACAATTTCACATCATTCTGGGTCCATTTGTGTGAAAACAAGGTCCAATCAGGCTGAAACGTTACAAGAAGGTAGAATTTATTGAGTTGTAAGTGATCTGAACGTTTCATGATGATAGCACTTTACTAAGGGGGTCAAACCATGTCCCAAAGGTCACCGGATCTGGTGTAAATTTAAAGAAGTAGTCCAGTTACACATTTGTGGGTTAATAACTTGGCTTCTGAATGTCCTAGAGAGATCAGGTTTGTTTTAGTGTACTCCAATCAACAGCCCCTACAACCACAAAAAGGAATGGAGTCATTAGCACTTATGGTTTGTAAATGGCACCCAGAATTATGTTGCACGAAGCAGTATTTCACATCATTCTGGGTCCATTTGTGTGAAAACAAGGTCCAATCAGGCTGAAACGTTACAGGAAGGTAGAATCTATTGAGTTGTAAGTGATCTGAACGTTTCATGATGATAGCACTTTCCTAAGGGGGTCAAACCATGTCCCCAAGGTCACCGGATCTGGTGTCAATTTAAAGAAGTTGTCCAGTTACACATTTGTGGGCTTATAACGTGGCTTCTGAATGTCCTAGAGCGATCAGGTTTGTTTTAGTGTACTCCAATCAACAGCCCCTACAACCACAAAAAGGAATGGAGTCATTAGCACTTATGGTTTTTAAATGGCACCCAGAATTATGTTGCACGAAGCACAATTTCACATCATTCTGGGTTCATTTGTGTGAAAACAAGGTCCAATCAGGCTGAAACGTTACAGGAAGGTAGAATCTATTGAGTTGTAAGTGATCTGAACGTTTCATGATGATAGCACTTTCCTAAGGGGGTCAAACCATGTCACAAAGGTCACCGGATCTGGTGTCAATTTAAAGAAGTAGTCCAGTTACACATTTGTGGGTTTGTAACTTGGCTTCTGAATGTCCTAGAGAGATCAGGTTTGTTTTAGTGTACTCCAATCAACAGCGACTACAACCACAAAAAGGAATGGAGTCATTAGCACTTATGGTTTGTAAATGGCAACCAGAATTATGTTGCACGAAGCACAATTTCACATCATTCTGGGTCCATTTGTGTGAAAACAAGGTCCAATCAGGCTGAAACTTTACAAGAAGGTAGAATTTATTGAGTTGTAAGTGATCTGAACGTTTCATGATCATCGCACATTCCTTTAGGGGGTCAAACCATGTCCCAAAGGTCAGCAGGCATGGTGTCACTTTAAAGAAGTAGTCCAGTTGCACCTTTGTGGGCTTATAACTTTTAGAGTACTCCAATTAACAGCCCCCATTACCCAAAAAAGGAATGGAGTCATTAGCACTTATGGTTTTTAAATGGCACCCAGAATTATGTTGCACAAAGCACAATTTCACATCATTCTGGGTTCATTTGTGTGAAAACAAGGTCCAATCAGGCTGAAACGTTACAGGAAGGTAGAATCTATTGATTTGTAAGTGATATGAACGTTTCATGATGATAGCACTTTCCTAAGGGGGTCAAACCATGTCCCAAAGGTCACCGGGCCTGGTGTCAATTTAAAGAAGTAGTCCAGTTACACATTTGTGGGCTTATAACTTGGCTTCTGAATGTCCTAGAGAGATCAGGTTTGTTTTAATGCACTCCAATCAACAGCCCCTACAACCACAAAAAGGAATGGAGTCATTAGCACTTATGGTTTGTAAATGGCACCCAGAATTATGTTGCACGAAGCACAATTTCACATCATTCTGGGTTCATTTGTGTGAAAACAAGGTCCAATCAGGCTGAAACGTTACAGGAAGGTAGAATCTATTGAGTTGTAAGTGATCTGAACGTTTCATGATGATAGCACTTTCCTAAGGGGGTCAAACCATGTCACAAAGGTCACCGGATCTGGTGTCAATTTAAAGAAGTAGTCCAGTTACACATTTGTGGGTTTGTAACTTGGCTTCTGAATGTCCTAGAGAGATCAGGTTTGTTTTAGTGTACTCCAATCAAAAGCGACTACAACCACAAAAAGGAATGGAGTCATTAGCACTTATGGTTTGTAAATGGCAACCAGAATTATGTTGCACGAAGCACAATTTCACATCATTCTGGGTCCATTTGTGTGAAAACAAGGTCCAATCAGGCTGAAACTTTACAAGAAGGTAGAATTTATTGAGTTGTAAGTGATCTGAACGTTTCATGATCATCGCACATTCCTTTAGGGGGTCAAACCATGTCCCTAAGGTCAGCGGGCATGGTGTCACTTTAAAGAAGTAGTCCAGTTGCACCTTTGTGGGCTTATAACTTTTAGAGTACTCCAATTAACAGCCCCCATTACCCTAAAAAGGAATGGAGTCATTAGCACTTATGGTTTTTAAATGGCACCCAGAATTATGTTGCACAAAGCACAATTTCACATCATTCTGGGTTCATTTGTGTGAAAACAAGGTCCAATCAGGCTGAAACGTTACAGGAAGGTAGAATCTATTGATTTGTAAGTGATATGAACGTTTCATGATGATAGCACTTTCCTAAGGGGGTCAAACCATGTCCCAAAGGTCACCGGGCCTGGTGTCAATTTAAAGAAGTAGTCCAGTTACACATTTGTGGGCTTATAACTTGGCTTCTGAATGTCCTAGAGAGATCAGGTTTGTTTTAATGCACTCCAATCAACAGCCCCTACAACCACAAAAAGGAATGGAGTCATTAGCACTTATGGTTTGTAAATGGCACCCAGAATTATGTTGCACGAAGCACAATTTCACATCATTCTGGGTTCATTTGTGTGAAAAACAAGGTCCAATCAGGCTGAAACGTTACAAGAAGGTAGAATCTATTGAGTTGTAAGTGATCTCAACGTTTCAGGATGATCGCACATTCCTATAGGGGGTAAAACCATGTCCCAAAGGTCACCGGGCCTGGTGTCACTTTAAAGAAGTAGTCCAGTTACACCTTTGTGGGCTTATAACTTGGCTTCTGAATGTCCTAGAGAGGTTAGTTTTGTTTTAGTGTACTCCAATCAAAAGCCCCTACAACCTCAAAAAGGAATGGAGTCATTAGCACTTATGGTTTGTAAATGGCACCCAGAATTATGTTGCACGAAGCACAATTTCACATCATTCTGGGTTCATTTGTGTGAAAACAAGGTCCAATCAGGCTGAAACGTTACAGGAAGGTAGAATCTATTGAGTTGTAAGTGATCTGAACGTTTCATGATGATAGCCCTTTCCTAAGGGGGTCAAACCATGTCCCAAAGGTCACTGGATCTGGTGTCACTTTAAAGAAGTTAGTCCAGTTACACATTTGTGGGCTTATAACTTGGCTTCTGAATATCCTAGAGAGGTCAGGTTTGTTTTAGAGTACTCCAATTAACAGCCCCCATTACCCCAAAAAGGAATGGAGTCATTAGCACTTTTGGTTTTTAAATGGCACCCAGAATTATGTTGCACAAAGCACAATTTCACATCATTCTGGGTCCATTTGTGTGAAAACAAGGTCCAATCAGGCTGAAACGTTACAAGAAGGTAGAATCTATTGAGTTGTTAGTGATCTGAACGTTTCATGATGATCGCACATTCCTAAGGAGGTCAAACTATGTCCCAAAGTCACCGGATCTAGTGTCAATTTAAGGAAGTAGTCCAGTTACACATTTGTGGCCTTATAACTTGGCTTCTGAATGTCCTAGAGAGATCAAGTTTGTTTTATTTTACTCCAATCAACAGCCCCTACAACCACAAAAAGGAAGGGAGTCATTAGCACTTATTGTTTGTAAATGGCACCCAGAATTATGTTGCACGAAGCACAATTTCATATCATTCTAGGTCCATTTGTATGAAAACAAGGTCCAATCAGGCTGAAACGTTACAAGAAGGTAGAATCTATTGAGTTGTAAGTGATGAACGTTTCATGATGATCGCACATTCCTATAGGGGGTCAAACCATGTCCCAAAGGTCACCGGGCCTGGTGTCACTTTAAAGAAGTAGTCCAGTTACACCTTTGTGGGCTTATAACTTTTAGAGTACTCCAATTAACAGCCCCCATTACCCCAAAAAGGAATGGAGTCATTAGCACTTATGGTTTTTAAATGGCACCCAGATTTATGTTGCACGAAGCACAATTTCACATCATTCTGGGTCCATTTGTGTGAAAACAAGGTCCAATCAGGCTGAAACGTTAGAAGAAGGTAGAATCTATTGAGTTGTAAGTGATCTGAACGTTTCATGATGATCGCACATTCCTATAGGGGGTCAAACTATGTCCCAAAGGTCACCGGATCTGGTGTCACTTTAAATAAGTAGTCCAGTTACACATTTGTGGGATTATAACTTGGCTTCTGAATATCCTAGAGAGGTCAGGTTTGTTTTAGTGTACTCCAATCAACAGCCCCTACAACCACAAAAAGGAATGGAGTCATTAGCACTTATGGTTTGTAAATGGCACCCAGAATTATGTTGCACGAAGCACAATTTCACATCATTCTGGGTCCATTTGTGTGAAAACAAGGTCCAATCAGGCTGAAACGTTACAGGAAGGTAGAATCTGTTGAGTTGTAAGTGATCTGAACGTTTCATGATGATAGCACTTTCCTAAGGGGGTCAAACCATGTCCCAAAGGTCACCGGATCTGGTGTCAATTTAAAGAAGTAGTCCAGTTATACATTTGTGGGCTTATAACGTGGCTTCTGAATGTCCTAGAGAGATCAGGTTTGTTTTAGTATACTCCAATCAACAGCCCCTAAAACCACAAAAAGGAATGGAGTAATTAGCACTTATGGTTTTTAAATGGCACCCAGAATTATGTTGCACGAAGCACAATTTCACATCATTCTGGGTTCATTTGTGTGAAAACAAGGTCCAATCAGGCTGAAACGTTACAGGAAGGTAGAATCTATTGAGTTGTAAGTGATCTGAACGTGTCATGATGATAGCACTTTCCTAAGGGGGTCAAACCATGTCCCAAAGGTCACCGGATCTGGTGTCAATTTAAAGAAGTAGTCTAGTTACACATTTGTGGGCTTATAACTTGGCTTCTGAAGTCCTAGAGAAATCAGGTTTGTTTTAATGCACTCCAATCAACAGCCCCTACAACCACAAAAAGGAATGGAGTCATTAGCACTTATGGTTTGTAAATGGCACCCAGAATTATGTTGCACGAAGCACAATTTCACATCATTCTGGGTTCATTTGTGTGAAAACAAGGTCCAATCAGGCTGAAACGTTACAGGAAGGTAGAATCTATTGAGTTGTAAGTGATCTCAACGTTTCAAGATGATCGCACATTCCTATAGGGGGTAAAACCATGTCCCAAAGGTCACCGGATCTGGTGTCACTTTAAAGAAGAAGTCCAGTTACACATTTGTGGGCTTATAACTTGGCTTCTGAATGTCCTAGAGAGGTCAGGTTTGTATTAGTGTAGTCCAATCAACAGCCCCTACAACCACAAAAAGGAATGGAGTCATTAGCACTTATGGTTTGTAAATGGCACCCAGAATTTTGTTGCACGAAGCATAATTTCACATCATTCTGGGTCCATTTGTGTGAAAACAAGGTCCAATCAGGCTGAAACGTTACATGAAGGTAGAATCTATTGAGTTGTAAGTGATCTGAACGTTTCATGATGATAGCACTTTCCTAAGGGGGTCAAACCATGTCCCAAAGGTCACCGGATCTGGTGTCAATTTAAAGAAGTAGTCCAGTTACACATTTGTGGGCTTATAACTTGGCTTCTTAATGTCCTAGAGAGATCAGGTTTGTTTTAGTGTACTCCAATCAACAGCCCCTACAACCACAAAAAGTAATGGAGTCATTAGCACTTATGGTTTATAATTGGCACCCAGAATTATGTTGCACGAAGCACAATTTCACATCATTCTGGGTCCATTTGTATGAAAACAAGGTCCAATCAGGCTGAAACGCTACAAGAAGGTAGAATCTATTGAGTTGTAAGTGATCTGAACGTTTCAAGATGAACGCACATTGCTATAGGGGGTAAAACCATGTCCCAAAGGTCACCGGGCCTGGTGTCACTTTAAAGAAGTAGTCCAGTTACACCTTTGTGGGCTTATAACTTGGCATCTGAATGTCCTAGAGAGGTTAGGTTTGTTTTAGTGTACTCCAATCAACAGCCACAACAACCACAAAAAGGAATGGAGTCATTAGCACTTATGGTTTGTAAATGTTAACCAGAATTATGTTGCACGAAGCACAATTTCACATCATACTGGGTCCATTTGTTTGAAAACAAGGTCCAATCAGGCTGAAACGTTACAAGAAGGTAGAATTTATTGAGTTGTAAGTGATCTGAACGTTTCATGATGATCGCACATTCCTATAGGGGGTCAAACCATGTCCCAAAGGTCACCGGATCTGGTGTCACTTTAAAGAAGTAGTCCAGTTACACCTTTGTGGGCTTATAACTTTTACAGTACTCCAATTAACAGCCCCCATTACCCCAAAAAGGAATGGAGTCATTAGCACTTATGGTTTTTAAATGGCACCCAGAATTATGTTGCACGAAGCACAATTTCACATCATTCTGGGTTCATTTGTGTGAAAACAAGGTCCAATCAGGCTGAAACGTTACAGGAAGGTAGAATCTATTGAGTTGTAAGTGATATGAACGTTTCATGATGATAGCACTTTCCTAAGGGGGTCAAACCATGTCCCAAAGGTCACCGGATCTGGTGTCAATTTAAAGAAGTAGTCCAGTTACACATTTGTGGGCTTATAACTTGGCTTCTGAATGTCCTAGAGAGATCAGGTTAGCCCCTACAACCACAAAAAGGAATGGAGTCATCAGCACTTATGGTTTGTAAATGGCACCCAGAATTATGTTGCACGAAGCACAATTTCACATCATTCTGGGTTCATTTGTGTGAAAACAAGGTCCAATCAGGCTGAAACGTTACAGAAAGGTAGACTCTATTGAGCTGTAAGTGATCTGAACGTTTCATGATGATAGCACTTTCCTAAGGGGGTCAAACCATGTCCCAAAGGTCACCGGATCTGGTGTCAATTTAAAGAAGTAGTCCAGTTATACCTTTGTGGGCTTATAACTTGGCTTCTGAATGTCCTAGAGAGGTCAAGTTTGTTTTAGAGTACTCCAATCAACAGCCCCTACAACCACAAAAAGGAATGGAGTCATTAGCACTTATGGTTTGTAAATGGCACCCAGAATTATGTTGCACGAAGCACAATTTCACATCATTCTGGGTTCATTTGTGTGAAAACAAGGTCCAATCAGGCTGAAACGTTACAGGAAGGTAGAATCTGTTGAGTTGTAAGTGATCTGAACGTTTCATGATGATAGCACTTTCCTAAGGGGGTCAAACCATGTCCCAAAGGTCACCGGATCTGGTGTCAATTTAAAGAAGTAGTCCAGTTATGCATTTGTGGGCTTATAACGTGGCTTCTGAATGTCCTAGAGAGATCAGGTTTGTTTTAGTATACTCCAATCAACAGCCCCTACAACCACAAAAATGAATGGAGTCATTAGCACTTATGGTTTTTAAATGGCACCCAGAATTATGTTGCACGAAGCACAATTTCACATCATTCTGGGTTCATTTGTGCGAAAACAAGGTCCAATCAGGCTGAAACGTTACAGGAAGGTAGAATCTATTGAGTTGTAAGTGATCTGAACGTTTCATGATGATAGCCCTTTCCTAAGGGGGTCAAACCATGTCCCAAAGATCACCGGATCTGGTGTCAATTTAAAGAAGTAGTCCAGTTACACATTTGTGGGCTTATAACTTGGCTTCTGAATGTCCTAGAGAGATCAGGTTTGTTTTAATGCACTCCAATCAACAGCCCCTACAACCACAAAAAGGAATGGAGTCATTAGCACTTATGGTTTGTAAATGGCACCCAGAATTATGTTGCACGAAGCACAATTTCACATCATTCTGGGTTCATTTGTCTGAAAACAAGGTCCAATCAGGCTGAAACGTTACAGGAAGGTAGAATCTATTGAGTTGTAAGTGATCTGAACGTTTCATGATGATAGCACTTTCCTAAGGGGGTCAAACCATGTCCCAAAGATCACCGGATCTGGTGTCAATTTAAAGAAGTAGTCCAGTTACACATTTGTGGGCTTATAACTTGGCTTCTGAATGTCCTAGAGAGATCAGGTTTCTTTTAATGCACTCCAATCAACAGCCCCTACAACCACAAAAAGGAATGGAGTCATTAGCACTTATGGTTTGTAAATGGCACCCAGAATTATGTTGCACGAAGCACAATTTCACATCATTCTGGGTTCATTTGTCTGAAAACAAGGTCCAGTCAGGCTGAAACGTTACAAGAAGGTAGAATCTATTGAGTTGTAAGTTATCTGAACGTTTCATGATGATCACACATTCCTATAGGGGGTCAAACCATGTCCCAAAGGTCACCGGGCCTGGTGTCACTTTAAAAAAGTAGTCCAGTTATACCTTTGTGGGCTTATAACTTGGCTTCTGAATGTCCTAGAGAGGTCAGGTTTGTTTTAGAGTTCTCCAATCAACAGCCCCTACAACCATAAAAAGGAATGGAGTCATTTGCACTTATGGTTTGTAAATGGCACCCAGAATTATGTTGCACGAAGCACAATTTCACATCATTCTGGGTTCATTTGTGTGAAAACAAGGTCCAATCAGGCTGAAACGTTACAGGAAGGTAGAATCTGTTGAGTTGTAAGTGATCTGAACGTTTCATGATGATAGCACTTTCCTAAGGGGGTCAAACCATGTCCCAAAGGTCACCGGATCTGGTGTCAATTTAAAGAAGTAGTCCAGTTATACATTTGTGGGCTTATAACGTGGCTTCTGAATGTCCTAGAGAGATCAGGTTTGTTTTAGTATACTCCAATCAACAGCCCCTACAACCACAAAAAGGAATGGAGTCATTAGCACATATGGTTTTTATATGGCACTTACAATTATGTTGCACGAAGCACAATTTCACATCATTCTGGGTTCATTTGTGTGAAAACAAGGTCCAATCAGGCTGAAACGTTACAGAAAGGTAGACTCTATTGAGCTGTAAGTGATCTGAACGTTTCATGATGATAGCATTTCCTAAGGGGGTCAAACCATGTCCCAAAGATCACCGGATCTGGTTCAATTTAAAGAAGTAGTCCAGTTACACATTTGTGGGCTTATAACGTGGCTTCTGAATGTCTTAGAGAGATCAGGTTTGTTTTAATGCACTCCAATCAACAGCCCCTACAACCACAAAAAGGAATGGAGTCATTAGCACTTATGGTTTGTAAATGGCAACCAGAATTATGTTCTACGAAGCACAATTTCACATCATTCTGGGTTCATTTGTCTGAAAACAAGGTCCAATCAGGCTGAAACGTTACAGGAAGGTAGAATCTATTGAGTTGTAAGTGATCTCAACGTTTCAAGATGATGGCACATTCCTATAGGGGGAAAACCATGTCCCAAAGGTCACCGGGCCTGGTGTCACTTGTAAGAAGTAGTCCAGTTACACATTTGTGGGCTTATAACTTGGCTTCTGAATGTCCTAGAGAGATCAGGTTTGTTTTAGTGTACTCCAATCAACAGCCCCTACAACCACAAAAAAGAATGGAGTCTCTAGCACTTATGGTTTTTAAATGGCACCCAGAATTATGTTGCACAAAGCACAATTTCACATCATTCTGGGTTCTTTTGTGTGAAAACAAGGTCCAATCAGGCTGAAACGTTACAGGAAGGTAGAATCTATTGAGTTGTAAGTGATCTGAACGTTTCATGATGATAGCACTTTCCTAAGGGGGTCAAACCATGTCCCAAAGGTCACCGGATCTGGTGTCACTTTAAAGAAGTAGTCCAGTTACACATTTGTGGGCTTATAACTTGGCTTCTGAATGTCCTAGAGAGGTCAGGTTTGTTTTAGTGTACTCCAATCAACAGCCCCTACAACCACAAAAAGGAATGGAGTCATTAGCACTTATGGTTTGTAAATGGCACCCAGAATTTTGTTGCACGAAGCACAATTTCACATCATTCTGGGTCCATTTGTGTGAAAACAAGGTCCTATCAGGCTGAAACGTTACATGAAGGTAGAATCTATTGAGTTGTAAGTGATCTGAACGTTTCATGATGATAGCACTTTCCTAAGGGGGTCAAACCAAGTCCCAAAGGTCACCGGGTCTGGTGTCAATTTAAAGAAGTAGTCCAGTTACACATTTGTGGGCTTATAACTTGGCTTCTTAATGTCCTAGAGAGATCAGGTTTGTTTTAGTGTACTCCAATCAACAGCCCCTACAACCACAAAAAGGAATGGAGTCATTAGCACTTATGGTTTATAATTGGCACCCAGAATTATGTTGCACGAAGCACAATTTCACATCATTCTGGGTCAATTTGTATGAAAACAAGGTCCAATCAGGCTGAAACGCTACAAGAAGGTAGAATCTATTGAGTTGTAAGTGATCTGAACGTTTCAAGATGATCGCACATTCCTATAGGGGGTAAAACCATGTCCCAAAGGTCACCGGGCCTGGTGTCACTTTAAAGAAGTAGTCCAGTTACACCTTTGTGGGCTTATAACTTTTAGAGTACTCCAATTAACAGCCCCCATTACCCCAAAAAGGAATGGAGTCATTAGCACTTATGGTTTTTAAATGGCACCCAGAATTATGTTGCACGAAGCACAATTTCACATCATTCTGGGTTCATTTGTGTGAAAACAAGGTCCAATCAGGCTGAAACGTTACAGGAAGGTAGAATCTATTGAGTTGTAAGTGATATGAACGTTTCATGATGATAGCACTTTCCTAAGGGGGTCAAACCATGTCCCAAAGGTCACCGGATCTGGTGTCAATTTAAAGAAGTAGTCCAGTTACACATTTGTGAGCTTATAACTTGGCTTCTGAATGTCCTAGAGAGATCAGGTTAGCCCCTACAACCACAAAAAGGAATGGAGTCATCAGCACTTATGGTTTGTAAATGGCACCCAGAATTATGTTGCACGAAGCACAATTTCACATCATTCTGGGTTCATTTGTGTGAAAACAAGGTCCAATCAGGCTGAAACGTTACAGAAAGGTAGACTCTATTGAGCTGTAAGTGATCTGAACGTTTCATGATGATAGCACTTTCCTAAGGGGGTCAAACCATGTCCCAAAGGTCACCGGATCTGGTGTCAATTTAAAGAAGTAGTCCAGTTACACATTTGTGGGCTTATAACTTGGCTTCTGAATGTCCTAGAGAGATCAGGTTTGTTTTAATGCACTCCAATCAACAGCCCCTACAACAACAAAAAGGAATGGAGTCATTAGCACTTATGGTTTGTAAATGGCACCCAGAATTATGTTGCACGGAGCACAATTTCACATCATTCTGGGATCATTTGTATGAAAACAAGGTCCAATCAGGCTGAAACGCTACAAGAAGGTAGAATCTATTGAGTTGTAAGTGATCTGAACGTTTCAAGATGATCGCACATTCCTATAGGGGGTAAAACCATGTCCCAAAGGTCACCGGGCCTGGTGTCACTTTAAAGAAGTAGTCCAGTTACACCTTTGTGGGCTTATAACTTGGCATCTGAATGTCCTAGAGAGGTTAGGTTTGTTTTAGTGTACTCCAATCAACAGCCCCAACAACCACAAAAAGGAATGGAGTCATTAGCACTTATGGTTTGTAAATGGCAACCAGAATTATGTTGCACGAAGCACAATTTCACATCATACTGGGTCCATTTGTTTGAAAACAAGGTCCAATCAGGCTGAAACGTTACAAGAAGGTAGAATCTGTTGAGTTGTAAGTGATCTGAACGTTTCATGATGATAGCACTTTCCTAAGGGGGTCAAACCATGTCCCAAAGGTCACCGGATCTGGTGTCAATTTAAAGAAGTAGTCCAGTTACACATTTGTGGGCTTATAACTTGGCTTCTGAATGTCCTAGAGAGATCAGGTTTGTTTTAGTGTACTCCAATCAACAGCCCCTACAACCACAAAAAGGAATGGAGTCATTAGCACTTATGGTTTATAATTGGCACCCAGAATTATGTTGCACGAAGCACAATTTCACATCATTCTGGGTCAATTTGTATGAAAACAAGGTCCAATCAGGCTGAAACGCTACAAGAAGGTAGAATCTATTGAGTTGTAAGTGATCTGAACGTTTCAAGATGATCGCACATTCCTATAGGGGGTAAAACCATGTCCCAAAGGTCACCGGGCCTGGTGTCACTTTAAAGAAGTAGTCCAGTTACACCTTTGTGGGCTTATAACTTGGCATCTGAATGTCCTAGAGAGGTTAGGTTTGTTTTAGTGTACTCCAATCAACAGCCCCAACAACCACAAAAAGGAATGGAGTCATTAGCACTTATGGTTTGTAAATGGCAACCAGAATTATGTTGCACGAAGCACAATTTCACATCATACTGGGTCCATTTGTTTGAAAACAAGGTCCAATCAGGCTGAAACGTTACAAGAAGGTAGAATTTATTGAGTTGTAAGTGATCTGAACGTTTAATGATGATCGCACATTCCTATAGGGGGTCAAACCATGTCCCAAAGGTCACCGGGCCTGGTGTCACTTTAAAGAAGTAGTCCAGTTACACCTTTGTGGGCTTATAACTTTTAGAGTACTCCAATTAACAGCCCCCATTACCCCAAAAAGGAATGGAGTCATTAGCACTTATGGTTTTTAAATGGCACCCAGAATTATGTTGCACGAAGCACAATTTCACATCATTCTGGGTTCATTTGTGTGAAAACAAGGTCCAATCAGGCTGAAACGTTACAGGAAGGTAGAATCTATTGAGTTGTAAGTGATATGAACGTTTCATGATGATAGCACTTTCCTAAGGGGGTCAAACCATGTCCCAAAGGTCACCGGATCTGGTGTCAATTTAAAGAAGTAGTCCAGTTACACATTTGTGAGCTTATAACTTGGCTTCTGAATGTCCTAGAGAGATCAGGTTAGCCCCTACAACCACAAAAAGGAATGGAGTCATCAGCACTTATGGTTTGTAAATGGCACCCAGAATTATGTTGCACGAAGCACAATTTCACATCATTCTGGGTTCATTTGTGTGAAAACAAGGTCCAATCAGGCTGAAACGTTACAGAAAGGTAGACTCTATTGAGCTGTAAGTCATCTGAACGTTTCATGATGATAGCACTTTCCTAAGGGGGTCAAACCATGTCCCAAAGGTCACCGGATCTGGTGTCACTTTAAAGAAGTAGTCCAGTTACACATTTGTGGGCTTATAACTTGGCTTCTGAATGTCCTAGAGAGATCAGGTTTGTTTTAATGCACTCCAATCAACAGCCCCTACAACAACAAAAAGGAATGGAGTCATTAGCACTTATGGTTTGTAAATGGCACCCAGAATTATGTTGCACGGAGCACAATTTCACATCATTCTGGGATCATTTGTATGAAAACAAGGTCCAATCAGGCTGAAACGCTACAAGAAGGTAGAATCTATTGAGTTGTAAGTGATCTGAACGTTTCAAGATGATCGCACATTCCTATAGGGGGTAAAACCATGTCCCAAAGGTCACCGGGCCTGGTGTCACTTTAAAGAAGTAGTCCAGTTACACCTTTGTGGGCTTATAACTTGGCATCTGAATTTCCTAGAGAGGTTAGGTTTGTTTTAGTGTACTCCAATCAACAGCCCCAACAACCACAAAAAGGAATGGAGTCATTAGCACTTATGGTTTGTAAATGGCAACCAGAATTATGTTGCACGAAGCACAATTTCACATCATACTGGGTCCATTTGTTTGAAAACAAGGTCCAATCAGGCTGAAACGTTACAAGAAGGTAGAATTTATTGAGTTGTAAGTGATCTGAACGTTTCATGATGATCGCACATTCCTATAGGGGGTCAAACCATGTCCCAAAGGTCACCGGGCCTGGTGTCACTTTAAAGAAGTAGTCCAGTTACACCTTTGTGGGCTTATAACTTTTAGAGTACTCCAATTAACAGCCACTATTACCCCAAAAAGGAATGGAGTCATTAGCACTTATGGTTTTTAAATGGCACCCAGAATTATGTTGCACGAAGCACAATTTCACATCATTCTGGGTTCATTTGTGTGAAAACAAGGTCCAATCAGGCTGAAACGTTACAGGAAGGTAGAATCTATTGAGTTGTAAGTGATATGAACGTTTCATGATGATAGCACTTTCCTAAGGGGGTCAAACCATGTCCCAAAGGTCACCGGATCTGGTGTCAATTTAAAGAAGTAGTCCAGTTACACATTTGTGAGCTTATAACTTGGCTTCTGAATGTCCTGAGAGATCAGGTTAGCCCCTACAACCACAAAAAGGAATGGAGTCATCAGCACTTATGGTTTGTAAATGGCACCCAGAATTATGTTGCACGAAGCACAATTTCACATCATTCTGGGTTCATTTGTGTGAAAACAAGGTCCAATCAGGCTGAAACGTTACAGAAAGGTAGACTCTATTGAGCTGTAAGTGATCTGAACGTTTCATGATGATAGCACTTTCCTAAGGGGGTCAAACCATGTCCCAAAGGTCACCGGATCTGGTGTCAATTTGAAGAAGTAGTCCAGTTACACATTTGTGGGCTTATAACTTGGCTTCTGAATGTCCTTGAGAGATCAGGTTTGTTTTAATGCACTCCAATCAACAGCCCCTACAACAACAAAAAGGAATGGAGTCATTAGCACTTATGGTTTGTAAATGGCACCCAGAATTATGTTGCACGGAGCACAATTTCACATCATTCTGGGATCATTTGTGTGAAAACAAGGTCCAATCAGGCTGAAACGTTACAGGAAGGTAGTATCTATTGAGTTGTAAGTGATCTCAACGTTTCAAGATGATCGCACATTCCTATAGGGGGTAAAACCATGTCCCAAAGGTCACCGGGCCTGGTGTCACTTTAAAGAAGTAGTCCAGTTACACCTTTGTGGGCTTATAACTTGGCTTCTGAATGTCCTAGAGAGGTTAGGTTTGTTTTAGTGTACTCCAATCAAAAGCCCCTACAACCACAAAAAGGAATGGAGTCATTAGCACTTATGGTTTGTAAATGGCACCCAGAATTATGTTGCACGAAGCACAATTTCACATCATTCTGTGTTCATTTGTGTGAAAACAAGGTCCAATCAGGCTGAAACGTTACAGGAAGGTAGAATCTATTGAGTTGTAAGTGATCTGAACGTTTCATGATGATAGCAATTTCCTAAGGGGGTCAAACCATGTCCCAAAGGTCACCGGATCTGGTGTCAATTTAAAGAAGTAGTCCAGTTACACATTTTTGGGCTTATAACTTGGCTTCTAAATGTCCTAGAGAGATCAGGTTTGTTTTAGTGTACTCCAATCAACAGCCCCTACAACCACAAAAAGGAATGGAGTCATTAGCACTTATGGTTTGTAAATGGCACCCAGAATTATGTTGCACGAAGCACAATTTCACATCATTCTGGGTTCATTTGTGTGAAAACAAGGTCCAATCAGGCTGAAACGTTACAGGAAGGTAGAATCTATTGAGTTGTAAGTGATCTGAACGTTTCATGATGATAGCAATTTCCTAAGGGGGTCAAACCATGTCCCAAAGGTCACCGGATCTGGTGTCAATTTAAAGAAGTAGTCCAGTTACACATTTGTGGGCTTATAACTTGGCTTCTAAATGTCCTAGAGAGATCAGGTTTGTTTTAGTGTACTCCAATCAACAGCCCCTACAACCACAAGAAGGAATGGAGTCATTAGCACTTATGGTTTGTAAATGGCACCCAGAATTATGTTGCACGAAGCACTATTTCACATCATTCTGGGTCCATTTGTGTGAAAACAGGGTCCAATCAGGCTGAAACGTTACAGGAAGGTAGAATCTATTGAGTTGTAAGTGGTCTGAACGTTTCATGATGATAGCGCTTTCCTAAGGGGGTCAAACCATGTCCCAAAGGTCACCGGATCTGGTGTCACTTTAAAGAAGTAGTCCAGTTACACATTTGTGGGCTTATAACTTGGCTTCTGAATGTCCTAGAGAGGTCAGGTTTGTTTTAGTGTACTCCAATCAACAGCCCCTACAACCACAAAAAGGAATGGAGTCATTAGCACTTATGGTTTGTAAATGGCACCCAGAATTATGTTGCACGAAGCACAATTTCACATCATTCTGGGTCCATTTGTGTGAAAACAAGGTCCAATCAGGCTGAAACGTTACACGAAGGTAGAATCTATTGAGTTGTAAGTGATCTGAACATTTCATGATGATAGCACTTTCCTAAGGGGGTCAAACCATGTCCCAAAGGTCACCGGATCTGGTGTTAATTTAAAGAAGTAGTCCAGTTACACATTTGTGGGCTTATAACTTGGCTTCTGAATGTCCTAGAGAGATCAGGTTTGTTTTAGTGTACTCCAATCAACAGCCCCTACAACCACAAAAAGGAATGGAGTCATTAGCACTTATGGTTTGTAAATGGCACCCAGAATTATGTTGCACAAAGCACAATTTCACATCATTCTGGGTCCATTTGTGTGAAAACAAGGTCCAATCAGGCTGAAACGTTACAAGATGGTAGAATCTATTGAGTTGTAAGTGATCGGAACGTTTCATGATGATCGCACATTCCTATAGGGGGTCAAACCATGTCCCAAAGGTCACCGGGTCTGGTGTCACTTTAAAGAAGTAGTCCAGTTACACCTTTGTGGGCTTATAACTTGGCTTCTGAATGTCCTAGAGAGGTCAGGTTTGTTTTAGTGTACTCCAATCAACAGCCCCTACAACCACAAAAAGGAATGGAGTCATTAGCACTTATAGTTTGTAAATGGCACCCAGAATTATGTTGCACGAAGCACAATTTCACATCATTCTGGGTTCATTTGTGTGAAAACAAGGTCCAATCAGGCTGAAACGTTACAGGAAGGTAGAATCCTTTGAGTTGTAAGTGATCTGAACGTTTCATGGTGATAGCACTTTCCTAAGGGGGTCAAACCATGTCCCAAAGGTCACCGGATCTGGTGTCAATTTAAAGAAGTAGTCCAGTTACACATTTGTGGACTTATAACGTGGCTTCTGAATGTCCTAGAGAGATCAGGTTTGTTTTAGTATACTCCAATCAACAGCCCCTACAGCCACAAAAAGGAATGAAGTCATTAGCACTTATGGTTTGTAAATGGCACCCAGAATTATGTTGCACAAAGCACAATTTCACATCATTCTGGGTTCATTTGTGTGAAAACAAGGTCCAATCAGGCTGAAACGTTACAGGAAGGTAGAATCTATTGAGTTGTAAGTGATCTGAACATTTCATGATGATAGCACTTTCCTAAGGGGGTCAAACCATGTCCCAAAGGTCACCGGATCTGGTGTCAATTTAAAGAAGTAGTCCAGTTACACATTTGTGGGCTTATAACTTGGCTTCTGAATGTCCTAGAGAGATCAGGTTTGTTTTAATGTACTCCAATCAACAGCCCCTACAACCACAAAAAGGAATGGAGTCATTAGCACTTATGGTTTGTAAATGACACCCAGAATTATGTTGCACGAAGCACAATTTCACATCATTCTGGGTTCATTTGTGTGAAAACAAGGTCCAATCAGCCTGAAACGTTACAGGATGGTAGAATCTATTGAGTTGTAAGTGATCTGAACGTTTCATGATGATAGCACTTTCCTAAGGGGGTCAAACCATGTCCCGAACGTCACCGGATCTGGTGTCAATTTAAAGAAGTAGTCCAGTTACACATTTGTGGGCTTATAACTTGGCTTCTGAATGTCCTAGAGAGATCAGGTTTGTTTTAATGTACTCCAATCAACAGCCCCTACAACCACAAAAAGGAATGGAGTCATTAGCACTTATGGTTTGTAAATGGCACCCAGAATTATGTTGCACGAAGCACAAGTTCACATCATTCTGGGTTCATTTGTGTTAAAACAAGGTCTAATCAGGCTGAAACGTTACAGGAAGGTAGAATCTATTGAGTTGTAAGTGATCTGAACGTTTCAAGATGATCGCAAATTCCTATAGGGGGTAAAAACATGTCCCAAAGGTCACCGGGCCTGGTGTCACTTTAAAGAAGTAGTCCAGTTACACCTTTGTGGGCTTATAACTTGACTTCTGAATGTCCTAGAGAGGTTAGGTTTGTTTTAGTGTACTCCAATCAAAAGCCCCTACAACCACAAAAAGGAATGGAGTCATTAGCACTTATGGTTTGTAAATGGCACCCAGAATTATGTTGCACGAAGCACTATTTCACATCATTCTGGGTCCATTTGTGTAAAAACAAGGTCCAATCAGGCTGAAACGTTACAGGAAGGTAGAATCTATTGAGTTGTAAGTGATCTGAACGTTTCATGATGATAGCACTTTCCTAAGGGGGTCAAACCATGTCCCAAAGGTCACCGTATCTCGTGTCAATTTAAAGAAGTTGTCCAGTTACACATTTGTGGGCTTTTAACTTGGCTTCTGAATGTCCTAGAGCGATCAGGTTTGTTTTAGTGTACTCCAATCAACAGCCCCTACAACCACAAAAAGGAATGGAGTCATTAGCACTTATGGTTTTTAAATGGCAACCAGAATTATGTTGCACGAATCACAATTTCACATCATTCTGGGTTCATTTGTGTGAAAACAAGGTCCAATCAGGCTGAAACGTTACAGGAAGTTAGAATCTATTGAGTTGTAAGTGATCTGAACATTTCATGATCATCGCACATTCCTATAGGGGGTCAAACCATGTCCCAAAGGTCACCGGGCCTGGTGTCACTTTAAAGAAGTAGTCCAGTTACACCTTTGTGGGCTTATAACTTGGCTTCTGAATGTCCTAGAGAGGTCAGGTTTGTTTTGGTGTACTCCAATCAACAGCCCCTACAACGACAAAAAGGAATGGAGTCATTAGCACTTATGGTTTGTAAATGGCACCCAGAATTATGTTGCACGAAGCACAATTTCACATCATTCTGGGTCCATTTGTGTGAAAACAAGGTCCAATCAGGCTGAAACGTTACAAGAAGGTAGAATCTATTGAGTTGTAAGTGATCTGAACGTTTCATGATGATCGCACATTCCTATAGGGGGTCAAACCATGTCCCAAAGGTCACCGGATCTGGTGTCACTTTAAAGAAGTAGTCCAGTTACACATTTGTGGGCTTATAACTTGGCTTCTGAATATCCTAGAGAGGTCAGGTTTGTTTTAGAGTACTCCAATTAACAGCCCCCATTACCCCAAAAAGGAATTGAGTCATTAGCACTTATGGTTTTTAAATGGCACCCAGAATTATGTTGCACGAAGCACAATTTCACATCATTCTGGGTTCATTTGTGTGAAAACAAGGTCCAATCAGGCTGAAACGTTACAGGAAGGTAGAATCTATTGAGTTGTAAGTGATCTGAACGTTTCATGATGATAGCACTTTCCTAAGGGGGTCAAACCATGTCCAAAAGGTCACCGGGCCTGGTGTCACTTTAAAGAAGTAGTCCAGTTACACCTTTGTGGGCTTATAACTTGGCTTCTGAATGTCCTAGAGAGGTCAGGTTTGTTTTGGTGTACTCCAATCAACAGCCCCTACAACGACAAAAAGGAATGGAGTCATTAGCACTTATGGTTTGTAAATGGCACCCAGAATTATGTTGCACGAAGCACAATTTCACATCATTCTGGGTCCATTTGTGTGAAAACAAGGTCCAATCAGGCTGAAACGTTACAAGAAGGTAGAATCTATTGAGTTGTAAGTGATCTGAACGTTTCATGATGATCGCACATTCCTATAGGGGGTCAAACCATGTCCCAAAGGTCACCGGATCTGGTGTCACTTTAAAGAAGTAGTCCAGTTACACATTTGTGGGCTTATAACTTGGCTTCTGAATATCCTAGAGAGGTCAGGTTTGTTTTAGAGTACTCCAATTAACAGCCCCCATTACCCCAAAAAGGAATTGAGTCATTAGCACTTATGGTTTTTAAATGGCACCCAGAATTATGTTGCACGAAGCACAATTTCACATCATTCTGGGTTCATTTGTGTGAAAACAAGGTCCAATCAGGCTGAAACGTTACAGGAAGGTAGAATCTATTGAGTTGTAAGTGATCTGAACGTTTCATGATGATAGCACTTTCCTAAGGGGGTCAAACCATGTCCAAAAGGTCACCGGATCTGGTGTCAATTGAAAGAAGTAGTCCAGTTACACATTTGTGGGCTTATAACTTGGCTTCTGAATGTCCTAGAGAGGTCAGGTTTGTTTTAGTGTACTCCAATCAACAGCCCCTACAACCACAAAAAGGAATGGAGTCATTAGCACTTATGGTTTGTAAATGGCAGCTAGAATTATGTTGCACGAAGCACAATTTCACATCATTCTGGGTTGATTTGTGTGAAAACAAGGTCCAATCAGGCTGAAACGTTACAGGAAGGTAGAATCTATTGAGTTGTAAGTGATCTGAACGTTTCAAGATGATAGCACTTTCCTAAGGGGGTCAAACCATGTCCCAAAGGTCACCGGATCTGGTGTCAATTGAAAGAAGTAGTCCAGTTACACATTTGTGGGCTTATAACTTGGCTTCTGAATGTCCTAGAGAGATCAGGTTTGTTTTAGTATACTCCAATCAACAGCCCCTACAACCACAAAAAGGAATGGAGTCATTAGCACTTATGGTTTGTAAATGGCACCCAGAATTATGTTGCACGAAGCACAATTTCACATCATTCTGGGTCCATTTGTGTGAAAACAAGGTCCAATCAGGCTGAAACGTTACAAGAAGGTAGAATCTATTGAGTTGTAAGTGATCTGAACGTTTCATGATGATCGCACATTCCTATAGGGGGTCAAACCATGTCCCAAAGGTCACCGGATCTGGTGTCACTTTAAAGAAGTAGTCCAGTTACACATTTGTGGGCTTATAACTTGGCTTCTGAATATCCTAGAGAGGTCAGGTTTGTTTTAGAGTACTCCAATTAACAGCCCCCATTACCCCAAAAAGGAATTGAGTCATTAGCACTTATGGTTTTTAAATGGCACCCAGAATTATGTTGCACGAAGCACAATTTCACATCATTCTGGGTTCATTTGTGTGAAAACAAGGTCCAATCAGGCTGAAACGTTACAGGAAGGTAGAATCTATTGAGTTGTAAGTGATCTGAACGTTTCATGATGATAGCACTTTCCTAAGGGGGTCAAACCATGTCCAAAAGGTCACCGGATCTGGTGTCAATTGAAAGAAGTAGTCCAGTTACACATTTGTGGGCTTATAACTTGGCTTCTGAATGTCCTAGAGAGGTCAGGTTTGTTTTAGTGTACTCCAATCAACAGCCCCTACAACCACAAAAAGGAATGGAGTCATTAGCACTTATGGTTTGTAAATGGCACCCAGAATTATGTTGCACGAAGCACAATTTCAGATCATTCTGGGTCCATTTGTGTGAAAACAAGGTCCAATCAGGCTGAAACGTTACAAGATGGTAGAATCTATTGAGTTGTAAGTGATCTGAACGTTTCATGATGACCGCACATTCCTATAGGGGGTCAAACCATGTCCCAAAGGTCACCGGGCCTGGTGTCACTTTAAAGAAGTAGTCCAGTTACACATTTGTGGGCTTATAACTTGGCTTCTGAATGTCCTAGAGAGGTCAGGTTTGTTTTAGTGTATTCCAATCAACAGCCCCTACAACCACAAAAAGGAATGGAGTCATTAGCACTTATAGTTTGTAAATGGCACCCAGAATTATGTTGCACGAAGCACAATTTCACATCATTCTGGGTTCATTTGTGTGAAAACAAGGTCCAATCAGGCTGAAACGTTACAGGAAGGTAGGATCTATTGAGTTGTAAGTGATCTGAACGTTTCATGATGATAGCACTTTCCTAAGGGGGTCAAACCATGTCCAAAAGGTCACCGGATCTGGTGTCAATTGAAAGAAGTAGTCCAGTTACACATTTGTGGGCTTATAACTTGGCTTCTGAATGTCCTAGAGAGGTCAGGTTTGTTTTAGTGTACTCCAATCAACAGCCCCTACAACCACAAAAAGGAATGGAGTCATTAGCACTTATGGTTTGTAAATGGCACCCAGAATTATGTTGCACGAAGCACAATTTCAGATCATTCTGGGTCCATTTGTGTGAAAACAAGGTCCAATCAGGCTGAAACGTTACAAGATGGTAGAATCTATTGAGTTGTAAGTGATCTGAACGTTTCATGATGACCGCACATTCCTATAGGGGGTCAAACCATGTCCCAAAGGTCACCGGGCCTGGTGTCACTTTAAAGAAGTAGTCCAGTTACACATTTGTGGGCTTATAACTTGGCTTCTGAATGTCCTAGAGAGGTCAGGTTTGTTTTAGTGTATTCCAATCAACAGCCCCTACAACCACAAAAAGGAATGGAGTCATTAGCACTTATAGTTTGTAAATGGCACCCAGAATTATGTTGCACGAAGCACAATTTCACATCATTCTGGGTTCATTTGTGTGAAAACAAGGTCCAATCAGGCTGAAACGTTACAGGAAGGTAGAATCTGTTGAGTTGTAAGTGATCTGAACGTTTCATGATGATAGCACTTTCCTAAGGGGGTCAAACCATGTCCCAAAGGTCACCGGATCTGGTGTCAATTTAAAGAAGTAGTCCAGTTACACATTTGTGGGCTTATAACTTGGCTTCTGAATGTCCTAGAGAGATCAGGTTTGTTTTAGTATACTCCAATCAACAGCCCCTACAACCACAAAAAGGAATGGAGTCATTAGCACTTATGGTTTTTAAATGGCACCCAGAATTATGTTGCACGAAGCACAATTTCACATCATTCTGGGTTCATTTGTGTGAAAACAAGGTCCAATCAGGCTGAAACATTACAGGAAGGTAGAATCTATTGAGTTGTAAGTGATCTGAACGTTTCATGATGATAGCACTTTCCTAAGGGGGTCAAACCATGTCCCAAAGGTCACCGGATCTGGTGTCAATTTAAAGAAGTAGTCCAGTTACACATTTGTGGGCTTATAACTTGGCTTCTGAATGTCCTAGAGAGATCAGGTTTGTTTTAGTGTACTCCAATCAACAGCCCCTACAACCACAAAAAGGAATGGAGTCATTAGCACTTATGGTTTGTAAATGGCAGCTAGAATTATGTTGCACGAAGCACAATTTCACATCATTCTGGGTTGATTTGTGTGAAAACAAGGTCCAATCAGGCTGAAACGTTACAGGAAGGTAGAATCTATTGAGTTGTAAGTGATCTGAACGTTTCAAGATGATAGCACTTTCCTAAGGGGGTCAAACCATGTCCCAAAGGTCACCGGATCTGGTGTCAATTGAAAGAAGTAGTCCAGTTACACATTTGTGGGCTTATAACTTGGCTTCTGAATGTCCTAGAGAGATCAGGTTTGTTTTAGTATACTCCAATCAACAGCCCCTACAACCACAAAAAGGAATGGAGTCATTAGCACTTATGGTTTTTAAATGGCACCCAGAATTATGTTGCACGAAGCACAATTTCACATCATTATGGGTTCATTTGTGTGAAAACAAGGTCCAATCAGGCTGAAACGTTACAGGAAGGTAGAATCTATTGAGTTGTAAGTGATCTGAACGTTTCATGATGATAGCACTTTCCTAAGGGGGTCAAACCATGTCCCAAAGGTCACCGGATCTGGTGTCAATTTAAAGAAGTAGTCCAGTTACACATTTGTGGGCTTATAACGTGGCTTCTGAATGTCCTAGAGAGATCAGGTTTGTTTTAGTGTACTCCAATCAACAGCCCCTACAACCACAAAAAGGAATGGAGTCATTAGCACTTATGGTTTTTAAATGGCACCCAGAATTATGTTGCACGAAGCACAATTTCACATCATTCTGGGTTCATTTGTGTGAAAACAAGGTCCAATCAGCCTGAAACGTTACAGGATGGTAGAATCTATTGAGTTGTAAGTGATCTGAACGTTTCATGATGATAGCACTTTCCTAAGGGGGTCAAACCATGTCCCAAAGGTCACCGGATCTGGTGTCAATTTAAAGAAGTAGTCCAGTTACACATTTGTGGGCTTATAACTTGGCTTCTGAATGTCCTAGAGAGATCAGGTTTGTTTTAATGTACTCTAATCAACAGCCCCTACAACCACAAAAAGGAATGGAGTCATTAGCACTTATGGTTTGTAAATGGCACCCAGAATTATGTTGCACGAAGCACAATTTCACATCATTCTGGGTTCATTTTTGTGAAAACAAGGTCCAATCAGCCTGAAACGTTACAGGATGGTAGAATCTATTGAGTTGTAAGTGATCTGAACGTTTCATGATGATAGCACTTTCCTAAGGGGGTCAAACCATGTCCCAAAGGTCACCGGATCTGGTGTCAATTTAAAGAAGTAGTCCAGTTACACATTTGTGGGCTTATAACGTGGCTTCTGAATGTCCTAGAGAGATCAGGTTTGTTTTAATGTACTCCAATCAACAGCCCCTACAACCACAAAAAGGAATGGAGTCATTAGCACTTATGGTTTGTAAATGGCACCCAGAATTATGTTGCACGAAGCACAAGTTCACATCATTCTGGGTTCATTTGTGTGAAAACAAGGTCCAATCAGGCTGAAACGTTACAGGAAGGTAGAATCTATTGAGTTGTAAGTGATCTGAACGTTTCAAGATGATCGCAAATTCCTATATGGGGTAAAACCATGTCCCAAAGGTCACCGGGCCTGGTGTCACTTTAAAGAAGTAGTCCAGTTACACCTTTGTGGGCTTATAACTTGGCTTCTGAATGTCCTAGAGAGGTTAGGTTTGTTTTAGTGTACTCCAATCAAAAGCCCCTACAACCACAAAAAGGAATGGAGTCATTAGCACTTATGGTTTTTAAATGGCACCCAGAATTATGTTGCACGAAGCACAATTTCACATCATTCTGGGTTCATTTGTGTGAAAACAAGGTCCAATCAGGCTGAAACGTTACAGGAAGGTAGAATCTATTGAGTTGTAAGTGATCTGAACGTTTCATGATGATAGCACTTTCCAAAGGGGGTCAAACCATGTCCCAAAGGTCACCGGATCTGGTGTCAATTGAAAGAAGTAGTCCAGTTACACATTTGTGGGCTTATAACTTGGCTTCTGAATGTCCTAGAGAGGTCAGGTTTGTTTTAGTGTACTCCAATCAACAGCCCCTACAACCACAAAAAGGAATGGAGTCATTAGAACTTATGGTTTGTAAATGGCACCCAGAATTATGTTGCACGAAGCACAATTTCACATCATTCTGGGTCCATTTGTGTGAAAACAAGGTCCAATCAGGCTGAAACGTTACAAGATGGTAGAATCTATTGAGTTGTAAGTGATCTGAACGTTTCATGATGATCGCACATTCCTATAGGGGGTCAAACCATGTCCCAAAGGTCACCGGGCCTGGTGTCACTTTAAAGAGGTAGTCCAGTTACACCTTTGTGGGCTTATAACTTGGCTTCTGAATGTCCTAGAGAGGTCAGATTTGTTTTAGTGTACTCCAATCAACAGCCCCTACAACCACAAAAAGGAATGGAGTCATTAGCACTTATGGTTTTTAAATGGCACCCAGAATTATGTTGCACGAAGCACAATTTCACATCATTCTGGGTTCATTTGTGTGAAAACAAGGTCCAATCAGGCTGAAACGTTACAGGAAGGTAGAATCTATTGAGTTGTAAGTGATCTGAACGTTTCAAGATGATCGCAAATTCCTATAGGGGGTAAAACCATGTCCCAAAGGTCACCGTGCCTGGTGTCACTTTAAAGAAGTAGTCCAGTTACACCTTTGTGGGCTTATAACTTGGCTTCTGAATGTCCTAGAGAGGTTAGGTTTGTTTTAGTGTACTCCAATCAAAAGCCCCTACAACCACAAAAAGGAATGGAGTCATTAGCACTTATAGTTTGTAAATGGCAACCAGAAATATGTTGCACGAAGCACAATTTCACATCATTCTGGGTTCATTTGTGTGAAAACAAGGTCCAATCAGGCTGAAACGTTACAGGAAGGTAGAATCTGTTGAGTTGTAAGTGATCTGAACGTTTCATGGTGATAGCACTTTCCTAAGGGGGTCAAACCATGTCCCAAATGTCACCGGATCTGGTGTCTATTTAAAGTAGTCCAGTTACACATTTGTTGGCTTATAACGTGGCTTCTGAATGTCCTAGAGAGATCAGGTTTGTTTTAGTATACTCCAATCAACAGCCCCTACAACCACAAAAAGGAATGAAGTCATTAGCACTTATGGTTTGTAAATGGCACCCAGAATTATGTTGCACGAAGCACAATTTCACATCATTCTGGGTTCATTTGTGTGAAAACAAGGTCCAATCAGGCTGAAACGTTACAGAAAGGTAGAATCTATTGAGTTGTAAGTGATCTGAACGTTTCATGATGATAGCACTTTCCTAAGGGGGTCAAACCATGTCCCAAAGGTCACCGGATCTGGTGTCAATTTAAAGAAGTAGTCCAGTTACACATTTGTGGGCTTATAACTTGGCTTCTGAATGTCCTAGAGAGATCAGGTTTGTTTTAGTATACTCCAATCAACAGCCCCTACAACCACAAAAAGGAATGAAGTCATTAGCACTTATGGTTTGTAAATGGCACCCAGAATTATGTTGCACGAAGCACAATTTCACATCATTCAGGGTTCATTTGTGTGAAAACAAGGTCCAATCAGGCTGAAACGTTACAGAAAGGTAGAATCTATTGAGTTGTAAGTGATCTGAACGTTTCATGATGATAGCACTTTCCTAAGGGGGTCAAACCATGTCCCAAAGGTCACCGGATCTGGTGTCAATTTAAAGAAGTAGTCCAGTTACACATTTGTGGGCTTATAACTTGGCTTCTGAATGTCCTAGAGAGATCAGGTTTGTTTTAGTATACTCCAATCAACAGCCCCTACAACCACAAAAAGGAATGGAGACATTAGCACTTATGGTTTTTAAATGGCACCCAGATTTATGTTGCACGAAGCACAATTTCACATCATTCTGGGTTCATTTGTGTGAAAACAAGGTCCAATCAGGCTGAAACGTTACAGGAAGGTAGAATCTATTGAGTTGTAAGTGATCTGAACGTTTCATGATGATAGCACTTTCCTAAGGGGGTCAAACCATGTCCCAAAGGTCAACGGATCTGGTGTCAATTTAAAGAAGTAGTCCAGTTACACATTTGTGGGCTTATAACGTGGCTTCTGAATGTCCTAGAGAGATCAGGTTTGTTTTAGTATACTCCAATCAACAGCCCCTACAACCACAAAAAGGAATGGAGTCATTAGCACTTATGGTTTTTAAATGGCACCCAGAATTATGTTGCACGAAGCACAATTTCACATCATTCTGGGTTTATTTGTGTGAAAACAAGGTCCAATCAGCCTAAAACGTTACAGGATGGTAGAATCTATTGAGTTGTAAGTGATCTGAACGTTTCATGATGATAGCACTTTCCTAAGGGGGTCAAACCATGTCCCAAAGGTCACCGGATCTGGTGTCAATTTAAAGAAGTAGTCCAGTTACACATTTGTGGGCTTTTAACTTGGCTTCTGAATGTCCTAGAGAGATCAGGTTTGTTTTAATGTACTCCAATCAACAGCCCCTACAACCACAAAAAGGAATGGAGTCATTAGCACTTATGGTTTGTAAATGGCACCCAGAATTATGTTGCACGAAGCACAATTTCACATCATTCTGGGTTCATTTGTGTGAAAACAAGGTCCAGTCAGGCTGAAACGTTACAGGAAGGTAGAATCTATTGAGTTGTAAGTGATCTGAACGTTTCAAGATGATCGCAAATTCCTATAGGGGGTAAAACCATGTCCCAAAGGTCATCGGGCCTGGTGTCACTTTAAAGAAGTAGTCCAGTTACACCTTTGTGGGCTTATAACTTGGCTTCTGAATGTCCTAGAGAGGTTAGGTTTGTTTTAGTGTACTCCAATCAAAAGCCCCTACAACCACAAAAAGGAATGGAGTCATTAGCACTTATGGTTTGTAAATGGCACCCAGAATTATGTTGCACGAAGCACAATTTCACATCATTCTGGGTTCATTTGTGTGAAAACAAGGTCCAATCAGGCTGAAACGTTACAGGAAGGTAGAATCTATTGAGTTGTAAGTGATCTGAACGTTTCAAGATTATCTCAAATTCCTATAGAGGGTAAAACCATGTCCCAAAGGTCACCGGGCCTGGTGTCAGTTTAAAGAAGTAGTCCACTTACACCTTTGTGGGCTTATAACTTGGCTTCTGAATGTCCTAGAGAGGTTAGGTTTGTTTTAGTGTACTCCAATCAAAAGCCCCTACAACCACAAAAAGGAATGGAGTCATTAGCACTTATGGTTTGTAAATGGCACCCAGAATTATGTTGCACGAAGCACAATTTCACATCATTCTGGGTTCATTTGTGTGAAAACAAGGTCCAATCAGGCTGAAACGTTACAGGAAGGTAGAATCTATTGAGTTGTAAGTGATCTGAACGTTTCATGATGATGGCCCTTTCCTAAGGGGGTCAAACCATGTCCCAAAGGTCACTGGATCTGGTGTCAATTTAAAGAAGTAGTCCAGTTACACATTTGTGGGCTTATAACTTGGCTTCTGAATGTCCTAGAGCGATCAGGTTTGTTTTAGTGTACTCCAATCAACAGCCCCTACAACCACAAAAAGGAATGGAGTCATTAGCACTTATGGTTTTTAAATGGCAACCAGAATTATGTTGCACGAAGCACAATTTCACATCATTCTGGGTTCATTTGTGTGAAAACAAGGTCCAATCAGGCTGAAACGTTACAGGAAGGTAGAATCTATTGAGTTGTAAGTGATCTGAACGTTTCATGATGATAGCACTTTCCTAAGGAGGTCAAACCATGTCCCAAAGGTCACCAGATCTGTTGTCAATTTAAAGAAGTAGTCCAGTTACACATTTGTGGGCTTATAACTTGGCTTCTGAATGTCCTAGAGCGATCAGGTTTGTTTTAGTGTACTCCAATCAACAGCCCCTACAACCACAAAAAGGAATGGAGACATTAGCACTTATGGTTTTTAAATGGCACCAAGAATTATGTTGCACGAAGCACAATTTCACATCATTCTGGGTTCATTTGTGTGAAAACAAGGTCCAGTCAGGCTGAAACGTTACAGGAAGGTAGAATCTATTGAGTTGTAAGTGATCTGAACGTTTCAAGATGATCGCAAATTCCTATAGGGGGTAAAGCCATGTCCCAAAGGTCATCGGGCCTGGTGTCACTTTAAAGAAGTAGTCCAGTTACACCTTTGTGGGCTTATAACTTGGCTTCTGAATGTCCTAGAGAGGTTAGGTTTGTTTTAGTGTACTCCAATCAAAAGCCCCTACAACCACAAAAAGGAATGGAGTCATTAGCACTTATGGTTTGTAAATGGCACCCAGAATTATGTTGCACGAAGCACAATTTCACATCATTCTGGGTTCATTTGTGTGAAAACAAGGTCCAATCAGGCTGAAACGTTACAGGAAGGTAGAATCTATTGAGTTGTAAGTGATCTGAACGTTTCAAGATTATCTCAAATTCCTATAGAGGGTAAAACCATGTCCCAAAGGTTACCGGGCCTGGTGTCACTTTAAAGAAGTAGTCCAGTTACACCTTTGTGGGCTTTTAACTTGGCTTCTGAATGTCCTAGAGAGGTTAGGTTTGTTTTAGTGTACTCCAATCAAAAGCCCCTACAACCACAAAAAGGAATGGAGTCATTAGCACTTATGGTTTGTAAATGGCACCCAGAATTATGTTGCACGAAGCACAATTTCACATCATTCTGGGTTCATTTGTGTGAAAACAAGGTCCAATCAGGCTGAAACGTTACAGGAAGGTAGAATCTATTGAGTTGTAAGTGATCTGAACGTTTCATGATGATGGCCCTTTCCTAAGGGGGTCAAACCATGTCCCAAAGGTCACTGGATCTGGTGTCAATTTAAAGAAGTAGTCCAGTTACACATTTGTGGGCTTATAACTTGGCTTCTGAATGTCCTAGAGCGATCAGGTTTGTTTTAGTGTACTCCAATCAACAGCCCCTACAACCACAAAAAGGAATGGAGTCATTAGCACTTATGGTTTTTAAATGGCAACCAGAATTATGTTGCACGAAGCACAATTTCACATCATTCTGGGTTCATTTGTGTGAAAACAAGGTCCAATCAGGCTGAAACGTTACAGGAAGGTAGAATCTATTGAGTTGTAAGTGATCTGAACGTTTCATGATGATAGCACTTTCCTAAGGAGGTCAAACCATGTCCCAAAGGTCACCAGATCTGTTGTCAATTTAAAGAAGTAGTCCAGTTACACATTTGTGGGCTTATAACTTGGCTTCTGAATGTCCTAGAGCGATCAGGTTTGTTTTAGTGTACTCCAATCAACTGCCCCTACAACCACAAAAAGGAATGGAGACATTAGCACTTATGGTTTTTAAATGGCACCAAGAATTATGTTGCACGAAGCACAATTTCACATCATTCTGGGTTCATTTGTGTGAAAACAAGGTCCAATCAGGCTGAAACGTTACAGCAAGGTAGAATCTATTGAGTTGTAAGTGATCTGAACGTTTCATGATGATAGCACTTTCCTAAGGGGGTCAAACCATGTCCCAAAGGTCACCGGATCTGGTGTCACTTTAAAGAAGTAGTCCAGTTACACATTTGTGGGCTTATAACTTGGCTTCTGAATGTCATAGAGAGATCAGGTTAAATTTAGTGAACTCCAATCAACAGCCCCTACAACCACAAAAAGGAATGGAGTCTTTAGCACTTATGGTTTGTAAATGGCACCCAGAATTATGTTGCACGAAGCACAATTTCACATCATTCTGGGTCCATTTGTGTGAAAACAAGGTCCAATCAGGCTGAAACGTTACAGGAAGGTAGAATCTATTGAGTTGTAAGTGATCTGAACGTTTCATGATGATAGCACTTTCCTAAGGGGGTCAAACCATGTCCCAAAGGTCACCGGATCTGGTGTCAATTTAAAGAAGTAGTCCAGTTACACATTTGTGGGCTTATAACTTGGCTTCTGAATGTCCTAGAGAGATCAGGTTTATTTTAGTATACTCCAATCAACAGCCCCTACAACCACAAAAAGGAATGGAGTCATTAGCACTTATGGTTTTTAAATGGCACCCAGAATTATGTTGCACGAAGCACAATTTCACATCATTCTGGGTTCATTTGTGTGAAAACAAGGTACAATCAGGCTGAAACGTTACCGGAAGGTAGAATCTTTTGAGTTGTAAGTGATCTGAACGTTTCATGATGATAGCACTTTCCTAAGGGGGTCAAACCATGTCCCAAAGGTCACCAGATCTGGTGTCAATTTAAAGAAGTAGTCCAGTTACACATTTGTGGGCTTATAACATGGCTTCTGAATGTCCTAGAGAGATCAGGTTTGTTTTAGTATACTCCAATCAACAGCCCCTACAACCACAAAAAGGAATGGAGTCATTAGCACTTATGGTTTTTAAATGGCACCCAGAATTATGTTGCACGAAGCACAATTTCACATCATTCTGGGTTCATTTGTGTGAAAACAAGGTCCAATCAGCCTGAAACGTTACAGGATGGCAGAATCTATTGAGTTGTAAGTGATCTGAACGTTTCATGATGATAGCACTTTCCTAAGGGGGTCAAACCATGTCCCAAAGTTCACCGGATCTGGTGTCAATTTAAAGAAGTAGTCCAGTTACACATTTGTGGGCTTATAACTTGGCTTCTGAATGTCCTAGAGAGATCAGGTTTGTTTTAATGTACTCCAATCAACAGCCCCTACAACCACAAAAAGGAATGGAGTCATTAGCACTTATGGTTTGTAAATGGCACCCAGAATTATGTTGCACGAAGCACAATTTCACATCATTCTGGGTTCATTTGTGTGAAAACAAGGTCCAATCAGGCTGAAACTTTACAGGAAGGTAGAATCTATTGAGTTGTAAGTGATCTGAACGTTTCAAGATGATCTCAAATTCCTATAGGGGTCAAACCATGTCCCAAAGGTCACCGGGCCTGGTGTCACTTTAAAGAAGTAGTCCAGTTACACCTTTGTGGGCTTATAACTTGGCTTCTGAATGTCCTAGAGAGGTTAGGTTTGTTTTAGTGTACTCCAATCAAAAGCCCCTACAACCACAAAAAGGAATGGAGTCATTAGCACTTATGGTTTGTAAATGGCACCCAGAATTATGTTGCACGAAGCACAATTTCACATCATTCTGGGTTCATTTGTGTGAAAACAAGGTCCAATCAGGCTGAAACGTTACAGGAAGGTAGAATCTATTGAGTTGTAAGTGATCTGAATGTTTCATGATGATGGCACTTTCCTAAGGGGGTCAAACCATGTCCCAAAGGTCACTGGATCTGGTGTCAATTTAAAGAAGTAGTCCAGTTACACATTTGTGGGCTTATAACTTGGCTTCTGAATGTCCTAGAGAGATCAGGTTTGTTTTAATGTACTCCAATCAACAGCCCCTACAACCACAAAAAGGAATGGAGTCATTAGCACTTATGGTTTGTAAATGGCACCCAGAATTATGTTGCACGAAGCACAATTTCACATCATTCTGGGTTCATTTGTGTGAAAACAAGGTCCAATCAGGCTGAAACGTTACAGGAAGGTAGAATCTATTGAGTTGTAAGTGATCTGAACGTTTCAAGATGATCGCAAATTCCTATAGGGGGTAAAACCATGTCCCAACGGTCACAGGGCCTGGTGTCACTTTAAAGAAGTAGTCCAGTTACACCTTTGTGGGCTTATAACTTGGCTTCTGAATGTCCTAGAGAGGTTAGGTTTGTTTTAGTGTACTCCAATCAAAAGCCCCTACAACCACAAAAAGGAATGGAGTCATTAGCACTTATGGTTTGTAAATGGCACCCAGAATTATGTTGCACGAAGCACAATTTCACATCATTCTGTGTTCATTTGTGTGAAAACAAGGTCCAATCAGGCTGAAACGTTACAGGAAGGTAGAATCTATTGAGTTGTAAGTCATCTGAACGTTTCATGATGATGGCACTTTCCTAAGGGGGTCAAACCATGTCCCAAAGGTCACTGGATCTGGTGTCAATTTAAAGAAGTAGTCCAGTTACACATTTGTGGGCTTATAACTTGGCTTCTGAATGTCCTAGAGAGATCAGGTTTGTTTTAGTGTACTCCAATCAACAGCCCCTACAACCACAAAAAGGAATGGAGTCATTAGCACTTATGGTTTGTAAATGGCACCCAGAATTATGTTGCACGAAGCACTATTTCACATCATTCTGGGTCCATTTGTGTGAAAACAAGGTCCAATCAGGCTGAAACGTTACAGGAAGGTAGAATCTATTGAGTTGTAAGTGATCTGAACGTTTCATGATGATAGCACTTTCCTAAGGGGGTCAAACCATGTCCCAAAGGTCACCGGATCTGGTGTCAATTTAAAGAAGTTGTCCAGTTACACATTTGTGGGCTTATAACTTGGCTTCTGAATGTCCTAGAGCGATCAGGTTTGTTTTAGTGTACTCCAATCAACAGCCCCTACAACCACAAAAAGGAATGGAGTCATTAGCACTTATGGTTTTTAAATGGCAACCAGAATTATGTTGCACGAAGCACAATTTCACATCATTCTGGGTTCATTTGTGTGAAAACAAGGTCCAATCAGGCTGAAACGTTACAGGAAGGTAGAATCTATTGAGTTGTAAGTGATCTGAACTTTTCATGATGATAGCACTTTCCTAAGGAGGTCAAACCATGTCCCAAAGGTCACCGGATCTGGTGTCAATTTAAAGAAGTTGTCCAGTTACACATTTGTGGGCTTATAACTTGGCTTCTGAATGTCCTAGAGCGATCAGGTTTGTTTTAGTGTACTCCAATCAACAGCCCCTACAACCACAAAAAGGAATGGAGTCATTAGCACTTATGGTTTTTAAATGGCAACCAGAATTATGTTGCACGAAGCACAATTTCACATCATTCTGGGTTCATTTGTGTGAAAACAAGGTCCAATCAGGCTGAAACGTTACAGGAAGGTAGAATCTATTGAGTTGTAAGTGATCTGAACGTTTCATGATGATAGCACTTTCCTAAGGAGGTCAAACCATGTCCCAAAGGTCACTGGATCTGGTGTCAATTTAAAGAAGTTGTCCAGTTACACATTTGTGGGCTTATAACTTGGCTTCTGAATGTCCTAGAGCGATCAGGTTTGTTTTAGTGTACTCCAATCAACAGCCCCTACAACCACAAAAAGGAATGGAGTCATTAGCACTTATGGTTTTTAAATGGCAACCAGAGTTATGTTGCACGAAGCACAATTTCACATCATTCTGGGTTCATTTGTGTGAAAACAAGGTCCAATCAGGCTGAAACGTTACAGGAAGGTAGAATCTATTGAGTTGTAAGTGATCTGAACGTTTCATGATGATAGCACTTTCCTAAGGAGGTCAAACCATGTCCCAAAGGTCACCGGATCTGGTGTCAATTTAAAGTAGTCCAGTTACACATTTGTGGGCTTATAACTTGGCTTCTGAATGTCCTAGAGCGATCAGGTTTGTTTTAGTGTACTCTAATCAACAGCCCCTACAACCACAAAAAGGAATGGAGACATTAGCACTTATGGTTTTTAAATGGCACCCAGAATTATGTTGCACGAAGCACAATTTCACATCATTCTGGGTTCATTTGTGTGAAAACAAGGTCCAATCAGGCTGAAACGTTACAGCAAGGTAGAATCTATTGAGTTGTAAGTGATCTGAACGTTTCATGATGATAGCACTTTCCTAAGGGGGTCAAACCATGTCCCAAAGGTCAACGGATCTGGTGTCACTTTAAAGAAGTAGTCCAGTTACACATTTGTGGGCTTATAACTTGGCTTCTGAATGTCATAGAGAGATCAGGTTAAATTTAGTGAACTCCAATCAACAGCCCCTACAACCACAAAAAGGAATGGAGTCTTTAGCACTTATGGTTTGTAAATGGCACCCAGAATTATGTTGCACGAAGCACAATTTCACATCATTCTGGGTTCATTTGTGTGAAAACAAGGTCCAATCAGGCTGAAACGTTACAGGAAGGTAGAATCTATTGAGTTGTAAGTGATCTGAACGTTTCATGATGATAGCACTTTCCTAAGGAGGTCAAACCATGTCCCAAAGGTCACCAGATCTGTTGTCAATTTAAAGAAGTAGTCCAGTTACACATTTGTGGGCTTATAACTTGGCTTCTGAATGTCCTAGAGCGATCAGGTTTGTTTTAGTGTACTCCAATCAACAGCCCCTACAACCACAAAAAGGAATGGAGACATTAGCACTTATGGTTTTTAAATGGCACCAAGAATTATGTTGCACGAAGCACAATTTCACATCATTCTGGGTTCATTTGTGTGAAAACAAGGTCCAATCAGGCTGAAACGTTACAGCAAGGTAGAATCTATTGAGTTGTAAGTGATCTGAACGTTTCATGATGATAGCACTTTCCTAAGGGGGTCAAACCATGTCCCAAAGGTCACCGGATCTGGTGTCACTTTAAAGAAGTAGTCCAGTTACACATTTGTGGGCTTATAACTTGGCTTCTGAATGTCATAGAGAGATCAGGTTAAATTTAGTGAACTCCAATCAACAGCCCCTACAACCACAAAAAGGAATGGAGTCTTTAGCACTTATGGTTTGTAAATGGCACCCAGAATTATGTTGCACGAAGCACAATTTCACATCATTCTGGGTCCATTTGTGTGAAAACAAGGTCCAATCAGGCTGAAACGTTACAGGAAGGTAGAATCTATTGAGTTGTAAGTGATCTGAACGTTTCATGATGATAGCACTTTCCTAAGGGGGTCAAACCATGTCCCAAAGGTCACCGGATCTGGTGTCAATTTAAAGAAGTAGTCCAGTTACACATTTGTGGGCTTATAACTTGGCTTCTGAATGTCCTAGAGAGATCAGGTTTATTTTAGTATACTCCAATCAACAGCCCCTACAACCACAAAAAGGAATGGAGTCATTAGCACTTATGGTTTTTAAATGGCACCCAGAATTATGTTGCACGAAGCACAATTTCACATCATTCTGGGTTCATTTGTGTGAAAACAAGGTACAATCAGGCTGAAACGTTACCGGAAGGTAGAATCTTTTGAGTTGTAAGTGATCTGAACGTTTCATGATGATAGCACTTTCCTAAGGGGGTCAAACCATGTCCCAAAGGTCACCAGATCTGGTGTCAATTTAAAGAAGTAGTCCAGTTACACATTTGTGGGCTTATAACATGGCTTCTGAATGTCCTAGAGAGATCAGGTTTGTTTTAGTATACTCCAATCAACAGCCCCTACAACCACAAAAAGGAATGGAGTCATTAGCACTTATGGTTTTTAAATGGCACCCAGAATTATGTTGCACGAAGCACAATTTCACATCATTCTGGGTTCATTTGTGTGAAAACAAGGTCCAATCAGCCTGAAACGTTACAGGATGGTAGAATCTATTGAGTTGTAAGTGATCTGAACGTTTCATGATGATAGCACTTTCCTAAGGGGGTCAAACCATGTCCCAAAGTTCACCGGATCTGGTGTCAATTTAAAGAAGTAGTCCAGTTACACATTTGTGGGCTTATAACTTGGCTTCTGAATGTCCTAGAGAGATCAGGTTTGTTTTAATGTACTCCAATCAACAGCCCCTACAACCACAAAAAGGAATGGAGTCATTAGCACTTATGGTTTGTAAATGGCACCCAGAATTATGTTGCACGAAGCACAATTTCACATCATTCTGGGTTCATTTGTGTGAAAACAAGGTCCAATCAGGCTGAAACGTTACAGGAAGGTAGAATCTATTGAGTTGTAAGTGATCTGAACGTTTCAAGATGATCGCAAATTCCTATAGGGGTCAAACCATGTCCCAAAGGTCACCGGGCCTGGTGTCACTTTAAAGAAGTAGTCCAGTTACACCTTTGTGGGCTTATAACTTGGCTTCTGAATGTCCTAGAGAGGTTAGGTTTGTTTTAGTGTACTCCAATCAAAAGCCCCTACAACCACAAAAAGGAATGGAGTCATTAGCACTTATGGTTTGTAAATGGCACCCAGAATTATGTTGCACGAAGCACAATTTCACATCATTCTGGGTTCATTTGTGTGAAAACAAGGTCCAATCAGGCTGAAACGTTACAGGAAGGTAGAATCTATTGAGTTGTAAGTGATCTGAATGTTTCATGATGATGGCACTTTCCTAAGGGGGTCAAACCATGTCCCAAAGGTCACTGGATCTGGTGTCAATTTAAAGAAGTAGTCCAGTTACACATTTGTGGGCTTAAACTTGGCTTCTGAATGTCCTAGAGAGATCAGGTTTGTTTTAATGTACTCCAATCAACAGCCCCTACAACCACAAAAAGGAATGGAGTCATTAGCACTTATGGTTTGTAAATGGCACCCAGAATTATGTTGCACGAAGCACAATTTCACATCATTCTGGGTTCATTTGTGTGAAAACAAGGTCCAATCAGGCTGAAACGTTACAGGAAGGTAGAATCTATTGAGTTGTAAGTGATCTGAACGTTTCAAGATGATCGCAAATTCCTATAGGGGGTAAAACCATGTCCCAACGGTCACAGGGCCTGGTGTCACTTTAAAGAAGTAGTCCAGTTACACCTTTGTGGGCTTATAACTTGGCTTCTGAATGTCCTAGAGAGGTTAGGTTTGTTTTAGTGTACTCCAATCAAAAGCCCCTACAACCACAAAAAGGAATGGAGTCATTAGCACTTATGGTTTGTAAATGGCACCCAGAATTATGTTGCACGAAGCACAATTTCACATCATTCTGTGTTCATTTGTGTGAAAACAAGGTCCAATCAGGCTGAAACGTTACAGGAAGGTAGAATCTATTGAGTTGTAAGTCATCTGAACGTTTCATGATGATGGCACTTTCCTAAGGGGGTCAAACCATGTCCCAAAGGTCACTGGATCTGGTGTCAATTTAAAGAAGTAGTCCAGTTACACATTTGTGGGCTTATAACTTGGCTTCTGAATGTCCTAGAGAGATCAGGTTTGTTTTAGTGTACTCCAATCAACAGCCCCTACAACCACAAAAAGGAATGGAGTCATTAGCACTTATGGTTTGTAAATGGCACCCAGAATTATGTTGCACGAAGCACTATTTCACATCATTCTGGGTCCATTTGTGTGAAAACAAGGTCCAATCAGGCTGAAACGTTACAGGAAGGTAGAATCTATTGAGTTGTAAGTGATCTGAACGTTTCATGATTTTAGCACTTTCCTAAGGGGGTCAAACCATGTCCCAAAGGTCACCGGATCTGGTGTCAATTTAAAGAAGTTGTCCAGTTACACATTTGTGGGCTTATAACTTGGCTTCTGAATGTCCTAGAGCGATCAGGTTTGTTTTAGTGTACTCCAATCAACAGCCCCTACAACCACAAAAAGGAATGGAGTCATTAGCACTTATGGTTTTTAAATGGCAACCAGAATTATGTTGCACGAAGCACAATTTCACATCATTCTGGGTTCATTTGTGTGAAAACAAGGTCCAATCAGGCTGAAACGTTACAGGAAGGTAGAATCTATTGAGTTGTAAGTGATCTGAACGTTTCATGATGATAGCACTTTCCTAAGGAGGTCAAACCATGTCCCAAAGGTCACCGGATCTGGTGTCAATTTAAAGAAGTTGTCCAGTTACACATTTGTGGGCTTATAACTTGGCTTCTGAATGTCCTAGAGCGATCAGGTTTGTTTTAGTGTACTCCAATCAACAGCCCCTACAACCACAAAAAGGAATGGAGTCATTAGCACTTATGGTTTTTAAATGGCAACCAGAATTATGTTGCACAAAGCACAATTTCACATCATTCTGGGTTCATTTGTGTGAAAACAAGGTCCAATCAGGCTGAAACGTTACAGGAAGGTAGAATCTATTGAGTTGTAAGTGATCTGAACGTTTCATGATGATAGCACTTTCCTAAGGAGGTCAAACCATGTCCCAAAGGTCACCGGATCTGGTGTCAATTTAAAGAAGTTGTCCAGTTACACATTTGTGGGCTTATAACTTGGCTTCTGAATGTCCTAGAGCGATCAGGTTTGTTTTAGTGTACTCCAATCAACAGCCCCTACAACCACAAAAAGGAATGGAGTCATTAGCACTTATGGTTTTTAAATGGCAACAAGAGTTATGTTGCACGAAGCACAATTTCACATCATTCTGGGTTCATTTGTGTGAAAACAAGGTCCAATAAGGCTGAAACGTTACAGGAAGGTAGAATCTATTGAGTTGTAAGTGATCTGAACGTTTCATGATGATAGCACTTTCCTAAGGAGGTCAAACCATGTCCCAAAGGTCACCGGATCTGGTGTCAATTTAAAGTAGTCCAGTTACACATTTGTGGGCTTATAACTTGGCTTCTGAATGTCCTAGAGCGATCAGGTTTGTTTTAGTGTACTCTAATCAACAGCCCCTACAACCACAAAAAGGAATGGAGACATTAGCACTTATGGTTTTTAAATGGCACCCAGAATTATGTTGCACGAAGCACAATTTCACATCATTCTGGGTTCATTTGTGTGAAAACAAGGTCCAATCAGGCTGAAACGTTACAGCAAGGTAGAATCTATTGAGTTGTAAGTGATCTGAACGTTTCATGATGATAGCACTTTCCTAAGGGGGTCAAACCATGTCCCAAAGGTCAACGGATCTGCTGTCACTTTAAAGAAGTAGTCCAGTTACACATTTGTGGGCTTATAACTTGGCTTCTGAATGTCATAGAGAGATCAGGTTAAATTTAGTGAACTCCAATCAACAGCCCCTACAACCACAAAAAGGAATGGAGTCTTTAGCACTTATGGTTTGTAAATGGCACCCAGAATTATGTTGCACGAAGCACAATTTCACATCATTCTGGGTCCATTTGTGTGAAAACAAGGTCCAATCAGGCTGAAACGTTACAGGAAGGTAGAATCTATTGAGTTGTAAGTGATCTGAACGATTCATGATGATAGCACTTTCCTAAGGGGGTCAAACCATGTCCCAAAGGTCACCGGATCTGGTGTCAATTTAAAGAAGTAGTCCAGTTACACATTTGTGGGCTTATAACTTGGCTTCTGAATGTCCTAGAGAGATCAGGTTTGTTTTAGTGTACTCCAATCAACAGCCCCTACAACCACAAAAAGGAATGGAGTCATTAGCACTTATGGTTTTTAAATGGCACCCAGAATTATGTTGCACAAGCAACAATTTCACATCATTCTGGGTTCGTTTGTGTGAAAACAAGGTCCAATCAGGCTCAAACGTTACAGGAAGGTAGAATCTATTGAGTTGTAAGTGATCTGAACGTTTCATGATGATAGCACTTTCCTAAGGGGGTCACACTATGTCCCAAAGGTCACCGGATCTGGTGTCAATTTAAAGAAGTAGTCCAGTTACACCTTTGTGGGCTTTTACCTTGGCTTCTGAAAGTCCTAGAGAGATCAGGTTTGTTTTAGTGTACTCCAATCAACAGCCCCTACAACCACAAAAAGGAATGGAGTCATTAGCACTTATGGTTTGTAAATGGCACCCAGAATTATGTTACACGAAGCACAATTTCACATCATTCTGGGTTCATTTGTGTGAAAACAAGGTCCAATCAGGCTGAAACGTTACAGGAAGGTAGAATCTATTGAGTTGTAAGTGATCTGAACGTTTCATGATGATAGCACTTTCCTAAGGGGGTAAAACGATGTCCCAAAGGTCACCAGGCCTGGTGTCACTTTAAAGAAGTAGTCCAGTTACACCTTTGTGGGCTTATAACTTGGCTTCTGAATGTCCTAGAGAGGGTAGGTCTGTTTTAGTGTACTCCAATCAACAGCCGCTACAACCACAAAAAGGAATGTAGTCATTAGCACTTATGGTTTGTAAATGGCACCCAGAATTATGTTGCACGAAGCACAATTTCACATCATTCTGGGTCCATTTGTGTGAAAACAAGGTCCAATCAGGCTGAAACGTTACAAGATGGTAGAATCTATTGAGTTGTAAGTGATCTGAACGTTTCATGATGATCGCACATTCCTATAGGGGGTCAAGCCATGTCCCAAAGGTCACCGGGCCTGGTGTCACTTTAAAGAAGTAGTCCAGTTACACCTTTGTGGGCTTATAACTTGGCTTCTGAATGTCCTAGAGAGGTCAGGTTTGTTTTAGTGTACTCCAATCAAAAGCCCCTACAACCACAAAAAGGAATGGAGTCATTAGCACTTATAGTTTGTAAATGGCACCCAGAATTATGTTGCACGAAGCACAATTTCACATCATTCTGGGTTCATTTGTGTGAAAACAAGGTCCAATCAGGCTGAAACGTTACAGTAAGGTAGAATCTGTTGAGTTGTAAGTGATCTGAACATTTCATGGTGATAGCACTTTCCTAAGGGGGTCAAACCATGTCCCAAAGGTCACCGGATCTGGTGTCAATTTAAAGAAGTAGTCCAGTTACACATTTGTGGGCTTATAACGTGGCTTCTGAATGTCCTAGAGAGATCAGGTTTGTTTTAGTATACTCCAATCAACAGCCCCTACAACCACAAAAAGGAATGGAGTCATTAGCACTTATGGTTTGTAAATGGCACCCAGAACTATGTTGCACGAAGCACAATTTCACATCATTCTGGGTCCATTTGTGTGAAAACAAGGTCCAATCAGGCTGAAACGTTACAGGAAGGTAGAATCTATTGAGTTGTAAGTGATCTGAACGTTTCATGATGATAGCACTTTCCTAAGGGGGTCAAACCATGTCCCAAAGGTCACCGGATCTGGTGTCAATTTAAAGAAGTAGTCCAGTTACACATTTGTGGGCTTATAACTTGGCTTCTGAATGTCCTAGAGAGATCAGGTTTGTTTTAGTGTACTCCAATCAACAGCCCCTACAAACACAAAAAGGAATGGAGTCATTAGCACTTATGGTTTTTAAATGGCACCCAGAATTATGTTGCACAAAGCACAATTTCACATCATTCTGGGTTCGTTTGTGTGAAAACAAGGTCCAATCAGGCTGAAACGTTACAGGAAGGTAGAATCTATTGAGTTGTAAGTGATCTGAACGTTTCATGATGATAGCACTTTCCTAAGGGGGTCAAACCATGTCCCAAAGGTCACCGGATCTGATGTCAATTTAAAGAATTAGTCCAGTTACACATTTGTGGGCTTATAACGTGGCTTCTGAATGTCCTAGAGAGATCAGGTTTGTTTTAGTATACTCCAATCAACAGCCCCTACAACCACAAAAAGGAATGGAGTCATTAGCACTTATGGTTTGTAAATGGCACCCAGAACTATGTTGCACGAAGCACAATTTCACATCATTCTGGGTCCATTTGTGTGAAAACAAGGTCCAATCAGGCTGAAACGTTACAGGAAGGTAGAATCTATTGAGTTGTAAGTGATCTGAACATTTCATGATGATAGGACTTTCCTCAGGGGGTAAAACCATGTCCCAAAGATCACCAGGCCTGGCGTCACTTTAAAGAAGTAGTCCAGTTACACATTTGTGGGCTTATAACTTGGCTTCTGAATGTCCTAGAGAGGTTAGGTTTGTTTTAGTGTACTCCAATCAACAGCCCCTACAACCACAAAAAGGAATGGAGTCATTAGCACTTATGGTTTGTAAATGGCACCCAGAATTATGTTGCACGAAGCACAATTTCACATCATTCTGGGTCCATTTGTGTGAAAACAAGGTCCAATCAGGCTGAAACGTTACAAGAAGGTAGAATCTATTGAGTTGTAAGTGATCTGAACGTTTCATGATGATCGCACATTCCTATAGGGGGTCAAACCATGTCCCAAAGGTCACCGGGCCTGGTGTCACTTTAAAGAAGTAGTCCAGTTACACCTTTGTGGACTTATAACTTGGCTTCTGAATGTCCTAGAGAGGTTAGGTTTGTTTTAGTGTACTCCAATAAACAGCCCCTACAACCACAAAAAGGAATGGAGTCATTAGCACTTATGGTTTGTAAATGGCACCCAGAATTATGTTGCACGAAGCACAATTTCACATCATTCTGGGTCCATTTGTGTGAAAACAAGGTCCAATCAGGCTGAAACGTTACAAGAAGGTAGAATCTATTGAGTTGTAAGTGATCTGAACGTTTCATGATGATCGCACATTCCTATAGGGGGTCAAACCATGTCCCAAAGGTCACCGGGCCTGGTGTCACTTTAAAGAAGTAGTCCAGTTACACCTTTGTGGGCTTATAACTTGGCTTCTGAATGTCCTAGAGAGGTCAGGTTTGTTTTAGTGTACTCCAATCAACAGCCCCTACAAACACAAAAAGGAATGGAGTCATTAGCACTTATAGTTTGTAAATGGCACCCAGAATTATGTTGCACGAAGCACAATTTCACATCATTCTGGGTTCATTTGTGTGAAAACAAGGTCCAATCAGGCTGAAACGTTACAGGAAGGTAGAATCTGTTGAGTTGTAAGTGATCTGAACGTTTCATGGTGATAGCACTTTCCTAAGGGGGTCAAACCATGTCCCAAAGGTCACCGGATCTGGTGTCAATTTAAAGAAGTAGTCCAGTTACACATTTGTGGGCTTATAACGTGGCTTCTGAATGTCCTAGAGAGATCAGGTTTGTTTTAGTATACTCCAATCAACAGCCCCTACAACCACAAAAAGGAATGGAGTCATTAGCACTTATGGTTTTTAAATGGCACCCAGAATTATGTTGCACGAAGCACAATTTCACATCATTCTGGGTCCATTTGTGTGAAAACAAGGTCCAATCAGGCTGAAACGTTACAGGAAGGTAGAATCTATTGAGTTGTAAGTGATTTGAAAGATTCATGATGATAGCCCTTTCCTAAGGGGGTCAAACCATGTCCCAAAGGTCACCGAATCTGGTGTCAATTTAAAGAAGTAGTCCAGTTACACATTTGTGGGCTTATAACTTGGCTTCTGAATGTCCTAGAGAGATTAGGTTTGTTTTAGTGTACTCCAATCAACAGCCCCTACAACCACAAAAAGGAATGGAGTCATTAGCACTTATGGTTTTTAAATGGCACCCAGAATTATGTTGCACAAGCACAATTTCACATCATTCTGGGTTCATTTGTGTGAAAACAAGGTCCAATCAGGCTGAAACGTTACAGGAAGGTAGAATCTATTGACTTGTAAGTGATCTGAACGTTTCATGATGATAGCACTTTCCTAAGGGGGTAAAACGATGTCCCAAAGGTCACCAGGCCTGGTGTCACTTTAAAGTAGTCCAGTTACACCTTTGTGGGCTTATAACTTGGCTTCTGAATGTCCTAGAGAGGGTAGGTCTGTTTTAGTGTACTCCAATCAACAGCCCCTACAACCACAAAAAGGAATGGAGTCATTAGCACTTATGGTTTGTAAATGGCACCCAGAATTATGTTGCACGAAGCACAATTTCACATCATTCTGGGTCCATTTGTGTGAAAACAAGGTCCAATCAGGCTGAAACGTTACAAGAAGGTAGAATCTATTGAGTTGTAAGTGATCTGAACGTTTCATGATGATCGCACATTCCTATAGGGGGTCAAACCATGTCCCAAAGGTCACCGGGCCTGGTGTCACTTTAAAGAAGTACTCCAGTTACACCTTTGTGAGCTTATAACTTGGCTTCTGAATGTCCTAGAGAGGTCAGGTTTGTTTTAGTGTACTCCAATCAACAGCCCCTACAACCACAAAAAGGAATGGAGTCATTAGCACTTATGGTTTGTAAATGGCACCCAGAATTATGTTGCACGAAGCACAATTTCACATCATTCTGGGTCCATTTGTGTGAAAACAAGGTCCAATCAGGCTGAAACGTTACAAGATGGTAGAATCTATTGAGTTGTAAGTGATCTGAACGTTTCATGATGATCGCACATTCCTATAGGGGGTCAAACCATGTCCCAAAGGTCACCGGGCCTGGTGTCACTTTAAAGAAGTAGTCCAGTTACACCTTTGTGGGCTTATAACTTGGCTTCTGAATGTCCTAGAGAGGTCAGGTTTGTTTTAGTGTACTCCAATCAAAAGCCCCTACAACCACAAAAAGGAATGGAGTCATTAGCACTTATAGTTTGTAAATGGCACCCAGAATTATGTTGCACGAAGCACAATTTCACATCATTCTGGGTTCATTTGTGTGAAAACAAGGTCCAATCAGGCTGAAACGTTACAGTAAGGTAGAATCTGTTGAGTTGTAAGTGATCTGAACATTTCATGGTGATAGCACTTTCCTAAGGGGGTCAAACCATGTCCCAAAGGTCACCGGATCTGGTGTCAATTTAAAGAAGTAGTCCAGTTACACATTTGTGGGCTTATAACGTGGCTTCTGAATGTCCTAGAGAGATCAGGTTTGTTTTAGTATACTCCAATCAACAGCCCCTACAACCACAAAAAGGAATGGAGTCATTAGCACTTATGGTTTGTAAATGGCACCCAGAACTATGTTGCACGAAGCACAATTTCACATCATTCTGGGTCCATTTGTGTGAAAACAAGGTCCAATCAGGCTGAAACGTTACAGGAAGGTAGAATCTATTGAGTTGTAAGTGATCTGAATGTTTCATGATGATAGCACTTTCCTAAGGGGGTCAAACCATGTCCCAAAGGTCACCGGATCTGGTGTCAATTTAAAGAAGTAGTCCAGTTACACATTTGTGGGCTTATAACTTGGCTTCTGAATGTCCTAGAGAGATCAGGTTTGTTTTAGTGTACTCCAATCAACAGCCCCTACAAACACAAAAAGGAATGGAGTCATTAGCACTTATGGGTTTTAAATGGCACCCAGAATTATGTTGCACGAAGCACAATTTCACATCATTCTGGGTTCGTTTGTGTGAAAACAAGGTCCAATCAGGCTGAAACGTTACAGGAAGGTAGAATCTATTGAGTTGTAAGTGATCTGAATGTTTCATGATGATAGCACTTTCCTAAGGGGGTCAAACCATGTCCCAAAGGTCACCGGATCTGATGTCAATTTAAAAAAAGTAGTCCAGTTACACATTTGTGGGCTTATAACGTGGCTTCTGAATGTCCTAGAGAGATCAGGTTTGTTTTAGTATACTCCAATCAACAGCCCCTACAACCACAAAAAGGAATGGAGTCATTAGCACTTATGGTTTGTAAATGGCACCCAGAACTATGTTGCACGAAGCACACTTTCACATCATTCTGGGTCCATTTGTGTGAAAACAAGGTCCAATCAGGCTGAAACGTTACAGGAAGGTAGAATCTATTGATTTGTAAGTGATCTGAACATTTCATGATGATAGCACTTTCCTGAGGGGGTAAAACCATGTCCCAAAGGTCACCAGGCCTGGTGTCACTTTAAAGAAGTAGTCCAGTTACACATTTGTGGGCTTATAACTTGGCTTCTGAATGTCCTAGAGAGGTTAGGTTTGTTTTAGTGTACTCCAATCAACAGCCCCTACAACCACAAAAAGGAATGGAGTCATTAGCACTTATGGTTTGTAAATGGCACCCAGAATTATGTTGCACGAAGCACAATTTCACATCATTCTGGGTCCATTTGTGTGAAAACAAGGTCCAATCAGGCTGAAACGTTACAAGAAGGTAGAATCTATTGAGATGTAAGTGATCTGAACGTTTCATGATGATCGCACATTCCTATAGGGGGTCAAACCATGTCCCAAAGGTCACCGGATCTGGTGTCAATTTAAAGAAGTAGTCCAGTTACACCTTTGTGGGCTTTTACCTTGGCTTCTGAAAGTCCTAGAGAGATCAGGTTTGTTTTAGTGTACTCCAATCAACAGCCCCTACAACCACAAAAAGGAATGGAGTCATTAGCACTTATGGTTTGTAAATGGCACCCAGAATTATGTTACACGAAGCACAATTTCACATCATTCTGGGTTCATTTGTGTGAAAACAAGGTCCAATCAGGCTGAAACGTTACAGGAAGGTAGAATCTATTGAGTTGTAAGTGATCTGAACGTTTCATGATGATAGCACTTTCCTAAGGGGGTAAAACGATGTCCCAAAGGTCACCAGGCCTGGTGTCACTTTAAAGAAGTAGTCCAGTTACACCTTTGTGGGCTTATAACTTGGCTTCTGAATGTCCTAGAGAGGGTAGGTCTGTTTTAGTGTACTCCAATCAACAGCCGCTACAACCACAAAAAGGAATGTAGTCATTAGCACTTATGGTTTGTAAATGGCACCCAGAATTATGTTGCACGAAGCACAATTTCACATCATTCTGGGTCCATTTGTGTGAAAACAAGGTCCAATCAGGCTGAAACGTTACAAGATGGTAGAATCTATTGAGTTGTAAGTGATCTGAACGTTTCATGATGATCGCACATTCCTATAGGGGGTCAAGCCATGTCCCAAAGGTCACCGGGCCTGGTGTCACTTTAAAGAAGTAGTCCAGTTACACCTTTGTGGGCTTATAACTTGGCTTCTGAATGTCCTAGAGAGGTCAGGTTTGTTTTAGTGTACTCCAATCAAAAGCCCCTACAACCACAAAAAGGAATGGAGTCATTAGCACTTATAGTTTGTAAATGGCACCCAGAATTATGTTGCACGAAGCACAATTTCACATCATTCTGGGTTCATTTGTGTGAAAACAAGGTCCAATCAGGCTGAAACGTTACAGTAAGGTAGAATCTGTTGAGTTGTAAGTGATCTGAACATTTCATGGTGATAGCACTTTCCTAAGGGGGTCAAACCATGTCCCAAAGGTCACCGGATCTGGTGTCAATTTAAAGAAGTAGTCCAGTTACACATTTGTGGGCTTATAACGTGGCTTCTGAATGTCCTAGAGAGATCAGGTTTGTTTTAGTATACTCCAATCAACAGCCCCTACAACCACAAAAAGGAATGGAGTCATTAGCACTTATGGTTTGTAAATGGCACCCAGAACTATGTTGCACGAAGCACAATTTCACATCATTCTGGGTCCATTTGTGTGAAAACAAGGTCCAATCAGGCTGAAACGTTACAGGAAGGTAGAATCTATTGAGTTGTAAGTGATCTGAACGTTTCATGATGATAGCACTTTCCTAAGGGGGTCAAACCATGTCCCAAAGGTCACCGGATCTGGTGTCAATTTAAAGAAGTAGTCCAGTTACACATTTGTGGGCTTATAACTTGGCTTCTGAATGTCCTAGAGAGATCAGGTTTGTTTTAGTGTACTCCAATCAACAGCCCCTACAAACACAAAAAGGAATGGAGTCATTAGCACTTATGGTTTTTAAATGGCACCCAGAATTATGTTGCACAAAGCACAATTTCACATCATTCTGGGTTCGTTTGTGTGAAAACAAGGTCCAATCAGGCTGAAACGTTACAGGAAGGTAGAATCTATTGAGTTGTAAGTGATCTGAACGTTTCATGATGATAGCACTTTCCTAAGGGGGTCAAACCATGTCCCAAAGGTCACCGGATCTGATGTCAATTTAAAGAATTAGTCCAGTTACACATTTGTGGGCTTATAACGTGGCTTCTGAATGTCCTAGAGAGATCAGGTTTGTTTTAGTATACTCCAATCAACAGCCCCTACAACCACAAAAAGGAATGGAGTCATTAGCACTTATGGTTTGTAAATGGCACCCAGAACTATGTTGCACGAAGCACAATTTCACATCATTCTGGGTCCATTTGTGTGAAAACAAGGTCCAATCAGGCTGAAACGTTACAGGAAGGTAGAATCTATTGAGTTGTAAGTGATCTGAACATTTCATGATGATAGGACTTTCCTCAGGGGGTAAAACCATGTCCCAAAGATCACCAGGCCTGGCGTCACTTTAAAGAAGTAGTCCAGTTACACATTTGTGGGCTTATAACTTGGCTTCTGAATGTCCTAGAGAGGTTAGGTTTGTTTTAGTGTACTCCAATCAACAGCCCCTACAACCACAAAAAGGAATGGAGTCATTAGCACTTATGGTTTGTAAATGGCACCCAGAATTATGTTGCACGAAGCACAATTTCACATCATTCTGGGTCCATTTGTGTGAAAACAAGGTCCAATCAGGCTGAAACGTTACAAGAAGGTAGAATCTATTGAGTTGTAAGTGATCTGAACGTTTCATGATGATCGCACATTCCTATAGGGGGTCAAACCATGTCCCAAAGGTCACCGGGCCTGGTGTCACTTTAAAGAAGTAGTCCAGTTACACCTTTGTGGACTTATAACTTGGCTTCTGAATGTCCTAGAGAGGTTAGGTTTGTTTTAGTGTACTCCAATCAACAGCCCCTACAACCACAAAAAGGAATGGAGTCATTAGCACTTATGGTTTGTAAATGGCACCCAGAATTATGTTGCACGAAGCACAATTTCACATCATTCTGGGTCCATTTGTGTGAAAACAAGGTCCAATCAGGCTGAAACGTTACAGGAAGGTAGAATCTGTTGAGTTGTAAGTGATCTGAACGTTTCATGGTGATAGCACTTTCCTAAGGGGGTCAAACCATGTCCCAAAGGTCACCGGATCTGGTGTCAATTTAAAGAAGTAGTCCAGTTACACATTTGTGGGCTTATAACGTGGCTTCTGAATGTCCTAGAGAGATCAGGTTTGTTTTAGTATACTCCAATCAACAGCCCCTACAACCACAAAAAGGAATGGAGTCATTAGCACTTATGGTTTTTAAATGGCACCCAGAATTATGTTGCACGAAGCACAATTTCACATCATTCTGGGTCCATTTGTGTGAAAACAAGGTCCAATCAGGCTGAAACGTTACAGGAAGGTAGAATCTATTGAGTTGTAAGTGATTTGAAAGATTCATGATGATAGCCCTTTCCTAAGGGGGTCAAACCATGTCCCAAAGGTCACCGAATCTGGTGTCAATTTAAAGAAGTAGTCCAGTTACACATTTGTGGGCTTATAACTTGGCTTCTGAATGTCCTAGAGAGATTAGGTTTGTTTTAGTGTACTCCAATCAACAGCCCCTACAACCACAAAAAGGAATGGAGTCATTAGCACTTATGGTTTTTAAATGGCACCCAGAATTATGTTGCACAAGCACAATTTCACATCATTCTGGGTTCATTTGTGTGAAAACAAGGTCCAATCAGGCTGAAACGTTACAGGAAGGTAGAATCTATTGACTTGTAAGTGATCTGAACGTTTCATGATGATAGCACTTTCCTAAGGGGGTAAAACGATGTCCCAAAGGTCACCAGGCCTGGTGTCACTTTAAAGTAGTCCAGTTACACCTTTGTGGGCTTATAACTTGGCTTCTGAATGTCCTAGAGAGGGTAGGTCTGTTTTAGTGTACTCCAATCAACAGCCCCTACAACCACAAAAAGGAATGGAGTCATTAGCACTTATGGTTTGTAAATGGCACCCAGAATTATGTTGCACGAAGCACAATTTCACATCATTCTGGGTCCATTTGTGTGAAAACAAGGTCCAATCAGGCTGAAACGTTACAAGAAGGTAGAATCTATTGAGTTGTAAGTGATCTGAACGTTTCATGATGATCGCACATTCCTATAGGGGGTCAAACCATGTCCCAAAGGTCACCGGGCCTGGTGTCACTTTAAAGAAGTACTCCAGTTACACCTTTGTGAGCTTATAACTTGGCTTCTGAATGTCCTAGAGAGGTCAGGTTTGTTTTAGTGTACTCCAATCAACAGCCCCTACAACCACAAAAAGGAATGGAGTCATTAGCACTTATGGTTTGTAAATGGCACCCAGAATTATGTTGCACGAAGCACAATTTCACATCATTCTGGGTCCATTTGTGTGAAAACAAGGTCCAATCAGGCTGAAACGTTACAAGATGGTAGAATCTATTGAGTTGTAAGTGATCTGAACGTTTCATGATGATCGCACATTCCTATAGGGGGTCAAACCATGTCCCAAAGGTCACCGGGCCTGGTGTCACTTTAAAGAAGTAGACCAGTTACACCTTTGTGGGCTTATAACTTGGCTTCTGAATGTCCTAGAGAGGTCAGGTTTGTTTTAGTGTACTCCAATCAAAAGCCCCTACAACCACAAAAAGGAATGGAGTCATTAGCACTTATAGTTTGTAAATGGCACCCAGAATTATGTTGCACGAAGCACAATTTCACATCATTCTGGGTTCATTTGTGTGAAAACAAGGTCCAATCAGGCTGAAACGTTACAGTAAGGTAGAATCTGTTGAGTTGTAAGTGATCTGAACATTTCATGGTGATAGCACTTTCCTAAGGGGGTCAAACCATGTCCCAAAGGTCACCGGATCTGGTGTCAATTTAAAGAAGTAGTCCAGTTACACATTTGTGGGCTTATAACGTGGCTTCTGAATGTCCTAGAGAGATCAGGTTTGTTTTAGTATACTCCAATCAACAGCCCCTACAACCACAAAAAGGAATGGAGTCATTAGCACTTATGGTTTGTAAATGGCACCCAGAACTATGTTGCACGAAGCACAATTTCACATCATTCTGGGTCCATTTGTGTGAAAACAAGGTCCAATCAGGCTGAAACGTTACAGGAAGGTAGAATCTATTGAGTTGTAAGTGATCTGAATGTTTCATGATGATAGCACTTTCCTAAGGGGGTCAAACCATGTCCCAAAGGTCACCGGATCTGGTGTCAATTTAAAGAAGTAGTCCAGTTACACATTTGTGGGCTTATAACTTGGCTTCTGAATGTCCTAGAGAGATCAGGTTTGTTTTAGTGTACTCCAATCAACAGCCCCTACAAACACAAAAAGGAATGGAGTCATTAGCACTTATGGGTTTTAAATGGCACCCAGAATTATGTTGCACGAAGCACAATTTCACATCATTCTGGGTTCGTTTGTGTGAAAACAAGGTCCAATCAGGCTGAAACGTTACAGGAAGGTAGAATCTATTGAGTTGTAAGTGATCTGAATGTTTCATGATGATAGCACTTTCCTAAGGGGGTCAAACCATGTCCCAAAGGTCACCGGATCTGATGTCAATTTAAAAAAAGTAGTCCAGTTACACATTTGTGGGCTTATAACGTGGCTTCTGAATGTCCTAGAGAGATCAGGTTTGTTTTAGTATACTCCAATCAACAGCCCCTACAACCACAAAAAGGAATGGAGTCATTAGCACTTATGGTTTGTAAATGGCACCCAGAACTATGTTGCACGAAGCACACTTTCACATCATTCTGGGTCCATTTGTGTGAAAACAAGGTCCAATCAGGCTGAAACGTTACAGGAAGGTAGAATCTATTGATTTGTAAGTGATCTGAACATTTCATGATGATAGCACTTTCCTGAGGGGGTAAAACCATGTCCCAAAGGTCACCAGGCCTGGTGTCACTTTAAAGAAGTAGTCCAGTTACACATTTGTGGGCTTATAACTTGGCTTCTGAATGTCCTAGAGAGGTTAGGTTTGTTTTAGTGTACTCCAATCAACAGCCCCTACAACCACAAAAAGGAATGGAGTCATTAGCACTTATGGTTTGTAAATGGCACCCAGAATTATGTTGCACGAAGCACAATTTCACATCATTCTGGGTCCATTTGTGTGAAAACAAGGTCCAATCAGGCTGAAACGTTACAAGAAGGTAGAATCTATTGAGATGTAAGTGATCTGAACGTTTCATGATGATCGCACATTCCTATAGGGGGTCAAACCATGTCCCAAAGGTCACCGGGCCTGGTGTCACTTTAAAGAAGTAGTCCAGTTACACCTTTGTGGGCTTATAACTTGGCTTCTGAATGTCCTAGAGAGGTCAGGTTTGTTTTAGTGTACTCCAATCAACAGCCCCTACAACCACAAAAAGGAATGGAGTCCTTAGCACTTATGGTTTGTAAATGGCACCCAGAATTATGTTGCACGAAGCACAATTTCACATCATTCTTGGTTCATGTGTGTGAAAACAAGGTCCAATCAGGCTGAAACGTTACAGGAAGGTAGAATCTATTGAGTTGTAAGTGATCTGAACATTTCATGATGATAGCACTTTCCTCAGGGGGTAAAACCATGTCCCAAAGATCACCAGGCCTGGTGTCACTTTAAAGAAGTAGTCCAGTTACACATTTGTGGGCTTATAACTTGGCTTCTGAATGTCCTAGAGAGGTTAGGTTTGTTTTAGTGTACTCCAATCAACAGCCCCTACAACCACAAAAAGGAATGGAGTCATTAGCACTTATGGTTTGTAAATGGCACCCAGAATTATGTTGCACGAAGCACAATTTCACATCATTCTGGGTCCATTTGTGTGAAAACAAGGTCCAATCAGGCTGAAATGTTACAAGAAGGTAGAATCTATTGAGTTGTAAGTGATCTGAACGTTTCATGATGATCGCACATTCCTATAGGGGGTCAAACCATGTCCCAAAGGTCACCGGGCCTGGTGTCACTTTAAAGAAGTAGTCCAGTTACACCTTTGTGGGCTTATAACTTGGCTTCTGAATGTCCTAGAGAGGTCAGGTTTGTTTTAGTGTACTCCAATCAACAGCCCCTACAACCACAAAAAGGAATGGAGTCATTAGCACTTATAGTTTGTAAATGGCACCCAGAATTATGGTGCACGAAGCACAATTTCACATCATTCAGGGTTCATTTGTGTGAAAACAAGGTCCAATCAGGCTGAAACGTTACAAGATGGTAGAATCTATTGAGTTGTAAGTGATCTAAACGTTTCATGATGATAGCACTTTCCTAAGGGGGTCACACTATGTCCCAAAGGTCACCGGATCTGGTGTCAATTTAAAGAAGTAGTCCAGTTACACATTTGTGGGCTTTTAACTTGGCTTCTGAAAGTCCTAGAGAGATCAGGTTTGTTTTAGTGTACTCCAATCAACAGCCCCTACAACCACAAAAAGGAATGGAGTCATTAGCACTTATGGTTTGTAAATGGCACCCAGAATTATGTTGCACGAAGCACAATTTCACATCATTCTGGGTTCATTTGTGTGAAAACAAGGTCCAATCAGGCTGAAACGTTACAGGAAGGTAGAATCTATTGAGTTGTAAGTGATCTAAACGTTTCATGATGATAGCACTTTCCTAAGGGGGTAAAACTATGTCCCAAAGGTCACCAGGCCTGGTGTCACTTTAAAGAAGTAGTCCAGTTACACCTTTGTGGGCTTATAACTTGGCTTCTGAATGTCCTAGAGAGGGTAGGTCTGTTTTAGTGTACTCCAATCAACAGCCCCTACAACCACAAAAAGGAATGGAGTCATTAGCACTTATGGTTTGTAAATGGCACCCAGAATTATGTTGCACGAAGCACAATTTCACATCATTCTGGGTCCATTTGTGTGAAAACAAGGTCTAATCAGGCTGAAACGTTACAAGAAGGTAGAATCTATTGAGTTGTAAGTGATCTGAACGTTTCATGATGATCGCACATTCCTATAGGGGGTCAAACCATGTCCCAAAGGTCACCGGGCCTGGTGTCACTTTAAAGAAGTACTCCAGTTACACCTTTGTGGGCTTATAACTTGGCTTCTGAATGTCCTAGAGAGGTCAGGTTTGTTTTAGTGTGCTCAAATCAACAGCCCCTACAACCACAAAAAGGAATGGAGTCATTAGCACTTATGGTTTGTAAATGGCACCCAGAATTATGTTGCACGAAGCACAATTTCACATCATTCTGGGTCCATTTGTGTGAAAACAAGGTCCAATCAGGCTGAAACGTTACAAGATGGTAGAATCTATTGAGTTGTAAGTGATCTGAACGTTTCATGATGATCGCACATTCCTATAGGGGGTCAAACCATGTCCCAAAGGTCACCGGGCCTGGTGTCACTTTAAAGAAGTAGTCCAGTTACACCTTTGTGGGCTTATAACTTGGCTTCTGAATGTCGTAGAGAGGTCAGGTTTATTTTAGTGTACTCCAATCAAAAGCCCCTACAACCACAAAAAGGAATGGAGTCATTAGCACTTATAGTTTGTAAATGGCACCCAGAATTATGTTGCACGAAGCACAATTTCACATCATTCTGGGTTCATTTGTGTGAAAACAAGGTCCAATCAGGCTGAAACGTTACAGTAAGGTAGAATCTGTTGAGTTGTAAGTGATCTGAACATTTCATGGTGATAGCACTTTCCTAAGGGGGTCAAACCATGTCCCAAAGGTCACCGGATCTGGTGTCAATTTAAAGAAGTAGTCCAGTTACACATTTGTGGGCTTATAACGTGGCTTCTGGATGTCCTAGAGAGATCAGGTTTGTTTTAGTATACTCCAATCAACAGCCCCTACAACCACAAAAAGGAATGGAGTCATTAGCACTTATGGTTTGTAAATGGCACCCAGAACTATGTTGCACGAAGCACAATTTCACATCATTCTGGGTCCATTTGTGTGAAAACAAGGTCCAATCAGGCTGAAACGTTACAGGAAGGTAGAATCTATTGAGTTGTAAGTGATCTGAACGTTTCATGATGATAGCACTTTCCTAAGGGGGTCAAACCATGTCCCAAAGGTCACCGGATCTGGTGTCAATTTAAAGAAGTAGTCCAGTTACACATTTGTGGGCTTATAACTTGGCTTCTGAATGTCCTAGAGAGATCAGGTTTGTTTTAGTGTACTCCAATCAACAGCCCCTACAAACACAAAAAGGAATGGAGTCATTAGCACTTAAGGTTTTTAAATGGCACCCAGAACTATGTTGCACGAAGCACAATTTCACATCATTCTGGGTCCACTTGTGTGAAAACAAGGTCCAATCAGGCTGAAATGTTACAGGAAGGTAGAATCTATTGATTTGTAAGTGATCTGAACATTTCATGATGATAGCACTTTCCTGAGGGGGTAAAACCATGTCCCAAAGGTCACCAGGCCTGGTGTCACTTTAAAGAAGTAGTCCAGTTACACATTTGTGGGCTTATAACTTGGCTTCTGAATGTCCTAGAGAGGTTAGGTTTGTTTTAGTGTACTCCAATCAACAGCCCCTACAACCACAAAAAGGAATGGAGTCATTAGCACTTATGGTTTGTAAATGGCACCCAGAATTATGTTGCACGAAGCACAATTTCACATCATTCTGGGTCCATTTGTGTGAAAACAAGGTCCAATCAGGCTGAAACGTTACAAGAAGGTAGAATCTATTGAGATGTAAGTGATCTGAACGTTTCATGATGATCGCACATTCCTATAGGGGGTCAAACCATGTCCCAAAGGTCACCGGGCCTGGTGTCACTTTAAAGAAGTAGTCCAGTTACACCTTTGTGGGCTTATAACTTGGCTTCTGAATGTCCTAGAGAGGTCAGATTTGTTTAAGTGTACTCCAATCAACAGCCCCTACAACCTCAAAAAGTAATGGAGTCATTAGCACTTATGGTTTGTAAATGGCACCAAGAATTATGTTGCACGAAGCACAATTTCACATCATTCTGGGTTCATTTGTGTGAAAACAAGGTCCAATAAGGCTGAAACGTTACAAGATGGTAGAATCTATTGAGTTGTAAGTGATCTGAACGTTTCATGATGATCGCACATTCCTATAGGGGGTCAAACCATGTCCCAAAGGTCACCGGGCCTGGTGTCACTTTAAAGAAGTAGTCCAGTTACACCTTTGTGGGCTTATAACTTGGCTTCTGAATGTCCTAGAGAGGTGAGGTTTGTTTTAGTGTACTCCAATCAACAGCCCCTACAACCACAAAAAGGAATGGAGTCATTAGCACTTATGGTTTGTAAATGGCACCCAGAATTATGTTGCACGAAGCACAATTTCACATCATTCTTGGTTCATGTGTGTGAAAACAAGGTCCAATCAGGCTGAAACGTTACAGGAAGGTAGAATCTATTGAGTTGTAAGTGATCTGAACATTTCATGATGATAGGACTCTCCTCAGGGGGTAAAACCATGTCCCAAAGATCACCAAGCCTGGTGTCACTTTAAAGAAGTAGTCCAGTTACACATTTGTGGGCTTATAACTTGGCTTCTGAATGTCCTAGAGAGGTTAGGTTTGTTTTAGTGTACTCCAATCAACAGCCCCTACAACCACAAAAAGGAATGGAGTCATTAGCACTTATGGTTTGTAAATGGCACCCAGAATTATGTTGCACGAAGCACAATTTCACATCATTCTGGGTCCATTTGTGTGAAAACAAGGTCCAATCAGGCTGAAACGTTACAAGAAGGAAGAATCTATTGAGTTGTAAGTGATCTGAACGTTTCATGATGATCGCACATTCCTATAGGGGGTCAAACCATGTCCCAAAGGTCACCGGGCCTGGTGTCACTTTAAAGAAGTAGTCCAGTTACACCTTTGTGGGCTTATAACTTGGCTTCTGAATGTCCTAGAGAGGTCAGGTTTGTTTTAGTGTACTCCAATCAACAGCCCCTACAACCACAAAAAGGAATGGAGTCCTTAGCACTTATGGTTTGTAAATGGCACCCAGAAATATGTTGCACGAAGCACAATTTCACATCATTCTTGGTTCATGTGTTAAAACAAGGTCCAATCAGGCTGAAACGTTACAGGAAGGTAGAATCTATTGAGTTGTAAGTGATCTGAACATTTCATGATGATAGCACTTTCCTCAGGGGGTAAAACCATGTCCCAAAGATCACCAGGCCTGGTGTCACTTTAAAGAAGTAGTCCAGTTACACATTTGTGGGCTTATAACTTGGCTTCTGAATGTCCTAGAGAGGTTAGGTTTGTTTTAGTGTACTCCAATCAACAGCCCCTACAACCACAAAAAGGAATGGAGTCATTAGCACTTATGGTTTGTAAATGGCACCCAGAATTATGTTGCACGAAGCACAATTTCACATCATTCTGGGTCCATTTGTGTGAAAACAAGGTCCAATCAGGCTGAAACGTTACAAGAAGGTAGAATCTATTGAGTTGTAAGTGATCTGAACGTTTCATGATGATCGCACATTCCTATAGGGGGTCAAACCATGTCCCAAAGGTCACCGGGCCTGGTGTCACTTTAAAGAAGTAGTCCAGTTACACCTTTGTGGGCTTATAACTTGGCTTCTGAATGTCCTAGAGAGGTCAGGTTTGTTTTAGTGTACTCCAATCAACAGCCCCTACAACCACAAAAAGGAATGGAGTCATTAGCACTTATAGTTTGTAAATGGCACCCAGAATTATGTTGCACGAAGCACAATTTCACATCATTCAGGGTTCATTTGTGTGAAAACAAGGTCCAATCAGGCTGAAACGTTACAGGAAGGTAGAATCTGTTGAGTTGTAAGTGATCTGAACGTTTCATGGTGATAGCACTTTCCTAAGGGGGTCAAACCATGTCCCAAAGGTCACCGGATCTGGTGTCAATTTAAAGAAGTAGTCCAGTTACACATTTGTGGGCTTATAACGTGGCTTCTGAATGTCCTAGAGAGATCAGGTTTGTTTTAGTATACTCCAATCAACAGCCCCTACAACCACAAAAAGGAATGGAGTCATTAGCACTTATGGTTTTTAAATGGCACCCAGAATTATGTTGCACGAAGCACAATTTCACATCATTCTGGGTCCATTTGTGTGAAAACAAGGTCCAATCAGGCTGAAACGTTACAGGAAGGTAGAATCTATTGAGTTGTAAGTGGTCTGAACGATTCATGATGATAGCCCTTTCCTAAGGGGGTCAAACCCTGTCCCAAAGGTCACCAGATCTGGTGTCAATTTAAAGAAGTAGTCCAGTTACACATTTGTGGGCTTATAACTTGGCTTCTGAATGTCCTAGAGAGATTAGGTTTGTTTTAGTGTACTCCAATCAACAGCCCCTACAACCACAAAAAGGAATGGAGTCATTAGCACTTATGGTTTTTAAATGGCACCCAGAATTATGTTGCACAAGCAACAATTTCACATCATTCTGGGTTCGTTTGTGTGAAAACAAGGTCCAATCAGGCTCAAACGTTACAGGAAGGTAGAATCTATTGAGTTGTAAGTGATCTGAACGTTTCATGATGATAGCACTTTCCTAAGGGGGTAAAACCATGTCCCAAAGATCACCAAGCCTGGTGTCACTTTAAAGAAGTAGTCCAGTTACACATTTGTGGGCTTATAACTTGGCTTCTGAATGTCCTAGAGAGGTTAGGTTTGTTTTAGTGTACTCCAATCAACAGCCCCTACAACCACAAAAAGGAATGGAGTCATTAGCACTTATGGTTTGTAAATGGCACCCAGAATTATGTTGCACGAAGCACAATTTCACATCATTCTGGGTCCATTTGTGTGAAAACAAGGTCCAATCAGGCTGAAACGTTACAAGAAGGTAGAATCTATTGAGTTGTAAGTGATCTGAACGTTTCATGATGATCGCACATTCCTATAGGCGGTCAAACCATGTCCCAAAGGTCACCGGGCCTGGTGTCACTTTAAAGAAGTAGTCCAGTTACACCTTTGTGGGCTTATAACTTGGCTTCTGAATGTCCTAGAGAGGTCAGGTTTGTTTTAGTGTACTCCAATCAACAGCCCCTACAACCACAAAAAGGAATGGAGTCCTTAGCACTTATGGTTTGTAAATGGCACCCAGAATTATGTTGCACGAAGCACAATTTCACATCATTCTTGGTTCATGTGTTAAAACAAGGTCCAATCAGGCTGAAACGTTACAGGAAGGTAGAATCTATTGAGTTGTAAGTGATCTGAACATTTCATGATGATAGCACTTTCCTCAGGGGGTAAAACCATGTCCCAAAGATCACCAGGCCTGGTGTCACTTTAAAGAAGTAGTCCAGTTACACATTTGTGGGCTTATAACTTGGCTTCTGAATGTCCTAGAGAGGTTAGGTTTGTTTTAGTGTACTCCAATCAACAGCCCCTACAACCACAAAAAGGAATGGAGTCATTAGCACTTATGGTTTGTAAATGGCACCCAGAATTATGTTGCACGAAGCACAATTTCACATCATTCTGGGTCCATTTGTGTGAAAACAAGGTCCAATCAGGCTGAAACGTTACAAGAAGGTAGAATCTATTGAGTTGTAAGTGATCTGAACGTTTCATGATGATCACACTTTCCTATAGGGGGTCAAACCATGTCCCAAAGGTCACCGGGCCTGGTGTCACTTTAAAGAAGTAGTCCAGTTACACCTTTGTGGGCTTATAACTTGGCTTCTGAATGTCCTAGAGAGGTCAGGTTTGTTTTAGTGTACTCCAATCAACAGCCCCTACAACCACAAAAAGGAATGGAGTCATTAGCACTTATAGTTTGTAAATGGCACCCAGAATTATGTTGCACGAAGCACAATTTCACATCATTCAGGGTTCATTTGTGTGCAAACAAGGTCCAATCAGGCTGAAACGTTACAGGAAGGTAGAATCTGTTGAGTTGTAAGTGATCTGAACGTTTCATGGTGATAGCACTTTCCTAAGGGGGTCAAACTATGTCCCAAAGGTCACCGGATCTGGTGTCAATTTAAAGAAGTAGTCCAGTTACACATTTGTCGGCTTATAACGTGGCTTCTGAATGTCCTAGAGAGATCAGGTTTGTTTTAGTATACTCCAATCAACAGCCCCTACAACCACAAAAAGGAATGGAGTCATTAGCACTTATGGTTTTTAAATGGCACCCAGAATTATGTTGCACGAAGCACAATTTCACATCATTCTGGGTTCGTTTGTGTGAAAACAAGGTCCAATCATTCTCAAACGTTACAGGAAGGTAGAATCTATTGAGTTGTAAGTGATCTGAACGTTTCATGATGATAGCACTTTCCTAAGGGGGTCACACTATGTCCCAAAGGTCACCGGATCTGGTGTCAATTTAAAGAAGTAGTCCAGTTACACATTTGTGGGCTTTTAACTTGGCTTCTGAAAGTCCTAGAGAGATCAGGTTTGTTTTAGTGTACTCCAATCAACAGCCCCTACAACCACAAAAAGGAATGGAGTCATTAGCACTTATGGTTTGTAAATGGCACCCAGAATTATGTTGCACGAAGCACAATTTCACATCATTCTGGGTTCATTTGTGTGAAAACAAGGTCCAATCAGGCTGAAACGTTACAGGAAGGTAGAATCTATTGAGTTGTAAGTGATCTAAACGTTTCATGATGATAGCACTTTCCTAAGGGGGTAAAACTATGTCCCAAAGGTCACCAGGCCTGGTGTCACTTTAAAGAAGTAGTCCAGTTACACCTTTGTGGGCTTATAACTTGGCTTCTGAATGTCCTAGAGAGGGTAGGTCTGTTTTAGTGTACTCCAATCAACAGCCCCTACAACCACAAAAAGGAATGGAGTCATTAGCACTTATGGTTTGTAAATGGCACCCAGAATTATGTTGCACGAAGCACAATTTCACATCATTCTGGGTCCATTTGTGTGAAAACAAGGTCTAATCAGGCTGAAACGTTACAAGAAGGTAGAATCTATTGAGTTGTAAGTGATCTGAACGTTTCATGATGATCGCACATTCCTATAGGGGGTCAAACCATGTCCCAAAGGTCACCGGGCCTGGTGTCACTTTAAAGAAGTACTCCAGTTACACCTTTGTGAGCTTATAACTTGGCTTCTGAATGTCCTAGAGAGGTCAGGTTTGTTTTAGTGTACTCCAATCAACAGCCCCTACAACCACAAAAAGGAATGGAGTAATTAGCACTTATGGTTTGTAAATGGCACCCAGAATTATGTTGCACGAAGCACAATTTCACATCATTCTGGGTCCATTTGTGTGAAAACAAGGTCCAATCAGGCTGAAACGTTACAAGATGGTAGAATCTATTGAGTTGTAAGTGATCTGAACGTTTCATGATGATCGCACATTCCTATAGGGGGTCAAACCATGTCCCAAAGGTCACCGGGCCTGGTGTCACTTTAAAGAAGTAGTCCAGTTACACCTTTGTGGGCTTATAACTTGGCTTCTGAATGTCCTAGAGAGGTCAGGTTTATTTTAGTGTACTCCAATCAAAAGCCCCTACAACCACAAAAAGGAATGGAGTCATTAGCACTTATAGTTTGTAAATGGCACCCAGAATTATGTTGCACGAAGCACAATTTCACATCATTCTGGGTTCATTTGTGTGAAAACAAGGTCCAATCAGGCTGAAACGTTACAGTAAGGTAGAATCTGTTGAGTTGTAAGTGATCTGAACATTTCATGGTGATAGCACTTTCCTAAGGGGGTCAAACCATGTCCCAAAGGTCACCGGATCTGGTGTCAATTTAAAGAAGTAGTCCAGTTACACATTTGTGGGCTTATAACGTGGCTTCTGAATGTCCTAGAGAGATCAGGTTTGTTTTAGTATACTCCAATCAACAGCCCCTGCAACCACAAAAAGGAATGGAATCATTAGCACTTATGGTTTGTAAATGGCACCCAGAACTATGTTGCACGAAGCACAATTTCACATCATTCTGGGTCCATTTGTGTGAAAACAAGGTCCAATCAGGCTGAAACGTTACAGGAAGGTAGAATCTATTGAGTTGTAAGTGATCTGAACGTTTCAAGATGATAGCACTTTCCTAAGGGGGTCAAACCATGTCCCAAAGGTCACCGGATCTGGTGTCAATTTAAAGAAGTAGTCCAGTTACACATTTGTGGGCTTATAACTTGGCTTCTGAATGTCCTAGAGAGATCAGGTTTGTTTTAGTGTACTCCAATCAACAGCCCCTACAAACACAAAAAGGAATGGAGTCATTAGCACTTATGGTTTTTAAATGGCACCCAGAATTATGTTGCACGAAGCACAATTTCACATCATTCTGGGTTCGTTTGTGTGAAAACAAGGTCCAATCAGGCTGAAACGTTACAGGAAGGTAGAATCTATTGAGTTGTAAGTGATCTGAACGTTTCATGATGATAGCACTTTCCTAAGGGGTCAAACCATGTCCCAAAGGTCACCGGATCTGATGTCAATTTAAAGAAGTAGTCCAGTTACACATTTGTGGGCTTATAACGTGGCTTCTGAATGTCCTAGAGAGATCAGGTTTGTTTTAGTATACTCCAATCAACAGCCCCTACAACCACAAAAAGGAATGGAGTAATTTGCACTTATGGTTTGTAAATGGCACCCAGAATTATGTTGCACAAGCAACAATTTCACATCATTCTGGGTTCGTTTGTGTGAAAACAAGGTCCAATCAGGCTCAAACGTTACAGGAAGGTAGAATCTATTGAGTTGTAAGTGATCTGAACGTTTCATGATGATAGCACTTTCCTAAGGGGGTAAAACCATGTCCCAAAGATCACCAAGCCTGGTGTCACTTTAAAGAAGTAGTCCAGTTACACATTTGTGGGCTTATAACTTGGCTTCTGAATGTCCTAGAGAGGTTAGGTTTGTTTTAGTGTACTCCAATCAACAGCCCCTACAACCACAAAAAGGAATGGAGTCATTAGCACTTATGGTTTGTAAATGGCACCCAGAATTATGTTGCACGAAGCACAATTTCACATCATTCTGGGTCCATTTGTGTGAAAACAAGGTCCAATCAGGCTGAAACGTTACAAGAAGGTAGAATCTATTGAGTTGTAAGTGATCTGAACGTTTCATGATGATCGCACATTCCTATAGGGGGTCAAACCATGTCCCAAAGGTCACCGGGCCTGGTGTCACTTTAAAGAAGTAGTCCAGTTACACCTTTGTGGGCTTATAACTTGGCTTCTGAATGTCCTAGAGAGGTCAGGTTTGTTTTAGTGTACTCCAATCAACAGCCCCTACAACCACAAAAAGGAATGGAGTCCTTAGCACTTATGGTTTGTAAATGGCACCCAGAATTATGTTGCACGAAGCACAATTTCACATCATTCTTGGTTCATGTGTTAAAACAAGGTCCAATCAGGCTGAAACGTTACAGGAAGGTAGAATCTATTGAGTTGTAAGTGATCTGAACATTTCATGATGATAGCACTTTCCTCAGGGGGTAAAACCATGTCCCAAAGATCACCAGGCCTGGTGTCACTTTAAAGAAGTAGTCCAGTTACACATTTGTGGGCTTATAACTTGGCTTCTGAATGTCCTAGAGAGGTTAGGTTTGTTTTAGTGTACTCCAATCAACAGCCCCTACAACCACAAAAAGGAATGGAGTCATTAGCACTTATGGTTTGTAAATGGCACCCAGAATTATGTTGCACGAAGCACAATTTCACATCATTCTGGGTCCATTTGTGTGAAAACAAGGTCCAATCAGGCTGAAACGTTACAAGAAGGTAGAATCTATTGAGTTGTAAGTGATCTGAACGTTTCATGATGATCACACTTTCCTATAGGGGGTCAAACCATGTCCCAAAGGTCACCGGGCCTGGTGTCACTTTAAAGAAGTAGTCCAGTTACACCTTTGTGGGCTTATAACTTGGCTTCTGAATGTCCTAGAGAGGTCAGGTTTGTTTTAGTGTACTCCAATCAACAGCCCCTACAACCACAAAAAGGAATGGAGTCATTAGCACTTATAGTTTGTAAATGGCACCCAGAATTATGTTGCACGAAGCACAATTTCACATCATTCAGGGTTCATTTGTGTGCAAACAAGGTCCAATCAGGCTGAAACGTTACAGGAAGGTAGAATCTGTTGAGTTGTAAGTGATCTGAACGTTTCATGGTGATAGCACTTTCCTAAGGGGGTCAAACTATGTCCCAAAGGTCACCGGATCTGGTGTCAATTTAAAGAAGTAGTCCAGTTACACATTTGTCGGCTTATAACGTGGCTTCTGAATGTCCTAGAGAGATCAGGTTTGTTTTAGTATACTCCAATCAACAGCCCCTACAACCACAAAAAGGAATGGAGTCATTAGCACTTATGGTTTTTAAATGGCACCCAGAATTATGTTGCACGAAGCACAATTTCACATCATTCTGGGTTCGTTTGTGTGAAAACAAGGTCCAATCATTCTCAAACGTTACAGGAAGGTAGAATCTATTGAGTTGTAAGTGATCTGAACGTTTCATGATGATAGCACTTTCCTAAGGGGGTCACACTATGTCCCAAAGGTCACCGGATCTGGTGTCAATTTAAAGAAGTAGTCCAGTTACACATTTGTGGGCTTTTAACTTGGCTTCTGAAAGTCCTAGAGAGATCAGGTTTGTTTTAGTGTACTCCAATCAACAGCCCCTACAACCACAAAAAGGAATGGAGTCATTAGCACTTATGGTTTGTAAATGGCACCCAGAATTATGTTGCACGAAGCACAATTTCACATCATTCTGGGTTCATTTGTGTGAAAACAAGGTCCAATCAGGCTGAAACGTTACAGGAAGGTAGAATCTATTGAGTTGTAAGTGATCTAAACGTTTCATGATGATAGCACTTTCCTAAGGGGGTAAAACTATGTCCCAAAGGTCACCAGGCCTGGTGTCACTTTAAAGAAGTAGTCCAGTTACACCTTTGTGGGCTTATAACTTGGCTTCTGAATGTCCTAGAGAGGGTAGGTCTGTTTTAGTGTACTCCAATCAACAGCCCCTACAACCACAAAAAGGAATGGAGTCATTAGCACTTATGGTTTGTAAATGGCACCCAGAATTATGTTGCACGAAGCACAATTTCACATCATTCTGGGTCCATTTGTGTGAAAACAAGGTCTAATCAGGCTGAAACGTTACAAGAAGGTAGAATCTATTGAGTTGTAAGTGATCTGAACGTTTCATGATGATCGCACATTCCTATAGGGGGTCAAACCATGTCCCAAAGGTCACCGGGCCTGGTGTCACTTTAAAGAAGTACTCCAGTTACACCTTTGTGAGCTTATAACTTGGCTTCTGAATGTCCTAGAGAGGTCAGGTTTGTTTTAGTGTACTCCAATCAACAGCCCCTACAACCACAAAAAGGAATGGAGTAATTAGCACTTATGGTTTGTAAATGGCACCCAGAATTATGTTGCACGAAGCACAATTTCACATCATTCTGGGTCCATTTGTGTGAAAACAAGGTCCAATCAGGCTGAAACGTTACAAGATGGTAGAATCTATTGAGTTGTAAGTGATCTGAACGTTTCATGATGATCGCACATTCCTATAGGGGGTCAAACCATGTCCCAAAGGTCACCGGGCCTGGTGTCACTTTAAAGAAGTAGTCCAGTTACACCTTTGTGGGCTTATAACTTGGCTTCTGAATGTCCTAGAGAGGTCAGGTTTATTTTAGTGTACTCCAATCAAAAGCCCCTACAACCACAAAAAGGAATGGAGTCATTAGCACTTATAGTTTGTAAATGGCACCCAGAATTATGTTGCACGAAGCACAATTTCACATCATTCTGGGTTCATTTGTGTGAAAACAAGGTCCAATCAGGCTGAAACGTTACAGTAAGGTAGAATCTGTTGAGTTGTAAGTGATCTGAACATTTCATGGTGATAGCACTTTCCTAAGGGGGTCAAACCATGTCCCAAAGGTCACCGGATCTGGTGTCAATTTAAAGAAGTAGTCCAGTTACACATTTGTGGGCTTATAACGTGGCTTCTGAATGTCCTAGAGAGATCAGGTTTGTTTTAGTATACTCCAATCAACAGCCCCTGCAACCACAAAAAGGAATGGAATCATTAGCACTTATGGTTTGTAAATGGCACCCAGAACTATGTTGCACGAAGCACAATTTCACATCATTCTGGGTCCATTTGTGTGAAAACAAGGTCCAATCAGGCTGAAACGTTACAGGAAGGTAGAATCTATTGAGTTGTAAGTGATCTGAACGTTTCAAGATGATAGCACTTTCCTAAGGGGGTCAAACCATGTCCCAAAGGTCACCGGATCTGGTGTCAATTTAAAGAAGTAGTCCAGTTACACATTTGTGGGCTTATAACTTGGCTTCTGAATGTCCTAGAGAGATCAGGTTTGTTTTAGTGTACTCCAATCAACAGCCCCTACAAACACAAAAAGGAATGGAGTCATTAGCACTTATGGTTTTTAAATGGCACCCAGAATTATGTTGCACGAAGCACAATTTCACATCATTCTGGGTTCGTTTGTGTGAAAACAAGGTCCAATCAGGCTGAAACGTTACAGGAAGGTAGAATCTATTGAGTTGTAAGTGATCTGAACGTTTCATGATGATAGCACTTTCCTAAGGGGTCAAACCATGTCCCAAAGGTCACCGGATCTGATGTCAATTTAAAGAAGTAGTCCAGTTACACATTTGTGGGCTTATAACGTGGCTTCTGAATGTCCTAGAGAGATCAGGTTTGTTTTAGTATACTCCAATCAACAGCCCCTACAACCACAAAAAGGAATGGAGTAATTTGCACTTATGGTTTGTAAATGGCACCCAGAACTATGTTGCACGAAGCACAATTTCACATCATTCTGGGTCCATTTGTGTGAAAACAAGGTCCAATCAGGCTGAAATGTTACAGGAAGGTAGAATCTATTGATTTGTAAGTGATCTGAACATTTCATGATGATAGCACTTTCCTGAGGGGGTAAAACCATGTCCCAAAGGTCACCAGGCCTGGTGTCACTTTAAAGAAGTAGTCCAGTTACACATTTGTGGGCTTATAACTTGGCTTCTGAATGTCCTAGAGAGGTTAGGTTTGTTTTAGTGTACTCCAATCAACAGCCCCTACAACCACAAAAAGGAATGGAGTCATTAGCACTTATGGTTTGTAAATGGCACCCAGAATTATGTTGCACGAAGCACAATTTCACATCATTCTGGGTCCATTTGTGTGAAAACAAGGTCCAATCAGGCTGAAACGTTACAAGAAGGTAGAATCTATTGAGATGTAAGTGATCTGAACGTTTCATGATGATCGCACATTCCTATAGGGGGTCAAACCATGTCCCAAAGGTCACCGGGCCTGGTGTCACTTTAAAGAAGTAGTCCAGTTACACCTTTGTGGGCTTATAACTTGGCTTCTGAATGTCCTAGAGAGGTCAGATTTGTTTAAGTGTACTCCAATCAACAGCCCCTACAACCTCAAAAAGGAATGGAGTCATTAGCACTTATGGTTTGTAAATGGCACCAAGAATTATGTTGCACGAAGCACAATTTCACATCATTCTGGGTTCATTTGTGTGAAAACAAGGTCCAATAAGGCTGAAACGTTACAAGATGGTAGAATCTATTGAGTTGTAAGTGATCTGAACGTTTCATGATGATCGCACATTCCTATAGGGGGTCAAACCATGTCCCAAAGGTCACCGGGCCTGGTGTCACTTTAAAGAAGTAGTCCAGTTACACCTTTGTGGGCTTATAACTTGGCTTCTGAATGTCCTAGAGAGGTGAGGTTTGTTTTAGTGTACTCCAATCAACAGCCCCTACAACCACAAAAAGGAATGGAGTCATTAGCACTTATGGTTTGTAAATGGCACCCAGAATTATGTTGCACGAAGCACAATTTCACATCATTCTTGGTTCATGTGTGTGAAAACAAGGTCCAATCAGGCTGAAACGTTACAGGAAGGTAGAATCTATTGAGTTGTAAGTGATCTGAACATTTCATGATGATAGGACTCTCCTCAGGGGGTAAAACCATGTCCCAAAGATCACCAAGCCTGGTGTCACTTTAAAGAAGTAGTCCAGTTACACATTTGTGGGCTTATAACTTGGCTTCTGAATGGCCTAGAGAGGTTAGGTTTGTTTTAGTGTACTCCAATCAACAGCCCCTACAACCACAAAAAGGAATGGAGTCATTAGCACTTATGGTTTGTAAATGGCACCCAGAATTATGTTGCACGAAGCACAATTTCACATCATTCTGGGTCCATTTGTGTGAAAACAAGGTCCAATCAGGCTGAAACGTTACAAGAAGGTAGAATCTATTGAGTTGTAAGTGATCTGAACGTTTCATGATGATCGCACATTCCTATAGGGGATCAAACCATGTCCCAAAGGTCACCGGGCCTGGTGTCACTTTAAAGAAGTAGTCCAGTTACACCTTTGTGGGCTTATAACTTGGCTTCTGAATGTCCTAGAGAGGTCAGGTTTGTTTTAGTGTACTCCAATCAACAGCCCCTACAACCACAAAAAGGAATGGAGTCATTAGCACTTATAGTTTGTAAATGGCACCCAGAATTACGTTGCACGAAGCACAATTTCACATCATTCTGGGTTCATTTGTGTGAAAACAAGGTCCAATCAGGCTGAAACGTTACAGGAAGGTAGAATCTGTTGAGTTGTAAGTGATCTGAATGTTTCATGGTGATAGCACTTTCCTAAGGGGGTCAAACCATGTCCCAAAGGTCACCGGATCTGGTGTCAATTTAAAGAAGTAGTCCAGTTACACATTTGTGGGCTTATAACGTGGCTTCTGAATGTCCTAGAGAGATCAAGTTTGTTTTAGTATACTCCAATCAACAGCCCCTACAACCACAAAAAGGAATGGAGTCATTAGCACTTATGGTTTTTAAATGGCACCCAGAATTATGTTGCACGAAGCACAATTTCACATCATTCTGGGTTCATTTGTGTGAAAACAAGGTCCAATCAGGCTGAAACGTTACAGGAAGGTAGAATCTATTGAGTTGTAAGTGATCTGAACGTTTCATGATGATAGCACTTTCCTAAGGGGGTCAAACCATGTCCCAAAGGTCACCGGATCTGGTGTCAATTTAAAGAAGTAGTCCAGTTACACATTTGTGGGCTTATAACTTGGCTTCTGAATGTCCTAGAGAGATCAGGTTTGTTTTAATGTACTCCAATCAACAGCCCCTACAACCACAAAAAGGAATGGAGTCATTAGCACTTATGGTTTGTAAATGGCACCCAGAATTATGTTGCACGAAGCACAATTTCACATCATTCTGGGTTCATTTGTGTGAAAACAAGGTCCAATCAGGCTGAAACGTTACAGGAAGGTAGAATCTATTGAGTTGTAAGTGATCTGAACGTTTCAAGATGATCGCAAATTCCTATAGGGGTTAAAACCATGTCCCAAAGGTCACCGGGCCTGGTGTCACTTTAAAGAAGTAGTCCAGTTACACCTTTGTGGGCTTATAACTTGGCTTCTGAATGTCCTAGAGAGGTTAGGTTTGTTTTAGTGTACTCCAATCAAAAGCCCCTACAACCACAAAAAGGAATGGAGTCATTAGCACTTATGGCTTGTAAATGGCACCCAGAATTAAGTTGCACGAAGCACAATTTCACATCATTCTGGGTTCATTTGTGTGAAAACAAGGTCCAATCAGGCTGAAACGTTACAGGAAGGTAGAATCTACTGATTTGTAAGTGATCTGAACGTTTCATGATGATGGCACTTTCCTAAGGGGGTCAAACCATGTCCCAAAGGTCACTGGATCTGGTGTCAATTTAAAGAATTTGTCCAGTTACACATTTGTGGGCTTATAACTTGGCTTCTGAATGTCCTAGAGCGATCAGGTTTGTTTTAGTGTACTCCAATCAACAGCCCCTACAACCACAAAAAGGAATGGAGACATTAGCACTTATGGTTTTTAAATGGCACCCAGAATTATGTTGCACGAAGCACAATTTCACATATTCTGGGTTCATTTGTGTGAAAACAAGGTCCAATCAGGCTGAAACGTTACAGCAAGGTAGAATCTATTGAGTTGTAATTGATCTGAACGTTTCATGATGATAGCACTTTCCTAAGGGGGTCAAACCATGTCCCAAAGGTCACCGGATCTGGTGTCACTTTAAAGAAGTAGTCCAGTTACACATTTGTGGGCTTATAACTTGGCTTCTGAATGTCCTAGAGAGATCAGGTTAAATTAAGTGAACTCCAATCAACAGCCCCTACAACCACAAAAAGTAATGGAGTCTTTAGCACTTATGGTTTGTAAATGGCACCCAGAATTATGTTGCACGAAGCACAATTTCACATCATTCTGGGTCCATTTGTGTGAAAACAAGGTCCAATCAGGCTGAAACGTTACAGGAAGGTAGAATCTATTGAGTTGTAAGTGATCTGAACGATTCATGATGATAGCACTTTCCTAAGGGGGTCAAACCATGTCCCAAAGGTCACCGTATCTGGTGTCAATTTAAAGAAGTAGTCCAGTTACACATTTGTGGGCTTATAACTTGGCTTCTGAATGTCCTAGAGAGATCAGGTTTGTTTTAGTGTACTCCAATCAACAGCCCCTACAACCACAAAAAGGAATGGAGTCATTAGCACTTATGGTTTTTAAATGGCACCCAGAATTATGTTGCACGAAGCACAATTTCACATCATTCTGGGTTCGTTTGTGTGAAAACAAGGTCCAGTCAGGCTCAAACGTTACAGGAAGGTAGAATCTATTGAGTTGTAAGTGATCTGAACGTTTCATGATGATAGCACTTTCCTAAGGGGGTCACACTATGTCCCAAAGGTCACCGGATCTGGTGTCATTTTAAAGAAGTAGTCCAGTTACACATTTGTGGGCTTTTAACTTGGCTTCTGAAAGTCCTAGAGAGATCAGGTTTGTTTTAGTGTACTCCAATCAACAGCCCCTACAACCACAAAAAGGAATGGAGTCATTAGCACTTATGGTTTGTAAATGGCACCCAGAATTATGTTGCACGAAGCACAATTTCACATCATTCTGGGTTCATTTGTGTGAAAACAAGGTCCAATCAGGCTGAAACGTTACAGGAAGGTAGAATCTATTGAGTTGTAAGTGATCTGAACGTTTCATGATGATAGCACTTTCCTAAGGGGGTAAAACCATGTCCCAAAGGTCACCAGGCCTGGTGTCACTTTAAAGAAGTAGTCCAGTTACACCTTTGTGGGCTTATAACTTGGCATCTGAATGTCCTAGAGAGGTTAGGTCTGTTTTAGTGTACTCCAATCAACAGCCCCTACAAACACAAAAAGGAATGGAGTCATTAGCACTTATGGTTTGTAAATGGCACCCAGAATTATGTTGCACGAAGCACAATTTCACATCATTCTGGGTCCATTTGTGTGAAAACAAGGTCCAATCAGGCTGAAACGTTACAAGAAGGTAGAATCTATTGAGTTGTAAGTGATCTGAACGTTTCATGATGATCGCACATTCCTATAGGGGGTCAAACCATGTCCCAAAGGTCACCGGGCCTGGTGTCACTTTAAAGAAGTACTCCAGTTACACCTTTGTGGGCTTATAACTTGGCTTCTGAATGTCCTAGAGAGGTCAGGTTTGTTTTAGTGTACTCCAATCAACAGCCCCTACAACCACAAAAAGGAATGGAGTCATTAGCACTTATGGTTTGTAAATGGCACCCAGAATTATGTTGCACGAAGCACAATTTCACATCATTCTGGGTCCATTTGTGTGAAAACAAGGTCCAATCAGGCTGAAACGTTACAAGATGGTAGAATCTATTGAGTTGTAAGTGATCTGAACGTTTCATGATGATCGCACATTCCTATAGGGGGTCAAACCATGTCCCAAAGGTCACCGGGCCTGGTGTCACTTTAAAGAAGTAGTCCAGTTACACCTTTGTGGGCTTATAACTTGGCTTCTGAATGTCCTAGAGAGGTCAGGTTTGTTTTAGTGTACTCCAATCAAAAGCCCCTACAACCACAAAAAGGAATGGAGTCATTAGCACTTATAGTTTGTAAATGGCACCCAGAATTATGTTGCACGAAGCACAATTTCACATCATTCTGGGTTCATTTGTGTGAAAACAAGGTCCAATCAGGCTGAAACGTTACAGGAAGGTAGAATCTGTTGAGTTGTAAGTGATCTGAACATTTCATGGTGATAGCACTTTCCTAAGGGGGTCAAACCATGTCCCAAAGGTCACCGGATCTGGTGTCAATTTAAAGAAGTAGTCCAGTTACACATTTGTGGGCTTATAACGTGGCTTCTGAATGTCCTAGAGAGATCAGGTTTGTTTTAGTATACTCCAATCAACAGCCCCTACAACCACAAAAAGGAATGGAGTCATTAGCACTTATGGTTTGTAAATGGCACCCAGAACTATGTTGCAAGAAGCAAAATTTCACATCATTCTGGGTCCATTTGTGTGAAAACAAGGTCCAATCAGGCTGAAACGTTACAGGAAGGTAGAATCTATTGAGTTGTAAGTGATCTGAACGTTTCATGATGATAGCAGTTTCCTAAGGGGGTCAAACCATGTCCCAAAGGTCACCGGATCTGGTGTCAATTTAAAGAAGTAGTCCAGTTACACATTTGTGGGCTTATAACTTGGCTTCTGAATGTCCTAGAGAGATCAGGTTTGTTTTAGTGTACTCCAATCAACAGCCCCTACAAACACAAAAAGGAATGGAGTCATTAGCACTTATGGTTTTTAAATGGCACCCAGAATTATGTTGCACGAAGCACAATTTCACATCATTCTTGGTTCATGTGTGTGAAAACAAGGTCCAATCAGGCTGAAACGTTACAGGAAGGTAGAATCTATTGAGTTGTAGGTGATCTGAACATTTCATGATGATAGCACTTTCCTGAGGGGGTAAAACCATGTCCCAAAGGTCACCAGGCCTGGTGTCACTTTAAAGAAGTAGTCCAGTTACACATTTGTGGGCTTATAACTTGGCTTCTGAATGTCCTAGAGAGGTTAGGTTTGTTTTAGTGTACTCCAATCAACAGCCCCTACAACCACAAAAAGGAATGGAGTCATTAGCACTTATGGTTTGTAAATGGCACCCAGAATTATGTTGCACGAAGCACAATTTCACATCATTCTGGGTCCATTTGTGTGAAAACAAGGTCCAATCAGGCTGAAACGTTACAAGAAGGTAGAATCTATTGAGTTGTAAGTGATCTGAACGTTTCATGATGATCGCACATTCCTATAGGGGGTCAAACCATGTCCCAAAGGTCACCGGGCCTGGTGTCACTTTAAAGAAGTAGTCCAGTTACACCTTTGTGGGCTTATAACTTGGCTTCTGAATGTCCTAGAGAGGTCAGATTTGTTTTAGTGTACTCCAATCAACAGCCCCTACAACCTCAAAAAGGAATGGAGTCATTAGCACTTATGGTTTGTAAATGGCACCCAGAATTATGTTGCACGAAGCACAATTTCACATCATTCTGGGTCCATTTGTGTGAAAACAAGGTCCAATCAGGCTGAAACGTTACAGGAAGGTAGAATCTATTGAGTTGTAAGTGATCTGAACGATTCATGATGATAGCACTTTCCTAAGGGGGTCAAACCATGTCCCAAAGGTCACCGTATCTGGTGTCAATTTAAAGAAGTAGTCCAGTTACACATTTGTGGGCTTATAACTTGGCTTCTGAATGTCCTAGAGAGATCAGGTTTGTTTTAGTGTACTCCAATCAACAGCCCCTACAACCACAAAAAGGAATGGAGTCATTAGCACTTATGGTTTTTAAATGGCACCCAGAATTATGTTGCACGAAGCACAATTTCACATCATTCTGGGTTCGTTTGTGTGAAAACAAGGTCCAGTCAGGCTCAAACGTTACAGGAAGGTAGAATCTATTGAGTTGTAAGTGATCTGAACGTTTCATGATGATAGCACTTTCCTAAGGGGGTCACACTATGTCCCAAAGGTCACCGGATCTGGTGTCATTTTAAAGAAGTAGTCCAGTTACACATTTGTGGGCTTTTAACTTGGCTTCTGAAAGTCCTAGAGAGATCAGGTTTGTTTTAGTGTACTCCAATCAACAGCCCCTACAACCACAAACAGGAATGGAGTCATTAGCACTTATGGTTTGTAAATGGCACCCAGAATTATGTTGCACGAAGCACAATTTCACATCATTCTGGGTTCATTTGTGTGAAAACAAGGTCCAATCAGGCTGAAACGTTACAGGAAGGTAGAATCTATTGAGTTGTAAGTGATCTGAACGTTTCATGATGATAGCACTTTCCTAAGGGGGTAAAACCATGTCCCAAAGGTCACCAGGCCTGGTGTCACATTAAAGAAGTAGTCCAGTTACACCTTTGTGGGCTTATAACTTGGCATCTGAATGTCCTAGAGAGGTTAGGTCTGTTTTAGTGTACTCCAATCAACAGCCCCTACAAACACAAAAAGGAATGGAGTCATTAGCACTTATGGTTTGTAAATGGCACCCAGAATTATGTTGCACGAAGCACAATTTCACATCATTCTGGGTCCATTTGTGTGAAAACAAGGTCCAATCAGGCTGAAACGTTACAAGAAGGTAGAATCTATTGAGTTGTAAGTGATCTAAACGTTTCATGATGATCGCACATTTCTATAGGGGGTCAAACCATGTCCCAAAGGTCACCGGGCCTGGTGTCACTTTAAAGAAGTACTCCAGTTACACCTTTGTGGGCTTATAACTTGGCTTCTGAATGTCCTAGAGAGGTCAGGTTTGTTTTAGTGTACTCCAATCAACAGCCCCTACAACCACAAAAAGGAATGGAGTCATTAGCACTTATGGTTTGTAAATGGCACCCAGAATTATGTTGCACGAAGCACAATTTCACATAATTCTGGGTCCATTTGTGTGAAAACAAGGTCCAATCAGGCTGAAACGTTACAAGATGGTAGAATCTATTGAGTTGTAAGTGATCTGAACGTTTCATGATGATCGCACATTCCTATAGGGGGTCAAACCATGTCCCAAAGGTCACCGGGCCTGGTGTCACTTTAAAGAAGTAGTCCAGTTACACCTTTGTGGGCTTATAACTTGGCTTCTGAATGTCCTAGAGAGGTCAGGTTTGTTTTAGTGTACTCCAATCAAAAGCCCCTACAACCACAAAAAGGAATGGAGTCATTAGCACTTATAGTTTGTAAATGGCACCCAGAATTATGTTGCACGAAGCACAATTTCACATCATTCTGGGTTCATTTGTGTGAAAACAAGGTCCAATCAGGCTGAAACGTTACAGGAAGGTAGAATCTGTTGAGTTGTAAGTGATCTGAACATTTCATGGTGATAGCACTTTCCTAAGGGGGTCAAACCATGTCCCAAAGGTCACCGGATCTGGTGTCAATTTAAAGAAGTAGTCCAGTTACACATTTGTGGGCTTATAACATGGCTTCTGAATGTCCTAGAGAGATCAGGTTTGTTTTAGTATACTCCAATCAACAGCCCCTACAACCACAAAAAGGAATGGAGTCATTAGCACTTATGGTTTGTAAATGGCACCCAGAACTATGTTGCACGAAGCACAATTTCACATCATTCTGGGTCCATTTGTGTGAAAACAAGGTCCAATCAGGCTGAAACGTTACAGGAAGGTAGAATCTATTGAGTTGTAAGTGATCTGAACGTTTCATGATGATAGCAGTTTCCTAAGGGGGTCAAACCATGTCCCAAAGGTCACCGGATCTGGTGTCAATTTAAAGAAGTAGTCCAGTTACACATTTGTGGGCTTATAACTTGGCTTCTGAATGTCCTAGAGAGATCAGGTTTGTTTTAGTGTACTCCAATCAACAGCCCCTACAAACACAAAAAGGAATGGAGTCATTAGCACTTATGGTTTTTAAATGGCACCCAGAATTATGTTGCACGAAGCACAATTTCACATCATTCTTGGTTCATGTGTGTGAAAACAAGGTCCAATCAGGCTGAAACGTTACAGGAAGGTAGAATCTATTGAGTTGTAAGTGATCTGAACATTTCATGATGATAGCACTTTCCTGAGGGGGTAAAACCATGTCCCAAAGGTCACCAGGCCTGGTGTCACTTTAAAGAAGTAGTCCAGTTACACATTTGTGGGCTTATAACTTGGCTTCTGAATGTCCTAGAGAGGTTAGGTTTGTTTTAGTGTACTCCAATCAACAGCCCCTACAACAACAAAAAGGAATGGAGTCATTAGCACTTATGGTTTGTAAATGGCACCCAGAATTATGTTGCACGAAGCACAATTTCACATCATTCTGGGTCCATTTGTGTGAAAACAAGGTCCAATCAGGCTGAAACGTTACAAGAAGGTACAATCTATTGAGTTGTAAGTGATCTGAACGTTTCATGATGATTGCACATTCCTATAGGGGGTCAAACCATGTCCCAAAGGTCACCGGGCTTGGTGTCACTTTAAAGAAGTAGTCCAGTTACACCTTTGTGGGCTTATAACTTGGCTTCTGAATGTCCTAGAGAGGTCAGATTTGTTTTAGTGTACTCCAATCAACAGCCCCCTACAACCACAAAAAGGAATGGAGTCATTAGCACTTATGGTTTGTAAATGGCACCCAGAATTATGTTGCACGAAGCACAATTTCACATCATTCTTGGTTCATGTGTGTGAAAACAAGGTCCATTCAGGCTGAAACGTTACAGGAAGGTAGAATCTATTGAGTTGTAAGTGATCTGAACATTTCATGATGATAGGACTTTCCTGAGGGGGTAAAACCATGTCCCAAAGATCACCAGGCCTGGTGTCACTTTAAAGTAGTCCAGTTACACATTTGTGGGCTTATAACTTGGCTTCTGAATGTCCTAGAGAGGTTAGGTTTGTTTTAGTGTACTCCAATCAACAGCCCCTACAACCACAAAAAGGAATGGAGTCATTAGCACTTATGGTTTGTAAATGGCACCCAGAATTATGTTGCACGAAGCACAATTTCACATCATTCTGGGTTCATTTGTGTGAAAACAAGGTCCAATCAGGCTGAAACGTTACAAGAAGGTAGAATCTATTGAGTTGTAAGTGATCTGAACGTTTCATGATGATCGCAAATTCCTATAGGGGGTCAAACCATGTCCCAAAGGTCACCGGGCCTGGTGTCACTTTAAAGAAGTAGTCCAGTTACACCTTTGTGGGCTTATAACTTGGCTTCTGAATGTCCTAGAGAGGTCAGGTTTGTTTTAGTGTACTCCAATCAACAGCCCCTACAACCACAAAAAGGAATGGAGTCATTAGCACTTATAGTTTGTAAATGGCACCCAGAATTATGTTGCACAAAGCACAATTTCACATCATTCTGGGTTCATTTGTGTGAAAACAAGGTCCAATCAGGCTGAAACGTTACAGGAAGGTAGAATCTGTTGAGTTGTAAGTGATCTGAACGTTTCATGGTGATAGCACTTTCCTAAGGGGGTCAAACCATGTCCCAAAGGTCACCGGATCTGGTGTCAATTTAAAGAAGTAGTCCAGTTACACATTTGTGGGCTTATAACGTGGCTTCTGAATGTCCTAGAGAGATCAGGTTTGTTTTAGTATACTCCAATCAACAGCCCCTACAACCACAAAAAGGAATGGAGTCATTAGCACTTATGGTTTTTAAATGGCACCCAGAATTATGTTGCACGAAGCACAATTTCACATCATTCTGGGTTCATTTGTGTGAAAACAAGGTCCAATCAGGCTGAAACGTTACAGGAAGGTAGAATCTATTGAGTTGTAAGTGATCTGAACGTTTCATGATGATAGCACTTTCCTAAGGGGGTCAAACCATGTCCCAAAGGTCAGCGGATCTGGTGTCAATTTAAAGCAGTAGTCCAGTTAAACATTTGTGGGCTTATAACTTGGCTTCTGAATGTCCTAGAGAGATCAGGTTTGTTTTAGTATACTCCAATCAACAGCCCCTACAACCACAAAAAGGAACGGAGTCATTAGCACTTATGGTTTTTAAATGGCACCCAGAATTATGTTGCACGAAGCACAATTTCACATCATTCTGGGTTCATTTGTGTGAAAACAAGGTCCAATCAGGCTGAAACGTTACAGGAAGGTAGAATCTATTGAGTTGTAAGTGATCTGAACGTTTCATGATGATAGCACTTTCCTAAGGGGGTCAAACCATGTCCCAAAGGTCACCGGATCTGGTGTCAATTTAAAGAAGTAGTCCAGTTACACATTTGTGGGCTTATAACTTGGCTTCTGAATGTCCTAGAGAGATCAGGTTTGTTTTAATGTACTCCAATCAACAGCCCCTACAACCACAAAAAGGAATGGAGTCATTAGCACTTATGGTTTGTAAATGGCACCCAGAATTATGTTGCACGAAGCACAATTTCACATCATTCTGGGTTCATTTGTGTGAAAACAAGGTCCAATCAGGCTGAAACGTTACAGGAAGGTAGAATCTATTGAGTTGTAAGTGATCTGAACGTTTCAAGATGATCGCAAATTCCTATAGGGGTAAAACCATGTCCTAAAGGTCACCGGGCCTGGTGTCACTTTAAAGAAGTAGTCCAGTTACACATTTGTGGGCTTATAACTTGGCTTCTGAATGTCCTAGAGAGATCAGGTTTGTTTTAGTGTACTCCAATCAACAGCCCCTACAACCACAAAAAGGAATGGAGTCATTAGCACTTATGGTTTGTAAATGGCACCCAGAATTATGTTGCACGAAGCACAATTTCACATCATTCTGGGTCCATTTGTGTGAAAACAAGGTCCAATCAGGCTGAAACGTTACAGGAAGGTAGAATCTATTGAGTTGTAAGTGATCTGAACGTTTCATGATGATAGCACTTTCCTAAGGGGGTCAAACCATGTCCCAAAGGTCACCGGATCTGGTGTCAATTTAAAGAAGTTGTCCAGTTACAAATTTGTGGGCTTATAACTTGGCTTCTGAATGTCCTAGAGCGATCAGGTTTGTTTTAGTGTACTCCAATCAACAGCCCCTACAACCACAAAAAGGAATGGAGTCATTAGCACTTATGGTTTTTAAATGGCACCCAGAATTATGTTGCACGAAGCACAATTTCACATCATTCTGGGTTCATTTGTGTGAAAACAAGGTCCAATCAGGCTGAAACGTTACAGGAAGGTAGAATCTATTCAGTTGTAAGTGATCTGAACGTTTCATGATGATAGCACTTTCCTAAGGGGGTCAAACCATGTCCCAAAGGTCACCGGATCTGGTGTCAATTTAAAGAAGTAGTCCAGTTACACATTTGTGGGCTTATAACGTGGCTTCTGAATGTCCTAGAGAGATCAGGTTTGTTTTAGTATACTCCAATCAACAGCCCCTACAACCACAAAAAGGAATGGAGTCATTAGCACTTATGGTTTTTAAATGGCACCCAGAATTATGTTGCACGAAGCACAATTTCACATCATTCTTGGTTCATGTGTGTGAAAACAAGGTCCAATCAGGCTGAAACGTTACAGGAAGGTAGAATCTATTGAGTTGTAAGTGATCTGAACATTTCATGATGATAGGACTTTCCTGAGGGGGTAAAACCATGTCCCAAAGATCACCAGGCCTGGTGTCACTTTAAAGAAGTAGTCCAGTTACACATTTGTGGGCTTATAACTTGGCTTCTGAATGTCCTAGAGAGGTTAGGTTTGTTTTAGTGCACTCCAATCAACAGCCCCTACAACCACAAAAAGGAATGGAGTCATTAGCACTTATGGTTTGTAAATGGCACCCAGAATTATGTTGCACGAAGCACAATTTCACATCATTCTGGGTCCATTTGTGTGAAAACAAGGTCCAATCAGGCTGAAACGTTACAAGAAGGTAGAATCTATTGAGTTGTAAGTGATCTGAACGTTTCATGATGATCGCACATTCCTATAGGGGGTCAAACCATGTCCCAAAGGTCACCGGGCCTGGTGTCACTTTAAAGAAGTAGTCCAGTTACACCTTTGTGGGCTTATAACTTGGCTTCTGAATGTCCTAGAGAGGTCAGGTTTGTTTTAGTGTACTCCAATCAACAGCCCCTACATCCACAAAAAGGAATGGAGTCATTAGCACTTATGGTTTGTAAATGGCACCCAGAATTATGTTGCACGAAGCACAATTTCACATCATTCTGGGTCCATTTGTGTGAAAACAAGGTCCAATCAGGCTGAAACGTTACAGGAAGGTAGAATCTATTGAGTTGTAAGTGATCTGAACGTTTCATGATGATAGCACTTTCCTAAGGGGGTCAAACCATGTCCCAAAGGTCACCGGATCTGGTGTCAATTTAAAGAAGTTGTCCAGTTACAAATTTGTGGGCTTATAACTTGGCTTCTGAATGTCCTAGAGCGATCAGGTTTGTTTTAGTGTACTCCAATCAACAGCCCCTACAACCACAAAAAGGAATGGAGTCATTAGCACTTATGGTTTTTAAATGGCACCCAGAATTATGTTGCACGAAGCACAATTTCACATCATTCTGGGTTCATTTGTGTGAAAACAAGGTCCAATCAGGCTGAAACGTTACAGGAAGGTAGAATCTATTCAGTTGTAAGTGATCTGAACGTTTCATGATGATAGCACTTTCCTAAGGGGGTCAAACCATGTCCCAAAGGTCACCGGATCTGGTGTCAATTTAAAGAAGTAGTCCAGTTACACATTTGTGGGCTTATAACGTGGCTTCTGAATGTCCTAGAGAGATCAGGTTTGTTTTAGTATACTCCAATCAACAGCCCCTACAACCACAAAAAGGAATGGAGTCATTAGCACTTATGGTTTTTAAATGGCACCCAGAATTATGTTGCACGAAGCACAATTTCACATCATTCTTGGTTCATGTGTGTGAAAACAAGGTCCAATCAGGCTGAAACGTTACAGGAAGGTAGAATCTATTGAGTTGTAAGTGATCTGAACATTTCATGATGATAGGACTTTCCTGAGGGGGTAAAACCATGTCCCAAAGATCACCAGGCCTGGTGTCACTTTAAAGAAGTAGTCCAGTTACACATTTGTGGGCTTATAACTTGGCTTCTGAATGTCCTAGAGAGGTTAGGTTTGTTTTAGTGCACTCCAATCAACAGCCCCTACAACCACAAAAAGGAATGGAGTCATTAGCACTTATGGTTTGTAAATGGCACCCAGAATTATGTTGCACGAAGCACAATTTCACATCATTCTGGGTCCATTTGTGTGAAAACAAGGTCCAATCAGGCTGAAACTTTACAAGAAGGTAGAATCTATTGAGTTGTAAGTGATCTGAACGTTTCATGATGATCGCACATTCCTATAGGGGGTCAAACCATGTCCCAAAGGTCACCGGGCCTGGTGTCACTTTAAAGAAGTAGTCCAGTTACACCTTTGTGGGCTTATAACTTGGCTTCTGAATGTCCTAGAGAGGTCAGGTTTGTTTTAGTGTACTCCAATCAACAGCCCCTACATCCACAAAAAGGAATGGAGTCATTAGCACTTATAGTTTGTAAATGGCACCCAGAATTATGTTGCACGAAGCACAATTTCACATCATTCTGGGTTCATTTGTGTGAAAACAAGGTCCAATCAGGCTGAAACGTTACAGGAAGGTAGAATCTGTTGAGGTGTAAGTGATCTGAACGTTTCATGGTGATAGCACTTTCCTAAGGGGGTCAAACCATGTCCCAAAGGTCACCGGATCTGGTGTCAATTTAAAGAAGTAGTCCAGTTACACATTTGTGGGCTTATAACGTGGCTTCTGAATGTCCTAGAGAGATCAGGTTTGTTTTAGTATACTCCAATCAACAGCCCCTACAACCACAAAAAGGAATGGAGTCATTAGCACTTATGGTTTTTAAATGGCACCCAGAATTATGTTGCACGAAGCACAATTTCACATCATTCTGGGTTCATTTGTGTGAAAACAAGGTCCAATCAGGCTGAAACGTTACAGGAAGGTAGAATCTACTGAGTTGTAAGTGATCTGAACGTTTAATGATGATAGCACTTTCCTAAGGGGGTCAAACCATGTCCCAAAGGTCACCGGATCTGGTGTCAATTTAAAGAAGTAGTCCAGTTACACATTTTTGGGCTTATAACGTGGCTTCTGAATGTCCTAGAGAGATCAGGTTTGTTTTAGTATACTCCAATCAACAGCCCCTACAACCACAAAAAGGAATGGAGTCATTAGCACTTATGGTTTTTAAATGGCACCCAGAATTATGTTGCACGAAGCACAATTTCACATCATTCTGGGTTCATTTGTGTGAAAACAAGGTCCAATCAGGCTGAAACGTTACAGGAAGGTAGAATCTATTGAGTTGTAAGTGATCTGAACGTTTCTTGATGATAGCACTTTCCTAAGGGGGTCAAACCATGTCCCAAAGGTCACCGTATCTGGTGTCAATTTAAAGAAGTAGTCCAGTTACACATTTGTGGGCTTATAAAGTGGCTTCTGAATGTCCTAGAGAGATCAGGTTTGTTTTAGTATACTCCAATCAACAGCCCCTACAACCACAAAAAGGAATGGAGTCATTAGCACTTATGGTTTTTAAATGGCACCCAGAATTATGTTGCACGAAACACAATTTCACATCATTCTGGGTTCATTTGTGTGAAAACAAGGTCCAATCAGGCTGAAACGTTACAGGAAGGTAGAATCTATTGAGTTGTAAGTGATCTGAACGTTTCATGATCATAGCACTTTCCTAAGGGGGTCAAACCATGTCCCAAAGGTCACCGGATCTGGTGTCAATTTAAAGAAGTAGTCCAGTTACACATTTGTGGGCTTATAACTTGGCTTCTGAATGTCCTAGAGAGATCAGGTTTGTTTTAATGTACTCCAATCAACAGCCCCTACAACCACAAAAAGGAATGGAGTCATTAGCACTTATGGTTTGTAAATGGCACCCAGAATTATGTTGCACGAAGCACAATTTCACATCATTCTGGGTTCATTTGTGTGAAAACAAGGTCCAATCAGGCTGAAACGTTACAGGAAGGTAGAATCTATTGAGTTGTAAGTGATCTGAACGTTTCAAGATGATCGCAAATTCCTATAGGGGGTAAAACCATGTCCCAAAGGTCACCGGGCCTGGTGTCACTTTAAAGAAGTAGTCCAGTTACACCTTTGTGGGCTTATAACTTGGCTTCTGAATGTCCTAGAGAGGTTAGGTTTGTTTTAGTGTACTCCAATCAAAAGCCCCTACAACCACAAAAAGGAATGGAGTCATTAGCACTTATGGTTTGTAAATGTCACCCAGAATTATGTTGCACGAAGCACAATTTCACATCATTCTGGGTTCATTTGTGTGAAAACAAGGTCCAATCAGGCTGAAACGTTACAGGTGTTGCAAGCCCGAGCAACCAGTCAAGGCTTAGAAACAGTGGTCAGGGACAAGGGTCACACAAGGGTCAAGAGGACAGGAGTTCAGGACTTGCTGGTGAGGACAGAACTAGGCAAAGGGTCAAAAGACAAGCTGTCTTCTCTAGATCCACCCATGGACACACCCCTGGGCCCGCCCATAACTCCACCTCTGGCGGGAAAAGAAGGAATGGCATGGAGTGAGGAGAGGTCCAGCTGGACCCAGGAGCTCTCAGGAATGCTGAAAGAAGATCTACAATTTGCTACCAATATGAAGATTTATGACCTGTGCTCTCATTCCAGGAGTGCAGCATGTAACTTTTGTGCCCTCATGTGAATACTGCATGTAGTGAAATGATACTAAATGTCTTATGTAGAGCTAAAAAAGTGTATCTGGTAGATGACCCCTTGACCTAAACTGTCAGGAGAGAATGACTTGTGACTCTTGCATTGTTTAGAGCAGTCTCAGAAATGATATAAAAGGATGCAGCTCAGATCGAGCAGGGTTCTTGTTCTTCGAGAGAGGGCTTCAGGCTTCGTTCTTGGGGAGATTCTGAGAAGACGAGAGCTGGTGTAAACTGACTCTCATTTAATCATTTTGAACTAATTCCTCCGTGGGGGATAGTAGTTGTTTTTTACTTTACCCATTTTTGTATTTTGATTTTGTAATAAACCTTTTTTGAAAAAGAAACATAATCCTGATTCTTTCAGGTTTTCTCTAAAGCTTCACGTTTGGAGCCCTGGCCATAAATTGCACAGAGGTAAGCATGTCGAAGATCGGTCTCTGAATTATTAGGACTTACTTTACAGTTTATAACAGAATAATATAAAGAAACCTTAAGATAAGGGAAGTTTTAACTTCTCTCCCCTTGCGAGTAACGAGTTGTCTTAAGGGTGATAAAAGCAAAATATTCGAGGTTATTTTGGCTCTGATTGCAGGTTGAAAAAGTCTCTAATCAGCTGGAAGGTTGGATTAATAAATAAATTGATAAACTTATGTTAGCCTGATCAACTAGCATAAATCATTTTATAGTTACCAACCTCCCACATAAGCTGTTAGGGGCGCAATTAATTCCGGGTAGCCCAAACAATTGCTGAGAGGCTTGGCTTGCCTCCAGACTTCTCTCTAGTATCTTAACCAAAAGGTAACGAGTTTAAAAGAAGTGTAGCACTCTGAGGCTGGCTATTCGTGCAAGTCATTTCACCTTTAAAATAAAAGGCAAGATTCTAATTAGGTAGTCCAAACCCGGATCTGGTACGATTATACTCGTCGATACACCCCCGAACCCTGATGGATGCACCGTCTCATAAGTTCTAACGGAACTGGGTTTTAAAGGAACCGGTAAATGGGACGGGCACGCGACATGGCGCCTGCAACGTGGGGCTAATCGGCGAAGGTTTAAATATTAGATACCGGACTATTCGACGTAGAACTATGTCTTTTAGGCTGATAAAAGCTTACGCACAATGGACCTGATAAGCTTATAACCTTGGAGCGAAAACCGCACCAATTTCCCGAAAAGGAAGGAAATTTGGGAGAACGGACGATTAACTCAAAGAGGTATAAAGAAATCACGGCTTTCCGACGTAAGAAAAGCCAAGGATAAAAGCTAGGCAAAAAATAAAAAGGAATAAAGAGTAAAAATAAAGAATAAGACGTGAAAACGAATAAAAATAAAACAAATAATAAAAAAGAGAAACTTTCAACCAGCCATGGCAGATAGATCTTTAACGGTAAAACCGGAAAATGTTCTCCTTAATGTGAGATTTGTCACCGGAGAAATAGCGACATTTCAAGGTGAACCACAAAGCGTTTTAGCAGTATCCTGTAACCGGAGCTTTCAGAACAAGGCCGAAACGGCTCAAGCCGCAGCGGAGCGCTGTCCGAATGCTGAAACTCAAGTAAAGAATAATCATGTATTTCCGTTAGTGGGTGATTTGGTGATTCTAGCAGAACAACAAAATGATCCTGTTTTTAATCAGATAGCGTGGTGTTGTTGGGAAAATCCAGCGAAACTCCCCACGGGCGAGCAGTATGAGATCCTTCTGGGATTGCTTGAGCAAATACCAACTGGACCGGAACCTTTAGTTCTCACTCCATTTGGAGTCGGGCAGTACCGATGTGATCAGGGAGCGATGTACTCTGCTATGGCGGAGTTCGTGGTTCAACAGGCTAATAGTAGAACAATTTACTTCTTATCTAGAAGCAAAAATGAGGCAATTCAAATGAGACAGGCGTTATGTAACCGACTGGGGATCACGGAGCTCCAAGCGGAAATGTACCGGAGACGAGCTGCAGTTGAAATGTCGGACTCCTGGGATGAAGCCCAATCGGTTCCGACCGCGCCCCCTTTGTATCCAGCGCTCCGCGGGGAATTCCCTGTGAGCCCCGGTTCCGAGAGCGGATTTCTTCCACCCCCACCGAACCCGCCTGACGCGGTTCGGCCGGCGCAGTGGAACCCGTTTCTACATGTACAAACCCCTTCTCAGGTGCCCATGAGAGGAGCGGAGAGACCGCCCACTGAACAGCATGTTGCTGCGTGGGACAAAGACGAGACTCAGAGACGGTCAGGGGCTGAAAGGACTCCAAACCCAATTCCTTTTCCCCCGTTAGAACCGCATAGTCCCGCGGCTCCTCCGAATCATGTTATGATAGGTCAAGAACCGGTGATAATTTTATCAGGCGAGAAAATAGATGCGGAGATCCGAGAAGAAGATGTGTTGATCTTTCTGAAAGATCCACAAAGTTCTGCCAGTACTACGTCTTCTTTAAGTTCTCTGAGGAGACTTTTAGGGGCAGAAGGCAGAAATTCTATGATTCCGCTGGTAGATCGTAATTACGAAGCTGGAGAAATTACTACTCTCTTAGACAAGCAATTAGGAAATCTGGAAGGTCGTGTCAGCGCTATTTCCATAATTAACGTAGACCCTCATAATCCCGACATCTCTTTTCACCAAGCTTGGGAGCGGGTGGTGTCAGAAGCCTTGGATTTAGGAGCGCGACGGCTAGTGTTTAAGCTTAATAACAAACCCCAGGTGTGTCGGATAACTGAAGCATATGGCGCAGGTTTGGTGATTTATTCCGAAGCCTCTAGCAGGCTAGGAGACATCCCGGTCGTAATTTTAGTGGATAAGTCAGCCTTGCCGCGAGTAGAGAAGAAAGTCAAACATTGGTTTGAGGCCAGAGACAGAAGCAGCGAGAGTGAGGCTGAATCGGAGGAAGAACAGGGTTCCCAAGTGGTGGTGCGTGGCACACCCAAAGGGAAGCTCAGGTCAGAATGCGGATCCCAACAAAAATGCAGCACTCGGATCCCTGGAGGCAAAACACCTGAAAAAGTGAGTTGGTTATCCCCAGTTACAGCCCATGAGCAAGGTGAGAACAGAGAAAATGTAGAGCAGCAACCCCAGAGAGCAGAAAAAGGAGATGAGACAAATCCTATGGTTTATGGCATTAGAGGACTAAATAAGAAAAGCCGTCCAGTACAGATGAAATATTATGACCCTCAGGCACCTCCTAACATAGGCCCAGTTAGACCGGTTCCAGAACCAGGACGAGGCCAGTTTGCAATTAATACAGAGGGAGACCAGAATTATGCAGGAGAAGAAGCAGAAAATCCTTTTCCAGACTGGTACCCTGTAGATGGCTTCACGACTTCAGCAATTCAAGCAGCGAAAAGTAGGGAAGAAGTCATGTTGCAACCAGGATGGGGGCAACCTTTTAAGCATGCTTATTTAGGCCAAGGATATGATTTTTATCGCGGTGGATGTATGGCTAGAGATTCGGCAGTGAAAACTCACTGCTACTCGCCGTGCAGCCCCTCCCAACCTTTGGATGTAAACCGAAGCACTCCGCAGGGAGGACAGCTTAATCCAATGCCTAAAGAGAGAATCCTAGAACAGGAATATTCCCCATATTGGCAAACTGCTCAGGAACAGTCAAGAGTAAGCTTAGGACATTTTGATCATACCATTCTGCCACAAAGAGCATCGGGTGAGACAGACGCTGGGTATGTACAGCGGCTTCAGGATCGAGGTATGACGATTGAACAACTTTCAAGTCCAGAAATTTCTCAGGTTATAGCATTAAAGAACGATCTGCGTTTAACCCCAGGAGCATCGTTGATGTCCCTGGCGGAGAGTTCTCCCAGAGGGATTGGTGAGGATTCTGGTGAACGACGGAGGAAAGCTTTAAGCGCTGAAATCAGTACAGGAAAAGTTACATTAGCTGGGTGTTTAGGAACAATCGCAGGGCTTTCCCAAGTACAGCAGGAAAAACTTTTAGCTGATCTGCCAGGGGGATTAATGATGGCTGCGATGTGGCCTAATCTCTCCCCTGCAGAAAAAATCAGACAAGCGCAGGCGTGGGATCGCACGAGGGAATTTAAGCAGTCAAAAAACGAATTAGGACGGCAGGCCGGAAACAGATTGAAAGGTCAGATACCATCCCCTCTGCCCCCTCCACACCAAGGGGAGCAAGGGAGCCAATCAGTGAGTTCTCAATCGAGGCAACTCCCACCCAGAACAGAACCGAATCAGAACCAGAGAACCAGGGGCCAAATGGACCCAAATGCAAGGCCGTTTTTCATGGGACCCCCCGGCTGCCCTGTGGCTCGACCCAGGAGAGCGAATCCGGAGGAGTGGGCCCGGATGACCAGAGAACAGAAGGAGAAATTAATCCAATCAATCAAAGATTGGGACGCGAAATACCACAATCAGAGAAGACCGCCACCACAAAAGTAGAAATAATTGAGGCGCTCTCATCTCGTACGCATTGGGATGGGGAGTGGCTTAAAGTAAAATACGAAAATACAAAATACATTTTAGATACCGGGGCATTAATATCAGTAAAGCGTGAAAATAATCCGATGGAACAAATAGGATACAAGAATGTGATACTCGCAGACGGCTCTGTACGTAACATGGCAGTTCATAAAGATGAACAGGGAATTCTTTACATAAAAGGTGCAGAAAACTTAATTAGTTTAAAGGATTTAGTTAAAATAACGAAAGACCCAGCGCTGCAATTGAGTTTTTTAGGTGAATTAGATATGGATAGTCTCATTAAAGAACAACTGGAGAAGACTAGTTTGGACCCGCACAAACTCAGAGAAATAATCCAAAAAGGTAATTGGGCTACACACAAAAATGATTGTGGCAGAGTAAAAGAACAATGCATTATTAAAGGAGCGATGCCTGCCAGGGAAAAGCAGTATCCGATCAGAGAAGGAAGAGATGAGATCAGGTGTACTCTCGCTGAGCTTAAAGAAAAAGGGATAATCGAAGAGAAAGATACATTATCCACCTGTCTTCCCATTCAAGCTGTTCCTAAACCTGATGGCACCTACAGACTGGTACACAATTTAAAAGGTTTAAATAGAGTGACTCCGCACGACGTGCGTAAAACTTTTGACCCATACATGCAGCTCCGAACCATGCCTATTAAAAAATATAAAACATGCATCGATTTGGCTAACGGTTTTTGGTCTGTACCTTTAGCGCAAGAAAGTCGAGCTAAAACTGGATTTACATTTGAATGGAAACATTATGAATGGTGCGTTCTACCTATGGGATGGGTAAATGCGGCGAATAAATTTCAAAGTGTCGTACAGTCATATCTGGAAGGTTTACCTGTCGTTCAATATATTGATGACATATTTTTCACGCATGATTGTGAAAGCGAACACCTGAAAACTTTGGACGAGGTGGTGACCAGACTGACATGTGCAGGATTCAAACTCAACTTGAAGAAAAGCCAGCTAGGACGCACAAAAGTCACGTTCCTAGGTTTTGAGGTGTCAAATTCAGTGTCAGTACCTTGCACCTATTTGCAAAACATAACACCCCCGCATGACTTACTGACACTGGAAGGTGTAATCGGACAGCTTCAGTACATTTCCAGCAACGTCCGTGATTTTCGAAACATCATTGATCCCATAATGTCACTTAAAAAAGGTCTCAGAACCAAAGTGGGTCAGAAACTGGTGACGCACAACCGCAAACTGAGCTCACAGGAGCGTGAGACTTACCAAGCAGTGATGGTTAAAATAGGTGCTAATCTAGTGAATCTTTCAAATAGAGAGCATCACGAACCGTTAGCTGTAAGAGTGATTGTAGGACAGAATTTCACAGAGTGTTTATTTCAGAACTATGACAGCAAGAGTCTGATAACATGTAAAGGCTATAGACTCGCACCAACAGAAACCCGTTACACGCCCAGCGAAAAGGTGCTGACCACCCTGATGAAACATAAAGATATGATGTTCGCTCTGGCCGGATCGCAAAAAATCATAATTCAATCTACTGATTATATGATTAAAGAACTTCGGAAAGATCTCCTCCCACAGGCGAGGGCCGTTTTACCCAGATGGGCAAAGTGGGAGATGTTATTGGCAAACCCGCAGATTCACGTAGAAGGAGAAACAAAACTTAAGCCTGACAGGAAAGAGGTTGTTAAACCCATAAAACCAGAGGCAGTTTACTACACTGATGGATCTAAGAAAACAGCAGATGCAGACTTCTGTAAGTGGGGGTTTGTGAGACTGCTAAAGGACAGGAAATACCAACAAGCTGGACAGACTGTCGGATCCGCTCAAACTGCAGAATTGACGGCCGTTGTCATGGCGCTTGCTGACGCGTGTAAGCTGAAGCTCAAATCAGTAAGATTGGTCACAGACTCTAAATACGTTAAAGACGGGCTGGATGATCATTTAGCATTTTGGGAAGCTAAAGATTTCCAGAAAACTGATGGAGAGAGATTGGAACACGCTGACTTGTGGACTTTAGTATCGTGTTATAAGAAAAAATTACAGATTCAGGTGACACATGTAAATAGCCATACAAATGGAAGAAGCGAAGATGAGATCGGAAACGCAGAAGTGGATGAATTAGTACAAGCTCGCGCTTTGTTTCTACCCACAGCGTTTTTACAGAACAGGAGCGCTGCAGCTGATGAAGAGCTGGTGACATTTGCGCATAAAAATTACGGACACGTAGGAGTATTACGGTTGCGTGAGATTTTCAAAAAAGAAAAGATTTCTGTACCAAAGCTGAAAGAACTGACAGCACGAGTAAAAGCGACGTGTGAGTCGTGTAAAGTAAAAGGAGGGGCTCAACCCGTGATTTATGACCATCTGCCCATCATGTGTGATGTGCCGGGGGTGCATTTCAGCACGGATGTTGGTGAATGTGCCTCTAGAGGGGTGAACGGACATAAGTTCTTTTTGGTAATCAAAGATAATGGACCAGGTGATCAGAGCAAGATAATACCGCTGAAACGTGTCACAGGAAATACGGTCAGCATGGACTTGTCTCTACACCTGCCCCTCACGTGTGAGTCACTCCGTTCGGATGGAGGACCTGAATTTAAGAATGACAAAGTTTCTTGTCTGCTTGAATCGAGAGGGATAAGACACATTTTTTCTATCCCATACGAGTCCCACACTAACGGAATAGCAGAAAGAGCAGTTAGGACGATAAAAAATCACATCCTGACTAACCTGAGCTCCCGATGGGATACACCGGAGGGAGTTTCAGAACTAAATGTGATCCTTAATATGACGAAACTGAAAAGAACTGAGAAAAAAACTAACCCGGAACACGTCTCTGTGTTACAGAAAGGTGAAAGAATTTGGGTCAAAAGAGGACCGGTTCGAAAAGGAGATTGCATTAAGCATAACGTAAGTGGTCCCTTCATAATAAAAGACGTAACTGGGAACGTGGTTTTAACTGACACAGGTTTGCGCGTTCACCCTCATCAAGTTATAAAATAACTCTGAAAAATAAAAGTAATTAATTGAAAAAATAAATAAATAAATAAATAATTTTTTTTTTAATTAATTACTTGATTAAAGGTCATGGCTGGGCCAAAATCTAGTGAAGAAATGACTTGTAAGATCTCAGGTGCTACGGGCCTAATTTTGCTAACGAAGGGGAATTCTGTTAGAGATTGTAAAGTGGCTATGTTTCCGGGCTTCATAGAATCTGCAAATGCGTATCGTTACGCGCAATGGGGAGGCTTGAAGCCGGGAACATGCGTGATATGCAAATCTCTGTGCACCCTAATTAAATGGTCGGGGCTCCGGGAGCAGAAGCCCACTCACCTGGAGAGAGGAACAGACTTGCATACAGGTGCGGTGGAGCTGTCTGCTCCCATTAAAATATGTTTTTGCGGAACCTGCTTGAGGAATAATCCAGGCATCATCTCCTGGCAGGTCTGTGAATGCACTCACAGAGGTGAAATCAAAGATGGGTGCTGTTTCACGAAGAATGGTGTTTTGACTACCTGCTTACCGACAAGCCAGCCAAGTATGTTTTTTGTAGGAGAGCTGCTCAGGAATCCTAGCCTGGTGAAGCCGGTTAGAGATTTATGGGTGGAGGCTTATCCATTTGTGTTCAAGCTCAAGACCAGAGAAAAAGGACTGGAAGAGCTTCAGGCTCGGTCCAAATTTGAGTCTATTAAGAGCTTGATATTAGGACAACAATTTGGTACGCTGGCTGATGCATGGGAAACAGGTACACAGATTGGGGTAACTCAAGAGTATAAAGACGACAGATGGGGAACTTATCTGTCAGGGACTCTGGACTGGCATACAGGATTGTCTGTTCAGGAGCCCCCAGGGATGCGTAAGCGTGTTACATCATACCTGGTTGAGCTGAAGAGTCTTGGACCAGGGGCGGAGCGTAAGTTCATGCCTTATCAGTTAACTTTGATAGAGGTAATAGACCTGTCGGGTCGCGTTTGCAGCTCGGCTGTTAACATAGTGACCACCCGGAGAGGAGAGGCATATTGGCCTAAGATTTATGGGACTGCTCACACTAGAATGTCTCGTAGAAGGCTGGTCCCCAATCTGACTCTACCTAACTAGAGCAGGGCGCTTTCGTTTCCTGCTGATTTTTATGCTTCTGTCTTACAGATGTTATCTACGCAGAAGCATAAGAGGGAAAGCAGCAGAAAACGAAAAGTGGTCAGGTATGCAACTCCGGCGGGAGTTGACCCCAAAGTTAAAAAGAGAAATGTAAATATTCCGAAAGGAAAGGATTGGATAATAAAATGGATTAAATGGGCCTTTTTTATCCTTTTCGAATTTAGCCTCATAGGATTAAGTATAGCGATTGCATATGGGGTACATGTATATCTCCGAACGTATCATGTGTCCTCGGTGACATATAACATAACTCACGGAGGACCGCAACAATTAATAGGGAATTGGAATGTATCCAAAATTAAGCTGTTATGGCCCAAAGAAGATTTTAATGAGAATATAACCACCTGCATGATAGCAACACAGATTGGATTCAAGATTTGTAGTGTAACAGGGAACAAAACTGGCTGCCTGCGCCTGCCCTGTGGAGAAAATGGATTTGACCGGATCATGGCCACACCCTCCGTGACATCATTTTCTGCAGCAGAGCAGGAGGAGAAGAATGACACGGAGTGTGGTGAGACCGGCCCATGGGCGGAGTATATGGCAGTCTTAATGGATCAGACAGGATCCACAGAGCTTGATCGATCTTGTCAGATAATATTAAGGAAAAAGAAAATCTTAAATCAAACTTCAGGTGAAGTAGAGTTGTGGGTTTACAAATATTGCCTTAGAAATAATTTAGAATGGGGACACAACTTCACCACTTTCAAAGTGATAAAGATAGAAAGATGGTGGCCTCGTAGAATCGAATTTGGGTGTTTTCAGACCAAAGACAGTAGTTTAAGTTCCTGGCAAACAGGAAATATTACGCATTGGTATCAAAGATTATCAAGAGGGAGGGAACGAAGAGATGTTTGCCCGACCCCCCCTCCTAACACAACACTAAAATATGATTCCTTGTCCATGATAGGAGAGAGTCACATGTGGCAGAAAGTAAAAGATAATGTGATTAAATGGTTATCAAAAGTACCCCCTGCAATGTCTGATCCCCTGGCTGAGGCAGAGGAAGGTGAAGAGACCGTTCCTCTCTTTCTAGAGCCCGGTGTGCGGGGTAAGAGATCTACTTCAGACTTAACTCGACTCTTACGTAAAGGTCATAGTGAATATGCAAATTACACAGGATATCAGAATTATATACTTCCCACTAATAGTACATATTTTAACTGGACATTTTTCTGCCTCCATAATGAGGTAGGCCTTCAGCCTCAAGGATGGGAACTGCATCCAATACGACACACTCTTTATACAGAATGGGTTTATGAGGTTCCTAATTTTAAACACCCAAAAGTAGTGCAATGGATGAAAAAGGATCAATCTGATCCCACTAACTTAGATACAGGATTCCATGCATGGAATGAGGAAACTAGACTCTGTTTAACCAGGAAAGCGAATAATAGCGCTGTATGGCAAGGAGGCGAGCCACTTAGAATAAGGATCGCAGGAGCATATTATCAAAAAGGTACAGCTACTCCTGATAGTATAATTGAGGCAGACTCCATCTTCGAAGCAGTAAATGAAATGATTAGACCAACCCATAAGAAAGATTTTTATCACAGTCCCACATGGGCTAGAAATTACACCTTAATGCTTGAAGGATGTCAGGTGGAAGTCTGTAATAATACTAAAGGGTTAACTAGAAGGATGTGTATTTTTTGGTATTCACAACTATATGGATTAACAGTTGGAGGTCTGCGTCCAGACACATTAGGAGATCGAGAGTTTTTTAAACCTAGGCCTCCTTATCTAAACATAGCTACTTTAGGAACTGGAGAATTATGCTATAAAGTCTTACGTGGTTATATGCAAAGAGATATTCCAGAAGATTATAGATATTATAGAAAAGGAATGTACGAGACATATCCTATGACATACTGGTATGGAGAGGGATATAATAAGCAAAAATATGATTATTACCCCCAGGACACAAGGATTGAAGCAGAAACCTTTGAAAGAAAATTAGTGGGAACTAAAACTCTTGTGATGGAACATGGTCAACTTCGAGTTAAAACAAATTGGTTTTCTATTGATAAAACAAATACTTGGGAAGTAAATGATACAAAAACAGGAAATGGTCTTTTAGATCGTATAATGATTATGAATGATAAAGTTGGAGACTTAGTGCCACCTGGATTTACAGCGCCAGGAACGACGAAGTGGGGAGCGTTTAGTCTGGTCAATTTCAATTACCTTAACGGGTTAGGCATAGACCATCATGTGTGTTTTAATGAACCGAGAATAGGGAAAAATCCTCAACCTGAAAGATTCACAATTGACCCTGATGCACCCAAAGAGTTTCCTAACTTCAGAAATTTCCCAAATTGGGATCTGAGAAGTGGTTTTTGCTCACCATTTCGAAGATCGTTAGATCAGCAAAAAGCCGACTGGTTTGATTATTTTGCATATGGCATAAATGGCACATTACGTCATGTGAGTCTGATAGTACGTGGTGTGAATGAAATTATGAGTGACAGTGTAGTGCAGGTTTCTAACAATGTAATTCAAGGAACTTCTGATTCAATGGGCATGTTGGTAAAAGGAGTGAGAGAGCACATCATTAGGCCTGTCTGGGATGCTCTGTTCTGGCCTCTGTGCGCTCTAGGATTAATGTGTGGGGTGATTATTTTAATAATCGGTATGATTTTGGCCTGTAAAAACAACAAATGGCAGTTGACAGGAAGAAAGCTGTTAGGAGAAAGGAGAAAGGACCTGGTAGATCCAGATAAGATGGGAAGAGAGGTGTCAAGGTAGAGGGAGTATTAGCCCCCCTTCTTGTTGCTCCTGTTTAAGTGCAGGCCTCTCTGCACAGCATGTCACTTGCTCCTTAACTGTCAGTCTGTAACTTGAAGTGAACCAATGGCTCATCAAACTCACCCTGAATCTGAGCTGATTGACGCTCTGAATCTGGAGGTATGTCAGGATTTTGTAACTATTTTATCCAGTTTGTCTTTAAGATGTTGTAGACATTTCATAACTGGTGTACACTTGTTGTGAGGATTATTGTTGTAAAACTATGCCTGCAGATAGGAATTGTAGTGTGGTTCTTCCTGCAGCTTCTGATGATTTATTTTCTCCTATAATTAAGAAATGTTTATGCAGTAATGCAGTTACTTATTGCTTCATGGAATGAGTTATATATCTCATGTGGAACATATTTTATGTTCCTTCCAGATGGACTCGATTCGGCAGAATATCATAGAGGGATTAATCCCCTCCGCAGGTCCATCAACTGTTTTCTCTCTGAATGGCGCATACTATTTGTGCACCGTGAATCGCGGGAGGGATGGATTGCCTCAGACTAAGACAATCGGGCTCCAGTGTGAACATGCTACGATGAATAAACGCTGCGTGTCTTGCAGGTTTATTCAGTACATCCAGACCAAATGGAAAAGGGATTCAAGCGGGAGACTGATCAGGAAGACGACATACTAATGTTGTCCTCCCCGGGAGTAGATGCCCTGCTTGAGCAGGCCCACGACGAGGAGCTGACAACGGCGCCCTCATCTGACGTGGCTGAAGAGGTTGTATCAGTAATGACGGCAGCTTCGACATGCGTCCCGTGTCCTGATGTGATACGTGAAATCCCTATGGTCTGTCTAAGTAGTGAGCCAGCAGGCATTCCTTCCCCTGTCCGAATTGCACCTGGGAGAGAAATGAGATGGAGGATTAAATCCCAGAAGGGGTGTTACTTTGTTTGTCAAGGCAAGATTATAGATTGCTTTCAGTTTATGAATATTTTGTCTGTAAAGACTGGATGGTTCGGCCCAGAAGTCTGTAACTCTTTTGGAACCGCACCTTTGTTGGATACGAAAAATCATGTTTTGGTTTTTAGCGCCAGCTTCCCACCTCAAATGATGGGATCGCTTCCACGTGGAGAAGCTCCGGTGATGGATTTATCTTTATTCTTTCTGGGCGAAGATCCCACAGATGGGAGAAAGCAGTTTAAAGGTTATGTAACAACCCGCAAAGGGACCTTGTGCTTACCCGTAGCTGATGATGGCATTATGATGAGAATGAGGGTTGATGTGGAGGCCACAGTTAGGTGTCTGAGTGTTCAGCCGTTCCTGAGTGAGATGGATGCTAGATTTATGAAAGCTTGCATTGCTGCTCTATCTTTTTATGGTCCTTTGCCTCAGTACGTCCTCATGGGGGATGTTGCAAGCCCGAGCAACCAGTCAAGGCTTAGAAACAGTGGTCAGGGACAAGGGTCACACAAGGGTCAAGAGGACAGGAGTTCAGGACTTGCTGGTGAGGACAGAACTAGGCAAAGGGTCAAAAGACAAGCTGTCTTCTCTAGATCCACCCATGGACACACCCCTGGGCCCGCCCATAACTCCACCTCTGGCGGGAAAAGAAGGAATGGCATGGAGTGAGGAGAGGTCCAGCTGGACCCAGGAGCTCTCAGGAATGCTGAAAGAAGATCTACAATTTGCTACCAATATGAAGATTTATGACCTGTGCTCTCATTCCAGGAGTGCAGCATGTAACTTTTGTGCCCTCATGTGAATACTGCATGTAGTGAAATGATACTAAATGTCTTATGTAGAGCTAAAAAAGTGTATCTGGTAGATGACCCCTTGACCTAAACTGTCAGGAGAGAATGACTTGTGACTCTTGCATTGTTTAGAGCAGTCTCAGAAATGATATAAAAGGATGCAGCTCAGATCGAGCAGGGTTCTTGTTCTTCGAGAGAGGGCTTCAGGCTTCGTTCTTGGGGAGATTCTGAGAAGACGAGAGCTGGTGTAAACTGACTCTCATTTAATCATTTTGAACTAATTCCTCCGTGGGGGATAGTAGTTGTTTTTTACTTTACCCATTTTTGTATTTTGATTTTGTAATAAACCTTTTTTGAAAAAGAAACATAATCCTGATTCTTTCAGGTTTTCTCTAAAGCTTCACGTTTGGAGCCCTGGCCATAAATTGCACAGAGGTAAGCATGTCGAAGATCGGTCTCTGAATTATTAGGACTTACTTTACAGTTTATAACAGAATAATATAAAGAAACCTTAAGATAAGGGAAGTTTTAACTTCTCTCCCCTTGCGAGTAACGAGTTGTCTTAAGGGTGATAAAAGCAAAATATTCGAGGTTATTTTGGCTCTGATTGCAGGTTGAAAAAGTCTCTAATCAGCTGGAAGGTTGGATTAATAAATAAATTGATAAACTTATGTTAGCCTGATCAACTAGCATAAATCATTTTATAGTTACCAACCTCCCACATAAGCTGTTAGGGGCGCAATTAATTCCGGGTAGCCCAAACAATTGCTGAGAGGCTTGGCTTGCCTCCAGACTTCTCTCTAGTATCTTAACCAAAAGGTAACGAGTTTAAAAGAAGTGTAGCACTCTGAGGCTGGCTATTCGTGCAAGTCATTTCACCTTTAAAATAAAAGGCAAGATTCTAATTAGGTAGTCCAAACCCGGATCTGGTACGATTATACTCGTCGATACACCCCCGAACCCTGATGGATGCACCGTCTCATAAGTTCTAACGGAACTGGGTTTTAAAGGAACCGGTAAATGGGACGGGCACGCGACACAGGAAGGTAGAATCTACTGAGTTGTAATTGATCTGAACGTTTCATGATGATGGCACTTTCCTAAGGGGGTCAAACCATGTCCCAAAGGTCACTGGATCTGGTGTCAATTTAAAGAAGTAGTCCAGTTACACATTTGTGGGCTTATAACTTGGCTTCTGAATGTCCTAGAGAGATCAGGTTTGTTTTAGTGTACTCCAATCAACAGCCCCTACAACCACAAAAAGGAATGGAGTCATTAGCACTTATGGTTTGTAAATGGCACCCAGAATTATGTTGCACGAAGCACTATTTCACATCATTCTGGGTCCATTTGTGTGAAAACAAGGTCCAATCAGGCTGAAACGTTACAGGAAGGTAGAATCTATTGAGTTGTAAGTGATCTGAACGTTTCATGATGATAGCACTTTCCTAAGGGGGTCAAACCATGTCCCAAAGGTCACCGGATCTGGTGTCAATTTAAAGAAGTAGTCCAGTTACACATTTGTGGGCTTATAACTTGGCTTCTGAATGTCCTAGAGAGATCAGGTTTGTTTTAGTATACTCCAATCAACAGCCCCTACAACCACAAAAAGGAATGGAGTCATTAGCACTTATGGTTTTTAAATGGCACCCAGAATTATGTTGCACGAAGCACAATTTCACATCATTCTGGGTTCATTTGTGTGAAAACAAGGTCCAATCAGGCTGAAACGTTACAGGAAGGTAGAATCTATTGAGTTGTAAGTGATCTAAACGTTTCTTGATGATAGCACTTTCCTAAGGGGGTCAAACCATGTCCCAAAGGTCACCGTATCTGGTGTCAATTTAAAGAAGTAGTCCAGTTACACATTTGTGGGCTTTTAAAGTGGCTTCTGAATGTCCTAGAGAGATCAGGTTTGTTTTAGTATACTCCAATCAACAGCCCCTACAACCACAAAAAGGAATGGAGTCATTAGCACTTATGGTTTTTAAATGGCACCCAGAATTATGTTGCACGAAGCACAATTTCACATCATTCTGGGTTCATTTGTGTGAAAACAAGGTCCAATCAGGCTGAAACGTTACAGGAAGGTAGAATCTATTGAGTTGTAAGTGATCTGAACGTTTCATGATGATAGCACTTTCCTAAGGGGGTCAAACCATGTCCCAAAGGTCACCGAATCTGGTGTCAATTTAAAGAAGTAGTCCAGTTACACATTTGTGGGCTTATAACTTGGCTTCTGAATGTCCTAGAGAGATCATGTTTGTTTTAATGTACTCCAATCAACAGCCCCTACAACCACAAAAAGGAATGGAGTCATTAGCACTTATGGTTTGTAAATGGCACCCAGAATTATGTTGCACGAAGCACAATTTCACATCATTCTGGGTTCATTTGTGTGAAAACAAGGTCCAATCAGGCTGAAACGTTACAGGAAGGTAGAATCTATTGAGTTGTAAGTGATCTGAACGTTTCAAGATGATCGCAAATTCCTATAGGGGGTAAAACCATGTCCCAAAGGTCACCGGGCCTGGTGTCACTTTAAAGAAGTAGTCCAGTTACACCATTGTGGGCTTATAACTTGGCTTCTGAATGTCCTAGAGAGGTTAGGTTTGTTTTAGTGTACTCCAATCAAAAGCCCCTACAACCACAAAAAGGAATGGAGTCATTAGCACTTATGGTTTGTAAATGGCACCCAGAATTATGTTGCACGAAGCACAATTTCACATCATTCTGGGTTCATTTGTGTGAAAACAAGGTCCAATCAGGCTGAAACGTTACAGGAAGGTAGAATCTACTGAGTTGTAAGTGATCAGAACGTTTCATGATGATGGCACTTTCCTAAGGGGGTCAAACCATGTCCCAAAGGTCACTGGATCTGGTGTCAATTTAAAGAAGTAGTCCAGTTACACATTTGTGGGCTTATAACTTGGCTTCTGAATGTCCTAGAGAGATCAGGTTTGTTTTAGTGTACTCCAATCAACAGCCCCTACAACCACAAAAAGGAATGGAGTCATTAGCACTTATGGTTTGTAAATGGCACCCAGAATTATGTTGCACGAAGCACTATTTCACATCATTCTGGGTCCATTTGTGTGAAAACAAGGTCCAATCAGGCTGAAACGTTACAGGAAGGTAGAATCTATTGAGTTGTAAGTGATCTGAACATTTCATGATGATAGCACTTTCCTAAGGGGGTCAAACCATGTCCCAAAGGTCACCGGATCTGGTGTCAATTTTATGAAGTTGTCCAGTTACACATTTGTGGGCTTATAACTTGGCTTCTGAATGTCCTAGAGCGATCAGGTTTGTTTTAGTGTTCTCCAATCAACAGCCCCTACAACCACAAAAAGGAATGGAGTCATTAGCACTTATGGTTTTTAAATGGCACCCAGAATTATGTTGCACGAAGCACAATTTCACATCATTCTGGGTTCATTTGTGTGAAAACAAGGTCCAATCAGGCTGAAACGTTACAGGAAGGTAGAATCTATTGAGTTGTAAGTGATCTGAACGTTTCATGATGATAGCACTTTCCTAAGGGGGTCAAACCATGTCCCAAAGGTCACCGGATCTGGTGTCAATTTAAAGAAGTAGTCCAGTTACACATTTGTGGGCTTATAACGTGGCTTCTGAATGTCCTAGAGAGATCAGGTTTGTTTTAGTATACTCCAATCAACAGCCCCTACAACCACAAAAAGGAATGGAGTCATTAGCACTTATGGTTTTTAAATGGCACCCAGAATTATGTTGCACGAAGCACAATTTCACATCATTCTGGGTTCATTTGTGTGAAAACAAGGTCCAATCAGGCTGAAACGTTACAGGAAGGTAGAATCTATTGAGTTGTAAGTGATCTGAACGTTTCATGATGATAGCACTTTCCTAAGGGGGTCAAACCATGTCCCAAAGGTCACCGGATCTGGTGTCAATTTTAAGAAGTAGTCCAGTTACACATTTGTGGGCTTATAACTTGGCTTCTGAATGCCCTAGAGAGATCAGGTTTGTTTTAGTATACTCCAATCAACAGCCCCTACAACCACAAAAAGGAATGGAGTCATTAGCACTTATGATTTTTAAATGGCACCCAGAATTATGTTGCACGAAGCACAATTTCACAACATTCTGGGTTCATTTGTGTGAAAACAAGGTCCAATCAGGCTGAAACGTTACAGGAAGGTAGAATCTATTGAGTTGTAAGTGATCTGAACGTTTCATGATGATAGCACTTTCCTAAGGGGGTCAAACCATGTCCCAAAGGTCACCGTATCTGGTGTCAATTTAAAGAAGTAGTCCAGTTACACATTTGTGGGCTTATAAAGTGGCTTCTGAATGTCCTAGAGAGATCAGGTTTGTTTTAGTATACTCCAATCAACAGCCCCTACAACCACAAAAAGGAATGGAGTCATTAGCACTTATGGTTTTTAAATGGCACCCAGAATTATGTTGCACGAAGCACAATTTCACATCATTCTGGGTTCATTTGTGTGAAAACAAGGTCCAATCAGGCTGAAACGTTACAGGAAGGTAGAATCTATTGAGTTGTAAGTGATCTGAACGTTTCATGATGATAGCACTTTCCTAAGGGGGTCAAACCATGTCCCAAAGGTCACCGGATCTGGTGTCAATTTAAAGAAGTAGTCCAGTTACACATTTGTGGGCTTATAACTTGGCTTCTGAATGTCCTAGAGAGATCAGGTTTGTTTTAATGTACTCCAATCAACAGCCCCTACAACCACAAAAAGGAATGGAGTCATTAGCACTTATGGTTTTTAAATGGCACCCAGAATTATGTTGCACGAAGCACAATTTCACATCATTCTGGGTTCATTTGTGTGAAAACAAGGTCCAATCAGGCTGAAACGTTACAGGAAGGTAGAATCTATTGAGTTGTAAGTGATCTGAACGTTTCAAGATGATCGCAAATTCCTATAGGGGGTAAAACCATGTCCCAAAGGTCACCGGGCCTGGTGTCACTTTAAAGAAGTAGTCCAGTTACACCTTTGTGGGCTTATAACTTGGCTTCTGAATGTCCTAGAGAGGTTAGGTTTGTTTTAGTGTACTCCAATCAAAAGCCCCTACAACCACAAAAAGGAATGGAGTCATTAGCACTTATGGTTTGTAAATGGCGCCCAGAATTATGTTGCACAAAGCACAATTTCACATCATTCTGGGTTCATTTGTGTGAAAACAAGGTCCAATCAGGCTGAAACGTTACAGGAAGGTAGAATCTATTGAGTTGTAAGTGATCTGAACGTTTCAAGATGATCGCAAATTCCTATAGGGGGTAAAACCATGTCCCAAAGGTCACCGGGCCTGGTGTCACTTTAAAGAAGTAGTCCAGTTACACCATTGTGGGCTTATAACTTGGCTTCTGAATGTCCTAGAGAGGTTAGGTTTGTTTTAGTGTACTCCAATCAAAAGCCCCTACAACCACAAAAAGGAATGGAGTCATTAGCAATTATGGTTTGTAAATGGCACCCAGAATTATGTTGCACGAAGCACAATTTCACATCATTCTGGGTTCATTTGTGTGAAAACAAGGTCCAATCAGGCTGAAACGTTACAGGAAGGTAGAATCTACTGAGTTGTAAGTGATCTGAACGTTTCATGATGATGGCACTTTCCTAAGGGGGTCAAACCATGTCCCAAAGGTCACTGGATCTGGTGTCAATTTAAAGAAGTAGTCCAGTTACACATTTGTGGGCTTATAACTTGGCTTCTGAATGTCCTAGAGAGATCAGGTTTGTTTTAGTGTACTCCAATCAACAGCCCCTACAACCACAAAAAGGAATGGAGTCATTAGCACTTATGGTTTGTAAATGGCACCCAGAATTATGTTGCACGAAGCACTATTTCACATCATTCTGGGTCCATTTGTGTGAAAACAAGGTCCAATCAGGCTGAAACGTTACAGGAAGGTAGAATCTATTGAGTTGTAAGTGATCTGAACGTTTCATGATGATAGCACTTTCCTAAGGGGGTCAAACCATGTCCCAAAGGTCACCGGATCTGGTGTCAATTTTATGAAGTTGTCCAGTTACAAATTTGTGGGCTTATAACTTGGCTTCTGAATGTCCTAGAGCGATCAGGTTTGTTTTAGTGTTCTCCAATCAACAGCCCCTACAACCACAAAAAGGAATGGAGTCATTAGCACTTATGGTTTTTAAATGGCACCCAGAATTATGTTGCACGAAGCACAATTTCACATCATTCTGGGTTCATTTGTGTGAAAACAAGGTCCAATCAGGCTGAAACGTTACAGGAAGGTAGAATCTATTGAGTTGTAAGTGATCTGAACGTTTCATGATGATAGCACTTTCCTAAGGGGGTCAAACCATGTCCCAAAGGTCACCGGATCTGGTGTCAATTTAAAGAAGTAGTCCAGTTACACATTTGTGGGCTTATAACGTGGCTTCTGAATGTCCTAGAGAGATCAGGTTTGTTTTAGTATACTCCAATCAACAGCCCCTACAACCACAAAAAGGAATGGAGTCATTAGAACTTATGGTTTTTAAATGGCACCCAGAATTATGTTGCACGAAGCACAATTTCACATCATTCTGGGTTCATTTGTGTGAAAACAAGGTCCAATCAGGCTGAAACGTTACAGGAAGGTAGAATCTATTGAGTTGTAAGTGATCTGAACGTTTCATGATGATAGCACTTTCCTAAGGGGGTCAAACCATGTCCCAAAGGTCACCGGATCTGGTGTCAATTTTAAGAAGTAGTCCAGTTACACATTTGTGGGCTTATAACTTGGCTTCTGAATGTCCTAGAGAGATCAGGTTTGTTTTAGTATACTCCAATCAACAGCCCCTACAACCACAAAAAGGAATGGAGTCATTAGCACTTATGATTTTTAAATGGCACCCAGAATTATGTTGCACGAAGCACAATTTCACATCATTCTGGGTTCATTTGTGTGAAAACAAGGTCCAATCAGGCTGAAACGTTACAGGAAGGTAGAATCTATTGAGTTGTAAGTGATCTGAACGTTTCATGATGATAGCACTTTCCTAAGGGGGTCAAACCATGTCCCAAAGGTCACCGTATCTGGTGTCAATTTAAAGAAGTAGTCCAGTTACACATTTGTGGGCTTATAAAGTGGCTTCTGAATGTCCTAGAGCGATCAGGTTTGTTTTAGTATACTCCAATCAACAGCCCCTACAACCACAAAAAGGAATGGAGTCATTAGCACTTATGGTTTTTAAATGGCACCCAGAATTATGTTGCACGAAGCACAATTTCACATCATTCTGGGTTCATTTGTGTGAAAACAAGGTCCAATCAGGCTGAAACGTTACAGGAAGGTAGAATCTATTGAGTTGTAAGTGATCTGAACGTTTCATGATGATAGCACTTTCCTAAGGGGGTCAAACCATGTCCCAAAGGTCACCGGATCTGGTGTCAATTTTATGAAGTTGTCCAGTTACAAATTTGTGGGCTTATAACTTGGCTTCTGAATGTCCTAGAGCGATCAGGTTTGTTTTAGTGTTCTCCAATCAACAGCCCCTACAACCACAAAAAGGAATGGAGTCATTAGCACTTATGGTTTTTAAATGGCACCCAGAATTATGTTGCACGAAGCACAATTTCACATCATTCTGGGTTCATTTGTGTGAAAACAAGGTCCAATCAGGCTGAAACGTTACAGGAAGGTAGAATCTATTGAGTTGTAAGTGATCTGAACGTTTCATGATGATAGCACTTTCCTAAGGGGGTCAAACCATGTCCCAAAGGTCACCGGATCTGGTGTCAATTTAAAGAAGTAGTCCAGTTACACATTTGTGGGCTTATAACGTGGCTTCTGAATGTCCTAGAGAGATCAGGTTTGTTTTAGTATACTCCAATCAACAGCCCCTACAACCACAAAAAGGAATGGAGTCATTAGAACTTATGGTTTTTAAATGGCACCCAGAATTATGTTGCACGAAGCACAATTTCACATCAATCTGGGTTCATTTGTGTGAAAACAAGGTCCAATCAGGCTGAAACGTTACAGGAAGGTAGAATCTATTGAGTTGTAAGTGATCTGAACGTTTCATGATGATAGCACTTTCCTAAGGGGGTCAAACCATGTCCCAAAGGTCTCCGGATCTGGTGTCAATTTTAAGAAGTAGTCCAGTTACACTTTTCTGGGCTTATAACTTGGCTTCTGAATGTCCTAGAGAGATCAGGTTTGTTTTAGTATACTCCAATCAACAGCCCCTACAACCACAAAAAGGAATGAAGTCATTAGCACTTATGATTTTTAAATGGCACCCAGAATTATGTTGCACGAAGCACAATTTCACATCATTCTGGGTTCATTTGTGTGAAAACAAGGTCCAATCAGGCTGAAACGTTACAGGAAGGTAGAATCTATTGAGTTGTAAGTGATCTGAACGTTTCATGATGATAGCACTTTCCTAAGGGGGTCAAACCATGTCCCAAAGGTCACCGTATCTGGTGTCAATTTAAAGAAGTAGTCCAGTTACACATTTGTGGGCTTATAAAGTGGCTTCTGAATGTCCTAGAGCGATCAGGTTTGTTTTAGTATACTCCAATCAACAGCCCCTACAACCACAAAAAGGAATGGAGTCATTAGCACTTATGGTTTTTAAATGGCACCCAGAATTATGTTGCACGAAGCACAATTTCACATCATTCTGGGTTCATTTGTGTGAAAACAAGGTCCAATCAGGCTGAAACGTTACAGGAAGGTAGAATCTATTGAGTTGTAAGTGATCTGAACGTTTCATGATGATAGCACTTTCCTAAGGGGGTCAAACCATGTCCCAAAGGTCACCGGATCTCGTGTCAATTTAAAGAAGTAGTCCAGTTACACATTTGTGGGCTTATAACTAGGCTTCTGAATGTCCTAGAGAGATCAGGTTTGTTTTAATGTACTCCAATCAACAGCCCCTACAACCACAAAAAGGAATGGAGTCATTAGCACTTATGGTTTTTTAATGGCACCCAGAATTATGTTGCACGAAGCACAATTTCACATCATTCTGGGTTCATTTGTGTGAAAACAAGGTCCAATCAGGCTGAAACGTTACAGGAAGGTAGAATCTATTGAGTTGTAAGTGATCTGAACGTTTCAAGATGATCGCAAATTCCTATAGGGGGTAAAACCATGTCCCAAAGGTCACCGGGCCTGGTGTCACTTTAAAGAAGTAGTCCAGTTACACCTTTGTGGGCTTATAACTTGGCTTCTGAATGTCCTAGAGAGGTTAGGTTTGTTTTAGTGTACTCCAATCAAAAGCCCCTACAACCACAAAAAGGAATGGAGTCATTAGCACTTATGGTTTGTAAATGGCACCCAGAATTATGTTGCACGAAGCACAATTTCACATCATTCTGGGTTCATTTGTGTGAAAACAAGGTCCAATCAGGCTGAAACGTTACAGGAAGGTAGAATCTACTGAGTTGTAAGTGATCTGAACGTTTCATGATGATGGCACTTTCCTAAGGGGGTCAAACCATGTCCCAAAGGTCACTGGATCTGGTGTCAATTTAAAGAAGTAGTCCAGTTACACATTTGTGGGCTTATAACTTGGCTTCTGAATGTCCTAGAGAGATCAGGTTTGTTTTAGTGGACTCCAATCAACAGCCCCTACAACCACAAAAAGGGATGGAGTCATTAGTACTTATGGTTTGTAAATGGCACCCAGAATTATGTTGCACGAAGCACTATTTCACATCATTCTGGGTCCATTTGTGTGAAAACAAGGTCCAATCAGGCTGAAACGTTACAGGAAGGTAGAATCTATTGAGTTGTAAGTGATCTGAACGTTTCATGATGATAGCACTTTCCTAAGGGGGTCAAACCATGTCCCAAAGGTCACCGGATCTGGTGTCAATTTAAAGAAGTTGTCCAGTTACAAATTTGTGGGCTTATAACTTGGCTTCTGAATGTCCTAGAGCGATCAGGTTTGTTTTAGTGTACTCCAATCAACAGCCCCTACAACCACAAAAAGGAATGGAGTCATTAGCACTTATGGTTTTTAAATGGCACCCAGAATTATGTTGCACGAAGCACAATTTCACATCATTCTGGGTTCATTTGTGTGAAAACAAGGTCCAATCAGGCTGAAACGTTACAGGAAGGTAGAATCTATTGAGTTGTAAGTGATCTGAACGTTTCATGATCACAGCACTTTCCTAAGGGGGTCAAACCATGTCCCAAAGGTCACCGGATCTGGTGTCAATTTAAAGAAGTAGTCCAGATACACATTTGTGGGCTTATAACTTGGCTTCTGAATGTCCTAGAGCGATCAGGTCTGTTTTAGTGTACTCCAATCAACAGCCCCTACAACCACAAAAAGGAATGGAGTCATTAGCACTTATGGTTTGTAAATGGCACCCAGAATTATGTTGCACGAAGCACAATTTCACATCATTCTGGGTCCATTTGTGTGAAAACAAGGTCCAATCAGGCTGAAACGTTACAGGAAGGTAGAATCTATTGAGTTGTAAGTGATCTGAACGTTTCATGATGATAGCACTTTCCTAAGGGGGTCAAACCATGTCCCAAAGGTCACCGGATCTGGTGTCACTTTAAAGAAGTAGTCCAGTTACACATTTGTGGGCTTATAACTTGGCTTCTGGATGTCCTAGAGAGATCAGGTTAAATTTAGTGAACTCCAATTAACAGCCCCTACAACCACAAAAAGGAATGGAGTCATTAGCACTTATGGTTTGTAAATGGCACCCAGAATTATGTTGCACGAAGCACAATTTCACATCATTCTAGGTCCATTTGTGTGAAAACAAGGTCCAATCAGGCTGAAACGTTACAGGAAGGTAGAATCTATTGAGTTGTAAGTGATCTGAACGTTTCATGATGATAGCACTTTCCTAAGGGGGTCAAACCATGTCCCAAAGGTCTCCGAATCTCGTGTCAATTTAAAGAAGTAGTCCAGTTACACATTTGTGGGCTTATAACTTGGCTTCTGAATGTCCTAGAGAGATCAGGTTTGTTTTAGTGTACTCCAATCAACAGCCCCTACAACCACAAAAAGGAAAGGAGTCATTAGCACTTATGGTTTTTAAATGGCACCCAGAATTATGTTGCATGAAGCACAATTTCACATCATTCTGGGTTCATTTGTGTGAAAACAAGGTCCAATCAGGCTGAAACGTTACAGGAAGGTAGAAACTATTGAGTTGTAAGTGATCTGAACGTTTCATGATGATAGCACTTTCCTAAGGGGGTCAAACCATGTCCCAAAGGTCACCGGATCTGGTGTCAATTTAAAGAAGTAGTCCAGTTACACATTTGTGGGCTTATAACTTGGCTTCTGAATGTCCTAGAGAGATCAGGTTTGTTTTAGTGTACTCCAATCAACAGCCCCTACAACCACAAAAAGGAATGGAGTCATTAGCACTTATGGTTTGTAAATGGCACCAAGAATTATGTTGCACGAAGCACAATTTCACATCATTCTGGGTTCATTTGTGTGAAAACAAGGTCCAATCAGGCTGAAACGTTACAGGAAGGTAGAATCTATTGAGTTGTAAGTGATCTGAACGTTTCATGATGATAGCACTTTCCTAAGGGGGTCAAACCATGTCCCAAAGGTCACCGGGCCTGGTGTCACTTTAAAGAAGTGGTCAAGTTACACCTTTGTGGGCTTATAACTTGGCTTCTGAATGTCCTAGAGAGGTCAGGTTTGTTTTAGTGTACTCCAATCAACAGCCCCTACAACCACAAAAAGGAATGGAGTCATTAGCACTTATGGTTTGTAAATGGCACCCAGAATTATGTTGCACGAAGCACAATTTCACATCATTCTGGGTTCATTTGTGTGAAAACAAGGTCCAATCAGGCTGAAACGTTACAGGAAGGTAGAATCTATTGAGTTGTAAGTGATCTGAACGTTTCTTGATGATAGCACTTTCCTAAGGGGGTCAAACCATGTCCCAAAGGTCACCGTATCTGGTGTCAATTTAAAGAAGTAGTCCAGGTACACATTTGTGGGCTTTTAAAGTGGCTTCTGAATGTCCTAGAGGGATCAGGTTTGTTTTAGTATACTCCAATCAACAGCCCCTACAACCACAAAAAGGAATGGAGTCATTAGCACTTATGGTTTTTAAATGGCACCCAGAATTATGTTGCACGAAGCACAATTTCACATCATTCTGGGTTCATTTGTGTGAAAACAAGGTCCATTCAGGCTGAAACGTTACAGGAAGGTAGAATCTATTGAGTTGTAAGTGATCTGAACGTTTCATGATGATAGCACTTTCCTAAGGGGGTCAAACCATGTCCCAAAGGTCACCGGATCTGGTGTCAATTTAAAGAAGTAGTCCAGTTACACATTTGTGGGCTTATAACTTGGCTTCTGAATGTCCTAGAGAGATCAGGTTTGTTTTAATGTACTCCAATCAACAGCCCCTACAACCACAAAAAGGAATGGAGTCATTAGCACTTATGGTTTGTAAATGGCACCCAGAATTATGTTGCACGAAGCACAATTTCACATCATTCTGTGTTCATTTGTGTGAAAACAAGGTCCAATCAGGCTGAAACGTTACAGGAAGGTAGAATCTATTGAGTTGTAAGTGATCTGAACGTTTCAAGATGATCGCAAATTCCTATAGGGGGTAAAACCATGTCCCAAAGGTCACCGGGCCTGGTGTCACTTTAAAGAAGTAGTCCAGTTACACCATTGTGGGCTTATAACTTGGCTTCTGAATGTCCTAGAGAGGTTAGGTTTGTTTTAGTGTACTCCAATCAAAAGCCTCTACAACCACAAAAAGGAATGGAGTCATTAGCACTTATGGTTTGTAAATGGCACCCAGAATTATGTTGCACGAAGCACAATTTCACATCATTCTGGGTTCATTTGTGTGAAAACAAGGTCCAATCAGGCTGAAACGTTACAGGAAGGTAGAATCTATTGAGTTGTAAGTGATCTGAACGTTTCATGATGATAGCACTTTCCTAAGGGGGTCAAACCATGTCCCAAAGGTCACCGGATCTGGTGTCAATTTAAAGAAGTAGTCCAGTTACACATTTGTGGGCTTATAACTTGGCTTCTGAATGTCCTAGAGAGATCAGGTTTGTTTTAGTGTACTCCAATCAACAGCCCCTACAACCACAAAAAGGAATGGAGTCATTAGCACTTATGGTTTGTAAATGGCACCAAGAATTATGTTGCACGAAGCACAATTTCACATCATTCTGGGTTCATTTGTGTGAAAACAAGGTCCAATCAGGCTGAAACGTTACAGGAAGGTAGAATCTATTGAGTTGTAAGTGATCTGAACGTTTCATGATGATAGCACTTTCCTAAGGGGGTCAAACCATGTCCCAAAGGTCACCGGGCCTGGTGTCACTTTAAAGAAGTGGTCAAGTTACACCTTTGTGGGCTTATAACTTGGCTTCTGAATGTCCTAGAGAGGTCAGGTTTGTTTTAGTGTACTCCAATCAACAGCCCCTACAACCACAAAAAGGAATGGAGTCATTAGCACTTATGGTTTGTAAATGGCACCCAGAATTATGTTGCACGAAGCACAATTTCACATCATTCTGGGTTCATTTGTGTGAAAACAAGGTCCAATCAGGCTGAAACGTTACAGGAAGGTAGAATCTATTGAGTTGTAAGTGATCTGAACGTTTCTTGATGATAGCACTTTCCTAAGGGGGTCAAACCATGTCCCAAAGGTCACCGTATCTGGTGTCAATTTAAAGAAGTAGTCCAGGTACACATTTGTGGGCTTTTAAAGTGGCTTCTGAATGTCCTAGAGAGATCAGGTTTGTTTTAGTATACTCCAATCAACAGCCCCTACAACCACAAAAAGGAATGGAGTCATTAGCACTTATGGTTTTTAAATGGCACCCAGAATTATGTTGCACGAAGCACAATTTCACATCATTCTGGGTTCATTTGTGTGAAAACAAGGTCCATTCAGGCTGAAACGTTACAGGAAGGTAGAATCTATTGAGTTGTAAGTGATCTGAACGTTTCATGATGATAGCACTTTCCTAAGGGGGTCAAACCATGTCCCAAAGGTCACCGGATCTGGTGTCAATTTAAAGAAGTAGTCCAGTTACACATTTGTGGGCTTATAACTTGGCTTCTGAATGTCCTAGAGGGATCAGGTTTGTTTTAATGTACTCCAATCAACAGCCCCTACAACCACAAAAAGGAATGGAGTCATTAGCACTTATGGTTTGTAAATGGCACCCAGAATTATGTTGCACGAAGCACAATTTCACATCATTCTGGGTTCATTTGTGTGAAAACAAGGTCCAATCAGGCTGAAACGTTACAGGAAGGTAGAATCTATTGAGTTGTAAGTGATCTGAACGTTTCAAGATGATCGCAAATTCCTATAGGGGGTAAAACCATGTCCCAAAGGTCACCGGGCCTGGTGTCACTTTAAAGAAGTAGTCCAGTTACACCATTGTGGGCTTATAACTTGGCTTCTGAATGTCCTAGAGAGGTTAGGTTTGTTTTAGTGTACTCCAATCAAAAGCCTCTACAACCACAAAAAGGAATGGAGTCATTAGCACTTATGGTTTGTAAATGGCACCCAGAATTATGTTGCACGAAGCACAATTTCACATCATTCTGGGTTCATTTGTGTGAAAACAAGGTCCAATCAGGCTGAAACGTTACAGGAAGGTAGAATCTACTGAGTTGTAAGTGATCTGAACGTTTCATGATGATGGCACTTTCCTAAGGGGGTCAAACCATGTCCCAAAGGTCACTGGATCTGGTGTCAATTTAAAGAAGTAGTCCAGTTACACATTTGTGGGCTTATAACTTGGCTTCTGAATGTCCTAGAGCGATCAGGTTTGTTTTAGTGTACTCCAATCAACAGTCCCTACAACCACAAAAAGGAATGGAGTCATTAGCACTTATGGTTTGTAAATGGCACCCAGAATTATGTTGCACGAAGCACTATTTCACATCATTCTGGGTCCATTTGTGTGAAAACAAGGTCCAATCAGGCTGAAACGTTACAGGAAGGTAGAATCTATTGAGTTGTAAGTGATCTGAACGTTTCATGATGATAGCACTTTCCTAAGGGGGTCAAACCATGTCCCAAAGGTCACCGGATCTGGTGTCAATTTTATGAAGTTGTCCAGTTACAAATTTGTGGGCTTATAACTTGGCTTCTGAATGTCCTAGAGCGATCAGGTTTGTTTTAGTGTTCTCCAATCAACAGCCCCTACAACCACAAAAAGGAATGGAGTCATTAGCACTTATGGTTTTTAAATGGCACCCAGAATTATGTTGCACGAAGCACAATTTCACATCATTCTGGGTTCATTTGTGTGAAAACAAGGTCCAATCAGGCTGAAACGTTACAGGAAGGTAGAATCTATTGAGTTGTAAGTGATCTGAACGTTTCATGATGATAGCACTTTCCTAAGGGGGTCAAACCATGTCCCAAAGGTCACCGGATCTGGTGTCAATTTAAAGAAGTAGTCCAGTTACACATTTGTGGGCTTATAACGTGGCTTCTGAATGTCCTAGAGAGATCAGGTTTGTTTTAGTATACTCCAATCAATAGCCCCTACAACCACAAAAAGGAATGGAGTCATTAGCACTTATGGTTTTTAAATGGCACCCAGAATTATGTTGCACGAAGCACAATTTCACATCATTCTGGGTTCATTTGTGTGAAAACAAGGTCCAATCAGGCTGAAACGTTACAGGAAGGTAGAATCTATTGAGTTGTAAGTGATCTGAACGTTTCATGATGATAGCACTTTCCTAAGGGGGTCAAACCATGTCCCAAAGGTCACCGGATCTGGTGTCAATTTAAAGAAGTAGTCCAGTTACACATTTGTGGGCTTATAACTTGGCTTCTGAATGTCCTAGAGAGATCAGGTTTGTTTTAGTATACTCCAATCAACAGCCCCTACAACCACAAAAAGGAATGGAGTCATTAGCACTTATGGTTTTTAAATGGCACCCAGAATTATGTTGCACGAAGCACAATTTCACATCATTCTGGGTTCATTTGTGTGAAAACAAGGTCCAATCAGGCTGAAACGTTACAGGAAGGTAGAATCTATTGAGTTGTAAGTGATCTGAACGTTTCATGATGATAGCACTTTCCTAAGGGGGTCAAACCATGTCCCAAAGGTCACCGTATCTGGTGTCAATTTAAAGAAGTAGTCCAGTTACACATTTGTGGGCTTATAAAGTGGCTTCTGAATGTCCTAGAGAGATCAGGTTTGTTTTAGTATACTCCAATCAACAGCCCCTACAACCACAAAAAGGAATGGAGTCATTAGCACTTATGGTTTTTAAATGGCACCCAGAATTATGTTGCACGAAGCACAATTTCACATCATTCTGGGTTCATTTGTGTGAAAACAAGGTCCAATCAGGCTGAAACGTTACAGGAAGGTAGAATCTATTGAGTTGTAAGTGATCTGAACGTTTCATGATGATAGCACTTTCCTAAGGGGGTCAAACCATGTCCCAAAGGTCACCGGATCTGGTGTCAATTTAAAGAAGTAGTCCAGTTACACATTTGTGGGCTTATAACCTGGCTTCTGAATGTCCTAGAGAGATCAGGTTTGTTTTAATGTACTCCAATCAACAGCCCCTACAACCACAAAAAGGAATGGAGTCATTAGCACTTATGGTTTTTAAATGGCACCCAGAATTATGTTGCACGAAGCACAATTTCACATCATTCTGGGTTCATTTGTGTGAAAACAAGGTCCAATCAGGCTGAAACGTTACAGGAAGGTAGAATCTATTGAGTTGTAAGTGATCTGAACGTTTCAAGATGATCGCAAATTCCTATAGGGGGTAAAACCATGTCCCAAAGGTCACCGGGCCTGGTGTCACTTTAAAGAAGTAGTCCAGTTACACCTTTGTGGGCTTATAACTTGGCTTCTGAATGTCCTAGAGAGGTTAGGTTTGTTTTAGTGTACTCCAATCAAAAGCCCCTACAACCACAAAAAGGAATGGAGTCATTAGCACTTATGGTTTGTAAATGGCACGCAGAATTATGTTGCACAAAGCACAATTTCACATCATTCTGGGTTCATTTGTGTGAAAACAAGGTCCAATCAGGCTGAAACGTTACAGGAAGGTAGAATCTATTGAGTTGTAAGTGATCTGAACGTTTCAAGATGATCGCAAATTCCTATAGGGGGTAAAACCATGTCCCAAAGGTCACCGGGCCTGGTGTCACTTTAAAGAAGTAGTCCAGTTACACCATTGTGGGCTTATAACTTGGCTTCTGAATGTCCTAGAGAGGTTAGGTTTGTTTTAGTGTACTCCAATCAAAAGCCCCTACAACCACAAAAAGGAATGGAGTCATTAGCACTTATGGTTTGTAAATGGCACCCAGAATTATGTTGCACGAAGCACAATTTCACATCATTCTGGGTTCATTTGTGTGAAAACAAGGTCCAATCAGGCTGAAACGTTACAGGAAGGTAGAATCTACTGAGTTGTAAGTGATCTGAACGTTTCATGATGATGGCACTTTCCTAAGGGGGTCAAACCATGTCCCAAAGGTCACTGGATCTGGTGTCAATTTAAAGAAGTAGTCCAGTTACACATTTGTGGGCTTATAACTTGGCTTCTGAATGTCCTAGAGAGATCAGGTTTGTTTAAGTGTACTCCAATCAACAGCCCCTACAACCACAAAAAGGAATGGAGTCATTAGCACTTATGGTTTGTAAATGGCACCCAGAATTATGTTGCACGAAGCACTATTTCACATCATTCTGGGTCCATTTGTGTGAAAACAAGGTCCAATCAGGCTGAAACGTTACAGGAAGGTAGAATCTATTGAGTTGTAAGTGATCTGAACGTTTCATGATGATAGCACTTTCCTAAGGGGGTCAAACCATGTCCCAAAGGTCACCGGATCTGGTGTCAATTTTATGAAGTTGTCCAGTTACAAATTTGTGGGCTTATAACTTGGCTTCTGAATGTCCTAGAGCGATCAGGTTTGTTTTAGTGTTCTCCAATCAACAGCCCCTACAACCACAAAAAGGAATGGAGTCATTAGCACTTATGGTTTTTAAATGGCACCCAGAATTATGTTGCACGAAGCACAATTTCACATCATTCTGGGTTCATTTGTGTGAAAACAAGGTCCAATCAGGCTGAAACGTTACAGGAAGGTAGAATCTATTGAGTTGTAAGTGATCTGAACGTTTCATGATGATAGCACTTTCCTAAGGGGGTCAAACCATGTCCCAAAGGTCACCGGATCTGGTGTCAATTTAAAGAAGTAGTCCAGTTACACATTTGTGGGCTTATAACGTGGCTTCTGAATGTCCTAGAGAGATCAGGTTTGTTTTAGTATACTCCAATCAACAGCCCCTACAACCACAAAAAGGAATGGAGTCATTAGCACTTATGGTTTTTAAATGGCACCCAGAATTATGTTGCACGAAGCACAATTTCACATCATTCTGGGTTCATTTGTGTGAAAACAAGGTCCAATCAGGCTGAAACGTTACAGGAAGGTAGAATCTATTGAGTTGTAAGTGATCTGAACGTTTCATGATGATAGCACTTTCCTAAGGGGGTCAAACCATGTCCCAAAGGTCACCGGATCTGGTGTCAATTTTAAGAAGTAGTCCAGTTACACATTTGTGGGCTTATAACTTGGCTTCTGAATGTCCTAGAGAGATCAGGTTTGTTTTAGTATACTCCAATCAACAGCCCCTACAACCACAAAAAGGAATGGAGTCATTAGCACTTATGATTTTTAAATGGCACCCAGAATTATGTTGCACGAAGCACAATTTCACATCATTCTGGGTTCATTTGTGTGAAAACAAGGTCCAATCAGGCTGAAACGTTACAGGAAGGTAGAATCTATTGAGTTGTAAGTGATCTGAACGTTTCATGATGATAGCACTTTCCTAAGGAGGTCAAACCATGTCCCAAAGGTCACCGGATCGGGTGTCAATTTAAAGAAGTTGTCCAGTTACAAATTTGTGGGCTTATAACTTGGCTTCTGAATGTCCTAGAGAGGTTAGGTTTGTTTTAGTGTACTCCAATCAAAAGCCCCTACACCCACAAAAAGGAATGGAGTCATTAGCACTTATGGTTTGTAAATGGCACCCAGAATTATGTTGCACAAAGCACAATTTCACATCATTCTGGGTTCATTTGTGTGAAAACAAGGTCCAATCAGGCTGAAACGTTACAGGAAGGTAGAATCTATTGAGTTGTAAGTGATCTGAACGTTTCAAGATGATCGCAAATTCCTATAGGGGGTAAAACCATGTCCTAAAGGTCACCGGGCCTGGTGTCACTTTAAAGAAGTAGTCCAGTTACACCATTGTGGGCTTATAACTTGGCTTCTGAATGTCCTAGAGAGGTTAGGTTTGTTTTAGTGTACTCCAATCAAAAGCCCCTACAACCACAAAAAGGAATGGAGTCATTAGCACTTATGGTTTGTAAATGGCACCCAGAATTATGTTGCACGAAGCACAATTTCACATCATTCTGGGTTCATTTGTGTGAAAACAAGGTCCAATCAGGCTGAAACGTTACAGGAAGGTAGAATCTACTGAGTTGTAAGTGATCTGAACGTTTCATGATGATGGCACTTTCCTAAGGGGGTCAAACCATGTCCCAAAGGTCACTGGATCTGGTGTCAATTTAAAGAAGTAGTCCAGTTACACATTTGTGGGCTTATAACTTGGCTTCTGAATGTCCTAGAGAGATCAGGTTTGTTTTAGTGTACTCCAATCAACAGCCCCTACAACCACAAAAAGGAATGGAGTCATTAGCACTTATGGTTTGTAAATGGCACCCAGAATTATGTTGCACGAAGCACTATTTCACATCATTCTGGGTCCATTTGTGTGAAAACAAGGTCCAATCAGGCTGAAACGTTACAGGAAGGTAGAATCTATTGAGTTGTAAGTGATCTGAACGTTTCATGATGATAGCACTTTCCTAAGGGGGTCAAACCATGTCCCAAAGGTCACCGGATCTGGTGTAATTTTATGAAGTTGTCCAGTTACAAATTTGTGGGCTTATAACTTGGCTTCTGAATGTCCTAGAGCGATCAGGTTTGTTTTAGTGTTCTCCAATCAACAGCCCCTACAACCACAAAAAGGAATGGAGTCATTAGCACTTATGGTTTTTAAATGGCACCCAGAATTATGTTGCACGAAGCACAATTTCACATCATTCTGGGTTCATTTGTGTGAAAACAAGGTCCAATCAGGCTGAAACGTTACAGGAAGGTAGAATCTATTGAGTTGTAAGTGATCTGAACGTTTCATGATGATAGCACTTTCCTAAGGGGGTCAAACCATGTCCCAAAGGTCACCGGATCTGGTGTCAATTTAAAGAAGTAGTCCAGTTACACATTTGTGGGCTTATAACGTGGCTTCTGAATGTCCTAGAGAGATCAGGTTTGTTTTAGTATACTCCAATCAACAGCCCCTACAACCACAAAAAGGAATGGAGTCATTAGCACTTATGGTTTTTAAATGGCACCCAGAATTATGTTGCACGAAGCACAATTTCACATCATTCTGGGTTCATTTGTGTGAAAACAAGGTCCAATCAGGCTGAAACGTTACAGGAAGGTAGAATCTATTGAGTTGTAAGTGATATGAACGTTTCATGATGATAGCACTTTCCTAAGGGGGTCAAACCATGTCCCAAAGGTCACCGGATCTGGTGTCAATTTTAAGAAGTAGTCCAGTTACACATTTGTGGGCTTATAACTTGGCTTCTGAATGTCCTAGAGAGATCAGGTTTGTTTTAGTATACTCCAATCAACAGCCCCTACAACCACAAAAAGGAATGGAGTCATTAGCACTTATGATTTTTAAATGGCACCCAGAATTATGTTGCACGAAGCACAATTTCACATCATTCTGGGTTCATTTGTGTGAAAACAAGGTCCAATCAGGATGAAACGTTACAGGAAGGTAGAATCTATTGAGTTGTAAGTGATCTGAACGTTTCATGATGATAGCACTTTCCTAAGGGGGTCAAACCATGTCCCAAAGGTCACCGGATCTGGTGTCAATTTAAAGAAGTAGTCCAGTTACACATTTGTAGGCTTATAACTTGGCTTCTGAATGTCCTAGAGAGATCAAGTTTGTTTTAATGTACTCCAATCAACAGCCCCTACAACCACAAAAAGGAATGGAGTCATTAGCACTTATGGTTTTTAAATGGCACCCAGAATTATGTTGCACGAAGCACAATTTCACATCATTCTGGGTTCATTTGTGTGAAAACAAGGTCCAATCAGGCTGAAACGTTACAGGAAGGTAGAATCTATTGAGTTGTAAGTGATCTGAACGTTTCATGATGATCGCAAATTCCTATAGGGGGTAAAACCATGTCCCAAAGGTCACCGGGCCTGGTGTCACTTTAAAGAAGTAGTCCAGTTACACCTTTGTGGGCTTATAACTTGGCTTCTGAATGTCCTAGAGAGGTTAGGTTTGTTTTAGTGTACTCCAATCAAAAGCCCCTACAACCACAAAAAGGAATGGAGTCATTAGCACTTATGGTTTGTAAATGGCACCCAGAATTATGTTGCACGAAGCACAATTTCACATCATTCTGGGTTCATTTGTGTGAAAACAAGGTCCAATCAGGCTGAAACGTTACAGGAAGGTAGAATCTACTGAGTTGTAAGTGATCTGAACGTTTCATGATGATGGCACTTTCCTAAGGGGGTCAAACCATGTCCCAAAGGTCACTGGATCTGGTGTCAATTTAAAGAAGTAGTCCAGTTACACATTTGTGGGCTTATAACTTGGCTTCTGAATGTCCTAGAGAGATCAGGTTTGTTTTAGTGTACTCCAATCAACAGCCCCTACAACCACAAAAAGGAATGGAGTCATTAGCACTTATGGTTTGTAAATGGCACCCAGAATTATGTTGCACGAAGCACTATTTCACATCATTCTGGGTCCATTTGTGTGAAAACAAGGTCCAATCAGGCTGAAACGTTACAGGAAGGTAGAATCTATTGAGTTGTAAGTGATCTGAACGTTTCATGATGATAGCACTTTCCTAAGGGGGTCAAACCATGTCCCAAAGGTCACCGGATCTGGTGTCAATTTAAAGAAGTTGTCCAGTTACAAATTTGTGGGCTTATAACTTGGCTTCTGAATGTCCTAGAGCGATCAGGTTTGTTTTAGTGTACTCCAATCAACAGCCCCTACAACCACAAAAAGGAATGGAGTCATTAGCACTTATGGTTTGTAAATGGCACCCAGAATTATGTTGCACGAAGCACAATTTCACATCATTCTGGGTCCATTTGTGTGAAAACAAGGTCCAATCAGGCTGAAACGTTACAGGAAGGTAGAATCTATTGAGTTGTAAGTGATCTGAACGTTTCATGATGATAGCACTTTCCTAAGGGGGTCAAACCATGTCCCAAAGGTCACCGGATCTGGTGTCACTTTAAAGAAGTAGTCCAGTTACACATTTGTGGGCTTATAACTTGGCTTCTGAATGTCCTAGAGAGATCAGGTTAAATTTAGTGAACTCCAATCAACAGCCCCTACAACCACAAAAAGGAATGGAGTCATTAGCACTTATGGTTTGTAAATGGCACCCAGAATTATGTTGCACGAAGCACAATTTCACATTATTCTAGGTCCATTTGTGTGAAAACAAGGTCCAATCAGGCTGAAACGTTACAGGAAGGTAGAATCTATTGAGTTGTAAGTGATCTGAACGTTTCATGATGATAGCACTTTCCTAAGGGGGTCAAACCATGTCCCAAAGGTCACCAAATCTGGTGTCAATTTAAAGAAGTAGTCCAGTTACACATTTGTGGGCTTATAGCTTGGCTTCTGAATGTCCTAGAGAGATCAGGTTTGTTTTAGTGTACTCCAATCAACAGCCCCTACAACCACAAAAAGGAATTGAGTCATTAGCACTTATGGTTTTTAAATGGCACCCAGAATTATGTTGCATGAAGCACAATTTCACATCATTCTGGGTTCATTTGTGTGAAAACAAGGTCCAATCAGGCTGAAACGTTACAGGAAGGTAGAAACTATTGAGTTGTAAGTGATCTGAACGTTTCATGATGATAGCACTTTCCTAAGGGGGTCAAACCATGTCCCAAAGGTCACCGGATCTGGTGTCAATTTAAAGAAGTAGTCCAGTTACACATTTGTGGGCTTATAACTTGGCTTCTGAATGTCCTAGAGAGATCAGGTTTGTTTTAGTGTACTCCAATCAACAGCCCCTACAACCACAAAAAGGAATGGAGTCATTAGCACTTATGGTTTGTAAATGGCACCAAGAATTATGTTGCACGAAGCACAATTTCACATCATTCTGGGTCCATTTGTGTGAAAACAAGGTCCAATCAGGCTGAAACGCTACAAGAAGGTAGAATCTATTGAGTTGTAAGTGATCTGAACGTTTCATGATGATAGCACTTTCCTAAGGGGGTCAAACCATGTCCCAAAGGTCACCGGATCTGGTGTCAATTTAAAGAAGTAGTCCAGTTACACATTTGTGGGCTTATAACTTGGCTTCTGAATGTCCTAGAGAGATCAGGTTTGTTTTAGTGTAGTCCAATCAACAGCCCCTACAACCACAAAAAGGAATGGAGTCATTAGCACTTATGGTTTGTAAATGGCACCCAGAAATATGTTGCACGAAGCACTATTTCACATCATTCTGGGTCCATTTGTGTGAAAACAAGGTCCAATCAGGCTGAAACGTTACAGGAAGGTAGAATCTATTTAGTTGTAAGTGATCTGAACGTTTCATGATGATAGCACTTTCCTAAGGGGGTCAAACCATGTCCCAAAGGTCACCGGATCTGCTGTCAATTTAAAGAAGTTGTCCAGTTACAAATTTGTGGGCTTATAACTTGGCTTCTGAATGTCCTAGAGCGATCAGGTTAGTTTTAGTGTACTCCAATCAACAGCCCCTACAACCACAAAAAGGAATGGAGTCATTAGCACTTATGGTTTTTAAATGGCACCCAGAATTATGTTGCACGAAGCACAATTTCACATCATTCTGGGTTCATTTGTGTGAAAACAAGGTCCAATCAGGCCGAAACGTTACAGGAAGGTAGAGTCTATTGAGTTGTAAGTGATCTGAACGTTTCATGATGATAGCACTTTCCTAAGGGGGTCAAACCATGTCCCAAAGGTCACCGGATCTGGTGTCAATTTAAAGAAGTAGTCCAGTTACACATTTGTGGGCTTATAACTTGGCTTCTGAATGTCCTAGAGCGATCAGGTCTGTTTTAGTGTACTCCAATCAACAGCCCCTACAACCACAAAAAGGAATGGAGTCATTAGCACTTATGGTTTGTAAATGGCACCCAGAATTATGTTGCACGAAGCACAATTTCACATCATTCTGGGTCCATTTGTGTGAAAACAAGGTCCAATCAGGCTGAAACATTACAGGAAGGTAGAATCTATTGAGTTGTAAGTGATCTGAACGTTTCATGATGATAGCACTTTCCTAAGGGGGTCAAACCATGTCCCAAAGGTCACCGGATCTGGTGTCACTTTAAAGAAGTAGTCCAGTTACACATTTGTGGGCTTATAACTTGGCTTCTGAATGTCCTAGAGAGATCAGGTTAAATTTAGTGAACTCCAATCAACAGCCCCTACAACCACAAAAAGGAATGGAGTCATTAGCACTTATGGTTTGTAAATGGCACCCAGAATTATGTTGCACGAAGCACAATTTCACATCATTCTGGGTCCATTTGTGTGAAAACAAGGTCCAATCAGGCTGAAACGTTACAGGAAGGTAGAATCTATTGAGTTGTAAGTGATCTGAACGTTTCATGATGATAGCACTTTCCTAAGGGGGTCAAACCATGTCCCAAAGGTCACCGAATCTGGTGTCAATTTAAAGAAGTAGTCCAGTTACACATTTGTGGGCTTATAACTTGGCTTCTGAATGTCCTAGAGAGGTCAGGTTTGTTTTAGTGTACTCCAATCAACAGCCCCTACAACCACAAAAAGGAATTGAGTCATTAGCACTGATGGTTTTTAAATGGCACCCAGAATTATGTTGCATGAAGCACAATTTCACATCATTCTGGGTTCATTTGTGTGAAAACAAGGTCCAATCAGGCTGAAACGTTACAGGAAGGTAGAAACTATTGAGTTGTAAGTGATCTGAACGTTTCATGATGACAGCACTTTCCTAAGGGGGTCAAACCATGTCCCAAAGGTCACCGAATCTGGTGTCAATTTAAAGAAGTAGTCCAGTTACACATTTGTGGGCTTATAACTTGGCTTCTGAATGTCCTAGAGAGATCAGGTTTGTTTTAGTGTACTCCAATCCACAGCCCCTACAACCACAAAAAGGAATTGAGTCATTAGCACTAATGGTTTTTAAATGGCACCCAGAATTATGTTGCATGAAGCACAATTTCACATCATTCTGGGTTCATTTGTGTGAAAACAAGGTCCAATCAGGCTGAAACGTTACAGGAAGGTAGAAACTATTGAGTTGTAAGTGATCTGAACGTTTCATGATGATAGCACTTTCCTAAGGGGGTCAAACCATGTCCCAAAGGTCACCGGATCTGGTGTCAATTTAAAGAAGTAGTCCAGTTACACATTTGTGGGCTTATAACTTGGCTTCTGAATGTCCTAGAGAGATCAGGTTTGTTTTAGTGTACTCCAATCAACAGCCCCTACAACCACAAAAAGGAATGGAGTCATTAGCACTTATGGTTTGTAAATGGCACCAAGAATTATGTTGCACGAAGCACAATTTCACATCATTCTGGGTCCATTTGAGTGAAAACAAGGTCCAATCAGGCTGAAACGCTACAAGAAGGTAGAATCTATTGAGTTGTAAGTGATCTGAACGTTTCATGATGATAGCACTTTCCTAAGGGGGTCAAACCATGTCCCAAAGGTCACCGGATCTGGTGTCAATTTAAATAAGTAGTCCAGTTACACATTTGTGGGCTTATAACTTGGCTTCTGAATGTCCTAGAGAGATCAGGTTTGTTTTAGTGTAGTCCAATCAACAGCCCCTACAACCACAAAAAGGAATGGAGTCATTAGCACTTATGGTTTGTAAATGGCACCCAGAATTATGTTGCACGAAACACTATTTCACATCATTCTGGGTCCATTTGTGTGAAAACAAGGTCCAATCAGGCTGAAACGTTACAGGAAGGTAGAATCTATTGAGTTGTAAGTGATCTGAACGTTTCATGATGATAGCACTTTCCTAAGGGGGTCAAACCATGTCCCAAAGGTCACCGGATCTGCTGTCAATTTAAAGAAGTTGTCCAGTTACAAATTTGTGGGCTTATAGCTTGGCTTCTGAATGTCCTAGAGCGATCAGGTTTGTTTTAGTGTACTCCAATCAGCAGCCCCTACAACCACAAAAAGGAATGGAGTCATTAGCACTTATGGTTTTTAAATGGCACCCAGAATTATGTTGCACGAAGCACAATTTCACATCATTCTGGGTTCATTTGTGTGAAAACAAGGTCCAATCAGGCTGAAACGTTACAGGAAGGTAGAATCTATTGAGTTGTAAGTGATCTGAACGTTTCATGATGATAGCACTTTCCTAAGGGGGTCAAACCATGTCCCAAAGGTCACCGGATCTGGTGTCAATTTAAAGTAGTCCAGTTACACATTTGTGGGCTTATAACTTGGCTTCTGAATGTCCTAGAGCGATCAGGTATGTTTTAGTGTACTCCAATCAACAGCCCCTACAACCACAAAAAGGAATGGAGTCATTAGCACTTATGGTTTGTAAATGGCACCCAGAATTATGTTGCACGAAGCACAATTTCACATCATTCTGGGTCCATTTGTGTGAAAACAAGGTCCAATCAGGCTGAAACATTACAGGAAGGTAGAATCTATTGAGTTGTAAGTGATCTGAACGTTTCATGATGATAGCACTTTCCTAAGGGGGTCAAACCATGTCCCAAAGGTCACCGGATCTGGTGTCACTTTAAAGAAGTAGTCCAGTTACACATTTGTGGGCTTATAACTTGGCTTCTGAATGTCCTAGAGAGATCAGGTTAAATTTAGTGAACTCCAATCAACAGCCCCTACAACCACAAAAAGGAATGGAGTCATTAGCACTTATGGTTTGTAAATGGCACCAAGAATTATGTTGCACGAAGCACAATTTCACATCATTCTGGGTCCATTTGTGTGAAAACAAGGTCCAATCAGGCCGAAACGTTACAGGAAGGTAGAGTCTATTGAGTTGTAAGTGATCTGAACGTTTCATGATGATAGCACTTTCCTAAGGGGGTCAAACCATGTCCCAAAGGTCACCGGATCTGGTGTCAATTTAAAGAAGTAGTCCAGTTACACATTTGTGGGCTTATAACTTGGCTTCTGAATGTCCTAGAGCGATCAGGTCTGTTTTAGTGTACTCCAATCAACAGCCCCTACAACCACAAAAAGGAATGGAGTCATTAGCACTTATGGTTTGTAAATGGCACCCAGAATTATGTTGCACGAAGCACAATTTCACATCATTCTGGGTCCATTTGTGTGAAAACAAGGTCCAATCAGGCTGAAACATTACAGGAAGGTAGAATCTATTGAGTTGTAAGTGATCTGAACGTTTCATGATGATAGCACTTTCCTAAGGGGGTCAAACCATGTCCCAAAGGTCACCGGATCTGGTGTCACTTTAAAGAAGTAGTCCAGTTACACATTTGTGGGCTTATAACTTGGCTTCTGAATGTCCTAGAGAGATCAGGTTAAATTTAGTGAACTCCAATCAACAGCCCCTACAACCACAAAAAGGAATGGAGTCATTAGCACTTATGGTTTGTAAATGGCACCCAGAATTATGTTGCACGAAGCACAATTTCACATCATTCTAGGTCCATTTGTGTGAAAACAAGGTCCAATCAGGCTGAAACGTTACAGGAAGGAAGAATCTATTGAGTTGTAAGTGATCTGAACGTTTCATGATGATAGCACTTTCCTAAGGGGGTCAAACCATGTCCCAAAGGTCACCGAATCTGGTGTCAATTTAAAGAAGTAGTCCAGTTACACATTTGTGGGCTTATAACTTGGCTTCTGAATGTCCTAGAGAGGTCAGGTTTGTTTTAGTGTACTCCAATCAACAGCCCCTACAACCACAAAAAGGAATTGAGTCATTAGCACTGATGGTTTTTAAATGGCACCCAGAATTATGTTGCATGAAGCACAATTTCACATCATTCTGGGTTCATTTGTGTGAAAACAAGGTCCAATCAGGCTGAAACGTTACAGGAAGGTAGAAACTATTGAGTTGTAAGTGATCTGAACGTTTCATGATGATAGCACTTTCCTAAGGGGGTCAAACCATGTCCCAAAGGTCACCGAATCTGGTGTCAATTTAAAGAAGTAGTCCAGTTACACATTTGTGGGCTTATAACTTGGCTTCTGAATGTCCTAGAGAGATCAGGTTTGTTTTAGTGTACTCCAATCCACAGCCCCTACAACCACAAAAAGGAATTGAGTCATTAGCACTAATGGTTTTTAAATGGCACCCAGAATTATGTTGCATGAAGCACAATTTCACATCATTCTGGGTTCATTTGTGTGAAAACAAGGTCCAATCAGGCTGAAACGTTACAGGAAGGTAGAAACTATTGAGTTGTAAGTGATCTGAACGTTTCATGATGATAGCACTTTCCTAAGGGGGTCAAACCATGTCCCAAAGGTCACCGGATCTGGTGTCAATTTAAAGAAGTAGTCCAGTTACACATTTGTGGGCTTATAACTTGGCTTCTGAATGTCCTAGAGAGATCAGGTTTGTTTTAGTGTACTCCAATCAACAGCCCCTACAACCACAAAAAGGAATGGAGTCATTAGCACTTATGGTTTGTAAATGGCACCAAGAATTATGTTGCACGAAGCACAATTTCACATCATTCTGGGTCCATTTGTGTGAAAACAAGGTCCAATCAGGCTGAAACGCTACAAGAAGGTAGAATCTATTGAGTTGTAAGTGATCTGAACGTTTCATGATGATAGCACTTTCCTAAGGGGGTCAAACCATGTCCCAAAGGTCACCGGATCTGGAGACAATTTAAATAAGTAGTCCAGTTACACATTTGTGGGCTTATAACTTGGCTTCTGAATGTCCTAGAGAGATCAGGTTTGTTTTAGTGTAGTCCAATCAACAGCCCCTACAACCACAAAAAGGAATGGAGTCATTAGCACTTATGGTTTGTAAATGGCACCCAGAATTATGTTGCACGAAACACTATTTCACATCATTCTGGGTCCATTTGTGTGAAAACAAGGTCCAATCAGGCTGAAACGTTACAGGAAGGTAGAATCTATTGAGTTGTAAGTGATCTGAACGTTTCATGATGATAGCACTTTCCTAAGGGGGTCAAACCATGTCCCAAAGGTCACCGGATCTGCTGTCAATTTAAAGAAGTTGTCCAGTTACAAATTTGTGGGCTTATAGCTTGGCTTCTGAATGTCCTAGAGCGATCAGGTTTGTTTTAGTGTACTCCAATCAGCAGCCCCTACAACCACAAAAAGGAATGGAGTCATTAGCACTTATGGTTTTTAAATGGCACCCAGAATTATGTTGCACGAAGCACAATTTCACATCATTCTGGGTTCATTTGTGTGAAAACAAGGTCCAATCAGGCTGAAACGTTACAGGAAGGTAGAATCTATTGAGTTGTAAGTGATCTGAACGTTTCATGATGATAGCACTTTCCTAAGGGGGTCAAACCATGTCCCAAAGGTCACCGGATCTGGTGTCAATTTAAAGAAGTAGTCCAGTTACACATTTGTGGGCTTATAACTTGGCTTCTGAATGTCCTAGAGCGATCAGGTATGTTTTAGTGTACTCCAATCAACAGCCCCTACAACCACAAAAAGGAATGGAGTCATTAGCACTTATGGTTTGTAAATGGCACCCAGAATTATGTTGCACGAAGCACAATTTCACATCATTCTGGGTCCATTTGTGTGAAAACAAGGTCCAATCAGGCTGAAACATTACAGGAAGGTAGAATCTATTGAGTTGTAAGTGATCTGAACGTTTCATGATGATAGCACTTTCCTAAGGGGGTCAAACCATGTCCCAAAGGTCACCGGATCTGGTGTCACTTTAAAGAAGTAGTCCAGTTACACATTTGTGGGCTTATAACTTGGCTTCTGAATGTCCTAGAGAGATCAGGTTAAATTTAGTGAACTCCAATCAACAGCCCCTACATCCACAAAAAGGAATGGAGTCATTAGCACTTATGGTTTGTAAATGGCACCCAGAATTATGTTGCACGAAGCACAATTTCACATCATTCTAGGTCCATTTGTGTGAAAACAAGGTCCAATCAGGCTGAAACATTACAGGAAGGTAGAAACTATTGAGTTGTAAGTGATCTGAACGTTTCATGATGATAGCACTTTCCTAAGGGGGTCAAACCATGTCCCAAAGGTCACCGGATCTGGTGTCAATTTAAAGAAGTAGTCCAGTTACACATTTGTGGGCTTATAACTTGGCTTCTGAATGTCCTAGAGAGATCAGGTTTGTTTTAGTGTACTCCAATCAACAGCCCCTACAACCACAAAAAGGAATGGAGTCATTAGCACTTATGGTTTGTAAATGACACCAAGAATTATGTTGCACGAAGCACAATTTCACATCATTCTGGGTTCATTTGTGTGAAAACAAGGTCCAATCAGGCTGAAACGCTACAAGAAGGTAGAATCTATTGAGTTGTAAGTGATCTGAACGTTTCATGATGATAGCACTTTCCTAAGGGGGTCAAACCATGTCCCAAAGGTCACCGGATCTGGTGTCAATTTAAAGAAGTAGTCCAGTTACACATTTGTGTGCTTATAACTTGGCTTCTGAATGTCCTAGAGAGATCAGGTTTGTTTTAGTGTAGTCCAATCAACAGCCCCTACAACCACAAAAAGGAATGGAGTCATTAGCACTTATGGTTTGTAAATGGCACCCAGAATTATGTTGCACGAAGCACAATTTCACATCATTCTGGGTCCATTTGTGTGAAAACAAGGTCCAATCAGGCTGAAACGTTACAGGAAGGTAGGATCTATTGAGTTGTAAGTGATCTGAACGTTTCATGATGATAGCACTTTCCTAAGGGGGTCAAACCATGTCCCAAAGGTCACCGAATCTGGTGTCAATTTAAAGAAGTAGTCCAGTTACACATTTGTGGGCTTATAACTTGGCTTCTGAATGTCCTAGAGAGGTTAGGTTTGTTTTAGTGTACTCCAATCAACAGCCCCTACAACCACAAAAAGGAATTGAGTCATTAGCACTTATGGTTTTTAAATGGCACCCAGAATTATGTTGCACGAAGCACAATTTCACATCATTATGGGTTCATTTGTGTGTAAACAAGGTCCAGTCAGGCTGAAACGTTACAGGAAGGTAGAAACTATTGAGTTGTAAGTGATCTGAACGTTTCATGATGATAGCACTTTCCTAAGGGGGTCAAACCATGCCCCAAAGGTCACCGGATCTGGTGTCAATTTAAAGAAGTAGTCCAGTTACACATTTGTGGGCTTATAACTTGGCTTCTGAATGTCCTAGAGAGATCAGGTTTGTTTTAGTATACTCCAATCAACAGCCCCTACAACCACAAAAAGGAATGGAGTCATTAGCACTTATGGTTTGTAAATGGCACCAAGAATTATGTTGCACGAAGCACAATTTCACATCATTCTGGGTCCATTTGTGTGAAAACAAGGTCCAATCAGGCTGAAACGCTACAAGAAGGTAGAATTTATTGAGTTGTAAGTGATCTGAACGTTTCAAGATGATCGCATATTCCTATAGGGGGTAAAACCATGTCCCAAAGGTCACCGGGCCTGGTGTCACTTTAAAGAAGTAGTCCAGTTACACCTTTGTGGGCTTATAACTTGGCTTCTGAATGTCCTAGAGAGGTTAGGTTTGTTTTAGTGTACTCCAATCAACAGCCCCTAGAACCACAAAAAGGAATGGAGTCATTAGCTTTTATGGTTTGTAAATGGCACCCAGAATTATGTTGCACGAAGCACAATTTCACATCATTCTGGGTTCATTTGTGTGAAAACAAGGTCCAATCTGGCTGAAACGTTACAGGAAGGTAGAATCTACTGAGTTGTAAGTGATCTGAACGTTTCATGATGATGGCACTTTCCTAAGGGGGTCAAACCATGTCCCAAAGGTCACTGGATCTGGTGTCAATTTAAAGAAGTAGTCCAGTTACACATTTGTGGGCTTATAACTTGGCTTCTGAATGTCCTAGAGAGATCAGGTTTGTTTTAGTGTACTCCAATCAACAGCCCCTACAACCACAAAAAGGAATGGAGTCATTAGCACTTATGGTTTGTAAATGGCACCCAGAATTATGTTGCACGAAGCACAATTTCACATCATTCTGGGTCCATTTGTGTGAAAACAAGGTCCAATCAGGCTGAAACGTTACATGAAGGTAGAATCTATTGAGTTGTAAGTGATCTGAACGTTTCATGATGATAGCACTTTCCTAAGGGGGTCAAACCATGTCCCAAAGGTCACCGGATCTGGTGTCACTTTAAAGAAGTAGTCCAGTTACACATTTGTGGGCTTATAACTTGGCTTCTGAATGTCCTAGAGAGATCAGGTTAAATTTATTGAACTCCAATCAACAGCCCCTACAACCACAAAAAGGAATGGAGTCATTAGCACTTATGGTTTGTAAATGGCACCCAGAATTATGTTGCACGAAGCACAATTTCACATCATTCTAGGTCCATTTGTGTGAAAACAAGGTCCAATCAGGCTGAAACGTTACAGGAAGGTAGAATCTATTGAGTTGTAAGTGATCTGAACGTTTCATGATGATAGCACTTTCCTAAGGGGGTCAAACCATGTCCCAAAGGTCACCGGATCTGGTGTCAATTTAAAGAAGTAGTCCAGTTACACATTTGTGGGCTTATAACTTGGCTTCTGAATGTCCTAGAGAGATCAGGTTTGTTTTAGTGTACTCCAATCAACAGCCCCTACAACCACAAAAAGGAATGGAGTCATTAGCACTTATGGTTTGTAAATGGCACCAAGAATTATGTTGCACGAAGCACAATTTCACATCATTCTGGGTCCATTTGTGTGAAAACAAGGTCCAATCAGGCTGAAACGCTACAAGAAGGTAGAATCTATTGAGTTGTAAGTGATCTGAACGTTTCATGATGATAGCACTTTCCTAAGGGGGTCAAACCATGTCCCAAAGGTCACCGGATCTGGTGACAATTTAAAGAAGTAGTCCAGTTACACATTTGTGGGCTTATAACTTGGCTTCTGAATGTCCTAGAGAGATCAGGTTTGTTTAAGTGTAGTCCAATCAACAGCCCTTACAACCACAAAAAGGAATGGAGTCATTAGCACTTATGGTTTGTAAATGGCACCCAGAATTATGTTGCACGAAGCACTATTTCACATCATTCTGGGTCCATTTGTGTGAAAACAAGGTCCAATCAGGCTGAAACGTTACAGGAAGGTAGAATCTATTGAGTTGTAAGTGATCTGAACGTTTCATGATGATAGCACTTTCCTAAGGGGGTCAAACCATGTCCAAAAGGTCACCGGATCTGGTGTCAATTTAAAGAAGTTGTCCAGTTACAAATTTGTGGGCTTATAACTTGGCTTCTTAATGTCGTAGAGCGATCAGGTTTGTTTTAGTGTACTCCAATCAACAGCCCCTACAACCACAAAAAGGAATGGAGTCATTAGCACTTATGGTTTGTAAATGGCACCCAGAATTATGTTGCACGAAGCACAATTTCACATCATTCTGGGTTCATTTGTGTGAAAACAAGGTCCAATCAGGCTGAAACGTTACAGGAAGGTAGAATCTATTGAGTTGTAAGTGATCTGAACGTTTCATGATGATAGCACTTTCCTAAGGGGGTCAAACCATGTCCCAAAGGTCACCGGATCTGGTGTCAATTTAAAGAAGTAGTCCAGTTACACATTTGTGGGCTTATAACTTGGCTTCTGAATGTCCTAGAGCGATCAGGTCTGTTTTAGTGTACTCCAATCAACATCCCCTACAACCACAAAAAGGAATGGAGTCATTAGCACTTATGGTTTGTAAATGGCACCCAGAATTATGTTGCACGAAGCACAATTTCACATCATTCTTGGTCCATTTGTGTGAAAACAAGGTCCAATCAGGCTGAAACGTTACAGGAAGGTAGAATCTATTGAGTTGTAAGTGATCTGAACGTTTCATGATGATAGCACTTTCCTAAGGGGATCAAACCATGTCCCAAAGGTCACCGGACCTGGTGTCACTTTAAAGAAGTAGTCCAGTTACACATTTGTGGGCTTATAACTTGGCTTCTGAATGTCCTAGAGAGATCAGGTTAAATTTAGTGAACTCCAATCAACAGCCCCTACAATTACAAAAAGGAATGGAGTCATTAGCACTTATGGTTTGTAAATGGCACCCAGAATTATGTTGCACGAAGCACAATTTCACATCATTCTAGGTCCATTTGTGTGAAAACAAGGTCCAATCAGGCTGAAACGTTACAGGAAGGTAGAATCTATTGAGTTGTAAGTGATCTGAACGTTTCATGATGATAGCACTTTCCTAAGGGGGTCAAACCATGTCCCAAAGGTCACCGGATCTGGTGTCAATTTAAAGAAGTAGTCCAGTTACACATTTGTGGGCTTATAACTTGGCTTCTGAATGTCCTAGAGCGATCAGGTCTGTTTTAGTGTACTCCAATCAACATCCCCTACAACCACAAAAAGGAATGGAGTCATTAGCACTTATGGTTTGTAAATGGCACCCAGAATTATGTTGCACGAAGCACAATTTCACATCATTCTTGGTCCATTTGTGTGAAAACAAGGTCCAATCAGGCTGAAACGTTACAGGAAGGTAGAATCTATTGAGTTGTAAGTGATCTGAACGTTTCATGATGATAGCACTTTCCTAAGGGGGTCAAACCATGTCCCAAAAGTCACCGGACCTGGTGTCAATTTAAAGAAGTAGTCCAGTTACACATTTGTGGGCTTATAACTTAGCTTCTGAATGTCCTAGAGAGATCAGGTTAAATTTAGTGAACTCCAATCAACAGCCCCTACAATTACAAAAAGGAATGGAGTCATTAGCACTTATGGTTTGTAAATGGCACCCAGAATTATGTTGCACGAAGCACAATTTCACATCATTCTAGGTCCATTTGTGTGAAAACAAGGTCCAATCAGGCTGAAACGTTACAGGAAGGTAGAATCTATTGAGTTGTAAGTGATCTGAACGTTTTATGATGATAGCACTTTCCTAAGGGGGTCAAACCATGTCCCAAAGGTCACCGAATCTGGTGTCAATTTAAAGAAGTAGTCCAGTTACACATTTGTGGGCTTATAACTTGGCTTCTGAATGTCCTAGAGAGATCAGGTTTGTTTTAGTGTACTCCAATCAACAGCCCCTACAACCACAAAAAGGAATTGAGTCATTAGCACTTATGGTTTTTAAATGGCACCCAGAATTATGTTGCATGAAGCACAATTTCACATCATTCTGGGTTCATTTGTGTGAAAACAAGGTCCAATCAGGCTGAAACGCTACAAGAAGGTAGAATCTATTGAGTTGTAAGTGATCTGAACGTTTCATGATGATAGCACTTTCCTAAGGGGGTCAAACCATGTCCCAAAGGTCACCGGATCTGGTGTCAATTTAAAGAAGTAGTCCAGTTACACATTTGTGGGCTTATAACTTGGCTTCTGAATGTCCTAGAGAGATCAGGTTTGTTTTAGTGTAGTCCAATCAACAGCCCCTACAACCACAAAAAGGAATGGAGTCATTAGCACTTATGGTTTGTAAATGGCACCCAGAATTATGTTGCACGAAGCACAATTTCACATCATTCTGGGTCCATTTGTGTGAAAACAAGGTCCAATCAGGCTGAAACGTTACAGGAAGGTAGGATCTATTGAGTTGTAAGTGATCTGAACGTTTCATGATGATAGCACTTTCCTAAGGGGGTCAAACCATGTCCCAAAGGTCACCGAATCTGGTGTCAATGTAAAGAAGTAGTCCAGTTACACATTTGTGGGCTTATAACTTGGCTTCTGAATGTCCTAGAGAGGTTAGGTTTGTTTTAGTGTACTCCAATCAACAGCCCCTACAACCACAAAAAGGAATTGAGTCATTAGCACTTATGGTTTTTAAATGGCACCCAGAATTATGTTGCACGAAGCACAATTTCACATCATTCTGGGTTCATTTGTGTGAAAACAAGGTCCAGTCAGGCTGAAACGTTACAGGAAGGTAGAAACTATTGAGTTGTAAGTGATCTGAACGTTTCATGATGATAGCACTTTCCTAAGGGGGTTAAACCATGTCCCAAAGGTCACCGGATCTGGTGTCAATTTAAATAAGTAGTCCAGTTACACATTTGTGGGCTTATAACTTGGCTTCTGAATGTCCTAGAGAGATCAGGTTTGTTTTAGTGTAGTCCAATCAACAGCCCCTACAACCACAAAAAGGAATGGAGTCATTAGCACTTATGGTTTGTAAATGGCACCCAGAATTATGTTGCACGAAGCACTATTTCACATCATTCTGGGTCCATTTGTGTGAAAACAAGGTCCAATCAGGCTGAAACGTTACAGGAAGGTAGAATCTATTGAGTTGTAAGTGATCTGAACGTTTCATGATGATAGCACTTTCCTAAGGGGGTCAAACCATGTCCCAAAGGTCACCGGATCTGCTGTCAATTTAAAGAAGTTGTCCAGTTACAAATTTGTGGGCTTATAGCTTGGCTTCTGAATGTCCTAGAGCGATCAGGTTTGTTTTAGTGTACTCCAATCAGCAGCCCCTCCAACCACAAAAAGGAATGGAGTCATTAGCACTTATGGTTTTTAAATGGCACCCAGAATTATGTTGCACGAAGCACAATTTCACATCATTCTGGGTTCATTTGTGTGAAAACAAGGTCCAATCAGGCTGAAACGTTACAGGAAGGTAGAATCTATTGAGTTGTAAGTGATCTGAACGTTTCATGATGATAGCACTTTCCTAAGGGGGTCAAACCATGTCCCAAAGGTCACCGGATCTGGTGTCAATTTAAAGAAGTAGTCCAGTTACACATTTGTGGGCTTATAACTTGGCTTCTGAATGTCCTAGAGCGATCAGGTCTGTTTTAGTGTACTCCAATCAACAGCCCCTACAACCACAAAAAGGAATGGAGTCATTAGCACTTTTGGTTTGTAAATGGCACCCAGAATTATGTTGCACGAAGCACAATTTCACATCATTCTGGGTCCATTTGTGTGAAAACAAGGTCCAATCAGGCTGAAACATTACAGGAAGGTAGAATCTATTGAGTTGTAAGTGATCTGAACGTTTCATGATGATAGCACTTTCCTAAGGGGGTCAAACCATGTCCCAAAGGTCACCGGATCTGGTGTCACTTTAAAGAAGTAGTCCAGTTACACATTTGTGGGCTTATAACTTGGCTTCTGAATGTCCTAGAGAGATCAGGTTAAATTTAGTGAACTCCAATCAACAGCCCCTACAACCACAAAAAGGAATGGAGTCATTAGCACTTATGGTTTGTAAATGGCACCCAGAATTATGTTGCACGAAGCACAATTTCACATCATTCTAGGTCCATTTGTGTGAAAACAAGGTCCAATCAGGCTGAAACGTTACAGGAAGGTAGAAACTATTGAGTTGTAAGTGATCTGAACGTTTCATGATGATAGCACTTTCCTAAGGGGGTCAAACCATGTCCCAAAGGTCACCGGATCTGGTGTCAATTTAAAGAAGTAGTCCAGTTACACATTTGTGGGCTTATAACTTGGCTTCTGAATGTCCTAGAGAGATCAGGTTTGTTTTAGTGTACTCCAATCAACAGCCCCTACAACCACAAAAAGGAATGGAGTCATTAGCACTTATGGTTTGTAAATGACACCAAGAATTATGTTGCACGAAGCACAATTTCACATCATTCTGGGTCCATTTGTGTGAAAACAAGGTCCAATCAGGCTGAAACGCTACAAGAAGGTAGAATCTATTGAGTTGTAAGTGATCTGAACGTTTCATGATGATAGCACTTTCCTAAGGGGGTCAAACCATGTCCCAAAGGTCACCGGATCTGGTGTCAATTTAAAGAAGTAGTCCAGTTACACATTTGTGGGCTTATAACTTGGCTTCTGAATGTCCTAGAGAGATCAGGTTTGTTTTAGTGTAGTCCAATCAACAGCCCCTACAACCACAAAAAGGAATGGAGTCATTAGCACTTATGGTTTGTAAATGGCACCCAGAATTATGTTGCACGAAGCACAATTTCACATCATTCTGGGTCCATTTGTGTGAAAACAAGGTCCAATCAGGCTGAAACGTTACAGGAAGGTAGGATCTATTGAGTTGTAAGTGATCTGAACGTTTCATGATGATAGCACTTTCCTAAGGGGGTCAAACCATGTCCCAAAGGTCACCGAATCTGGTGTCAATTTAAAGAAGTAGTCCAGTTACACATTTGTGGGCTTATAACTTGGCTTCTGAATGTCCTAGAGAGGTTAGGTTTGTTTTAGTGTACTCCAATCAACAGCCCCTACAACCACAAAAAGGAATTGAGTCATTAGCACTTATGGTTTTTAAATGGCACCCAGAATTATGTTGCACGAAGCACAATTTCACATCATTCTGGGTTCATTTGTGTGAAAACAAGGTCCAGTCAGGCTGAAACGTTACAGGAAGGTAGAAACTATTGAGTTGTAAGTGATCTGAACGTTTCATGATGATAGCACTTTCCTAAGGGGGTCAAACCATGCCCCAAAGGTCACCGGATCTGGTGTCAATTTAAAGAAGTAGTCCAGTTACACATTTGTGGGCTTATAACTTGGCTTCTGAATGTCCTAGAGAGATCAGGTTTGTTTTAGTATACTCCAATCAACAGCCCCTACAACCACAAAAAGGAATGGAGTCATTAGCACTTATGGTTTGTAAATGGCACCAAGAATTATGTTGCACGAAGCACAATTTCTCATCATTCTGGGTCCATTTGTGTGAAAACAAGGTCCAATCAGGCTGAAACGCTACAAGAAGGTAGAATCTATTGAGTTGTAAGTGATCTGAACGTTTCAAGATGATCGCATATTCCTATAGGGGGTAAAACCATGTCCCAAAGGTCACCGGGCCTGGTGTCACTTTAAAGAAGTAGTCCAGTTACACCTTTGTGGGCTTATAACTTGGCTTCTGAATGTCCTAGAGAGGTTAGGTTTGTTTTAGTGTACTCCAATCAACAGCCCCTACAACCACAAAAAGGAATGGAGTCATTAGCTTTTATGGTTTGTAAATGGCACCCAGAATTATGTTGCACGAAGCACAATTTCACATCATTCTGGGTTCATTTGTGTGAAAACAAGGTCCAATCTGGCTGAAACGTTACAGGAAGGTAGAATCTACTGAGTTGTAAGTGATCTGAACGTTTCATGATGATGGCACTTTCCTAAGGGGGTCAAACCATGTCCCAAAGGTCACTGGATCTGGTGTCAATTTAAAGAAGTAGTCCAGTTACACATTTGTGGGCTTATAACTTGGCTTCTGAATGTCCTAGAGAGATCAGGTTTGTTTTAGTGTACTCCAATCAACAGCCCCTACAACCACAAAAAGGAATGGAGTCATTAGCACTTATGGTTTGTAAATGGCACCCAGAATTATGTTGCACGAAGCACTATTTCACATCATTCTGGGTCCATTTGTGTGAAAACAAGGTCCAATCAGGCTGAAACGTTACAGGAAGGTAGAATCTATTGAGTTGTAAGTGATCTGAACGTTTCATGATGATAGCACTTTCCTAAGGAGGTCAAACCATGTCCCAAAGGTCACCGGATCTGGTGTCAATTTAAAGAAGTTGTCCAGTTACAAATTTGTGGGCTTATAACTTGGCTTCTGAATGTCCTAGAGCGATCAGGTTTGTTTTAGTGTACTCCAATCAACAGCCCCTACAACCACAAAAAGGAATGGAGTCATTAGCACTTATGGTTTTTAAATGGCACCCAGAATTATGTTGCACGAAGCACAATTTCACATCATTCTGGGTTCATTTGTGTGAAAACAAGGTCCAATCAGGCTGAAATGTTACAGGAAGGTAGAATCTATTGAGTTGTAAGTGATCTGAACGTTTCATGATGATAGCACTTTCCTAAGGGGGTCAAACCATGTCCCAAAGGTCACCGGATCTGGTGTCAATTTAAAGAAGTAGTCCAGTTACACATTTGTGGGCTTATAACTTGGCTACTGAATGTCCTAGAGCGATCAGGTCTGTTTTAGTGTACTCCAATCAACAGCCCCTACAACCACAAAAAGGAATGGAGTCATTAGCACTTATGGTTTGTAAATGGCACCCAGAATTATGTTGCACGAAGCACAATTTCACATCATTCTGGGTCCATTTGTGTGAAAACAAGGTCCAATCAGGCTGAAACGTTACAGGAAGGTAGAATCTATTGAGTTGTAAGTGATCTGAACGTTTCATGATGATAGCACTTTCCTAAGGGGGTCAAACCATGTCCCAAAGGTCACCGGATCTGGTGTCACTTTAAAGAAGTAGTCCAGTTACACATTTGTGGGCTTATAACTTGGCTTCTGAATGTCCTAGAGAGATCAAGTTAAATTTAGTGAACTCCAATCAACAGCCCCTACAACCACAAAAAGGAATGGAGTCATTAGCACTTATGGTTTGTAAATGGCACCCAGAATTATGTTGCACGAAGCACAATTTCACATCATTCTAGGTCCATTTGTGTGAAAACAAGGTCCAATCAGGCTGAAACGTTACAGGAAGGTAGAATCTATTGAGTTGTAAGTGATATGAACGTTTCATGATGATAGCACTTTCCTAAGGGGGTCAAACCATGTCCCAAAGGTCACCGGATCTGGTGTCAATTTAAAGAAGTAGTCCAGTTACACATTTGTGGGCTTATAACTTGGCTTCTGAATGTCCTAGAGAGGTTAGGTTTGTTTTAGTGTACTCCAATCAACAGCCCCTACAACCACAAAAAGGAATTGAGTCATTAGCACTTATGGTTTTTAAATGGCACCCAGAATTATGTTGCACGAAGCACAATTTCACATCATTCTGGGTTCATTTGTGTGAAAACAAGGTCCAATCAGGCTGAAACGTTACAGGAAGGTAGAAACTATTGAGTTGTAAGTGATCTGAACGTTTCATGATGATAGCACTTTCCTAAGGGGGTCAAACCATGCCCCAAAGGTCACCGGATCTGGTGTCAATTTAAAGAAGTAGTCCAGTTACACATTTGTGGGCTTATAACTTGGCTTCTGAATGTCCTAGAGAGATCAGGTTTGTTTTAGTATACTCCAATCAACAGCCCCTACAACCACAAAAAGGAATGGAGTCATTAGCACTTATGGTTTGTAAATGGCACCAAGAATTATGTTGCACGAAGCACAATTTCACATCATTCTGGGTCCATTTGTGTGAAAACAAGGTCCAATCAGGCTGAAACGCTACAAGAAGGTAGAATCTATTGAGTTGTAAGTGATCTGAACGTTTCAAGATGATCGCATATTCCTATAGGGGGTAAAACCATGTCCCAAAGGTCACCGGGCCTGGTGTCACTTTAAAGAAGTAGTCCAGTTACACCTTTGTGGGCTTATAACTTGGCTTCTGAATGTCCTAGAGAGGTTAGGTTTGTTTTAGTGTACTCCAATCAACAGCCCCTACAACCACAAAAAGGAATGGAGTCATTAGCTTTTATGGTTTGTAAATGGCACCCAGAATTATGTTGCACGAAGCACAATTTCACATCATTCTGGGTTCATTTGTGTGAAAACAAGGTCCAATCTGGCTGAAACGTTACAGGAAGGTAGAATCTACTGAGTTGTAAGTGATCTGAACGTTTCATGATGATGGCACTTTCCTAAGGGGGTCAAACCATGTCCCAAAGGTCACTGGATCTGGTGTCAATTTAAAGAAGTAGTCCAGTTACACATTTGTGGGCTTATAACTTGGCTTCTGAATGTCCTAGAGAGATCAGGTTTGTTTTAGTGTACTCCAATCAACAGCCCCTACAACCACAAAAAGGAATGGAGTCATTAGCACTTATGGTTTGTAAATGGCACCCAGAATTATGTTGCACGAAGCACTATTTCACATCATTCTGGGTCCATTTGTGTGAAAACAAGGTCCAATCAGGCTGAAACGTTACAGGAAGGTAGAATCTATTGAGTTGTAAGTGATCTGAACGTTTCATGATGATAGCACTTTCCTAAGGAGGTCAAACCATGTCCCAAAGGTCACTGGATCTGGTGTCAATTTAAAGAAGTTGTCCAGTTACAAATTTGTGGGCTTATAACTTGGCTTCTGAATGTCCTAGAGCGATCAGGTTTGTTTTAGTGTACTCCAATCAACAGCCCCTACAACCACAAAAAGGAATGGAGTCATTAGCACTTATGGTTTTTAAATGGCACCCAGAATTATGTTGCACGAAGCACAATTTCACATCATTCTGGGTTCATTTGTGTGAAAACAAGGTCCAATCAGGCTGAAACGTTACAGGAAGGTAGAATCTATTGAGTTGTAAGTGATCTGAACGTTTCATGATGATAGCACTTTCCTAAGGGGGTCAAACCATGTCCCAAAGGTCACCGGATCTGGTGTCAATTTAAAGAAGTAGTCCAGTTACACATTTGTGGGCTTATAACTTGGCTACTGAATGTCCTAGAGCGATCAGGTCTGTTTTAGTGTACTCCAATCAACAGCCCCTACAACCACAAAAAGGAATGGAGTCATTAGCACTTATGGTTTGTAAATGGCACCCAGAATTATGTTGCACGAAGCACAATTTCACATCATTCTGGGTCCATTTGTGTGAAAACAAGGTCCAATCAGGCTGAAACGTTACAGGAAGGTAGAATCTATTGAGTTGTAAGTGATCTGAACGTTTCATGATGATAGCACTTTCCTAAGGGGGTCAAACCATGTCCCAAAGGTCACCGGATCTGGTGTCACTTTAAAGAAGTAGTCCAGTTACACATTTGTGTGCTTATAACTTGGCTTCTGAATGTCCTAGAGAGATCAAGTTAAATTTAGTGAACTCCAATCAACAGCCCCTACAACCACAAAAAGGAATGGAGTCATTAGCACTTATGGTTTGTAAATGGCACCCAGAATTATGTTGCACGAAGCACAATTTCACATCATTCTAGGTCCATTTGTGTGAAAACAAGGTCCAATCAGGCTGAAACGTTACAGGAAGGTAGAATCTATTGAGTTGTAAGTGATCTGAACGTTTCATGATGATAGCACTTTCCTAAGGGGGTCAAACCATGTCCCAAAGGTCACCGGATCTGGTGTCAATTTAAAGAAGTAGTCCAGTTACACATTTGTGGGCTTATAACTTGGCTTCTGAATGTCCTAGAGAGGTTAGGTTTGTTTTAGTGTACTCCAATCAACAGCCCCTACAACCACAAAAAGGAATTGAGTCATTAGCACTTATGGTTTTTAAATGGCACCCAGAATTATGTTGCACGAAGCACAATTTCACATCATTCTGGGTTCATTTGTGTGAAAACAAGGTCCAATCAGGCTGAAACGCTACAAGAAGGTAGAATCTATTGAGTTGTAAGTGATCTGAACGTTTCAAGATGATCGCATATTCCTATAGGGGGTAAAACCATGTCCCAAAGGTCACCGGGCCTGGTGTCACTTTAAAGAAGTAGTCCAGTTACACCTTTGTGGGCTTATAACTTGGCTTCTGAATGTCCTAGAGAGGTTAGGTTTGTTTTAGTGTACTCCAATCAACAGCCCCTACAACCACAAAAAGGAATGGAGTCATTAGCTTTTATGGTTTGTAAATGGCACCCAGAATTATGTTGCACGAAGCACAATTTCACATCATTCTGGGTTCATTTGTGTGAAAACAAGGTCCAATCTGGCTGAAACGTTACAGGAAGGTAGAATCTACTGAGTTGTAAGTGATCTGAACGTTTCATGATGATGGCACTTTCCTAAGGGGGTCAAACCATGTCCCAAAGGTCACTGGATCTGGTGTCAATTTAAAGAAGTAGTCCAGTTACACATTTGTGGGCTTATAACTTGGCTTCTGAATGTCCTAGAGAGATCAGGTTTGTTTTAGTGTACTCCAATCAACAGCCCCTACAACCACAAAAAGGAATGGAGTCATTAGCACTTATGGTTTGTAAATGGCACCCAGAATTATGTTGCACGATGCACTATTTCACATCATTCTGGGTCCATTTGTGTGAAAACAAGGTCCAATCAGGCTGAAACGTTACAGGAAGGTAGAATCTATTGAGTTGTAAGTGATCTGAACGTTTCATGATGATAGCACTTTCCTAAGGAGGTCAAACCATGTCCCAAAGGTCACCGGATCTGGTGTCAATTTAAAGAAGTTGTCCAGTTACAAATTTGTGGGCTTATAACTTGGCTTCTGAATGTCCTAGAGCGATCAGGTTTGTTTTAGTGTACTCCAATCAACAGCCCCTACAACCACAAAAAGGAATGGAGTCATTAGCACTTATGGTTTTTAAATGGCACCCAGAATTATGTTGCACGAAGCACAATTTCACATCATTCTGGGTTCATTTGTGTGAAAACAAGGTCCAATCAGGCTGAAACGTTACAGGAAGGTAGAATCTATTGAGTTGTAAGTGATCTGAACGTTTCATGATGATAGCACTTTCCTAAGGGGGTCAAACCATGTCCCAAAGGTCACCGGATCTGGTGTCAATTTAAAGAAGTAGTCCAGTTACACATTTGTGGGCTTATAACTTGGCTACTGAATGTCCTAGAGCGATCAGGTCTGTTTTAGTGTACTCCAATCAACAGCCCCTACAACCACAAAAAGGAATGGAGTCATTAGCACTTATGGTTTGTAAATGGCACCCAGAATTATGTTGCACGAAGCACAATTTCACATCATTCTGGGTCCATTTGTGTGAAAACAAGGTCCAATCAGGCTGAAACGTTACAGGAAGGTAGAATCTATTGAGTTGTAAGTGATCTGAACGTTTCATGATGATAGCACTTTCCTAAGGGGGTCAAACCATGTCCCAAAGGTCACCGGATCTGGTGTCACTTTAAAGAAGTAGTCCAGTTACACATTTGTGGGCTTATAACTTGGCTTCTGAATGTCCTAGAGAGATCAAGTTAAATTTAGTGAACTCCAATCAACAGCCCCTACAACCACAAAAAGGAATGGAGTCATTAGCACTTATGGTTTGTAAATGGCACCCAGAATTATGTTGCACGAAGCACAATTTCACATCATTCTAGGTCCATTTGTGTGAAAACAAGGTCCAATCAGGCTGAAACGTTACAGGAAGGTAGAATCTATTGAGTTGTAAGTGATCTGAACGTTTCATGATGATAGCACTTTCCTAAGGGGGTCAAACCATGTCCCAAAGGTCACCGGATCTGGTGTCAATTTAAAGAAGTAGTCCAGTTACACATTTGTGGGCTTATAACTTGGCTTCTGAATGTCCTAGAGAGATCAGGTTTGTTTTAGTGTACTCCAATCAACAGCCCCTACAACCACAAAAAGGAATGGAGTCATTAGCACTTATGGTTTGTAAATGGCACCAAGAATTATGTTGCACGAAGCACAATTTCACATCATTCTGGGTCCATTTGTGTGAAAACAAGGTCCAATCAGGCTGAAACGCTACAAGAAGGTAGAATCTATTGAGTTGTAAGGGATCTGAACGTTTCATGATGATAGCACTTTCCTAAGGGGGTCAAACCATGTCCCAAAGGTCACCGGATCTGGTGTCAATTTAAAGAAGTAGTCCAGTTACACATTTGTGGGCTTATAACTTGGCTTCTGAATGTCCTAGAGAGATCAGGTTTGTTTTAGTGTAGTCCAATCAACAGCCCTTACAACCACAAAAAGGAATGGAGTCATTAGCACTTATGGTTTGTAAATGGCACCCAGAATTATTTTGCACGAAGCACTATTTCACATCATTCTGGGTCCATTTGTGTGAAAACAAGGTCCAATCAGGCTGAAACGTTACAGGAAGGTAGAATCTATTGAGTTGTAAGTGATCTGAACGTTTCATGATGATAGCACTTTCCTATAGGGGGTCAAACCATGTCCAAAAGGTCACCGGATCTGGTGTCAATTTAAAGAAGTTGTCCAGTTACAAATTTGTGGGCTTATAACTTGGCTTCTTAATGTCCTAGAGCGATCAGGTTTGTTTTAGTGTACTCCAATCAACAGCCCCTACAACCACAAAAAGGAATGGAGTCATTAGCACTTATGGTTTTTAAATGGCACCCAGAATTATGTTGCACGAAGCACAATTTCACATCATTCTGGGTTCATTTGTGTGAAAACAAGGTCCAATCAGGCTGAAACGTTACAGGAAGGTAGAATCTATTGAGTTGTAAGTGATCTGAACGTTTCATGATGATAGCACTTTCCTAAGGGGGTCAAACCATGTCCCAAAGGTCACCGGATCTGGTGTCAATTTAAAGAAGTAGTCCAGTTACACATTTGTGGGCTTATAACTTGGCTTCTGAATGTCCTAGAGCGATCAGGTCTGTTTTAGTGTACTCCAATCAACATCCCCTACAACCACAAAAAGGAATGGAGTCATTAGCACTTATGGTTTGTAAATGGCACCCAGAATTATGTTGCACGAAGCACAATTTCACATCATTCTGGGTCCATTTGTGTGAAAACAAGGTCCAATCAGGCTGAAACGTTACAGGAAGGTAGAATCTATTGAGTTGTAAGTGATCTGAACGTTTCATGATGATAGCACTTTCCTAAGGGGGTCAAACCATGTCCCAAAGGTCACCGGACCTGGTGTCACTTTAAAGAAGTAGTCCAGTTACACATTTGTGGGCTTATAACTTGGCTTCTGAATGTCCTAGAGAGATCAGGTTAAATTTAATGAACTCCAATCAACAGCCCCTACAATTACAAAAAGGAATGGAGTCATTAGCACTTATGGTTTGTAAATGGCACCCAGAATTATGTTGCACGAAGCACAATTTCACATCATTCTAGGTCTATTTGTGTGAAAACAAGGTCCAATCAGGCTGAAACGTTACAGGAAGGTAGAATCTATTGAGTTGTAAGTGATCTGAACGTTTCATGATGATAGCACTTTCCTAAGGGGGTCAAACCATGTCCCAAAGGTCACCGGATCTGGTGTCACTTTAAAGAAGTAGTCCAGTTACACATTTGTGTGCTTATAACTTGGCTTCTGAATGTCCTAGAGAGATCAAGTTAAATTTAGTGAACTCCAATCAACAGCCCCTACAACCACAAAAAGGAATGGAGTCATTAGCACTTATGGTTTGTAAATGGCACCCAGAATTATGTTGCACGAAGCACAATTTCACATCATTCTAGGTCCATTTGTGTGAAAACAAGGTCCAATCAGGCTGAAACGTTACAGGAAGGTAGAATCTATTGAGTTGTAAGTGATCTGAACGTTTCATGATGATAGCACTTTCCTAAGGGGGTCAAACCATGTCCCAAAGGTCACCGGATCTGGTGTCAATTTAAAGAAGTAGTCCAGTTACACATTTGTGGGCTTATAACTTGGCTTCTGAATGTCCTAGAGAGGTTAGGTTTGTTTTAGTGTACTCCAATCAACAGCCCCTACAACCACAAAAAGGAATTGAGTCATTAGCACTTATGGTTTTTAAATGGCACCCAGAATTATGTTGCACGAAGCACAATTTCACATCATTCTGGGTTCATTTGTGTGAAAACAAGGTCCAATCAGGCTGAAACGCTACAAGAAGGTAGAATCTATGGAGTTGTAAGTGATCTGAACGTTTCAAGATGATCGCATATTCCTATAGGGGGTAAAACCATGTCCCAAAGGTCACCGGGCCTGGTGTCACTTTAAAGAAGTAGTCCAGTTACACCTTTGTGGGCTTATAACTTGGCTTCTGAATGTCCTAGAGAGGTTAGGTTTGTTTTAGTGTACTCCAATCAACAGCCCCTACAACCACAAAAAGGAATGGAGTCATTAGCTTTTATGGTTTGTAAATGGCACCCAGAATTATGTTGCACGAAGCACAATTTCACATCATTCTGGGTTCATTTGTGTGAAAACAAGGTCCAATCTGGCTGAAACGTTACAGGAAGGTAGAATCTACTGAGTTGTAAGTGATCTGAACGTTTCATGATGATGGCACTTTCCTAAGGGGGTCAAACCATGTCCCAAAGGTCACTGGATCTGGTGTCAATTTAAAGAAGTAGTCCAGTTACACATTTGTGGGCTTATAACTTGGCTTCTGAATGTCCTAGAGAAATCAGGTTTGTTTTAGTGTACTCCAATCAACAGCCCCTACAACCACAAAAAGGAATGGAGTCATTAGCACTTATGGTTTGTAAATGGCACCCAGAATTATGTTGCACGAAGCACTATTTCACATCATTCTGGGTCCATTTGTGTGAAAACAAGGTCCAATCAGGCTGAAACGTTACAGGAAGGTAGAATCTATTGAGTTGTAAGTGATCTGAACGTTTCATGATGATAGAACTTTCCTAAGGAGGTCAAACCATGTCCCAAAGGTCACCGGATCTGGTGTCAATTTAAAGAAGTTGTCCAGTTACAAATTTGTGGGCTTATAACTTGGCTTCTGAATGTCCTAGAGCGATCAGGTTTGTTTTAGTGTACTCCAATCAACAGCCCCTACAACCACAAAAAGGAATGGAGTCATTAGCACTTATGGTTTTTAAATGGCACCCAGAATTATGTTGCACGAAGCACAATTTCACATCATTCTGGGTTCATTTGTGTGAAAACAAGGTCCAATCAGGCTGAAACGTTACAGGAAGGTAGAATCTATTGAGTTGTAAGTGATCTGAACGTTTCATGATGATAGCACTTTCCTAAGGGGGTCAAACCATGTCCCAAAGGTCACCGGATCTGGTGTCAATTTAAAGAAGTAGTCCAGTTACACATTTGTGGGCTTATAACTTGGCTACTGAATGTCCTAGAGCGATCAGGTCTGTTTTAGTGTACTCCAATCAACAGCCCCTACAACCACAAAAAGGAATGGAGTCATTAGCACTTATGGTTTGTAAATGGCACCCAGAATTATGTTGCACGAAGCACAATTTCACATCATTCTGGGTCCATTTGTGTGAAAACAAGGTCCAATCAGGCTGAAACGTTACAGGAAGGTAGAATCTATTGAGTTGTAAGTGATCTGAACGTTTCATGATGATAGCACTTTCCTAAGGGGGTCAAACCATGTCCCAAAGGTCACCGGATCTGGTGTCACTTTAAAGAAGTAGTCCAGTTACACATTTGTGGGCTTATAACTTGGCTTCTGAATGTCCTAGAGAGATCAAGTTAAATTTAGTGAACTCCAATCAACAGCCCCTACAACCACAAAAAGGAATGGAGTCATTAGCACTTATGGTTTGTAAATGGCACCCAGAATTATGTTGCACGAAGCACAATTTCACATCATTCTAGGTCCATTTGTGTGAAAACAAGGTCCAATCAGGCTGAAACGTTACAGGAAGGTAGAATCTATTGAGTTGTAAGTGATCTGAACGTTTCATGATGATAGTACTTTCCTAAGGGGGTCAAACCATGTCCCAAAGGTCACCGGATCTGGTGTCAATTTAAAGAAGTAGTCCAGTTACACATTTGTGGGCTTATAACTTGGCTTCTGAATGTCCTAAAGAGATCAGGTTTGTTTTAGTGTACTCCAATCAACAGCCCCTACAACCACAAAAAGGAATGGAGTCATTAGCACTTATGGTTTGTAAATGGCACCAAGAATTATGTTGCACGAAGCACAATTTCACATCATTCTGGGTCCATTTGTGTGAAAACAAGGTCCAATCAGGCTGAAACGCTACAAGAAGGTAGAATCTATTGAGTTGTAAGGGATCTGAACGTTTCATGATGATAGCACTTTCCTAAGGGGGTCAAACCATGTCCCAAAGGTCACCGGATCTGGTGTCAATTTAAAGAAGTAGTCCAGTTACACATTTGTGGGCTTATAACTTGGCTTCTGAATGTCCTAGAGAGATCAGGTTTGTTTTAGTGTAGTCCAATCAACAGCCCTTACAACCACAAAAAGGAATGGAGTCATTAGCACTTATGGTTTGTAAATGGCACCCAGAATTATGTTGCACGAAGCACTATTTCACATCATTCTGGGTCCATTTGTGTGAAAACAAGGTCCAATCAGGCTGAAACGTTACAGGAAGGTAGAATCTATTGAGTTGTAAGTGATCTGAACGTTTCATGATGATAGCACTTTCCTAAGGGGGTCAAACCATGTCCCAAAGGTCACCGGATCTGGTGTCAATTTAAAGAAGTAGTCCAGTTACACATTTGTGGGCTTATAACTTGGCTTCTGAATGTCCTAGAGCGATCAGGTCTGTTTTAGTGTACTCCAATCAACATCCCCTACAACCACAAAAAGGAATGGAGTCATTAGCACTTATGGTTTTTAAATGGCACCCAGAATTATGTTGCACGAAGCACTATTTCACATCATTCTGGGTCCATTTGTGTGAAAACAAGGTCCAATCAGGCTGAAACGTTACAGGAAGGTAGAATCTATTGAGTTGTAAGTGATCTGAACGTTTCATGATGATAGCACTTTCCTAAGGGGGTCAAACCATGTCCCAAAGGTCACCGGATCTGGTGTCAATTTAAAGAAGTAGTCCAGTTACACATTTGTGGGCTTATAACTTGGCTTCTGAATGTCCTAGAGCGATCAGGTCTGTTTTAGTGTACTCCAATCAACATCCCCTACAACCACAAAAAGGAATGGAGTCATTAGCACTTATGGTTTGTAAATGGCACCCAGAATTATGTTGCACGAAGCACAATTTCACATCATTCTGGGTCCATTTGTGTGAAAACAAGGTCCAATCAGGCTGAAACGTTACAGGAAGGTAGAATCTATTGAGTTGTAAGTGATCTGAACGTTTCATGATGATAGCACTTTCCTAAGGGGGTCAAACCATGTCCCAAAGGTCACCGGACCTGGTGTCACTTTAAAGAAGTAGTCCAGTTACACATTTGTGGGCTTATAACTTGGCTTCTGAATGTCCTAGAGAGATCAGGTTAAATTTAATGAACTCCAATCAACAGCCCCTACAATTACAAAAAGGAATGGAGTCATTAGCACTTATGGTTTGTAAATGGCACCCAGAATTATGTTGCACGAAGCACAATTTCACATCATTCTAGGTCCATTTGTGTGAAAACAAGGTCCAATCAGGCTGAAACGTTACAGGAAGGTAGAATCTATTGAGTTGTAAGTGATCTGAACGTTTCATGATGATAGCACTTTCCTAAGGGGGTCAAACCATGTCCCAAAGGTCACCGAATCTGGTGTCAATTTAAAGAAGTAGTCCAGTTACACATTTGTGGGCTTATAACTTGGCTTCTGAATGTCCTAGAGAGATCAGGTTTGTTTTAGTGTACTCCAATCAACAGCCCCTACAACCACAAAAAGGAATTGAGTCATTAGCACTTATGGTTTTTAAATGGCACCCAGAATTATGTTGCATGAAGCACAATTTCACATCATTCTGGGTTCATTTGTGTGAAAACAAGGTCCAATCAGGCTGAAACGCTACAAGAAGGTAGAATCTATTGAGTTGTAAGTGATCTGAACGTTTCATGATGATAGCACTTTCCTAAGGGGGTCAAACCATGTCCCAAAGGTCACCGGATCTGGTGTCAATTTAAAGAAGTAGTCCAGTTACACATTTGTGGGCTTATAACTTGGCTTCTGAATGTCCTAGAGAGATCAGGTTTGTTTTAGTGTAGTCCAATCAACAGCCCCTACAACCACAAAAAGGAATGGAGTCATTAGCACTTATGGTTTGTAAATGGCACCCAGAATTATGTTGCACGAAGCACAATTTCACATCATTCTGGGTCCATTTGTGTGAAAACAAGGTCCAATCAGGCTGAAACGTTACAGGAAGGTAGGATCTATTGAGTTGTAAGTGATCTGAACGTTTCATGATGATAGCACTTTCCTAAGGGGGTCAAACCATGTCCCAAAGGTCACCGAATCTGGTGTCAATTTAAAGTAGTCCAGTTACACATTTGTGGGCTTATAACTTGGCTTCTGAATGTCCTAGAGAGGTTAGGTTTGTTTTAGTGTACTCCAATCAACAGCCCCTACAACCACAAAAAGGAATTGAGTCATTAGCACTTATGGTTTTTAAATGGCACCCAGAATTATGTTGCACGAAGCACAATTTCACATCATTCTGGGTTCATTTGTGTGAAAACAAGGTCCAGTCAGGCTGAAACGTTACAGGAAGGTAGAAACTATTGAGTTGTAAGTGATCTGAACGTTTCATGATGATAGCACTTTCCTAAGGGGGTCAAACCATGCCCCAAAGGTCACCGGATCTGGTGTCAATTTAAAGAAGTAGTCCAGTTACACATTTGTGGGCTTATAACTTGGCTTCTGAATGTCCTAGAGAGATCAGGTTTGTTGTAGTATACTCCAATCAACAGCCCCTACAACCACAAAAAGGAATGGAGTCATTAGCACTTATGTTTGTAAATGGCACCAAGAATTATGTTGCACGAAGCACAATTTCACATCATTCTGGGTCCATTTGTGTGAAAACAAGGTCCAATCAGGCTGAAACGCTACAAGAAGGAAGAATCTATTGAGTTGTAAGTGATCTGAACGTTTCAAGATGATCGCATATTCCTATAGGGGGTAAAACCATGTCCCAAAGGTCACCGGGCCTGGTGTCACTTTAAAGAAGTAGTCCAGTTACACCTTTGTGGGCTTATAACTTGGCTTCTGAATGTCCTAGAGAGGTTAGGTTTGTTTTAGTGTACTCCAATCAACAGCCCCTACAACCACAAAAAGGAATGGAGTCATTAGCTTTTATGGTTTGTAAATGGCACCCAGAATTATGTTGCACGAAGCACAATTTCACATCATTCTGGGTTCATTTGTGTGAAAACAAGGTCCAATCAGGCTGAATCGTTACAGGAATGTAGAATCTATTGAGTTGTAAGTGATCTGAACGTTTCATGATGATAGCACTTTCCTAAGGGGGTCAAACCATGTCCCAAAGGTCACCGGGCCTGGTGTCACTTTAAAGAAGTGGTCAAGTTACACCTTTGTGGGCTTATAACTTGGCTTCTGAATGTCCTAGAGAGGTCAGGTTTGTTTTAGTGTACTCCAATCAACAGCCCCTACAACCACAAAAAGGAATGGAGTCATTAGCACTTATGGTTTTTAAATGGCACCCAGAATTATGTTGCACGAAGCACAATTTCACATCATTCTGGGTCCATTTGTGTGAAAACAAGGTCCAATCAGGCTGAAACGTTACAGGAAGTTAGAATCTATTGAGTTGTAAGTGATCTGAACGTTTCATGATGATAGCACTTTCCTAAGGGGGTCAATCCATGTCCCAAAGGTCACCGGATCTGGTGTCAATTTAAAGAAGTAGTCCAGTTACACATTTGTGGGCTTATAACTTGGCTTCTGAATGTCCTAGAGAGATCAGGTTTGTTTTAGTGTACTCCAATCAACAGCCCCTACAACCACAAAAAGGAATGGAGTCATTAGCACTTATGGTTTGTAAATGGCACCCAGAATTATGTTGCACGAAGCACAATTTCACATCATTCTGGGTCCATTTGTGTGAAAACAAGGTCCAATCAGGCTGAAACGTTACAGGAAGGTAGAATCTATTGAGTTGTAAGTGATCTGAACGTTTCATGATGATAGCACTTTCCTAAGGGGGTCAATCCATGTCCCAAAGGTCACCGGATCTGGTGTCAATTTAAAGAAGTTCCAGTTACACCTTTGTGGGCTTATAACTTGGCTTCTGAATGTCCTAGAGAGGTTAGGTTTGTTTTAGTGTACTCCAATCAACAGCCCCTACAACCACAAAAAGGAATGGAGTCATTAGCACTTATGGTTTGTAAATGGCACCCAGAATTATGTTGCACAAAGCACAATTTCACATCATTCTGGGTCCATTTGTGTGAAAACAAGGTCCAATCAGGCTGAAACGTTACAAGAAGGTAGAATCTATTGAGTTGTAAGTGATCTGAACGTTTCAAGATGATCGCAGATTCCTATAGGGGGTCAAACCATGTCCCAAAGGTCACCGGGCCTGGTGTCACTTTAAAGAAGTGGTCCAGTTACACCTTTGTGGGCTTATAACTGGGCTTCTGAATGTCCTAGAGAGGTCAGGTTTGTTTTAGTGTACTCCAATCAACAGCCCCTACAACCACAAAAAGGAATGGAGTCATTAGCACTTATGGTTTGTAAATGGCACCCAGAATTATGTTGCACGAAGCACAATTTCACATCATTCTAGGTCCATTTGTGTGAAAACAAGGTCCAATCAGGCTGAAACGTTACAGGAAGGTAGAATCTATTGAGTTGTAAGTGATCTGAACGTTTCATGATGATAGCACTTTCCTAAGGGGGTCAAACCATGTCCCAAAGGTCAGAGGTTCTGGTGTCAATTTAAAGAAGTTGTCCAGTTACACATTTGTGGGCTTATAACTTGGCTTCTGAATGTCCTAGAGCGATCAGGTTTGTTTACTGTACTCCAATCAACAGCCCCTACAACCACAAAAAGGAATGGAGTCATTAGAACTTATGGTTTTTAAATGGCACCCAGAATTATGTTGCACAACGCACAATTTCACATCATTCTGGGTTCATTTGTGTGAAAACAAGGTCCAATCAGGCTGAAACGTTACAGGAAGGTAGAATCTATTGAGTTGTAAGTGATCTGAACGTTTCATGATGATAGCACTTTCCTATGGGGGTCAAACCATGTCCCAAAGGTCACCGGATCTGGTGTCAATTTAAAGAAGTAGTCCAGTTACACATTTGTGGGCTTATAACTTGGCTTCTGAATGTCCTAGAGCGATCAGGTTTGTTTTAGTGTACTCCAATCAACAGCCCCTACAACCACAAAAAGGAATGGAGTCATTAGCACTTATGGTTTGTAAATGGCACCCAGAATTATGTTGCACGAAGCACAATTTCACATCATTCTGGGTTCATTTGTGTGAAAACAAGGTCCAATCAGGCTGAAACGTTACAGGAAGGTAGAATCTATTGAGTTGTAAGTGATCTGAACGTTTCATGATGATAGCACTTTCCTAAGGGGGTCAAACCATGTCCCAAAGGTCACCGGATCTGGTGTCAATTTAAAGAAGTAGTCCAGTTACACATTTGTGGGCTTATAACTTGGCTTCTGAATGTCCTAGAGCGATCAGGTCTGTTTTAGTGTACTCCAATCAACAGCCCCTACAACCACAAAAAGGAATGGAGTCATTAGCACTTATGGTTTGTAAATGGCACCCAGAATTATGTTGCACGAAGCACAATTTCACATCATTCTGGGTCCATTTGTGTGAAAACAAGGTCCAATAAGGCTAAAACGTTACAGGAAGGTAGAATCTATTGAGTTGTAAGTGATCTGAACGTTTCATGATGATAGCACTTTCCTAAGGGGGTCAAACCATGTCCCAAAGGTCACCGGATCTGGTGTCACTTTAAAGAAGTAGTCCAGTTACACATTTGTGGGCTTATAACTTGGCTTCTGAATGTCCTAGAGAGATCAGGTTAAATTTAGTGAACTCCAATCAACAGCCCCTACAACCACAAAAAGGAATGGAGTCATTAGCACTTATGGTTTGTAAATGGCACCCAGAATTATGTTGCACGAAGCACAATTTCACATCATTCTGGGTTCATTTGTGTGACAACAAGGTCCAATCAGGCTGAATCGTTACAGGAATGTAGAATCTATTGAGTTGTAAGTGATCTGAATGTTTCATGATGATAGCACTTTCCTAAGGGGGTAAAACCATGTCCCAAAGGTCACCAGCCCTGGTGTCACTTTAAAGAAGTAGTCCAGTTACACCTTTGTGGGCTTATTACTTGGCTTCTGAATGTCCTAGAGAGGTTAGGTTTGTTTTAGTGTACTCCAATCAACAGCCCCTACAACCACAAAAAGGAATGGAGTCATTAGCACTTATGGTTTGTAAATGGCACCCAGAATTATGTTGCACAAAGCACAATTTCACATCATTCTGGGTCCATTTGTGTGAAAACAAGGTCCAATCAGGCTGCAACGTTACAAGAAGGTAGAATCTATTGAGTTGTAAGTGATCTGAACGTTTCATGATGATCGCACATTCCTATAGGGGGTCAAACCATGTCCCAAAGGTCACCGGGCCTGGTGTCACTTTAAAGAAGTGGTCAAGTTACACCTTTGTGGGCTTATAACTTGGCTTCTGAATGTCCTAGAGAGGTCAGGTTTGTTTTAGTGTACTCCAATCAACAGCCCCTACAACCACAAAAAGGAATTGAGTCATTAGCACTTATGGTTTTTAAATGGCACCCAGAATTATGTTGCATGAAGCACAATTTCACATCATTCTGGGTTCATTTGTGTGAAAACAAGGTCCAATCAGGCTGAAACGCTACAAGAAGGTAGAATATATTGAGTTGTAAGTGATCTGAACGTTTCATGATGATAGCACTTTCCTAAGGGGGTCAAACCATGTCCCAAAGGTCACCGGATCTGGTGTCAATTTAAAGAAGTAGTCCAGTTACACATTTGTGGGCTTATAACTTGGCTTCTGAATGTCCTAGAGAGATCAGGTTTGTTTTAGTGTAGTCCAATCAACAGCCCCTACAACCACAAAAAGGAATGGAGTCATTAGCACTTATGGTTTGTAAATGGCACCCAGAATTATGTTGCACGAAGCACAATTTCACATCATTCTGGGTCCATTTGTGTGAAAACAAGGTCCAATCAGGCTGAAACGTTACAGGAAGGTAGGATCTATTGAGTTGTAAGTGATCTGAACGTTTCATGATGATAGCACTTTCCTAAGGGGGTCAAACCATGTCCCAAAGGTCACCGAATCTGGTGTCAATTTAAAGTAGTCCAGTTACACATTTGTGGGCTTATAACTTGGCTTCTGAATGTCCTAGAGAGGTTAGGTTTGTTTTAGTGTACTCCAATCAACAGCCCCTACAACCACAAAAAGGAATTGAGTCATTAGCACTTATGGTTTTTAAATGGCACCCAGAATTATGTTGCACGAAGCACAATTTCACATCATTCTGGGTTCATTTGTGTGAAAACAAGGTCCAGTCAGGCTGAAACGTTACAGGAAGGTAGAAACTATTGAGTTGTAAGTGATCTGAACGTTTCATGATGATAGCACTTTCCTAAGGGGGTCAAACCATGCCCCAAAGGTCACCGGATCTGGTGTCAATTTAAAGAAGTAGTCCAGTTACACATTTGTGGGCTTATAACTTGGCTTCTGAATGTCCTAGAGAGATCAGGTTTGTTGTAGTATACTCCAATCAACAGCCCCTACAACCACAAAAAGGAATGGAGTCATTAGCACTTATGTTTGTAAATGGCACCAAGAATTATGTTGCACGAAGCACAATTTCACATCATTCTGGGTCCATTTGTGTGAAAACAAGGTCCAATCAGGCTGAAACGCTACAAGAAGGAAGAATCTATTGAGTTGTAAGTGATCTGAACGTTTCAAGATGATCGCATATTCCTATAGGGGGTAGAACCATGTCCCAAAGGTCACCGGGCCTGGTGTCACTTTAAAGAAGTAGTCCAGTTACACCTTTGTGGGCTTATAACTTGGCTTCTGAATGTCCTAGAGAGGTTAGGTTTGTTTTAGTGTACTCCAATCAACAGCCCCTACAACCACAAAAAGGAATGGAGTCATTAGCTTTTATGGTTTGTAAATGGCACCCAGAATTATGTTGCACGAAGCACAATTTCACATCATTCTGGGTTCATTTGTGTGAAAACAAGGTCCAATCAGGCTGAATCGTTACAGGAATGTAGAATCTATTGAGTTGTAAGTGATCTGAACGTTTCATGATGATAGCACTTTCCTAAGGGGGTCAAACCATGTCCCAAAGGTCACCGGGCCTGGTGTCACTTTAAAGAAGTGGTCAAGTTACACCTTTGTGGGCTTATAACTTGGCTTCTGAATGTCCTAGAGAGGTCAGGTTTGTTTTAGTGTACTCCAATCAACAGCCCCTACAACCACAAAAAGGAATGGAGTCATTAGCACTTATGGTTTTTAAATGGCACCCAGAATTATGTTGCACGAAGCACAATTTCACATCATTCTGGGTCCATTTGTGTGAAAACAAGGTCCAATCAGGCTGAAACGTTACAGGAAGTTAGAATCTATTGAGTTGTAAGTGATCTGAACGTTTCATGATGATAGCACTTTCCTAAGGGGGTCAATCCATGTCCCAAAGGTCACCGGATCTGGTGTCAATTTAAAGAAGTAGTCCAGTTACACATTTGTGGGCTTATAACTTGGCTTCTGAATGTCCTAGAGAGATCAGGTTTGTTTTAGTGTACTCCAATCAACAGCCCCTACAACCACAAAAAGGAATGGAGTCATTAGCACTTATGGTTTGTAAATGGCACCCAGAATTATGTTGCACGAAGCACAATTTCACATCATTCTGGGTCCATTTGTGTGAAAACAAGGTCCAATCAGGCTGAAACGTTACAGGAAGGTAGAATCTATTGAGTTGTAAGTGATCTGAACGTTTCATGATGATAGCACTTTCCTAAGGGGGTCAATCCATGTCCCAAAGGTCACCGGATCTGGTGTCAATTTAAAGAAGTTCCAGTTACACCTTTGTGGGCTTATAACTTGGCTTCTGAATGTCCTAGAGAGGTTAGGTTTGTTTTAGTGTACTCCAATCAACAGCCCCTACAACCACAAAAAGGAATGGAGTCATTAGCACTTATGGTTTGTAAATGGCACCCAGAATTATGTTGCACAAAGCACAATTTCACATCATTCTGGGTCCATTTGTGTGAAAACAAGGTCCAATCAGGCTGAAACGTTACAAGAAGGTAGAATCTATTGAGTTGTAAGTGATCTGAACGTTTCAAGATGATCGCAGATTCCTATAGGGGGTCAAACCATGTCCCAAAGGTCACCGGGCCTGGTGTCACTTTAAAGAAGTGGTCCAGTTACACCTTTGTGGGCTTATAACTGGGCTTCTGAATGTCCTAGAGAGGTCAGGTTTGTTTTAGTGTACTCCAATCAACAGCCCCTACAACCACAAAAAGGAATGGAGTCATTAGCACTTATGGTTTGTAAATTGGCACCCAGAATTATGTTGCACGAAGCACAATTTCACATCATTCTAGGTCCATTTGTGTGAAAACAAGGTCCAATCAGGCTGAAACGTTACAGGAAGGTAGAATCTATTGAGTTGTAAGTGATCTGAACGTTTCATGATGATAGCACTTTCCTAAGGGGGTCAAACCATGTCCCAAAGGTCAGAGGTTCTGGTGTCAATTTAAAGAAGTTGTCCAGTTACACATTTGTGGGCTTATAACTTGGCTTCTGAATGTCCTAGAGCGATCAGGTTTGTTTTACTGTACTCCAATCAACAGCCCCTACAACCACAAAAAGGAATGGAGTCATTAGAACTTATGGTTTTTAAATGGCACCCAGAATTATGTTGCACAACGCACAATTTCACATCATTCTGGGTTCATTTGTGTGAAAACAAGGTCCAATCAGGCTGAAACGTTACAGGAAGGTAGAATCTATTGAGTTGTAAGTGATCTGAACGTTTCATGATGATAGCACTTTCCTATGGGGGTCAAACCATGTCCCAAAGGTCACCGGATCTGGTGTCAATTTAAAGAAGTAGTCCAGTTACACATTTGTGGGCTTATAACTTGGCTTCTGAATGTCCTAGAGCGATCAGGTTTGTTTTAGTGTACTCCAATCAACAGCCCCTACAACCACAAAAAGGAATGGAGTCATTAGCACTTATGGTTTGTAAATGGCACCCAGAATTATGTTGCACGAAGCACAATTTCACATCATTCTGGGTTCATTTGTGTGAAAACAAGGTCCAATCAGGCTGAAACGTTACAGGAAGGTAGAATCTATTGAGTTGTAAGTGATCTGAACGTTTCATGATGATAGCACTTTCCTAAGGGGGTCAAACCATGTCCCAAAGGTCACCGGATCTGGTGTCAATTTAAAGAAGTAGTCCAGTTACACATTTGTGGGCTTATAACTTGGCTTCTGAATGTCCTAGAGCGATCAGGTCTGTTTTAGTGTACTCCAATCAACAGCCCCTACAACCACAAAAAGGAATGGAGTCATTAGCACTTATGGTTTGTAAATGGCACCCAGAATTATGTTGCACGAAGCACAATTTCACATCATTCTGGGTCCATTTGTGTGAAAACAAGGTCCAATAAGGCTAAAACGTTACAGGAAGGTAGAATCTATTGAGTTGTAAGTGATCTGAACGTTTCATGATGATAGCACTTTCCTAAGGGGGTCAAACCATGTCCCAAAGGTCACCGGATCTGGTGTCACTTTAAAGAAGTAGTCCAGTTACACATTTGTGGGCTTATAACTTGGCTTCTGAATGTCCTAGAGAGATCAGGTTAAATTTAGTGAACTCCAATCAACAGCCCCTACAACCACAAAAAGGAATGGAGTCATTAGCACTTATGGTTTGTAAATGGCACCCAGAATTATGTTGCACGAAGCACAATTTCACATCATTCTGGGTTCATTTGTGTGACAACAAGGTCCAATCAGGCTGAATCGTTACAGGAATGTAGAATCTATTGAGTTGTAAGTGATCTGAATGTTTCATGATGATAGCACTTTCCTAAGGGGGTAAAACCATGTCCCAAAGGTCACCAGCCCTGGTGTCACTTTAAAGAAGTAGTCCAGTTACACCTTTGTGGGCTTATTACTTGGCTTCTGAATGTCCTAGAGAGGTTAGGTTTGTTTTAGTGTACTCCAATCAACAGCCCCTACAACCACAAAAAGGAATGGAGTCATTAGCACTTATGGTTTGTAAATGGCACCCAGAATTATGTTGCACAAAGCACAATTTCACATCATTCTGGGTCCATTTGTGTGAAAACAAGGTCCAATCAGGCTGCAACGTTACAAGAAGGTAGAATCTATTGAGTTGTAAGTGATCTGAACGTTTCATGATGATCGCACATTCCTATAGGGGGTCAAACCATGTCCCAAAGGTCACCGGGCCTGGTGTCACTTTAAAGAAGTGGTCAAGTTACACCTTTGTGGGCTTATAACTTGGCTTCTGAATGTCCTAGAGAGGTCAGGTTTGTTTTAGTGTACTCCAATCAACAGCCCCTACAACCACAAAAAGGAATGGAGTCATTAGCACTTATGGTTTGTAAATGGCACCCAGAATTATGTTGCACGAAGCACAATTTCACATCATTCTGGGTCCATTTGTGTGAAAACAAGGTCCAATCAGGCTGAAACGTTACAGGAAGTTAGAATCTATTGAGTTGTAAGTGATCTGAACGTTTCATGATGATAGCACTTTCCTAAGGGGGTCAATCCATGTCCCAAAGGTCACCGGATCTGGTGTCAATTTAAAGAAGTAGTCCAGTTACACATTTGTGGGCTTATAACTTGGCTTCTGAATGTCCTAGAGAGATCAGGTTTGTTTTAGTGTACTCCAATCAACAGCCCCTACAACCACAAAAAGGAATGGAGTCATTAGCACTTATGGTTTGTAAATGGCACCCAGAATTATGTTGCACGAAGCACAATTTCACATCATTCTGGGTCCATTTGTGTGAAAAAAAGGTCCAATCAGGCTGAAACGTTACAGGAAGGTAGAATCTATTGAGTTGTAAGTGATCTGAACGTTTCATGATGATAGCACTTTCCTAAGGGGGTCAATCCATGTCCCAAAGGTCACCGGATCTGGTGTCAATTTAAAGAAGTTCCAGTTACACCTTTGTGGGCTTATAACTTGGCTTCTGAATGTCCTAGAGAGGTTAGGTTTGTTTTAGTGTACTCCAATCAACAGCCCCTACAACCACAAAAAGGAATGGAGTCATTAGCACTTATGGTTTGTAAATGGCACCCAGAATTATGTTGCACAAAGCACAATTTCACATCATTCTGGGTCCATTTGTGTGAAAACAAGGTCCAATCAGGCTGAAACGTTACAAGAAGGTAGAATCTATTGAGTTGTAAGTGATCTGAACGTTTCAAGATGATCGCACATTCCTATAGGGGGTCAAACCATGTCCCAAAGGTCACCGGGCCTGGTGTCACTTTAAAGAAGTGGTCCAGTTACACCTTTGTGGGCTTATAACTGGGCTTCTGAATGTCCTAGAGAGGTCAGGTTTGTTTTAGTGTACTCCATTCAACAGCCCCTACAACCACAAAAAGGAATGGAGTCATTAGCACTTATGGTTTGTAAATGGCACCCAGAATTATGTTGCACGAAGCACAATTTCACATCATTCTAGGTCCATTTGTGTGAAAACAAGGTCCAATCAGGCTGAAACGTTACAGGAAGGTAGAATCTATTGAGTTGTAAGTGATCTGAACGTTTCATGATGATAGCACTTTCCTAAGGGGGTCAAACCATGTCCCAAAGGTCACAGGTTCTGGTGTCAATTTAAAGAAGTTGTCCAGTTACACATTTGTGGGCTTATAACTTGGCTTCTGAATGTCCTAGAGCGATCAGGTTTGTTTTACTGTACTCCAATCAACAGCCCCTACAACCACAAAAAGGAATGGAGTCATTAGCACTTATGGTTTTTAAATGGCACCCAGAATTATGTTGCACAACGCACAATTTCACATCATTCTGGGTTCATTTGTGTGAAAACAAGGTCCAATCAGGCTGAAACGTTACAGGAAGGTAGAATCTATTGAGTTGTAAGTGATCTGAACGTTTCATGATGATAGCACTTTCCTATGGGGGTCAAACCATGTCCCAAAGGTCACCGGATCTGGTGTCAATTTAAAGAAGTAGTCCAGTTACACATTTGTGGGCTTATAACTTGGCTTCTGAATGTCCTAGAGCGATCAGGTTTGTTTTAGTGTAGTCCAATCAACAGCCCCCTACAACCACAAAAAGGAATGGAGTCATTAGCACTTATGGTTTGTAAATGGCACCCAGAATTATGTTGCACGAAGCACAATTTCACATCATTCTGGGTTCATTTGTGTGAAAACAAGGTCCAATCAGGCTGAAACGTTACAGGAAGGTAGAATCTATTGAGTTGTAAGTGATCTGAACGTTTCATGATGATAGCACTTTCCTAAGGGGGTCAAACCATGTCCCAAAGGTCACCGGATCTGGTGTCAATTTAAAGAAGTAGTCCAGTTACACATTTGTGGGCTTATAACTTGGCTTCTGAATGTCCTAGAGCGATCAGGTCTGTTTGAGTGTACTCCAATCAACAGCCCCTACAACCACAAAAAGGAATGGAGTCATTAGCACTTATGGTTTGTAAACGGCACCCAGAATTATGTTGCACGAAGCACAATTTCACATCATTCTGGGTCCATTTGTGTGAAAACAAGGTCCAATCAGGCTGAAACGTTACAGGAAGGTAGAATCTATTGAGTTGTAAGTGATCTGAACGTTTCATGATGATAGCACTTTCCTAAGGGGGTCAAACCATGTCCCAAAGGTCACCGGATCTGGTGTCACTTTAAAGAAGTAGTCCAGTTACACATTTGTGGGCTTATAACTTGGCTTCTGAATGTCCTAGAGAGATCAGGTTAAATTTAGTGAACTCCAATCAACAGCCCCTACAACCACAAAAAGGAATGGAGTCATTAGCACTTATGGTTTGTAAATGGCACCCAGAATTATGTTGCACGAAGCACAATTTCACATCATTCTAGGTCCATTTGTGTGAAAACAAGGTCCAATCAGGCTGAAACGTTACAGGAAGGTAGAATCTACTGAGTTGTAAGTGATCTGAACGTTTCATGATGATAGCACTTTCCTAAGGGGGTCAAACCATGTCCCAAAGGTCACCGAATCTGGTGTCAATTTAAAGAAGTAGTCCAGTTACACATTTGTGGGCTTATAACTTTGCTTCTGAATGTCCTAGAGAGGTCAGGTTTGTTTTAGTGTACTCCAATCAACAGCCCCTACAACCACAAAAAGGAATTGAGTCATTAGCACTGATGGTTTTTAAATGGCACCCAGAATTATGTTGCATGAAGCACAATTTCACATCATTCTGGGTTCATTTGTGTGAAAACAAGGTCCAATCAGGCTGAAACGTTACAGGAAGGTAGAAACTATTGAGTTGTAAGTGATCTGAACGTTTCATGATGATAGCACTTTCCTAAGGGGGTCAAACCATGTCCCAAAGGTCACCGGATCTGGTGTCAATTTAAAGAAGTAGTCCAGTTACACATTTGTGGGCTTATAACTTGGCTTCTGAATGTCCTAGAGAGATCAGGTTTGTTTTAGTGTACTCCAATCAACAGCCCCTACAACCACAAAAAGGAATGGAGTCATTAGCACTTATGGTTTGTAAATGACACCAAGAAATATGTTGCACGAAGCACAATTTCACATCATTCTGGGTCCATTTGTGTGAAAACAAGGTCCAATCAGGCTGAAACGCTACAAGAAGGTAGAATCTATTGAGTTGTAAGTGATCTGAACGTTTCATGATGATAGCACTTTCCTAAGGGGGTCAAACCATGTCCCAAAGGTCACCGAATCTGGTGTCAATTTAAAGAAGTAGTCCAGTTACACATTTGTGGGCTTATAACTTGGCTTCTGAATGTCCTAGAGAGATCAGGTTTGTTTTAATGTAGTCCAATCAACAGCCCCTACAACCACAAAAAGGAATGGAGTCATTAGCACTTATGGTTTGTAAATGGCACCCAGAATTATGTTGCACGAAGCACAATTTCACATCATTCTGGGTCCATTTGTGTGAAAACAAGGTCCAATCAGGCTGAAACGTTACAGGAAGGTAGGATCTATTGAGTTGTAAGTGATCTGAACGTTTCATGATGATAGCACTTTCCTAAGGGGGTCAAACTATGTCCCAAAGGTCACCGAATCTGGTGTCAATTTAAAGAAGTAGTCCAGTTACACATTTGTGGGCTTATAACTTGGCTTCTGAATGTCCTAGAGAGGTTAGGTTTGTTTTAGTGTACTCCAATCAACAGCCCCTACAACCACAAAAAGGAATTGAGTCATTAGCACTTATGGTTTTTAAATGGCACCCAGAATTATGTTGCACGAAGCACAATTTCACATCATTCTGGGTTCATTTGTGTGAAAACAAGGTCCAGTCAGGCTGAAACGTTACAGGAAGGTAGAAACTATTGAGTTGTAAGTGATCTGAACGTTTCATGATGATAGCACTTTCCTAAGGGGGTCAAACCATGCCCCAAAGGTCACCGGATCTGGTGTCAATTTAAAGAAGTAGTGCAGTTACACATTTGTGGGCTTATAACTTGGCTTCTGAATGTCCTAGAGAGATCAGGTTTGTTTTAGTATACTCCAATCAACAGCCCCTACAACCACAAAAAGGAATGGAGTCATTAGCACTTATGGTTTGTAAATGGCACCAAGAATTATGTTGCACGAAGCACAATTTCACATCATTCTGGGTCCATTTGTGTGAAAACAAGGTCCAATCAGGCTGAAACGCTACAAGAAGGTAGAATCTATTGAGTTGTAAGTGATCTGAACGTTTCAAGATGATCGCATATTCCTATAGGGGGTAAAACCATGTCCCAAAGGTCACCGGGCCTGGTGTCACTTTAAAGAAGTAGTCCAGTTACACCTTTGTGGTCTTATAACTTGGCTCCTGAATGTCCTAGAGAGGTTAGGTTTGTTTTAGTGTACTCCAATCAACAGCCCCTACAACCACAAAAAGGAATGGAGTCATTAGCTTTTATGGTTTGTAAATGGCACCCAGAATTATGTTGCACGAAGCACAATTTCACATCATTCTGGGTTCATTTGTGTGAAAACAAGGTCCAATCAGGCTGAAACGTTACAGGAAGGTAGAATCTACTGAGTTGTAAGTGATCTGAACGTTTCATGATGATGGCACTTTCCTAAGGGGGTCAAACCATGTCCCAAAGGTCACTGGATCTGGTGTCAATTTAAAGAAGTAGTCCAGTTGCACATTTGTGGGCTTATAACTTGGCTTCTGAATGTCCTAGAGAGATCAGGTTTGTTTTAGTGTACTCCAATCAACAGCCCCTACAACCACAAAAAGGAATGGAGTCATTAGCACTTATGGTTTGTAAATGGCACCCAGAATTATGTTGCACGAAGCACTATTTCACATCATTCTGGGTCCATTTGTGTGAAAACAAGGTCCAATCAGGCTGAAACGTTACAGGAAGGTAGAATTTATTGAGTTGTAAGTGATCTGAACGTTTCATGATGATAGCACTTTCCTAAGGGGGTCAAACCATGTCCCAAAGGTCACCGGATCTGGTGTCAATTTAAAGAAGTAGTCCAGTTACACATTTGTGGGCTTATAACTTGGCTTCTGAATGTCCTAGAGCGATCAGGTCTGTTTTAGTGTACTCCAATCAACAGCCCCTACAACCACAAAAAGGAATGGAGTCATTAGCACTTATGGTTTGTAAATGGCACCCAGAATTATGTTGCACGAAGCACAATTTCACATCATTCTGGGTCCATTTGTGTGAAAACAAGGTCCAATCAGGCTGAAACGTTACAGGAAGGTAGCATCTATTGAGTTGTAAGTGATCTGAACGTTTCATGATGATAGCACTTTCCTAAGGGGGTCAAACCATGTCCCAAAGGTCACCGGATCTGGTGTCACTTTAAAGAAGTAGTCCAGTTACACATTTGTGGGCTTATAACTTGGCTTCTGAATGTCCTAGAGAGATCAGGTTAAATTTAGTGAACTCCAATCAACAGCCCCTACAACCACAAAAAGGAATGGAGTCATTAGCACTTATGGTTTGTAAATGGCACCCAGAATTATGTTGCACGAAGCACAATTTCACATCATTCTAGGTCCATTTGTGTGAAAACAAGGTCCAATCAGGCTGAAACGTTACAGGAAGGTAGAATCTATTGAGTTGTAAGTGATCTGAACGTTTCATGATGATAGCACTTTCCTAAGGGGGTCAAACCATGTCCCAAAGGTCACCGGATCTGGTGTCAATTTAAAGAAGTAGTCCAGTTACACATTTGTGGGCTTATAACTTGGCTTCTGAATGTCCTAGAGAGATCAGGTTTGTTTTAGTGTACTCCAATCAACAGCCCCTACAACCACAAAAAGGAATGGAGTCATTAGCACTTATGGTTTGTAAATGGCACCAAGAATTATGTTGCACGAAGCACAATTTCACATCATTCTGGGTCCATTTGTGTGAAAACAAGGTCCAATCAGGCTGAAACTCTACAAGAAGGTAGAATCTATTGAGCTGTAAGTGATCTGAACGTTTCATGATGATAGCACTTTCCTAAGGGGGTCAAACCATGTCCCAAAGGTCACCGGATCTGGTGTCAATTTAAAGAAGTAGTCCAGTTACACATTTGTGGGCTTATAACTTGGCTTCTGAATGTCCTAGAGAGATCAGGTTTGTTTTAGTGTAGTCCAATCAACAGCCCTTACAACCACAAAAAGGAATGGAGTCATTAGCACTTATGGTTTGTAAATGGCACCCAGAATTATGTTGCACGAAGCACTATTTCACATCATTCTGGGTCCATTTGTGTGAAAACAAGGTCCAATCAGGCTGAAACGTTACAGGAAGGTAGAATCTATTGAGTTGTAAGTGATCTGAACGTTTCATGATGATAGCACTTTCCTAAGGGGGTCAAACCATGTCCCAAAGGTCACCGGATCTGGTGTCAATTTAAAGAAGTTGTCCAGTTACAAATTTGTGGGCTTATAACTTGGCTTCTGAATGTCCTAGAGCGATCAGATTTGTTTTAGTGTACTCCAATCAACAGCCCCTACAACCACAAAAAGGAATGGAGTCATTAGCACTTATGGTTTTTAAATGGCACCCAGAATTATGTTGCACGAAGCACAATTTCACATCATTCTGGGTTCATTTGTGTGAAAACAAGGTCCAATCAGGCTGAAACGTTACAGGAAGGTAGAATCTATTGAGTTGTAAGTGATCTGAACGTTTCATGATGATAGCACTTTCCTAAGGGGGTCAAACCATGTCCCAAAGGTCACCGGATCTGGTGTCACTTTAAAGAAGTAGTCCAGTTACACATTTGTGGACTTATAACTTGGCTTCTGAATGTCCTAGAGAGATCAGGTTAAATTTAGTGAACTCCAATCAACAGCCCCTACAATTACAAAAAGGAATGGAGTCATTAGCACTTATGGTTTGTAAATGGCACCCAGAATTATGTTGCACGAAGCACAATTTCACATCATTCTAGGTCCATTTGTGTGAAAACAAGGTCCAATCAGGCTGAAACGTTACAGGAAGGTAGAATCTATTGAGTTGTAAGTGATCTGAACGTTTCATGATGATAGCACTTTCCTAAGGGGGTCAAACCATGTCCCAAAGGTCACCGAATCTGGTGTCAATTTAAAGAAGTAGTCCAGTTACACATTTGTGGGCTTATAACTTGGCTTCTGAATGTCCTAGAGAGATCAGGTTTGTTTTAGTGTACTCCAATCAACAGCCCCTACAACCACAAAAAGGAATTGAGTCATTAGCACTTATGGTTTTTAAATGGCACCCAGAATTATGTTGCATGAAGCACAATTTCACATCATTCTGGGTTCATTTGTGTGAAAACAAGGTCCAATAAGGCTGAAACGCTACAAGAAGGTAGAATCTATTGAGTTGTAAGTGATCTGAACGTTTCATGATGATAGCACTTTCCTAAGGGGGTCAAACCATGTCCCAAAGGTCACCGGATCTGGTGTCAATTTAAAGAAGTAGTCCAGTTACACATTTGTGGGCTTATAACTTGGCTTCTGAATGTCCTAGAGAGATCAGGTTTGTTTTAGTGTAGTCCAATCAACAGCCCCTACAACCACAAAAAGGAATGGAGTCATTAGCACTTATGGTTTGTAAATGGCACCCAGAATTATGTTGCACGAAGCACAATTTCACATCATTCTGGGTCCATTTGTGTGAAAACAAGGTCCAATCAGGCTGAAACGTTACAGGAAGGTAGGATCTATTGAGTTGTAAGTGATCTGAACGTTTCATGATGATAGCACTTTCCTAAGGGGGTCAAACCATGTCCCAAAGGTCACCGAATCTGGTGTCAATTTAAAGAAGTAGTCCAGTTACACATTTGTGGGCTTATAACTTGGCTTCTGAATGTCCTAGAGAGATCAGGTTTGTTGTAGTATACTCCAATCAACAGCCCCTACAACCACAAAAAGGAATGGAGTCATTAGCACTTATGGTTTGTAAATGGCACCAAGAATTATGTTGCACGAAGCACAATTTCACATCATTCTGGGTCCATTTTTTGTGAAAACAAGGTCCAATCAGGCTGAAACGCTACAAGAAGGTAGAATCTATTGAGTTGTAAGTGATCTGAACGTTTCAAGATGATCTCATATTCCTATAGGGGGTAAAACCATGTCCCAAAGGTCACCGGGCCTGGTGTCACTTTAAAGTAGTAGTCCAGTTACACCTTTGTGGGCTTATAACTTGGCTTCTGAATGTCCTAGAGAGGTTAGGTTTGTTTTAGTGTACTCCAATCAACAGCCCCTACAACCACAAAAAGGAATGGAATCATTAGCTTTTATGGTTTGTAAATGGCACCCAGAATTATGTTGCACGAAGCACAATTTCACATCATTCTGGGTTCATTTGTGTGAAAACAAGGTCCAATCAGGCTGAATCGTTACAGGAATGTAGAATCTATTGAGTTGTAAGTGATCTGAACGTTTCATGATGATAGCACTTTCCTAAGGGGGTAAAACCATGTCCCAAAGGTCACCAGCCCTGGTGTCACTTTAAAGAAGTAGTCCAGTTACACCTTTGTGGGCTTATTACTTGGCTTCTGAATGTCCTAGAGAGGTTAGGTTTGTTTTAGTGTACTCCAATCAACAGCCCCTCCAACCACAAAAAGGAATGGAGTCATTAGCACTTATGGTTTGTAAATGGCACCCAGAATTATGTTGCACAAAGCACAATTTCACATCATTCTGGGTCCATTTGTGTGAAAACAAGGTCCAAATAGGCTGCAACGTTACAAGAAGGTAGAATCTATTGAGTTGTAAGTGATCTGAACGTTTCATGATGATCGCACATTCCTATAGGGGGTCAAACCATGTCCCAAAGGTCACCGGGCCTGGTGTCACTTTAAAGAAGTGGTCAAGTTACACCTTTGTGGGCTTATAACTTGGCTTCTGAATGTCCTAGATAGGTCAGGTTTGTTTTAGTGTACTCCAATCAACAGCCCCTACAACCACAAAAAGGAATGGAGTCATTAGCACTTATGGTTTGTAAATGGCACCCAGAATTATGTTGCACGAAGCACAATTTCACATCATTCTGGGTCCATTTGTGTGAAAACAAGGTCCAATCAGGCTGAAACGTTACAGGAAGGTAGAATCTATTGAGTTGTAAGTGATCTGAACGTTTCATGATGATAGCACTTTCCTAAGGGGGTAAAACCATGTCCCAAAGGTCACCAGCACTGGTGTCACTTTAAAGAAGTTCCAGTTACACCTTTGTGGGCTTATAACTTGGCTTCTGAATGTCCTAGAGAGGTTAGGTTTGTTTTAGTGTACTCCAATCAACAGCCCCTACAACCACAAAAAGGAATGGAGTCATTAGCACTTATGGTTTGTAAATGGCACCCAGAATTATGTTGCACAAAGCACAATTTCACATCTTTCTGGGTCGATTTGTGTGAAAACAAGGTCCAATCAGGCTGAAACGTTACAAGAAGGTAGAATATATTGAGTTGTAAGTGATCTGAACGTTTCAAGATGATCGCACATTCCTATAGGGGGTCAAACCATGTCCCAAAGGTCACCGGGCCTGGTGTCACTTTAAAGAAGTGGTCCAGTTACACCTTTGTGGGCTTATAACTGGGCTTCTGAATGTCCTAGAGAGGTCAGGTTTGTTTTAGTGTACTCCAATCAACAGCCCCTACAACCACAAAAAGGAATGGAGTCATTAGCACTTATGGTTTGTAAATGGCACCCAGAATTATGTTGCACGAAGCACAATTTCACATCATTCTAGGTCCCTTTGTGTGAAAACAAGGTCCAATCAGGCTGAAACGTTACAGGAAGGTAGAATCTATTGAGTTGTAAGTGATCTGAACGTTTCATGATGATAGCACTTTCCTAAGGGGGTCAAACCATGTCCCAAAGGTCACCGAATCTGGTGTCAATTTAAAGAAGTAGTCCAGTTACACATTTGTGGGCTTATAACTTGGCTTCTGAATGTCCTAGAGAGGTTAGGTTTGTTTTAGTGTACTCCAATCAACAGCCCCTACAACCACAAAAAGGAATTGAGTCATTAGCACTTATGGTTTTTAAATGGCACCCAGAATTATGTTGCACGAAGCACAATTTCACATCATTCTGGGTTCATTTGTGTGAAAACAAGGTCCAGTCAGGCTGAAACGTTACAGGAAGGTAGAAACTATTGAGTTGTAAGTGATCTGAACGTTTCATGATGATAGCACTTTCCTAAGGGGGTCAAACCATGCCCCAAAGGTCACCGGATCTGGTGTCAATTTAAAGAAGTAGTCCAGTTACACATTTGTGGGCTTATAACTTGGCTTCTGAATGTCCTAGAGAGATCAGGTATGTTTTAGTATACTCCAATCAACAGCCCCTACAACCACAAAAAGGAATGGAGTCATTAGCACTTATGGTTTGTAAATGGCACCAAGAATGATGTTGCACGAAGCACAATTTCACATCATTCTGGGTCCATTTGTGTGAAAACAAGGTCCAATCAGGCTGAAACGCTACAAGAAGGTAGAATCTATTGAGTTGTAAGTGATCTGAACGTTTCAAGATGATCGCATATTCCTATAGGGGGTAAAACCATGTCCCAAAGGTCACCGGGCCTGGTGTCACTTTAAAGAAGTAGTCCAGTTACACCTTTGTGGTCTTATAACTTGGCTTCTGAATGTCCTAGAGAGGTTAGGTTTGTTTTAGTGTACTCCAATCAACAGCCCCTACAACCACAAAAAGGAATGGAGTCATTAGCTTTTATGGTTTGTAAATGGCACCCAGAATTATGTTGCACGAAGCACAATTTCACATCATTCTGGGTTCATTTGTGTGAAAACAAGGTCCAGTCAGGCTGAAACGTTACAGGAAGGTAGAAACTATTGAGTTGTAAGTGATCTGAACGTTTCATGATGATAGCACTTTCCTAAGGGGGTCAAACCATGCCCCAAAGGTCACCGGATCTGGTGTCAATTTAAAGAAGTAGTCCAGTTACACATTTGTGGGCTTATAACTTGGCTTCTGAATGTCCTAGAGAGATCAGGTTTGTTTTAGTATACTCCAATCAACAGCCCCTACAACCACAAAAAGGAATGGAGTCATTAGCACTTATGGTTTGTAAATGGCACCAAGAATTATGTTGCACGAAGCACAATTTCACATCATTCTGGGTCCATTTGTGTGAAAACAAGGTCCAATCAGGCTGAAACGCTACAAGAAGGTAGAATCTATTAAGTTGTAAGTGATCTGAACGTTTCAAGATGATCGCATATTCCTATAGGGGGTAAAACCATGTCCCAAAGGTCACCGGGCCTGGTGTCACTTTAAAGAAGTAGTCCAGTTACACCTTTGTGGTCTTATAACTTGGCTTCTGAATGTCCTAGAGAGGTTAGGTTTGTTTTAGTGTACTCCAATCAACAGCCCCTACAACCACAAAAAGGAATGGAGTCATTAGCTTTTATGGTTTGTAAATGGCACCCAGAATTATGTTGCACGAAGCACAATTTCACATCATTCTGGGTTCATTTGTGTGAAAACAAGGTCCAATCAGGCTGAAACGTTACAGGAAGGTAGAATCTACTGAGTTGTAAGTGATCTGAATGTTTCATGATGATGGCACTTTCCTAAGGGGGTCAAACCATGTCCCAAAGGTCACCGGATCTGGTGTCAATTTAAAGAAGTAGTCCAGTTACACATTTGTGGGCTTATAACTTGGCTTCTGAATGTCCTAGAGCGATCAGGTCTAATTTAGTGTACTCCAATCAACAGCCCCTACAACCACAAAAAGGAATGGAGTCATTAGCACTTATGGTTTGTAAATGGCACCCAGAATTATGTTGCACGAATCACAATTTCACATCATTCTGGGTCCATTTGTGTGAAAACAAGGTCCAATCAGGCTGAAACGTTACAGGAAGGTAGAATCTATTGAGTTGTAAGTGATCTGAACGTTTCATGATGATAGCACTTTCCTAAGGGGGTCAAACCATGTCCCAAAGGTCACCGGATCTGGTGTCACTTTAAAGAAGTAGTCCAGTTACACATTTGTGGGCTTATAACTTGGCTTCTGAATGTCCTAGAGAGATCAGGTTAAATTTAGTGAACTCCAATCAACAGCCCCTACAACCACAAAAAGGAATGGAGTCATTAGCACTTATGGTTTGTAAATGGCACCCAGAATTATGTTGCACGAAGCACAATTTCACATCATTCTAGGTCCATTTGTGTGAAAACAAGGTCCAATTAGGCTGAAACGTTACAGGAAGGTAGAATCTATTGAGTTGTAAGTGATCTGAACGTTTCATGATGATAGCACTTTCCTAAGGTGTTCAAACCATGTCCCAAAGGTCACCGGATCTGGTGTCAATTTAAAGAAGTAGTCCAGTTACACATTTGTGGGCTTATAACTTGGCTTCTGAATGTCCTAGAGAGATCAGGTTTGTTTTAGTGTACTCCAATCAACAGCCCCTACAACCACAAAAAGGAATGGAGTCATTAGCACTTATGGTTTGTAAATGGCACCAAGAATTATGTTGCACGAAGCACAATTTCACATCATTCTGGGTCCATTTGTGTGAAAACAAGGTCCAATCAGGCTGAAACGCTACAAGAAGGTAGAATCTATTGAGCTGTAAGTGATCTGAACGTTTCATGATGATAGCACTTTCCTAAGGGGGTCAAACCATGTCCCAAAGGTCACCGGATCTGGTGTCAATTTAAAGAAGTAGTCCAGTTACACATTTGTGGGCTTATAACTTGGCTTCTGAATGTCCTAGAGAGATCAGGTTTGTTTTAGTGTAGTCCAATCAACAGCCCTTACAACCACAAAAAGGAATGGAGTCATTAGCACTTATGGTTTGTAAATGGCACCCAGAATTATGTTGCACGAAGCACAATTTCACATCATTCTGGGTCCATTTGTGTGAAAACAAGGTCCAATCAGGCTGAAACGTTACAGGAAGGTAGAATCTATTGAGTTGTAAGTGATCTGAACGTTTCATGATGATAGCACTTTCCTAAGGGGGTCAAACCATGTCCCAAAGGTCACCGGATCTGGTGTCAATTTAAAGAAGTTGTCCAGTTACAAATTTGTGGGCTTATAACTTGGCTTCTGAATGTCCTAGAGCGATCAGATTTGTTTTAGTGTACTCCAATCAACAGCCCCTACAACCACAAAAAGGAATGGAGTCATTAGCACTTATGGTTTTTAAATGGCACCCAGAATTATGTTGCACGAAGCACAATTTCACATCATTCTGGGTTCATTTGTGTGAAAACAAGGTCCAATCAGGCTGAAACGTTACAGGAAGGTAGAATCTATTGAGTTGTAAGTGATCTGAACGTTTCATGATGATAGCACTTTCCTAAGGGGGTCAAACCATGTCCCAAAGGTCACCGGATCTGCTGTCAATTTAAAGAAGTAGTCCAGTTACACATTTGTGGGCTTATAACTTGGCTTCTGAATGTCCTAGAGCGATCAGGTCTGATTTAGTGTACTCCAATCAACATCCCCTACAACCACAAAAAGGAATGGAGTCATTAGCACTTATGGTTTGTAAATGGCACCCAGAATTATGTTGCACGAAGCACAATTTCACATCATTCTGGGTCCATTTGTGTGAAAACAAGGTCCAATCAGGCTGAAACGTTACAGGAAGGTAGAATCTATTGAGTTGTAAGTGATCTGAACGTTTCATGATGATAGCACTTTCCTAAGGGGGTCAAACCATGTCCCAAAGGTCACCGGATCTGGTGTCACTTTAAAGAAGTAGTCCAGTTACACATTTGTGGGCTTATAACTTGGCTTCTGAATGTCCTAGAGAGATCAGGTTAAATTTAGTGAACTCCAATCAACAGCCCCTACAATTACAAAAAGGAATGGAGTCATTAGCACTTATGGTTTGTAAATGGCACCCAGAATTATGTTGCACGAAGCACAATTTCACATCATTCTAGGTCCATTTGTGTGAAAACAAGGTCCAATCAGGCTGAAACGTTACAGGAAGGTAGAATCTATTGAGTTGTAAGTGATCTGAACGTTTCATGATGATAGCACTTTCCTAAGGGGGTCAAACCATGTCCCAAAGGTCACCGAATCTGGTGTCAATTTAAAGAAGTAGTCCAGTTACACATTTGTGGGCTTATAACTTGGCTTCTGAATGTCCTAGAGAGATCAGGTTTGTTTTAGTGTACTCCAATCAACAGCCCCTACAACCACAAAAAGGAATTGAGTCATTAGCACTTATGGTTTTTAAATGGCACCCAGAATTATGTTGCATGAAGCACAATTTCACATCATTCTGGGTTCATTTGTGTGAAAACAAGGTCCAATCAGGCTGAAACGCTACAAGAAGGTAGAATCTATTGAGTTGTAAGTGATCTGAACGTTTCATGATGATAGCACTTTCCTAAGGGGGTCAAACCATGTCCCAAAGGTCACCGGATCTGGTGTCAATTTAAAGAAGTAGTCCAGTTACACATTTGTGGGCTTATAACTTGGCTTCTGAATGTCCTAGAGAGATCATGTTTGTTTTAGTGTAGTCCAATCAACAGCCCCTACAACCACAAAAAGGAATGGAGTCATTAGCACTTATGGTTTGTAAATGGCACCCAGAATTATGTTGCACGAAGCACTATTTCACATCATTCTGGGTCCATTTGTGTGAAAACAAGGTCCAATCAGGCTGAAACGTTACAGGAAGGTAGAATCTATTGAGTTGTAAGTGATCTGAACGTTTCATGATGATAGCACTTTCCTAAGGGGGTCAAACCATGTCCCAAAGGTCACCTGATCTGGTGTCAATTTAAAGAAGTTGTCCAGTTACAAATTTGTGGGCTTATAACTTGGCTTCTGAATGTCCTAGAGCGATCAGATTTGTTTTAGTGTACTCCAATCAACAGCCCCTACAACCACAAAAAGGAATGGAGTCATTAGCGCTTATGGTTTTTAAATGGCACCCAGAATTATGTTGCACGAAGCACAATTTCACATCATTCTGGGTTCATTTGTGTGAAAACAAGGTCCAATCAGGCTGAAACGTTACAGGAAGGTAGAATCTATTGAGTTGTAAGTGATCTGAACGTTTCATGATGATAGCACTTTCCTAAGGGGGTCAAACCATGTCCCAAAGGTCACCGGATCTGGTGTCAATTTAAAGAAGTAGTCCAGTTACACATTTGTGGGCTTATAACTTGGCTTCTGAATGTCCTAGAGCGATCAGGTCTGTTTTAGTGTACTCCAATCAACATCCCCTACAACCACAAAAAGGAATGGAGTCATTAGCACTTATGGTTTGTAAATGGCACCCAGAATTATGTTGCACGAAGCACAATTTCACATCATTCTGGGTCCATTTGTGTGAAAACAAGGTCCAATCAGGCTGAAACGTTACAGGAAGGTAGAATCTATTGAGTTGTAAGTGATCTGAACGTTTCATGATGATAGCACTTTCCTAAGGGGGTCAAACCATGTCCCAAATGTCACCGGATCTGGTGTCACTTTAAAGAAGTAGTCCAGTTACACATTTGTGGGCTTATAACTTGGCTTCTGAATGTCCTAGAGAGATCAGGTTAAATTTAGTGAACTCCAATCAACAGCCCCTACAATTACAAAAAGGAATGGAGTCATTAGCACTTATGGTTTGTAAATGGCACCCAGAATTATGTTGCACGAAGCACAATTTCACATCATTCTAGGTCCATTTGTGTGAAAACAAGGTCCAATCAGGCTGAAACGTTACAGGAAGGTAGAATCTATTGAGTTGTAAGTGATCTGAACGTTTCATGATGATAGCACTTTCCTAAGGGGGTCAAACCATGTCCCAAAGGTCACCGAATCTGGTGTCAATTTAAAGAAGTAGTCCAGTTACACATTTGTGGGCTTATAACTTGGCTTCTGAATGTCCTAGAGAGATCAGGTTTGTTTTAGTGTACTCCAATCAACAGCCCCTACAACCACAAAAAGGAATTGAGTCATTAGCACTTATGGTTTTTAAATGGCACCCAGAATTATGTTGCATGAAGCACAATTTCACATCATTCTGGGTTCATTTGTGTGAAAACAAGGTCCAATCAGGCTGAAACGCTACAAGAAGATAGAATCTATTGAGTTGTAAGTGATCTGAACGTTTCATGATGATAGCACGTTCCTAAGGGGGTCAAACCATGTCCCAAAGGTCACCGGATCTGGTGTCAATTTAAAGAAGTAGTCCAGTTACACATTTGTGGGCTTATAACTTGGCTTCTGAATGTCCTAGAGAGATCAGGTTTGTTTTAGTGTAGTCCAATCAACAGCCCCTACAACCACAAAAAGGAATGGAGTCATTAGCACTTATGGTTTGTAAATGGCACCCAGAATTATGTTGCACGAAGCACAATTTCACATCATTCTGGGTCCATTTGTGTGAAAACAAGGTCCAATCAGGCTGAAACGTTACAGGAAGGTAGGATCTATTGAGTTGTAAGTGATCTGAACGTTTCATGATGATAGCACTTGCCTAAGGGGGTCAAACCATGTCCCAAAGGTCACCGAATCTGGTGTCAATTTAAAGAAGTAGTCCAGTTACACATTTGTGGGCTTATAACTTGGCTTCTGAATGTCCTAGAGCGATCAGGTCTGATTTAGTGTACTCCAATCAACATCCCCTACAACCACAAAAAGGAATGGAGTCATTAGCACTTATGGTTTGTAAATGGCACCCAGAATTATGTTGCACGAAGCACAATTTCACATCATTCTGGGTCCATTTGTGTGAAAACAAGGTCCAATCAGGCTGAAACGTTACAGGAAGGTAGAATCTATTGAGTTGTAAGTGATCTGAACGTTTCATGATGATAGCACTTTCCTAAGGGGGTCAAACCATGTCCCAAAGGTCACCGGATCTGGTGTCACTTTAAAGAAGTAGTCCAGTTACACATTTGTGGGCTTATAACTTGGCTTCTGAATGTCCTAGAGAGATCAGGTTAAATTTAGTGAACTCCAATCAACAGCCCCTACAATTACAAAAAGGAATGGAGTCATTAGCACTTATGGTTTGTAAATGGCACCCAGAATTATGTTGCACGAAGCACAATTTCACATCATTCTAGGTCCATTTGTGTGAAAACAAGGTCCAATCAGGCTGAAACGTTACAGGAAGGTAGAATCTATTGAGTTGTAAGTGATCTGAACGTTTCATGATGATAGCACTTTCCTAAGGGGGTCAAACCATGTCCCAAAGGTCACCGAATCTGGTGTCAATTTAAAGAAGTAGTCCAGTTACACATTTGTGGGCTTATAACTTGGCTTCTGAATGTCCTAGAGAGATCAGGTTTGTTTTAGTGTACTCCAATCAACAGCCCCTACAACCACAAAAAGGAATTGAGTCATTAGCACTTATGGTTTTTAAATGGCACCCAGAATTATGTTGCATGAAGCACAATTTCACATCATTCTGGGTTCATTTGTGTGAAAACAAGGTCCAATCAGGCTGAAACGCTACAAGAAGGTAGAATCTATTGAGTTGTAAGTGATCTGAACGTTTCATGATGATAGCACTTTCCTAAGGGGGTCAAACCATGTCCCAAAGGTCACCGGATCTGGTGTCAATTTAAAGAAGTAGTCCAGTTACACATTTGTGGGCTTATAACTTGGCTTCTGAATGTCCTAGAGAGATCATGTTTGTTTTAGTGTAGTCCAATCAACAGCCCCTACAACCACAAAAAGGAATGGAGTCATTAGCACTTATGGTTTGTAAATGGCACCCAGAATTATGTTGCACGAAGCACTATTTCACATCATTCTGGGTCCATTTGTGTGAAAACAAGGTCCAATCAGGCTGAAACGTTACAGGAAGGTAGAATCTATTGAGTTGTAAGTGATCTGAACGTTTCATGATGATAGCACTTTCCTAAGGGGGTCAAACCATGTCCCAAAGGTCACCTGATCTGGTGTCAATTTAAAGAAGTTGTCCAGTTACAAATTTGTGGGCTTATAACTTGGCTTCTGAATGTCCTAGAGCGATCAGATTTGTTTTAGTGTACTCCAATCAACAGCCCCTACAACCACAAAAAGGAATGGAGTCATTAGCACTTATGGTTTTTAAATGGCACCCAGAATTATGTTGCACGAAGCACAATTTCACATCATTCTGGGTTCATTTGTGTGAAAACAAGGTCCAATCAGGCTGAAACGTTACAGGAAGGTAGAATCTATTGAGTTGTAAGTGATCTGAACGTTTCATGATGATAGCACTTTCCTAAGGGGGTCAAACCATGTCCCAAAGGTCACCGGATCTGGTGTCAATTTAAAGAAGTAGTCCAGTTACACATTTGTGGGCTTATAACTTGGCTTCTGAATGTCCTAGAGCGATCAGGTCTGTTTTAGTGTACTCCAATCAACATCCCCTACAACCACAAAAAGGAATGGAGTCATTAGCACTTATGGTTTGTAAATGGCACCCAGAATTATGTTGCACGAAGCACAATTTCACATCATTCTGGGTCCATTTGTGTGAAAACAAGGTCCAATCAGGCTGAAACGTTACAGGAAGGTAGAATCTATTGAGTTGTAAGTGATCTGAACGTTTCATGATGATAGCACTTTCCTAAGGGGGTCAAACCATGTCCCAAATGTCACCGGATCTGGTGTCACTTTAAAGAAGTAGTCCAGTTACACATTTGTGGGCTTATAACTTGGCTTCTGAATGTCCTAGAGAGATCAGGTTAAATTTAGTGAACTCCAATCAACAGCCCCTACAATTACAAAAAGGAATGGAGTCATTAGCACTTATGGTTTGTAAATGGCACCCAGAATTATGTTGCACGAAGCACAATTTCACATCATTCTAGGTCCATTTGTGTGAAAACAAGGTCCAATCAGGCTGAAACGTTACAGGAAGGTAGAATCTATTGAGTTGTAAGTGATCTGAACGTTTCATGATGATAGCACTTTCCTAAGGGGGTCAAACCATGTCCCAAAGGTCACCGAATCTGGTGTCAATTTAAAGAAGTAGTCCAGTTACACATTTGTGGGCTTATAACTTGGCTTCTGAATGTCCTAGAGAGATCAGGTTTGTTTTAGTGTACTCCAATCAACAGCCCCTACAACCACAAAAAGGAATTGAGTCATTAGCACTTATGGTTTTTAAATGGCACCCAGAATTATGTTGCATGAAGCACAATTTCACATCATTCTGGGTTCATTTGTGTGAAAACAAGGTCCAATCAGGCTGAAACGCTACAAGAAGGTAGAATCTATTGAGTTGTAAGTGATCTGAACGTTTCATGATGATAGCACGTTCCTAAGGGGGTCAAACCATGTCCCAAAGGTCACCGGATCTGGTGTCAATTTAAAGAAGTAGTCCAGTTACACATTTGTGGGCTTATAACTTGGCTTCTGAATGTCCTAGAGAGATCAGGTTTGTTTTAGTGTAGTCCAATCAACAGCCCCTACAACCACAAAAAGGAATGGAGTCATTAGCACTTATGGTTTGTAAATGGCACCCAGAATTATGTTGCACGAAGCACAATTTCACATCATTCTGGGTCCATTTGTGTGAAAACAAGGTCCAATCAGGCTGAAACGTTACAGGAAGGTAGGATCTATTGAGTTGTAAGTGATCTGAACGTTTCATGATGATAGCACTTGCCTAAGGGGGTCAAACCATGTCCCAAAGGTCACCGAATCTGGTGTCAATTTAAAGAAGTAGTCCAGTTACACATTTGTGGGCTTATAACTTGGCTTCTGAATGTCCTAGAGAGGTTAGGTTTGTTTTAGTGTACTCCAATCAACAGCCCCTACAACCACAAAAAGGAATTGAGTCATTAGCACTTATGGTTTTTAAATGGTACCCAGAATTATGTTGCACGAAGCACAATTTCACATCATTCTGGGTTCATTTGTGTGAAAACAAGGTTCAGTCAGCCTTAAACGTTACAGGAAGGTAGAAACTATTGAGTTGTAAGTGATCTGAACGTTTCATGATGATAGCACTTTCCTAAGGGGGTCAAACCATGCCCCAAAGGTCACCGGATCTGGTGTCAATTTAAAGAAGTAGTCCAGTTACACATTTGTGGGCTTATAACTTGGCTTCTGAATGTCCTAGAGAGATCAGGTTTGTTGTAGTATACTCCAATCAACAGCCCCTACAACCACAAAAAGGAATGGAGTCATTAGCACTTATGGTTTGTAAATGGCACCAAGAATTATGTTGCACGAAGCACAATTTCACATCATTCTGGGTCCATTTGTGTGAAAACAAGGTCCAATCAGGCTGAAACGCTACAAGAAGGTAGAATCTATTGAGTTGTAAGTGATCTGAACGTTTCAAGATGATCTCATATTCCTATAGGGGGTAAAACCATGTCCCAAAGGTCACCGGGCCTGGTGTCACTTTAAAGAAGTAGTCCAGTTACACCTTTGTGGGCTTATAACTTGGCTTCTGAATGTCCTAGAGAGGTTAGGTTTGTTTTAGTGTACTCCAATCAACAGCCCCTACAACCACAAAAAGGAATGGAGTCATTAGCTTTTATGGTTTGTAAATGGCACCCAGAATTATGTTGCACGAAGCACAATTTCACATCATTCTGGGTTCATTTGTGTGAAAACAAGGTCCAATCAGGCTGAATCGTTACAGGAATGTAGAATCTATTGAGTTGTAAGTTATCTGAACGTTTCATGATGATAGCACTTTCCTAAGGGGGTAAAACCATGTCCCAAAGGTCACCAGCCCTGGTGTCACTTTAAAGAAGTAGTCCAGTTACACCTTTGTGGGCTTATTACTTGGCTTCTGAATGTCCTAGAGAGGTTAGGTTTGTTTTAGTGTACTCCAATCAACAGCCCCTCCAACCACAAAAAGGAATGGAGTCATTAGCACTTATGTTTTGTAAATGGCACCCAGAATTATGTTGCACAAAGCACAATTTCACATCATTCTGGGTCCATTTGTGTGAAAACAAGGTCCAATCAGGCTGCAACGTTACAAGAAGGTAGAATCTATTGAGTTGTAAGTGATCTGAACAATTCATGATGATCGCACATTCCTATAGGGGGTCAAACCATGTCCCAAAGGTCACCGGGCCTGGTGTCACTTTAAAGAAGTGGTCAAGTTACACCTTTGTGGGCTTATAGCTTGGCTTCTGAATTTCCTAGAGAGGTCAGGTTTGTTTTAGTGTACTCCAATCAACAGCCCCTACAACCACAAAAAGGAATGGAGTCATTAGCACTTATGGTTTGTAAATGGCACCCAGAATTATGTTGCACGAAGCACAATTTCACATCATTCTGGGTCCATTTGTGTGAAAACAAGGTCCAATCAGGCTGAAACGTTACAGGAAGTTAGAATCTATTGAGTTGTAAGTGATCTGAACGTTTCATGATGATAGCACTTTCCTAAGGGGGTCAATCCATGTCCCAAAGGTCACCGGATCTGGTGTCAATTTAAAGAAGTAGTCCAGTTACACATTTGTGGGCTTATAACTTGGCTTCTGAATGTCCTAGAGAGATCAGGTTTGTTTTAGTGTACTCCAATCAACAGCCCCTACAACCACAAAAAGGAATGGAGTCATTAGCACTTATGGTTTGTAAATGGCACCCAGAATTATGTTGCACGAAGCACAATTTCACATCATTCTGGGTCCATTTGTGTGAAAACAAGGTCCAATCAGGCTGAAACGTTACAGGAAGGTAGAATCTATTGAGTTGTAAGTGATCTGAACGTTTCATGATGATAGCACTTTCCTAAGGGGGTAAAACCATGTCCCAAAGGTCACCAGCACTGGTGTCACTTTAAAGAAGTTCCAGTTACACCTTTGTGGGCTTATAACTTGGCTTCTGAATGTCCTAGAGAGGTTAGGTTTGTTTTAGTGTACTCCAATCAACAGCCCCTACAACCACAAAAAGGAATGGAGTCATTAGCACTTATGGTTTGTAAATGGCACCCAGAATTATGTTGCACAAAGCACAATTTCACATCTTTCTGGGTCCATTTGTGTGAAAACAAGGTCCAATCAGGCTGAAACGTTACAAGAAGGTAGAATCTATTGAGTTGTAAGTGATCTGAACGTTTCAAGATGATCGCACATTCCTATAGGGGGTCAAACCATGTCCCAAAGGTCACCGGGCCTGGTGTCACTTTAAAGAAGTGGTCCAGTTACACCTTTGTGGGCTTATAACTGGGCTTCTGAATGTCCTTGAGAGGTCAGGTTTGTTTTAGTGTACTCCAATCAACAGCCCCTACAACCACAAAAAGGAATGGAGTCATTAGCACTTATGGTTTGTAAATGGCACCCAGAATTATGTTGCACGAAGCACAATTTCACATCATTCTGGGTCCATTTGTGTGAAAACAAGGTCCAATCAGGCTGAAACGTTACAGGAAGTTAGAATCTATTGAGTTGTAAGTGATCTGAACGTTTCATGATGATAGCACTTTCCTAAGGGGGTCAATCCATGTCCCAAAGGTCACCGGATCTGGTGTCAATTTAAAGAAGTAGTCCAGTTACACATTTGTGGGCTTATAACTTGGCTTCTGAATGTCCTAGAGAGATCAGGTTTGTTTTAGTGTACTCCAATCAACAGCCCCTACAACCACAAAAAGGAATGGAGTCATTAGCACTTATGGTTTGTAAATGGCACCCAGAATTATGTTGCACGAAGCACAATTTCACATCATTCTGGGTCCATTTGTGTGAAAACAAGGTCCAATCAGGCTGAAACGTTACAGGAAGGTAGAATCTATTGAGTTGTAAGTGATCTGAACGTTTCATGATGATAGCACTTTCCTAAGGGGGTAAAACCATGTCCCAAAGGTCACCAGCACTGGTGTCACTTTAAAGAAGTTCCAGTTACACCTTTGTGGGCTTATAACTTGGCTTCTGAATGTCCTAGAGAGGTTAGGTTTGTTTTAGTGTACTCCAATCAACAGCCCCTACAACCACAAAAAGGAATGGAGTCATTAGCACTTATGGTTTGTAAATGGCACCCAGAATTATGTTGCACAAAGCACAATTTCACATCTTTCTGGGTCCATTTGTGTGAAAACAAGGTCCAATCAGGCTGAAACGTTACAAGAAGGTAGAATCTATTGAGTTGTAAGTGATCTGAACGTTTCAAGATGATCGCACATTCCTATAGGGGGTCAAACCATGTCCCAAAGGTCACCGGGCCTGGTGTCACTTTAAAGAAGTGGTCCAGTTACACCTTTGTGGGCTTATAACTGGGCTTCTGAATGTCCTTGAGAGGTCAGGTTTGTTTTAGTGTACTCCAATCAACAGCCCCTACAACCACAAAAAGGAATGGAGTCATTAGCACTTATGGTTTGTAAATGGCACCCAGAATTATGTTGCACGAAGCACAATTTCACATCATTCTAGGTCCCTTTGTGTGAAAACAAGGTCCAATCAGGCTGAAACGTTACAGGAAGGTAGAATCTATTGAGTTGTAAGTGATCTGAACGTTTCATGATGATAGCACTTTCCTAAGGGGGTCAAACCATGCCCCAAAGGTCACAGGTTCTGGTGTCAATTTAAAGTTGTCCAGTTACACATTTGTGGGCTTATAACTTGGCTTCTGAATGTCCTAGAGCGATCAGGTTTGTTTTACTGTACTCCAATCAACAGCCCCTACAACCACAAAAAGGAATGGAGTCATTAGCACTTATGGTTTTTAAATGGCACCCAGAATTATGTTGCACGAAGCACAATTTCACATCATTCTGGGTTCATTTGTGTGAAAACAAGGTCCAATCAGGCTGAAACGTTACAGGAAGGTAGAATCTATTGAGTTGTAAGTGATCTGAACGTTTCATGATGATAGCACTTTCCTAAGGGGGTCAAACCATGTCCCAAAGGTCACCGAATCTGGTGTCAATTTAAAGAAGTAGTCCAGTTACACATTTGTGGGCTTATAACTTGGCTTCTGAATGTCCTAGAGAGGTTAGGTTTGTTTTAGTGTACTCCAATCAACAGCCCATACAACCACAAAAAGGAATTGAGTCATTAGCACTTATGGTTTTTAAATGGCACCCAGAATTATGTTGCACGAAGCACAATTTCACATCATTCTGGGTTCATTTGTGTGAAAACAAGGTCCAATCAGGCTGAATCGTTACAGGAAGGTAGAATCTATTGAGTTGTAAGTGATCTGAACGTTTCATGATGATAGCACTTTCCTAAGGGGGTAAAACCATGTCCCAAAGGACACCAGCCCTGGTGTCACGTTAAAGAAAAGGTCCAGTTACACCTTTGTGGGCTTATAACTTGGCTTCTGAATGTCCTAGAGAGGTTAGGTTTGTTTTAGTGTACTCCAATCAACAGCCCCTACAACCACAAAAAGGAATGGAGTCATTAGCACTTATGGTTTGTAAATGGCACCCAGAATTATGTTGCACAAAGCACAATTTCACATCATTCTGGGTCCATTAGTGTGAAAACAAGGTCCAATCAGGCTGCAACGTTACAAGAAGGTAGAATCTATTGAGTTGTAAGTGATCTGAACGTTTCAAGATGATCGCAAATTCCTATAGGGGGTCAAACCATGTCCCAAAGGTCACCGGGCCTGGTGTCACTTTAAAGAAGTGGTCAAGTTACACCGTTGTGGGCTTATAACTTGGCTTCTGAATGTCCTAGAGAGGTCAGGTTTGTTTTAGTGTACTCCAATCAACAGCCCCTACAACCACAAAAAGGAATGGAGTCATTAGCACTTATGGTTTGTAAATGGCACCCAGAATTATGTTGCACGAAGCACAATTTCACATCATTCTGGGTCCATTTGTGTGAAAACAAGGTCCAATCAGGCTGAAACGTTACAGGAAGGTAGAATCTATTGAGCTGTAAGTGATCTGAACGTTTCATGATGATAGCACTTTCCTAAGGAGGTCAAACCATGTCCCAAAGGTCACCGGATCTGGTGTCAATTTAAAGAAGTAGTCCAGTAACACCTTTGTGGGCTTATAACTTGGCTTCTGAATGTCCTAGAGAGATCAGGTTTGTTTTAGTGTACTCCAATCAACAGCCCCTACAACCACAAAAAGGAATGGAGTCATTAGCACTTATGGTTTGTAAATGGCACCAAGAATTATGTTGCACGAAGCACAATTTCACATCATTCTGGGTCCATTTGTGTGAAAACAAGGTCCAATCAGGCTGAAACGCTACAAGAAGGTAGAATCTATTGAGTTGTAAGTGATCTGAACGTTTCAAGATGATCGCACATTCCTATAGGGGGTAAAACCATGTCCCAAAGGTCACCGGGCCTGGTGTCACTTTAAAGAAGTAGTCCAGTTACACCTTTGTGGGCTTATAACTTGGCTTCTGAATGTCCTAGAGAGGTTAGGTTTGTTTTAGTGTACTCCAATCAACAGCCCCTACAACCACAAAAAGGAATGGAGTCATTAGCACTTATGGTTTGTAAATGGCACCCAGAATTATGTTGCACGAAGCACAATTTCACATTCACATCATTCTGGGTTCATTTGTGTGAAAACAAGGTCCAATCAGGCTGAATCGTTACAGGAATGTAGAATCTATTGAGTTGTAAGTGATCTGAACGTTTCATGATGATAGCACTTTCCTAAGGGGGTAAAACCATGTCCCAAAGGTCACCAGCCATGGTGTCACTTTAAAGAAGTAGTCCAGTTACACCTTTGTGGGCTTATAACTTGGCTTCTGAATGTCCTAGAGAGGTCAGGTTTGTTTTAGTGTACTCCAATCAACAACCCCTACAACCACAAAAAGGAATGGAGTCATTAGCACTTATGGTTTGTAAATGGCACCCAGAATTATGTTGCACGAAGCACAATTTCACATCATTCTGGGTCCATTTGTGTGAAAACAAGGTCCAATCAGGCTGAAACGTTACAGGAAGGTAGAATCTATTGAGTTGTAAGTGATCTGAACGTTTCATGATGATAGCACTTTCCTAAGGGGGTCAAACCATGTCCCAAAGGTCACCGAATCTGGTGTCAATTTAAAGAAGTAGTCCAGTTACACATTTGTGGGCTTATAACTTGGCTTCTGAATGTCCTAGAGAGGTTAGGTTTGTTTTAGTGTACTCCAATCAACAGCCCATACAACCACAAAAAGGAATTGAGTCATTAGCACTTATGGTTTTTAAATGGCACCCAGAATAATGTTGCACGAAGCACAATTTCACATCATTCTGGGTTCATTTGTGTGAAAACAAGGTCCAATCAGGCTGAATCGTTACAGGAAGGTAGAATCTATTGAGTTGTAAGTGATCTGAACGTTTCATGATGATAGCACTTTCCTAAGGGGGTAAAACCATGTCCCAAAGGTCACCAGCCCTGGTGTCATTTTAAAGAAAAGGTCCAGTTACACCTTTGTGGGCTTATAACTTGGCTTCTGAATGTCCTAGAGAGGTTAGGTTTGTTTTAGTGTACTCCAATCAACAGCCCCTACAACCACAAAAAGGAATGGAGTCATTAGCACTTATGGTTTGTAAATGGCACCCAGAATTATGTTGCACAAAGCACAATTTCACATCATTCTGGGTCCATTTGTGTGAAAACAAGGTCCAATCAGGCTGCAACGTTACAAGAAGGTAGAATCTATTGAGTTGTAAGTGATCTGAACGTTTCAAGATGATCGCAAATTCCTATAGGGGGTCAAACCATGTCCCAAAGGTCACCGGGCCTGGTGTCACTTTAAAGAAGTGGTCAAGTTACACAGTTGTGGGCTTATAACTTGGCTTCTGAATGTCCTAGAGAGGTCAGGTTTGTTTTAGTGTACTCCAATCAACAGCCCCTACAACCACAAAAAGGAATGGAGTCATTAGCACTTATGGTTTGTAAATGGCACCCAGAATTATGTTGCACGAAGCACAATTTCACATCATTCTGGGTCCATTTGTGTGAAAACAAGGTCCAATCAGGCTGAAACGTTACAGGAAGGTAGAATCTATTGAGTTGTAAGTGAACTGAACGTTTCATGATGATAGCACTTACCTAAGAAGGTCAAACCATGTCCCAAAGGTCACCGGATCTGGTGTCAATTTAAAGAAGTAGTCCAGTAACACCTTTGTGGGCTTATAACTTGGCTTCTGAATGTCCTAGAGATATCAGGTTTGTTTTAGTGTACTCCAATCAACAGCCCCTACAACCACAAAAAGGAATGGAGTCATTAGCACTTATGGTTTGTAAATGTCACCCAGAATTATGTTGCACGAAGCACAATTTCCCATCATTCTGGGTCCATTTGTGTGAAAACAAGGTCCAATCAGGCTGAAACGTTACAGGAAGGTATAAACTATTAAGTTGTAAGTGATCTGAACGTTTCATGATGATAGCACTTTCCTAAGGGGGTCAAACCATGTCCCAAAGGTCACCGGATCTGGTGTCAATTTAAAGAAGTAGTCCAGTTACACATTTGTGGGCTTATAACTTGGCTTCTGAATGTCCTAGAGAGATCAGGTTTGTTTTAGTGTACTCCAATCAACAGCCCCTACAACCACAAAAAGGAATGGAGTCATTACCACTTATGGTTTGTAAATGGCACCAATAATTATGTTGCACGAAGCACAATTTCACATCATTCTGGGTCCATTTGTGTGAAAACAAGGTCCAATCAGGCTGAAACGCTACAAGAAGGTAGAATCTATTGAGTTGTAAGTGATCTGAACGTTTCAAGATGATCGCACATTCCTATAGGGGGTAAAACCATGTCCCAAAGGTCACCGGGCCTGGTGTCACTTTAAAGAAGTAGTCCAGTTACACCTTTGTGGGCTTATAACTTGGCTTCTGAATGTCCTAGAGAGGTTAGGTTTGTTTTAGTGTACTCCAATCAACAGCCCCTACAACCACAAAAAGGAATGGAGTCATTAGCACTTATGGTTTGTAAATGGCACCCAGAATTATGTTGCACGAAGCACAATTTCACATTCACATCATTCTGGGTTCATTTGTGTGAAAACAAGGTCCAATCAGGCTGAATCGTTACAGGAATGTAGAATCTATTGAGTTGTAAGTGATCTGAACGTTTCATGATGATAGCACTTTCCTAAGGGGGTAAAACCATGTCCCAAAGGTCACCAGCCATGGTGTCACTTTAAAGAAGTAGTCCAGTTACACCTTTGTGGGCTTATAACTTGGCTTCTGAATGTCCTAGAGAGGTTAGGTTTGTTTTAGTGTACTCCAATCAACAGCCCCTACAACCACAAAAAGGAATGGAGTCATTAGCACTTATGGTTTGTAAATGGCACCCAGAATTATGTTGCACAAAGCACAATTTCACATCATTCTGGGTCCATTTGTGTGAATACAAGGTCCAATCAGGCTGCAACGTTACAAGAAGGTAGAATCTATTGAGTTGTAAGTTATCTCAACGTTTCATGATGATCGCACAATCCTATAGGGGATCAAACCATGTCCCAAAGGTCACCGGGCCTGGTGTCACTTTAAAGAAGTGGTCAAGTTACACCTTTGTGGGCTTATAACTTGGCTTCTGAATGTCCTAGAGAGGTCAGGTTTGTTTTAGTGTACTCCAATCAACAGCCCCTACAACCACAAAAAGGAATGGAGTCATTAGCACTTATGGTTTGTAAATGGCACCCAGAATTATGTTGCACGAAGCACAATTTCACATCATTCTGGGTCCATTTGTGTGAAAACAAGGTCCAATCAGGCTGAAACATTACAGGAAGGTAGAATCTATTGAGTTGTAAGTGATCTGAACGTTTCATGATGATAGCACATTCCTAAGGGGGCCAAACCATGTCCCGAAGGTCACCGGGCCTGGTGTCACTTTAAAGAAGTAGTCCAGTTACACCTTTGTGGGCTTGGCTTCTGAATGTCCTAGAGAGGTCAGGTTTGTTTTAGTATACTCCAATCAACAGCCCCTACAACCACAAAAAGGAATGGAGTCATTAGCACTTATGGTTTTTAAATGGCACCCAGAATTATGTTGCACAAAGCACAATTTCACATCATTCTGGGTTCATTTGTGTGAAGACAAGGTCCAATCAGGCTGAAACGTTACAGAAAAGGTAGAATCTATTGAGTTGTAAGTGATCTGAACGTTTCATGATGATAGCACTTTCCTAAGGGGGTCAAACCATGTCCCAAAGGTCACCGGATCTGTTGTCAATTGAAATAAGTAGTCCAGTTACACCTTTGTGGGCTTATAACTTGGCTTCTGAATGCCCTAGAGAGGTCAGGTTTGTTTTAGTGTACTCCAATCAACAGCCCCTACAACCACAAAAAGGAATGGAGTCATTAGCACTTATGGTTTTTAAATGGCACCCAGAATTATGTTGCACGAAGCACAATTTCACATCATTCTGGGTTCATTTGTGTGAAAACAAGGTCCAATCCGGCTGAAACGTTACAGGAAGGTAGAATCTATTGAGTTGTAAGTGATCTGAACGTTTCATGATGATAGCTCTTTCCTAAGGGGGTCAAACCATGTCCCAAAGGTCACCGGATCTGGTGTCAATTTAAAGAGCAAGTAACGTCTAAATTAACTTTTTTTTGCTGATGAACTGTATAAATGAGTGTCCAATAGTGTTTTAAATGTGTGCATTCTTTATTTTAGCATTTTGGTGCATTTTCTTTAAAAATTAAAAATTCTGTCTAAAAACCACAGTAATGCGCCACCTTCAGCTGAAAACATAGAATTTGAGTCATTTTGAATAAATTTTAGCCAATGGCTAAAGAGTAAAGTACTACGTAAACCAGTAGAGTACTACGTAGCAGCTCCGTGCCAAAGTTATAAAAGCAACGAGAGTCTCGGCCACGCCCTGTGGTGAGTGGGAGTTGGATTTGCAAGCGAGTGTAGGAGGTCAGCGTAGTTCAGCATTAGCATATAGCATTAGCATATCCTAGTCTTAGCATATCTTTTAGTGTTATAAATACTTATTTAGTGTTAGATTTGGCTGTTGGATATTGTAGTTTAGTTAGTGTTTGGCTGTTAGTGTAATTGGGAAAGTATTTCGGGTTTAGTGTTCCATATCGTCTTAGTATTGGTGAGTAGGTGTAGTGTAGTATGCTTGCGGTGACTCTGTGGGCATTTTACCCGCGATTCTGCACGTCTCCGTTTGAAGAGGGAGGCTGTGCCCACCGTGGCTCTTCCGCGATTTAGATGCAGCCCACCGACTCTGCTCCCCCACCACGGCGGGCTCCAGTCTGAGGTGAGTCAGCTAAATAAACGTTTTAACATCTTCTAAAGACAATTCCCTACCTAAATGCAAAGTCTGAGAGACGTGGTTCACTTCCTTTAGCTAGTCAGTCGGCAATTCTGCAACAGTGTCTCTAACTGACGCAGCACTTGACAGACGGCATTACAGCGTGAAATCCAGCTTGTGACCCGGTTCTGTGAGGAATTCTGTTTAGGAGGTCGCATTTCAGGCTCTCCACATCATATGAGACTGACTTTTACGTTATAATGATCACACACTAGGAATGTTATAAAGCGCCTATATGGGACAGTTTCTTTTGTATATTATCTGACTTTATAAACTCCCAACAACAATGTGCTTATATATTTTTTTCAGGCTAAATCTACCCAAGACACTGGCTGTCAGACTGATTTAGCTGCATGAATGTACTTGTCCAGGCTGACGTGAAACCTTCCCTGTAGCAAAGGTGAATTATTTTTAATAATCTTCTATGTAAACATTTTATTATTACCTTCTAGTTTTAATTTGTTTTACAGATTATTGTTACACGTGATTTTATGCTCTTTTAAACATTTATAAATGTGCTGCTTCTTTGTTTTTACAAAGCCAGCCAGAATGGAGTTCACAGCTGCAGTGTGTCTGGTGACCCACGGGGACCATGATGAAAATTCATCTTCCAGAAGGTCCCAGAGCGTCCAGACCCCCTGAAAAGACCAAGATGTGAGGTGTCTGCTGTTGATTCCAGCTTCCACCTCAGTGACAGTGCAAGCTCAGTGAACTGTTCAAGGTAAAAAAAAAAATTAAAACTTTTCAGAATTTTTAAGATATTAACAATTAAATAAGTTTGTGATTACATCATGACGGAGGCTACTGATTCTGGCCCCGTGACACTTGGTGGTGACGTGTGAGCTGATTCACCTGGAAAACAACTTTTACATTAAATATTTTGTTTTTGCTATCAAAAGGAAATTAACTAATAACCTGCATTATTGCAGGACACTCAGCCAAATATGGACTCTACACCATGAGGCAGGCACACATTAATATTCTATAAGAGCACATAAGGTGAGCAACACTACATATTGTACACTGTCCTGAATATGTTTTCTTTCTGCATCTCATTAGCCTGGCTGATCACCTGATAACTCCTGTCATCTGGTTATGACAGCATGAGGATGTCCTCACACATCTGTCATCAAGGTTATGACAGCATGAGGATGTCCTCACACACCTGTAACCTATCAGCTCATCTGGCAGAATAGAGAGAGAAGAGACAACACCACATCTCCTGTTCCTGGAAAGCCTTCAGCCATCCTTCGATGACTGAGAACCTCCATCAGCTCTGTCTCCTGTCTGCCCACAATTATTATAATAAATATTGTGTTTGACAAGTTTTTTTGTGCTGCCAAATATCTCATATAGATTCCAGTTTTGATATTTTAATGGATATTTATAAATTACATTAATTGAATTATCACAATGCATGTTTAACTTGCTCTATTTGGATGAATTAAACTAGCACCTCACTGTTAAAAGCTCGTTTTAATATCAAGCATGTTTAAGTATTTATGGACATGAACAAAAACAGGAAATATATAAATTGAGATTTATTTAATTAATATAACAAATAAGGGGGAAAGAGTCATTGAAAGGCACGTTCTTCTGAAAGTTCCTGATCCTGACGACACCAGCAGAGACCAGCTGCAGACACCAGAGACCAGCTGCAGACACCAGAGGACCTAGAACCAAGAGAGCAGCTAGTATCAGTAAATAAATAATGAAATCAGGGCAGTTTTAGTGAGCTGAACACATTACAGAATAATTTTCTCATGGGGCATTTTCATAACTTTATGCAGCAGACTGTAACTTGAGCCCAGAGCTACCAGAGAGCTGCTATCCAGCATGTTTCAGTGGATTTTCCTGCTTTAACAGGTTAGATTAACTGTTAAGCAGCTCAGCTATTTGTTGCTGATTAAAACCAGGTGTGCTGAAGCAGATAAACCTCTAAAACATGCTGAATACTAGCTCTCTAGGGCCGTGGAGACAAACCCTGCAGCTAATCCAATGCTATGGCTAACGGCTACTTACGTTCAGAGGTGATTCTGTTGGGTCGGTTCTGGGAGTTACAGGCAACTCACAAGCTCACAACAATAAGGCTCAGGTCCGCTTGTCTCCACCAAATAGACTTGGTTCCTTTCTTCTCGAGTGTCTGGGTAAGGAGGGGGAGGAACATCCTCCACTTCTAATAACTGCATAGAGAGAAGGGAGCTAGCATCGTCTAGTTAGCCGTCGTCTTCGTCACTGCCGCGGCTCCGCCCTCTCGGTCCTCCAGGCAACGCCTACTAATGTTGCATTTTTTAAAATTGATACATGGGTGGAGAAGGACTCCGAGGCTCAATTGACCCGCTCTTTAAAGTAGTCCAGTTACACATTTGTGGGCTTATAACTTGGCTTCTGAATGTCCTAGAGAGATCAGGTTTGTTTTAATGTACTCCAATCAACAGCCCCTACAACCACAAAAAGGAATGGAGTCATTAGCACTTATGGTTTGTAAATGGCACCCAGAATTATGTTGCACGAAGCACAATTTCACATCATTCTGGGTCCATTTGTGTGAAAACAAGGTCCAATCAGGCTGAAACGTTACAGGAAGGTAGAATCTATGGAGTTGTAAGTGATCTGAACGTTTCATGATGATAGCACTTTCCTAAGGGGGTCAAACCATGTCCCAAAGGTCACCGGATCTGGTGTCAATTTAAAGAAGTAGTCCAGTTACACATTTGTGGGCTTATAACTTGGCTTCTGAATGTCCTAGAGAGATCAGGTTTGTTTTAGTGTACTCCAATCAACAGCCCCTACAACCACAAAAAGGAATTGAGTCATTAGCACTTATGGTTTGTAAATGGCACCAAGAATTATGTTGCACGAAGCACAATTTCACATCATTCTGGGTCCATTTGTGTGAAAACAAGGTCCAATCAGGCTGAAACGCTACAAGAAGGTAGAATCTATTGAGTTGTAAGTGATCTGAATGTTTCAAGATTATCGCACATTCCTATAGGGGGTAAAACCATGTCCCAAAGGTCACCGGGCCTGGTGTCACTTTAAAGAAGTAGTCCAAATACACCTTTGTGGGCTTATAACTTGGCTTCTGAATGTCCTAGAGAGATCAGGTTTGTTTTAGTGTACTCCAATCAACAGCCCCTACAACCACAAAAAGGAATGGAGTCATTAGCACTTATGGTTTGTAAATGGCACCCAGAATTATGTTGCACGAAGCACAATTTCACATCATTCTGGGTCCATTTGTGTGAAAACAAGGTCCAATCAGGCTGAAACGTTACAGGAAGGTAGAATCTATTGAGTTGTAAGTGATCTGAACGTTTCATGATGATAGCACTTTCCTAAGGGGGTCAAACCATGTCCCAAAGGTCACCGGATCTGGTGTCAATTTAAAGAAGTAGTCCAGTTACACATTTGTGGGCTTATAACTTGGCTTCTGAATGTCCTAGAGAGATCAGGTTTGTTTAATGTACTCCAATCAACAGCCCCTACAACCACAAAAAGGAATGGAGTCATTAGCACTTATGGTTTGTAAATGGCACCAAGAATTATGTTGCACGAAGCACAATTTCACATCATTCTGGGTCCATTTGTGTGAAAACAAGGTCCAATCAGGCTGAAACGCTACAAGAAGGTAGAATCTATTGAGTTGTAAGTGATCTGAATGTTTCAAGATTATCGCACATTCCTATAGGGGGTAAAACCATGTCCCAAAGGTCACCGGGCCTGGTGTCACTTTAAAGAAGTAGTCCAAATACACCTTTGTGGGCTTATAACTTGGCTTCTGAATGTCCTAGAGAGGTTAGGTTTGTTTTAGTGTACTCCAATCAACAGCACCTACAACCACAAAAAGGAATGGAGTCATTAGCACTTATGGTTTGTAAATGGCACCCAGAATTATGTTGCACGAAGCACAATTTCACATCATTCTGGGTCCATTTGTGTGAAAACAAGGTCCAATCAGGCTGAAACGTTACAGGAAGGTAGAATCTATTGAGTTGTAAGTGATCTGAACGTTTCATGATGATAGCACATTCCTAAGGGGGTCAAACCATGTTCCAAAGGTCACCGGATCTGGTGTCAATTTAAAGAAGTAGTCCAGTTACACATTTGTGGGCTTATAACTTGGCTTCTGAATGTCCTAGAGAGATCAGGTTTGTTTTAGTGTACTCCAATCAACAGCCCCTACAACCACAAAAAGGAATGGAGTCATTAGCACTTATGGTTTGTAAATGGCACCCAGAATTATGTTGCACGAAGCACAATTTCACATCATTCTGGGTCCATTTGTGTGAAAACAAGGTCCAATCAGGCTGAAACGTTACAAGAAGGTAGAATCTATTGAGTTGTAAGTGATCTGAACGTTTCATGATGATCGCACATTCCTATAGGGGGTCAAACCATGTCCCGAAGGTCACCGGGCCTGGTGTCACTTTAAAGAAGTAGTCCAGTTACACATTTGTGGGCTTATAACTTGGCTTCTGAATGTCCTAGAGAGGTCAGGTTTGTTTTAGTGGACTCCAATCAACAGCCCATACAACCACAGAAAGGAATGGAGTCATTCGCACTTATGGTTTTTAAATGGCACCCAGAATTATGTTGCACGAAGCACAATTTCACATCATTCTGGGTCCATTTGTGTGAAAACAAGGTCCAATCAGGCTGAAACGTTACAGGAAGGTAGAATCTATTGAGTTGTAAGTGATTTGAACGTTTCATGATGATAGCACTTTCCTAAGGGGGTCAAACCATGTCCCAAAGGTCACCGGATCTTGTGTCAATTTAAAGAAGTAGTCCAGTTACACATTTGTGGGCTTATAACTTGGCTTCTGAATGTCCTAGAGAGATCGGGTTTGTTTTAGTATACTCCAATCAACAGCCCCTACAACCACAAAAAGGAATGGAGTCATTAGCACTTATGGTTTTTAAATGGCACCCAGAATTATGTTGCACGAAGCACAATTTCACATCATTCTGGGTTCATTTGTGTGAAGACAAGGTCCAATCAGGCTGAAACGTTACAGAAAAGGTAGAATCTATTGAGTTGTAAGTGATCTGAACGTTTCATGATGATAGCACTTTCCTAAGGGGGTCAAACCATGTCCCAAAGGTCACCGGATCTGGTGTCAATTTAAAGTAGTAGTCCAGTTACACATTTGTGGGCTTATAACTTGGCTTCTGAATGTCTTAGAGAGATCAGGTCTGTTTTAGTGTAGTCCAATCAACAGCCCCTACAACCACAAAAAGGAATGGAGTCATTAGCACTTATGGTTTGTAAATGGCACCAAGAATTATGTTGCACGAAGCACAATTTCACATCATTCTGGGTCCATTTGTGTGAAAACAAGGTCCAATCAGGCTGAAACATTACAGGAAGGTAGAATCTATTGAGTTGTAAGTGATCTGAACGTTTCATGATGATAGCACATTCCTAAGGGGGTCAAACCATGTCCCAAAGGTCACCGGGCCTGGTGTCACTTTAAAGAAGTAGTGCAGTTACACCTTTGTGGGCTTATAACTTTTCTTCTGAATGTCCTAGAGAGGTCAGGTTTGATTTAGAGTCCTCCAATTAACAGCCCCTACAACCCCAAAAAGGAATGGAGTCATTAGCACTTATGGTTTTTAAATGGCACCCAGAATTATGTCGCACAAAGCACAATTTCACATCATTCCGGGTCCATTTCTCAGAAAAATGCTTCAATCAGGCTGAAACGTCACAGAAAAGTAGAATCTATTGAGTTGTAAATGATTCCTGTGTTTCATGATGATAGCACATTCCTAAGGGTGTCAAATCAGGTCATAAAGGTCACCGGATCACTTGTTCCTTAAAGGCGGTATTCCAAACACACATTTGGGGGCTTATAACTTGGCTTCTGAATGTCTCAGAGAGGTCAGGTTTGTTTGAGGGTACTCCAATTAACAGCCCCTACAACCCCAAAAAGGAATGGAGTCATTAGCACTTATGGTTTTTAAATGGCACCCAGAATTATGTTGCACGAAGCACAATTTCACATCATTCTGGGTCCATTTGTGTGGAAACAAGGTCCAATCAGGCTGAAATGCTACAGGAAGGTAGAATCTATTGAGTTGTAAGTGATCTGAACGTTTCATGATGATAGCACATTCCTGAGGGGTCAAACCACGTCCCAAAGGTCACCGGGCCTGGTGTCACTTTAAAGAAGTAGTCCAGTTACACCTTTGTGGGCTTATAACTTTTCTTCTGAATGTCCTAGAGAGGTCAGGTTTGTTTTAGAGTACTCCAATTAACAGCCCCTACAACCCCAAAAAGGGATGGAGTCATTAGCACGTATGGTTTTTAAATGGCACCCAGAATTATGTCGCACAAAGCACAATTTCACATTATTCCGGGTCCATTTCTCAGAAAAAAGCTTCAATCAGGCTGAAATGTCACAGAAAAGTAGAATCTATTGAGTTGTAAATGATTCCTGTGTTTCATGATGATAGCACATTCCTAAGGGGGTCAAATCAGGTCATAAAGGTCACCGGATCACTTGTTCCTTAAATGCGGTATTCCAAACACACCTTTGGGGGCTTATAACTTGGCTTCTGAATGTCTCAGAGAGGTCAGGTTTGTTTGAGGGTACTCCAATCAACAGCCCCTATTACCCCAAAAAGGAATGGAGTCATTTGCACTTATGGTTTTTAAATGGCACCCAGAATTATGTTGCACGAAGCACAATTTCACATCATTCTGGGTCCATTTGTGTGAAAACAAGGTCCAATCAGGCTGAAATGCTACAGGAAGGTAGAATCTATTGAGTTGTAAGTGATCTGAACGTTTCATGATGATAGCACATTCCTAAGGGGGTCAAACCATGTCCCAAAGGACACCGGGCCTGGTGTCATTTTAAAGAAGTAGTCCAGTTACACCTTTGTGGGCTTATAACTTTTCTTCTGAATGTCCTAGAGAGGTCAGGTTTGTTTTGGAGTACTCCAATTAACAGCCCCTACAACCCCAAAAAGGAATGGAGTAATTAGCACTTATGGTTTTTAAATGGCACCCAGAATTATGTCGCACAAAGCACAATTTCACATCATTCCGGGTCCATTTCTGAGAAAAAAACCTTCAATCAGGCTGAAACGTCACAGAAAAGTAGAATCTATTGAGTTGTAAATGAGTCCCCTGTTTCATGATGATCGCACATTCCTAAGGGGGTCAAATAAGGTCATAAAGGTCACCGGATCACTTGTTCCTTAAAGGCGGTATTCCAAACACACCTTTGGGGGCTTATAACTTGGCTTCTGAATGTCTCAGAGAGGCCAGGTTTGTTTGAGGGTACTCCAATCAACAGCCCCTATTACCCCAAAAAGGAATGGAGTCATTAGCACTTATGGTTTTTAAATGGCACCCAGAATTATGTTGCACGAAGCACAATTTCACATCATTCTGGGTCCATTTGTGTGAAAACAAGGTCCAATCAGGCTGAAACGCTACAGGAAGGTAGAATTTATTGAGTTGCAAGTGATCTGAACGTTTCATGATGATAGCACATTCCTAAGGGGGTCAAACCATGTCCCAAATGTCACCGGGCCTGGTGTGACTTTAAAGAAGTAGTCCTGTTACACCTTTGTGGGCTTATAACTTTTCTTCTAAATGTCCTAGAGAGGTCAAGTTTGTTTTAGAGTACTCCAATAACCAGCCCCTACAACCCCAAAAAGGAATGGAGTCATTAGCACTTATGGTTATTAAATGGCACCCAGAATTATGTCACACAAAGCACAATTTCACATCATTCTGGGTCCATTTGTGTGAAAACAAGGTCCAATCAGGCTGAAACGCTACAGGAAGGTAGAATATATTGAGTTGCAAGTGATCTGAACGTTTCATGATGATAGCACATTCCTAAGGGGGTCAAACCATGTCCCAAAGGTCACCGGGCCTGGTGTGACTTTAAAGAAGTAGTCCTGTTACACCTTTGTGGGCTTATAACTTTTCTTCTAAATGTCCTAGAGAGGTCAAGTTTGTTTTAGAGTACTCCAATTACCAGCCCCTACAACCCCAAAAAGGAATGGAGTCATTAGCACTTATGGTTTTTAAATGGCACCCAGAATTATGTTGCACGAAGCACAATTTCACATCATTCTGGATCCATTTGTGTGAAAACAAGGTCCAATCAGGCTGAAACGCTACAGGAAGGTAGAATCTATTGAGTTGCAAGTGATCTGAACGTTTCATGATGATAGCACATTCCTAAGGGGGTCAAACCATGTCCCAAAGGTCACCGGGCCCGGTGTGACTTTAAAGAAGTAGTCCTGTTACACCTTTGTGGGCTTATAACTTTTCTTCTAAATGTCCTGGAGAGGTCAAGTTTGTTTTAGAGTACTCCAATTACCAGCCCCTACAACCCCAAAAAGGAATGGAGTCATTAGCACTTATGGTTATTAAATGGCACCCAGATTTATGTCGCACAAAGCACAATTTCACATCATTCTGGGTCCATTTGTGTGAAAACAAGGTCCAATAAGGCTGAAACGTTACAGGAAGGTAGAATCTATTGAGTTGTAAGTGATCTGAATGTTTCATGATGATAGCACATTCCTAAGGGGGTCAAACCATGTCCCAAAGGTCACCAGGCCTGGTGTCACTTTAAAGAAGAAGTCCAGTTACACCTTTGTGGGCTTATAACTTTTCTTCTGAATGTCCTAGAGAGGTCAGGTTTGTTTTAGAGTACTCCAATTAACAGCCCCTACAACCCCAAAAAGGAATGGAGTCATTAGCACTTATGGTTTTTAAATGGCACCCAGAATTATATCGCACAAAGCACAATTTCACATCATTCCGGGTCCATATCTCAGAAAAAAGCTTCAATCAGGCTGAAACGTCACAGAAAAGTAGAATCTATTGAGTTGTAAATGATTCCTGTGTTTCATGATGATAGCACATTCCTAAGGGGGTCAAATCAGGTCATAAAGGTCACCGGATCACTTGTTCCTTAAAGGCGGTATTCCAAACACACATTTGGGGGCTTATAACTTGGCTTCTGAATGTCTCAGAGAGGTCAGGTTTAATTGAGGGTACTCCAATCAACAGCCCCTATTACCCCAAAAAGGAATGGAGTCATTAGCACTTATGGGTTTTAAATGGCACCCAGAATTATGTCGCACAAAGCACAATTTCACATCATTCCGGGTCCATTTCTCAGAAAAAAGCTTCAATCAGGCTGAAACATCACAGAAAAGTAGAATCTATTGAGTTGTAAATGATTCCTGTGTTTCATGATGATAGCACATTCCTAAGGGCGTCAAATCAGGTCATAAAGGTCACCGGATCACTTGTTCCTTAAAGGCGGTATTCCAAATACACCTTTGTGGGCTTATAACTTGGCTTCTGAATGTCTCAGAAAGGTCAGGTTTTTTTGAGGGTACTCCAATCAACAGCCCCTATTACCCCAAAAAGGAATGGAGTCATTAGCACTTATGGTTTTTAAATGGCACTCAGAATTATGTTGCACGAAGCACAATTTCACATCATTCTGGGTCCATTTGTAGGAAAACAAGGTCAAATCAGGCTGAAATGCTACAGGAAGGTAGAATCTATTGAGTTGTAAGTGATCTGAAAGTTTCATGATGATAGCACATTCCTAAGGGGGTCAAACCATGTCCCAAAGGTCACCGGGCCTGGTGTCACTTTAAAGAAGTAGTCCAGTTACACCTTTGTGGGCTTATAACTTTTCTTCTGAATGTCCTAGAGAGGTCAGTTTAGATTTAGAGTCCTCCAATTAGCAGCCCCTACAACCCCAAAAAGGAATGGAGTCATTAGCACTTATGGTTTTTAAATGGCACCCAGAATTATGTCGCACAAAGCACAATTTCACATCATTCCGGGTCCATTTCTCAGAAAAAAGCTTCAATCAGGCTGAAACGTCACAAAAAAGTAGAATCTATTGAGTTGTAAATGATTCCTGTGTTTCATGATGATAGCACATTCCTAAGGGGGTCAAATCAGGTCATAAAGGTCACCGGATCACTTGTTCCTTAAAGGCGGTATTCCAAACACACATTTGGGGGCTTATAACTTGGCTTCTGAATGTCTCAGAGAGGTCAGGTTTAATTGAGGGTACTCCAATCAACAGCCCCTATTACCCCAAAATGGAATGGAGTCATTAGCACTTATGGGTTTTAAATGGCACCCAGAATTATGTCGCACAAAGCACAATTTCACATCATTCCGGGTCCATTTCTCAGAAAAAAGCTTAAATCAGGCTGAAACATCACAGAAAAGTAGAATCTATTGAGTTGTAAATGATTCCTGTGTTTCATGATGATAGCACATTCCTAAGGGCGTCAAATCAGGTCATAAAGGTCACCGGATCACTTGTTCCTTAAAGGCGGTATTCCAAACACACATTTGGGGGCTTATAACTTGGCTTCTGAATCTCTCAGAGAGGTCAGGTTTGTTTGAGGGTACTCCAATCAACAGCCCCTATTACCCCAAAAAGGAATGGAGTCATTAGCACTTATGGTTTTTAAATGGCACTCAGAATTATGTTGCACGAAGCACAATTTCACATCATTCTGGGTCCATTTGTAGGAAAACAAGGTCAAATCAGGCTGAAATGCTACAGAAAGGTAGAATCTATTGAGTTGTAAGTGATCTGAACGTTTCATGATGATAGCACATTCCTAAGGGGGTCAAACCATGTCCCAAAGGTCACCGGGCCTGGTGTCACTTTAAAGAAGTAGTCCAGTTACACCTTTGTGGGCTTATAACTTTTCTTCTAAATGTCCTAGGGAGGTCAAGTTTGTTTTAGAGTACTCCAATTACCAGCCCCTACAACCCCAAAAAGGAATGGAGTCATTAGCACTTATGGTTTTTAAATGGCACCCAGAATTATGTCGCACAAAGCACAATTTCACATCATTCCGGGTCCATTTCTCAGAAAAAAGCTTCAATCAGGCTGAAACGTCACAGAAAAGTAGAATCTATTGAGTTGTAAATGATTCCTGTGTTTCATGATGATAGCACATTCCTAAGGGTGTCAAATCAGGTCATAAAGGTCACCGGATCACTTGTTCCTTAAAGGCGGTATTCCAAACACACATTTGGGGGCTTATAACTTGGCTTCTGAATGTCTCAGAGAGGTCAGGATTGTTTGAGGGTACTCCAATTAACAGCCCCTACCACCCCAAAAAGGAATGGAGTCATTAGCACTTATGGTTTTTAAATGGCACCCAGAATTATGTTGCACGAAGCACAATTTCACATCATTCTGGGTCCATTTGTGTGGAAACAAGGTCCAATCAGGCTGAAATGCTACAGGAAGGTAGAATCTATTGAGTTGTAAGTGATCTGAACGTTTCATGATGATAGCACATTCCTAAGGGGGTCAAACCATGTCCCAAAGGTCACCGGGCCTGGTGTCACTTTAAAGAAGTAGTCCAGTTACACCTTTGTGGGCTCATAACTTTTCTTCTGAATGTCCTAGAGAGGTCAGGTTTGATTTAGAGTCCTCCAATTAACAGCCCCTACAACCCCAAAAAGGAATGGAGTCATTAGCACTTATGGTTTTTAAATGGCACCCAGAATTATGTCGCACAAAGCACAATTTCACATCATTCCGGGTCCATTTCTCAGAAAAAAGCTTCAATCAGGCTGAAACGTCACAGAAAAGTAGAACCTATTGAGTTGTAAATTATTCCTCTGTTTCATGATGATCGCACATTCCTAAGGGGATCAAATCAGGTCATAAAGGTCACCGGATCACTTGTTCCTTAAAGGCGGTATTCCAAACACACCTTTGGGGCCTTATAACTTGGCTTCTGAATGTCTCAGAGAGGTCAGGTTTGTTTGAGGGTACTCCAATCAACAGCCCCTATTACCCCAAAAAGGAATGGAGTCATTAGCACTTATGGTTTTTAAATGGCACCCAGAATTATGTTGCACGAAGCACAATTTCACATCATTCTGGGTCCATTTGTGTGAAAACAAGGTCCAATCAGGCTGAAACGCTACAGGAAGGTAGAATCTATTGAGTTGCAAGTGATCTGAACGTTTCATGATGATAGCACATTCCTAAGGGGGTCAAACCATGTCCCAAAGGTCACCGGGCCTGGTGTGACTTTAAAGAAGTAGTCCTGTTACACCTTTGTGGGCTTATAACTTTTCTTCTAAATGTCCTAGGGAGGTCAAGTTTGTTTTAGAGTACTCCAATTACCAGCCCCTACAACCCCAAAAAGGAATGGAGTCATTAGCACTTATGGTTATTAAATGGCACCCAGATTTATGTCGCACAAAGCACAATTTCACATCATTCTGGGTCCATTTGTGTGAAAACAAGGTCCAATAAGGCTGAAACGTTACAGGAAGGTAGAATCTATTGAGTTGTAAGTGATCTGAATGTTTCATGATGATAGCACATTCCTAAGGGGGTCAAACCATGTCCCAAAGGTCACCAGGCCTGTTGTCACTTTAAAGAAGAAGTCCAGTTACACCTTTGTGGGCTTATAACTTTTCTTCTGAATGTCCTAGAGAGGTCAGGTTTGTTTTAGAGTACTCCAATTAACAGCCCCTACAACCCCAAAAAGGAATGGAGTCATTAGCACTTATGGTTTTTAAATGGCACCCAGAATTATGTCGCACAAAGCACAATTTCACATCATTCCGGGTCCATTTCTCAGAAAAAAGCTTCAATCAGGCTGAAACGTCACAAAAAAGTAGAATCTATTGAGTTGTAAATGATTCCTGTGTTTCATGATGATAGCACATTCCTAAGGGGGTCAAATCAGGTCATAAAGGTCACCGGATCACTTGTTCCTTAAAGGCGGTATTCCAAACACACATTTGGGGGCTTATAACTTGGCTTCTGAATGTCTCAGAGAGGTCAGGTTTAATTGAGGGTACTCCAATCAACAGCCCCTATTACCCCAAAATGGAATGGAGTCATTAGCACTTATGGGTTTTAAATGGCACCCAGAATTATGTCGCACAAAGCACAATTTCACATCATTCCGGGTCCATTTCTCAGAAAAAAGCTTAAATCAGGCTGAAACATCACAGAAAAGTAGAATCTATTGAGTTGTAAATGATTCCTGAGTTTCATGATGATAGCACATTCCTAAGGGCGTCAAATCAGGTCATAAAGGTCACCGGATCACTTGTTCCTTAAAGGCGGTATTCCAAACACACATTTGGGGGCTTATAACTTGGCTTCTGAATCTCTCAAAGAGGTCAGGTTTGTTTGAGGGTACTCCAATCAACAGCCCCTATTACCCCAAAAAGGAATGGAGTCATTAGCACTTATGGTTTTTAAATGGCACTCAGAATTATGTTGCACGAAGCACAATTTCACATCATTCTGGGTCCATTTGTAGGAAAACAAGGTCAAATCAGGCTGAAATGCTACAGAAAGGTAGAATCTATTGAGTTGTAAGTGATCTGAACGTTTCATGATGATAGCACATTCCTAAGGGGGTCAAACCATGTCCCAAAGGTCACCGGGCCTGGTGTCACTTTAAAAAAGTAGTCCAGTTACACCTTTGTGGGCTTATAACTTTTCTTCTAAATGTCCTAGGGAGGTCAAGTTTGTTTTAGAGTACTCCAATTACCAGCCCCTACAACCCCAAAAAGGAATGGAGTCATTAGCACTTATGGTTTTTAAATGGCACCCAGAATTATGTCGCACAAAGCACAATTTCACATCATTCCGGGTCCATTTCTCAGAAAAAAGCTTCAATCAGGCTGAAACGTCACAGAAAAGTAGAATCTATTGAGTTGTAAATGATTCCTGTGTTTCATGATGATAGCACATTCCTAAGGGTGTCAAATCAGGTCATAAAGGTCACCGGATCACTTGTTCCTTAAAGGCGGTATTCCAAACACACCTTTGGGGCCTTATAACTTGGCTTCTGAATGTCTCAGAGAGGTCAGGTTTGTTTGAGGGTACTCCAATCAACAGCCCCTATTACCCCAAAAAGGAATGGAGTCATTAGCACTTATGGTTTTTAAATGGCACCCAGAATTATGTTGCACGAAGCACAATTTCACATCATTCTGGGTCCATTTGTGTGAAAACAAGGTCCAATCAGGCTGAAACGCTACAGGAAGGTAGAATCTATTGAGTTGCAAGTGATCTGAACGTTTCATGATGATAGCACATTCCTAAGGGGGTCAAACCATGTCCCAAAGGTCACCGGGCCTGGTGTCACTTTAAAGAAGTAGTCCAGTTACACCTTTGTGGGCTTATAACTTTTCTTCTGAATGTCCTAGAGAGGTCAGGTTTGTTTTAGAGTACTCCAATTAACAGCCCCTACAACCCCAAAAAGGAATGGAGTCATTAGCACTTATGGTTTTTAAATGGCACCCAGAATTATGTCGCACAAAGCACAATTTCACATCATTCCGGGTCCATTTCTCAGAAAAAAGCTTCAATCAGGCTGAAACGTCACAAAAAAGTAGAATCTATTGAGTTGTAAATGATTCCTGTGTTTCATGATGATAGCACATTCCTAAGGGGGTCAAATCAGGTCATAAAGGTCACCGGATCACTTGTTCCTTAAAGGCGGTATTCCAAACACACATTTGGGGGCTTATAACTTGGCTTCTGAATGTCTCAGAGAGGTCAGGTTTAATTGAGGGTACTCCAATCAACAGCCCCTATTACCCCAAAATGGAATGGAGTCATTAGCACTTATGGGTTTTAAATGGCACCCAGAATTATGTCGCACAAAGCACAATTTCACATCATTCCGGGTCCATTTCTCAGAAAAAAGCTTAAATCAGGCTGAAACATCACAGAAAAGTAGAATCTATTGAGTTGTAAATGATTCCTGTGTTTCATGATGATAGCACATTCCTAAGGGCGTCAAATCAGGTCATAAAGGTCACCGGATCACTTGTTCCTTAAAGGCGGTATTCCAAACACACATTTGGGGGCTTATAACTTGGCTTCTGAATCTCTCAGAGAGGTCAGGTTTGTTTGAGGGTACTCCAATCAACAGCCCCTATTACCCCAAAAAGGAATGGAGTCATTAGCACTTATGGTTTTTAAATGGCACTCAGAATTATGTTGCACGAAGCACAATTTCACATCATTCTGGGTCCATTTGTAGGAAAACAAGGTCAAATCAGGCTGAAATGCTACAGAAAGGTAGAATCTATTGAGTTGTAAGTGATCTGAACGTTTCATGATGATAGCACATTCCTAAGGGGGTCAAACCATGTCCCAAAGGTCACCGGGCCTGGTGTCACTTTAAAGAAGTAGTCCAGTTACACCTTTGTGGGCTTATAACTTTTCTTCTAAATGTCCTAGGGAGGTCAAGTTTGTTTTAGAGTACTCCAATTACCAGCCCCTACAACCCCAAAAAGGAATGGAGTCATTAGCACTTATGGTTTTTAAATGGCACCCAGAATTATGTCGCACAAAGCACAATTTCACATCATTCCGGGTCCATTTCTCAGAAAAAAGCTTCAATCAGGCTGAAACGTCACAGAAAAGTAGAATCTATTGAGTTGTAAATGATTCCTGTGTTTCATGATGATAGCACATTCCTAAGGGTGTCAAATCAGGTCATAAAGGTCACCGGATCACTTGTTCCTTAAAGGCGGTATTCCAAACACACATTTGGGGGCTTATAACTTGGCTTCTGAATGTCTCAGAGAGGTCAGGATTGTTTGAGGGTACTCCAATCAACAGCCCCTATTACCCCAAAAAGGAATGGAGTCATTAGCACTTATGGTTATTAAATGGCACCCAGATTTATGTCGCACAAAGCACAATTTCACATCATTCTGGGTCCATTTGTGTGAAAACAAGGTCCAATAAGGCTGAAACGTTACAGGAAGGTAGAATCTATTGAGTTGTAAGTGATCTGAATGTTTCATGATGATAGCACATTCCTAAGGGGGTCAAACCATGTCCCAAAGGTCACCGGGCCTGGTGTCACTTTAAAGAAGTAGTCCAGTTACACCTTTGTGGGCTTATAACTTTTCTTCTAAATGTCCTAGGGAGGTCAAGTTTGTTTTAGAGTACTCCAATTACCAGCCCCTACAACCCCAAAAAGGAATGGAGTCATTAGCACTTATGGTTTTTAAATGGCACCCAGAATTATGTCGCACAAAGCACAATTTCACATCATTCCGGGTCCATTTCTCAGAAAAAAGCTTCAATCAGGCTGAAACGTCACAGAAAAGTAGAATCTATTGAGTTGTAAATGATTCCTGTGTTTCATGATGATAGCACATTCCTAAGGGTGTCAAATCAGGTCATAAAGGTCACCGGATCACTTGTTCCTTAAAGGCGGTATTCCAAACACACATTTGGGGGCTTATAACTTGGCTTCTGAATGTCTCAGAGAGGTCAGGATTGTTTGAGGGTACTCCAATCAACAGCCCCTATTACCCCAAAAAGGAATGGAGTCATTAGCACTTATGGTTATTAAATGGCACCCAGATTTATGTCGCACAAAGCACAATTTCACATCATTCTGGGTCCATTTGTGTGAAAACAAGGTCCAATAAGGCTGAAACGTTACAGGAAGGTAGAATCTATTGAGTTGTAAGTGATCTGAATGTTTCATGATGATAGCACATTCCTAAGGGGGTCAAACCATGTCCCAAAGGTCACCAGGCCTGGTGTCACTTTAAAGAAGAAGTCCAGTTACACCTTTGTGGGCTTATAACTTTTCTTCTGAATGTCCTAGAGAGGTCAGGTTTGTTTTAGAGTACTCCAATTAACAGCCCCTACAACCCCAAAAAGGAATGGAGTCATTAGCACTTATGGTTTTTAAATGGCACCCAGAATTATGTCGCACAAAGCACAATTTCACATCATTCCGGGTCCATTTCTCAGAAAAAAGCTTCAATCAGGCTGAAATGTCACAAAAAAGTAGAATCTATTGAGTTGTAAATGATTCCTGTGTTTCATGATGATAGCACATTCCTAAGGGTGTCATGAGCCGGGGTGAGTACTCTGCCCATCATCTCATCATCTCTGAGGTTTTTTGCCTGCAGGAGAGGGAGCGCAGCTGATCCGCATCAGACTGATCAGTGGGGCGGCTTTAAAAGGAGGAGGAATATCCTCATTCGACGCTGGATGATTATCTACTGCCTGGTAGACGCAAGCCTCTCGTAGTTTTCGAACCTCGTCTTAGCTTTGTACCTTTCTGACTTTGGAACCCGTTTTAACCTGTGCTCTTTTTCTCTTTTTGGACATTCACCGACAGACTTACCATTGTTGGATCCGTTCCCGTCTCCAAACCATAGGATTATTCACCGGTTCGCTGCCTGGATTACGACTCCACCCAGCCGCCCCGCTCTCCACCGATTACGCTCTCTCTCCTCTGCCTCATCTTCATCCACCTCGTCAGCTCTGCTCATCCACCCCGATATCACAAGTCTTCTCTGGATATCACCCCGGCTCATCTCCCCTCCGCATTCATCCCGAACTTCCTCATCGTAAGTTCCGCCCACAAACAATTCCTCAGAACTACAACTCCCATTACTCACCTCTGGTCTTCCCCCTAGTTACCGCTTCCGGACTCGTCCTCCCGTTGGATCTTCAGAACGCCTTCAGTTCATCTCCACATTTTAATAAATTATTGTTCTTCCTTTACATCATCTCCGTGCTTGATTCTGTATGTCTTGGGTTAGACATCTTCCTCAAAACATGACAAAGGGGGTCAAATCAGGTCATAAAGGTCACCGGATCACTTGTTCCTTAAAGGCGGTATTCCAAACACACATTTGGGGGCTTATAACTTGGCTTCTGAATGTCTCAGAGAGGTCAGGTTTAATTGAGGGTACTCCAATCAACAGCCCCTATTACCCCAAAAAGGAATGGAGTCATTAGCACTTATGGGTTTTAAATGGCACCCAGAATTATGTCGCACAAAGCACAATTTCACATCATTCCGGGTCCATTTCTCAGAAAAAAGCTTAAATCAGGCTGAAACATCACAGAAAAGTAGAATCTATTGAGTTGTAAATGATTCCTGTGTTTCATGATGATAGCACATTCCTAAGGGCGTCAAATCAGGTCATAAAGGTCACCGGATCACTTGTTCCTTAAAGGCGGTATTCCAAACACACATTTGGGGGCTTATAACTTGGCTTCTGAATGTCTCAGAGAGGTCAGGTTTAGTTGAGGGTACTCCAATCAACAGCCCCTATTACCCCAAAAAGGAATGGAGTCATTAGCACTTATGGTTTTTAAATGGCACCAAGAATTATGTTGCACGAAGCACAATTTCACATCATTCTGGGTCCATTTGTAGGAAAACAAGGTCAAATCAGGCTGAAATGCTACAGAAAGGTAGAATCTATTGAGTTGTAAGTGATCTGAACGTTTCATGATGATAGCACATTCCTAAGGGGGTCAAACCATGTCCCAAAGGTCACCGGGCCTGGTGTCACTTTAAAGAAGTAGTCCAGTTACACCTTTGTGGGCTTATAACTTTTCTTCTGAATGTCCTCGAGAGGTCAGGTTTGATTTAGAGTCCTCCAATTAACAGCCCCTACAACCCCAAAAAGGAATGGAGTCATTAGCTCTTATGGTTTTTAAATGGCACCCAGAATTATGTCGCACAAAGCACAATTTCACATCATTCCGGGTCCATTTCTCAGAAAAAGGCTTCAATCAGGCTGAAACGTCACAGAAAAGTAGAATCTATTGAGTTGTAAATGATTCCTGTGTTTCATGATGATAGCACATTCCTAAGGGTGTCAAATCAGGTCATAAAGGTCACCGGATCACTTGTTCCTTAAAGGCGGTATTCCAAACACACATTTGGGGGCTTATAACTTGGCTTCTGAATGTCTCAGAGACGTCAGGTTTGTTTGAGGGTACTCCAATTAACAGCCCCTACAACCCCAAAAAGGAATGGAGTCATTAGCACTTATGGTTTTTAAATGGCACCCAGAATTATGTTGCACGAAGCACAATTTCACATCATTCTGGGTCCATTTGTGTGGAAACAAGGTCCAACCAGGCTGAAATGCTACAGGAAGGTAGAATCTATTGAGTTGTAAGTGATCTGAACGTTTCATGATGATAGCACATTCCTAAGGGGGTCAAACCATGTCCCAAAGGTCACCGGGCCTGGTGTCACTTTAAAGAAGTAGTCCAGTTACACCTTTGTGGGCTTATAACTTTTCTTCTGAATGTCCTAGAGAGGTCAGGTTTGATTTAGAGTCCTCCAATTAACAGCCCCTACAACCCCAAAAAGGAATGGAGTCATTAGCACTTATGGTTTTTAAATGGCACCCAGAATTATGTCGCACAAAGCACAATTTCACATCATTCCGGGTCCATTTCTCAGAAAAAAGCTTCAATCAGGCTGAAACGTCACAGAAAAGTAGAATCTATTGAGTTGTAAATGATTCCTGTGTTTCATGATGATAGCACATTCCTAAGGGTGTCAAATCAGGTCATAAAGGTCACCGGATCACTTGTTCCTTAAAGGCGGTATTCCAAACACACATTTGGGGGCTTATAACTTGGCTTCTGAATGTCTCAGAGAGGTCAGGTTTAATTGAGGGTACTCCAATCAACAGCCCCTATTACCCCAAAAAGGAATGGAGTCATTAGCACTTATGGGTTTTAAATGGCACCCAGAATTATGTCGCACAAAGCACAATTTCACATCATTCCGGGTCCATTTCTCAGAAAAAAGCTTAAATCAGGCTGAAACATCACAGAAAAGTAGAATCTATTGAGTTGTAAATGATTCCTGTGTTTCATGATGATAGCACATTCCTAAGGGCGTCAAATCAGGTCATAAAGGTCACCGGATCACTTGTTCCTTAAAGGCGGTATTCCAAACACACATTTGGGGGCTTATAACTTGGCTTCTGAATGTCTCAGAGAGGTCAGGTTTGTTTGAGGGTACTCCAATTAACAGCCCCTACAACCCCAAAAAGGAATGGAGTCATTAGCACTTATGGTTTTTAAATGGCACCCAGAATTATGTTGCACGAAGCACAATTTCACATCATTCTGGGTCCATTTGTGTGGAAACAAGGTCCAATCAGGCTGAAATGCTACAGGAAGGTAGAATCTATTGAGTTGTAAGTGATCTGAACGTTTCATGATGATAGCACATTCCTAAGGGGGTCAAACCATGTCCCAAAGGTCACCGGGCCTGGTGTCACTTTAAAGAAGTAGTCCAGTTACACCTTTGTGGGCTCATAACTTTTCTTCTGAATGTCCTAGAGAGGTCAGGTTTGATTTAGAGTCCTCCAATTAACAGCCCCTACAACCCCAAAAAGGAATGGAGTCATTAGCACTTATGGTTTTTAAATGGCACCCAGAATTATGTCGCACAAAGCACAATTTCACATCATTCCGGGTCCATTTCTCAGAAAAAAGCTTCAATCAGGCTGAAACGTCACAGAAAAGTAGAATCTATTGAGTTGTAAATTATTCCTCTGTTTCATGATGATCGCACAATTCCTAAGGGGGTCAAATCAGGTCATAAAGGTCACCAGATCACTTGTTCCTTAAAGGCGGTATTCCAAACACACCTTTGGGGCCTTATAACTTGGCTTCTGAATGTCTCAGAGAGGTCAGGTTTGTTTGAGGGTACTCCAATCAACAGCCCCTATTACCCCAAAAAGGAATGGAGTCATTAGCACTTATGGTTTTTAAATGGCACCCAGAATTATGTTGCACGAAGCACAATTTCACATCATTCTGGGTCCATTTGTGTGAAAACAAGGTCCAATCAGGCTGAAACGCTACAGGAAGGTAGAATCTATTGAGTTGCAAGTGATCTGAACGTTTCATGATGATAGCACATTCCTAAGGGGGTCAAACCATGTCCCAAAGGTCACCGGGCCTGGTGTGACTTTAAAGAAGTAGTCCTATTACACCTTTGTGGGCTTATAACTTTTCTTCTAAATGTCCTAGAGAGGTCAAGTTTGTTTTAGAGTACTCCAATTACCAGCCCCTACAACCCCAAAAAGGAATGGAGTCATTAGCACTTATGGTTATTAAATGGCACCCAGATTTATGTCGCACAAAGCACAATTTCACATCATTCTGGGTCCATTTGTGTGAAAACAAGGTCCAATAAGGCTGAAATGTTACAGGAAGGTAGAATCTATTGAGTTGTAAGTGATCTGAATGTTTCATGATGATAGCACATTCCTAAGGGGGTCAAACCATGTCCCAAAGGTCACCAGGCCTGGTGTCACTTTAAAGAAGAAGTCCAGTTACACCTTTGTGGGCTTATAACTTTTCTTTTGAATGTCCTAGAGAGGTCAGGTTTGTTTTATAGTACTCCAATTAACAGCCCCTACAACCCCAAAAAGGAATGGAGTCATTAGCACTTATGGTTTTTAAATGGCACCCAGAATTATGTCGCACAAAGCACAATTTCACATCATTCCGGGTCCATTTCTCAGAAAAAAGCTTCAATCAGGCTGAAACGTCACAAAAAAGTAGAATCTATTGAGTTGTAAATGATTCCTGTGTTTCATGATGATAGCACATTCCTAAGGGGGTCAAATCAGGTCATAAAGGTCACCGGATCACTTGTTCCTTAAAGGCGGTATTCCAAACACACATTTGGGGGCTTATAACTTGGCTTCTGAATGTCTCAGAGAGGTCAGGTTTAATTGAGGGTACTCCAATCAACAGCCCCTATTACCCCAAAAAGGAATGGAGTCATTAGCACTTTTGGGTTTTAAATGGCACCCAGAATTATGTCGCACAAAGCACAATTTCACATCATTCCGGGTCCATTTCTCAGAAAAAAGCTTAAATCAGGCTGAAACATCACAGAAAAGTAGAATCTATTGAGTTGTAAATGATTCCTGTGTTTCATGATGATAGCACATTCCTAAGGGCGTCAAATCAGGTCATAAAGGTCACCGGATCACTTGTTCCTTAAAGGCGGTATTCCAAACACAGATTTGGGGGCTTATAACTTGGCTTCTGAATGTCTCAGAGAGGTCAGGTTTGTTTGAGGGTACTCCAATCAACAGTCCCTATTACCCCAAAAAGGAATGGAGTCATTAGCACTTATGGTTTTTAAATGGCACTCAGAATTATGTTGCACGAAGCACAATTTCACATCATTCTGGGTCCATTTGTAGGAAAACAAGGTCAAATCAGGCTGAAATGCTACAGAAAGGTAGAATCTATTGAGTTGTAAGTGATCTGAACGTTTCATGATGATAGCACATTCCTAAGGGGGTCAAACCATGTCCCAAAGGTCACCGGGCCTGGTGTCACTTTAAAGAAGTAGTCCAGTTACACCTTTGTGGGCTTATAACTTTTCTTCTGAATGTCCTCGAGAGGTCAGGTTTGATTTAGAGTCCTCCAATTAACAGCCCCTACAACCCCAAAAAGGAATGGAGTCATTAGCTCTTATGGTTTTTAAATGGCACCCAGAATTATGTCGTACAAAGCACAATTTCACATCATTCCGGGTCCATTTCTCAGAAAAAGGCTTCAATCAGGCTGAAACGTCACAGAAAAGTAGAATCTATTGAGTTGTAAATGATTCCTGTGTTTCATGATGATAGCACATTCCTAAGGGTGTCAAATCAGGTCATAAAGGTCACCGGATCACTTGTTCCTTAAAGACGGTATTCCAAACACACATTTGGGGGCTTATAACTTGGCTTCTGAATGTCTCAGAGAGGTCAGGTTTGTTTGAGGGTACTCCAATTAACAGCCCCTACAACCCCAAAAAGGAATGGAGTCATTAGCACTTATGGTTTTTAAATGGCACCCAGAATTATGTTGCACGAAGCACAATTTCACATCATTCTGGGTCCATTTGTGTGGAAACAAGGTCCAATCAGGCTGAAATGCTACAGGAAGGTAGAATCTATTGAGTTGTAAGTGATCTGAACGTTTCATGATGATAGCACATTCCTAAGGGGGTCAAACCATGTCCCAAAGGTCACCGGGCCTGGTGTCACTTTAAAGAAGTAGTCCAGTTACACCTTTGTGGGCTTATAACTTTTCTTCTGAATGTCCTAGAGAGGTCAGGTTTGATTTAGAGTCCTCCAATTAACAGCCCCTACAACCCCAAAAAGGAATGGAGTCATTAGCACTTATGGTTTTTAAATGGCACCCAGAATTATGTCGCACAAAGCACAATTTCACATCATTCCGGGTCCATTTCTCAGAAAAAAGCTTCAATCAGGCTGAAATGTCACAGAAAAGTAGAATCTATTGAGTTGTAAATGATTCCTGTGTTTAGTGATGATAGCACATTCCTAAGGGTGTCAAATCAGGTCATAAAGGTCACCGGATCACTTGTTCCTTAAAGGCGGTATTCCAAACACACATTTGGGGGCTTATAACTTGGCTTCTGAATGTCTCAGAGAGGTCAGGTTTGTTTGAGGGTACTCCAATTAACAGCCCCTACAACCCCAAAAAGGAATGGAGTCATTAGCACTTATGGTTTTTAAATGGCACCCAGAATTATGTTGCACGAAGCACAATTTCACATCATTCTGGGTCTATTTGTGTGGAAACAAGGTCCAATCCGGCTGAAATGCTACAGGAAGGTAGAATCTATTGAGTTGTAAGTGATCTGAACGTTTCATGATGATAGCACATTCCTAAGGGGGTCAAACCATGTCCCAAAGGTCACCGGGCCTGGTGTCACTTTAAAGAAGTAGTCCAGTTACACCTTTGTGGGCTTATAACTTTTCTTCTGAATGTCCTAGAGAGGTCAGGTTTGATTTAGAGTCCTCCAATTAACAGCCCCTACAACCCCAAAAAGGAATGGAGTCATTAGCACTTATGGTTTTTAAATGGCACCCAGAATTATGTCGCACAAAGCACAATTTCACATCATTCCGGGTCCATTTCTCAGAAAAAAGCTTCAATCAGGCTGAAATGTCACAGAAAAGTAGAATCTATTGAGTTGTAAATGATTCCTGTGTTTAGTGATGATAGCACATTCCTAAGGGTGTCAAATCAGGTCATAAAGGTCACCGGATCACTTGTTCCTTAAAGGCGGTATTCCAAACACACATTTGGGGGCTTATAACTTGGCTTCTGAATGTCTCAGAGAGGTCAGGTTTGTTTGAGGGTACTCCAATTAACAGCCCCTACAACCCCAAAAAGGAATGGAGTCATTAGCACTTATGGTTTTTAAATGGCACCCAGAATTATGTTGCACGAAGCACAATTTCACATCATTCTGGGTCTATTTGTGTGGAAACAAGGTCCAATCCGGCTGAAATGCTACAGGAAGGTAGAATCTATTGAGTTGTAAGTGATCTGAACGTTTCATGATGATAGCACATTCCTAAGGGGGTCAAACCATGTCCCAAAGGTCACCGGGCCTGGTGTCACTTTAAAGAAGTAGTCCAGTTACACCTTTGTGGGCTTATAACTTTTCTTCTGAATGTCCTAGAGAGGTCAGGTTTGTTTTAGAGTACTCCAATTAACAGCCCCTACAACCCCAAAAAGGAATGGAGTCATTAGCTCTTATGGTTTTTAAATGGCACCCAGAATTATGTCGTACAAAGCACAATTTCACATCATTCCGGGTCCATTTCTCAGAAAAAGGCTTCAATCAGGCTGAAACGTCACAGAAAAGTAGAATCTATTGAGTTGTAAATGATTCCTGTGTTTCATGATGATAGCACATTCCTAAGGGTGTCAAATCAGGTCATAAAGGTCACCGGATCACTTGTTCCTTAAAGACGGTATTCCAAACACACATTTGGGGGCTTATAACTTGGCTTCTGAATGTCTCAGAGAGGTCAGGTTTGTTTGAGGGTACTCCAATTAACAGCCCCTACAACCCCAAAAAGGAATGGAGTCATTAGCACTTATGGTTTTTAAATGGCACCCAGAATTATGTTGCACGAAGCACAATTTCACATCATTCTGGGTCCATTTGTGTGGAAACAAGGTCCAATCAGGCTGAAATGCTACAGGAAGGTAGAATCTATTGAGTTGTAAGTGATCTGAACGTTTCATGATGATAGCACATTCCTAAGGGGGTCAAACCATGTCCCAAAGGTCACCGGGCCTGGTGTCACTTTAAAGAAGTAGTCCAGTTACACCTTTGTGGGCTTATAACTTTTCTTCTGAATGTCCTAGAGAGGTCAGGTTTGATTTAGAGTCCTCCAATTAACAGCCCCTACAACCCCAAAAAGGAATGGAGTCATTAGCACTTATGGTTTTTAAATGGCACCCAGAATTATGTCGCACAAAGCACAATTTCACATCATTCCGGGTCCATTTCTCAGAAAAAAGCTTCAATCAGGCTGAAATGTCACAGAAAAGTAGAATCTATTGAGTTGTAAATGATTCCTGTGTTTAGTGATGATAGCACATTCCTAAGGGTGTCAAATCAGGTCATAAAGGTCACCGGATCACTTGTTCCTTAAAGGCGGTATTCCAAACACACATTTGGGGGCTTATAACTTGGCTTCTGAATGTCTCAGAGAGGTCAGGTTTGTTTGAGGGTACTCCAATTAACAGCCCCTACAACCCCAAAAAGGAATGGAGTCATTAGCACTTATGGTTTTTAAATGGCACCCAGAATTATGTTGCACGAAGCACAATTTCACATCATTCTGGGTCTATTTGTGTGGAAACAAGGTCCAATCCGGCTGAAATGCTACAGGAAGGTAGAATCTATTGAGTTGTAAGTGATCTGAACGTTTCATGATGATAGCACATTCCTAAGGGGGTCAAACCATGTCCCAAAGGTCACCGGGCCTGGTGTCACTTTAAAGAAGTAGTCCAGTTACACCTTTGTGGGCTTATAACTTTTCTTCTGAATGTCCTAGAGAGGTCAGGTTTGTTTTAGAGTACTCCAATTAACAGCCCCTACAACCCCAAAAAGGGATGGAGTCATTAGCACTTATGGTTTTTAAATGGCACCCAGAATTATGTCGCACAAAGCACAATTTCACATCATTCCGGGTCCATTTCTCAGAAAAAAGCTTCAATCAGGCTGAAACGTCACAGAAAAGTAGAATCTATTGAGTTGTAAATGATTCCTGTGTTTCATGATGATAGCACATTCCTAAGGGGGTCAAATCAGGTCATAAAGGTCACCGGATCACTTGTTCCTTAAAGGCGGTATTCCAAACACACCTTTGGGGGCTTATAACTTGGCTTCTGAATGTCTCAGAGAGGTCAGGTTTGTTTGAGGGTACTCCAATCAACAGCCCCTATTACCCCAAAAAGGAATTGAGTCATTTGCACTTATGGTTTTTAAATGGCACCCAGAATTATGTTGCACGAAGCACAATTTCACATCATTCTGTGTCCATTTGTGTGAAAACAAGGTCCAATCAGGCTAAAATGCTACAGGAAAGTAGGATCTATTGAGTTGTAAGTGATCTGAACGTTTCATGATGATAGCACATTCCTAAGGGGGTCAAACCATGTCCCAAAGGTCACCGGGACTGGTGTCACTTTAAAGAAGTAGTCCAGTTACACCTTTGTGGGCTTATAACTTTTCTTCTGAATGTCCTAGAGAGGTCAGGTTTGTTTTAGAGTACTCCAATTAACAGCCCCTACAACCCCAAAAAGGAATGGAGTCATTAGAACTTATGGTTATTAAATGGCGCCCAGAATTATGTCGCACAAAGCACAATTTCATATCATTCCGGGTCCATTTCTCAGAAAAAAGCTTCAATCAGGCTGAAACGTCACAGAAAAGTAGAATCTATTGAGTTGTAAATGATTCCTGTGTTTCATGATGATAGCACATTCCTAAGGGGGTCAAGTTAGGTCATAAAGGTCACCGGATCACTTGTTCCTTAAAGGCGGTATTCCAAACACACCTTTGGGGGCTTATAACTTTTCTTCTGAATGCCCTAGAGAGGTCAGGTTTGTTTTAGAGTACTCCAATTAACAGCCCCTACAACCCCAAAAAGGAATGGAGTCATTAGCACTTATGGTTTTTAAATGGCACCCAGAATTATGTCGCACAAAGCACAATTTCACATCATTCCGGGTCCATTTCTCAGAAAAAAGCTTCAATCAGGCTGAAACGTCACAGAAAAGTAGAATCTATTGAGTTGTAAATGATTCCTGTGTTTCATGATGATAGCACATTCCTAAGGGGGTCAAATCAGGTCATAAAGGTCACCGGTGAAAATATATCTATCTACCTTATAAGCTTCTTTTATATATTTACCTTATAAGCTCATTTGTATTATTCTATTCTATGGAAACTTGCTCAGATACTCAAGGCCTCTACACAAAGATTAATAGCTGTATATCTTCTCCTGCACCAGAGAAAGGAGTGAGCACATTCCATCTCTACTCAGTGCCTCTCCACACCGTGAATGTATCTTCCTGTCAAGGATGTATCAGGATGTTCCTAGTAATCTCAAGGATGCATGTTCTAGTGATGTATTAAACTGTCCACTAACAAGGCTGTTATTTTTTACCTGTCATGACCAATGTTGTATGTACATGGCAAACTGCGTATGTAACATTCCTGTAATCTTCAATAAAAATCAGCCGTTTTCAGCAGAACGGCGAGAGTCTGTCTGAAGCAACTGTCAGGAGCAGATCGCGGGACCTGCTGAAGTTGCAAAGGCTCTCCCCCTCTCGAGCGGTGAAACAGTGACTGGACTTCTCTGATCATTTGACTCCACATTCTGCCAACTCAAAAGGTGTTTAACTCCATCTTCTCCGTACCTGTGCTTGGTCTAACAGAAGAAAGACCAACAAAATTTGGCGTCACGAACAGGATTTTTTCTTTTTGAAGAAAAAGGAGTTTTTGGAGGACGATTTGACCAACCGACCCAGCGAACGATCTTGGCACAAAAACACCACGGTGAAAAACTAAGGTAAGCAGGCCTTATTTTCTAAAATCTGCTCATTGGATTTATCCAAAGCCTTTGTGTCCAGAATCATAGTAGCTGTGGTCCTAAAATAATAGTTGGAGAAGAAAGTGGAGACAAGTGCAGAAAAAATAAGAGATTTTTGTAATGGTTTAATGGTAAAATAAGATAAGGATTTTTTACAATGGTTTAATGATAAATGAGATAAGGAAATAGAACAGAGTTTGAGGCTGGAGGCCTAGGACAAGGTCCTAAAATCCATTTTCCAGGTCGTGGCTGACCACACTATTTGCTGACGAGTGAATAGAAAATATAACGAGGTTATATAACGCTTGGCTAGGATTCCATAGGGGTGGGAACCCTAAAAGTCCACAGGTCGAGGACCTGGTTCGGGTTAAGGCCCTGGGAGGCTAGAGAGAGAGCTCCCTAAATTTTGTAGCACAGGTCGAGGACCTGGTTCGGGTTAAGGCTCTGGGAGGCTAGAGAGAGAGCTCCCTAAATTCTATAGGTCGAGGACCTTTGCATGAGATGAGAAAAAAGTTTTTAACTGTTTTTGCATGAAATGAGCAATGTTTTTAACTGTTTCTGCATGAAATGAGCAATGTTGATATGAAACTGTTTTTTGACACAAAACACACGCCATAGTTAGAGAACACGCTGTATGAATGTCAAGTCTCAATCAGCTTTGTCGGTAAAACAGATGGAGCTGACTGATTAACTTGAATTACATAATAAAAGAGACAGAATAAACTCCAAATGGGAGTAAATAAGTCTCTTTAGGCTTAGCAAACATATTATCTGCACTCAAAGTGCAGATAGTAAGGATAAGTGTAAAAACACATAGATTTTTCATATGATTTTTCATATCACAGCTAATAGGGATTGGTTGAATAAGCGGTGATCACCACACCCACCGTAGATAAGATGGGTAATGAATGAATGAACTGTACTAACAAATTGTATGTGTAAGTGAGAGAAATACAGCGCGCCTTTGTGGATGCTCTAGGCAAGATTTCCTCACCTGAAATACGGTTGAAGAAGGAAATACCACAAAGGTCATTGGCACTGTCTCACTAATTAATACTGGTGAGTTAGAGCCCCCTATGGGCTAAAACCCTCATCAGTCCAAATTGTCACCAAAATCAGCAACATACTAACAGAATGATGGAAAAAGAATATGATTGTGGAACGGAGGATGATGGATGGGGACCTAATGACATTCTGAGTACACTGGGAGAGCAATTAGCTTGCAGAGACTGTAATAAATATGACAAGCAGCCCAGTTGAAGCCACGAGAAATAAGGTTTTATTGAGAAAGTCAGCAGAAAAGGCGATGAAGGAAAAAGGAGTAGATGTTAACAGCAGAGGTAACTGGAGCAAGATTTGGGAAGTGAAGGCTGCAGAAGCGAGAGAAAAAAGACAGGAAGCTGCAGAGACTCTGAGGGAAGCTGGAGTGTTGGCAAGAAAGAAAGTAAAAAGTGAGGTTGACAAGCAGGCAGCTCGTGTGAGTAACTACATGCAGTGGATAATGTTATGGAACGCCGCCAGGCCTAATATGAAGAGAGTAAAGAAGGAGAATAAATCTCCACCTCCTTACTCTTCTGCTGCTCCGACAGCTGGAATGTATCCATTAATTAAAGTTACAAGCGGTACATTGGACATTCAGCCTGAAGTGCCGCTTGATAATATGAGTGAGTGGTCAAGTGTAACCATGACATCAGGATCAGACGTTAAAGTCAGGCCCTCAGCCCCTGAGACACATAATCCTTTCCTGCTAAGCAATGAAACATTAAACAGCAGTCCGTCTGCGAACAACCCAGCTGCACCGTTCGAATTAAGAGCTAAACGACAGGACATAGATATCTCACAAAAACAATTCACCACTCCCTACTTCAATCAGGGCCTGGTCGCACCTGATTACAGCACGGGTATGAGCTCCCATGCTCCCCCTCCAGCGCCTTGGGCAAACTGCCCACCAGTATGGCCTAAAGCACAGATCAAAAGCAAACACCAATTTTTGCATCCTCCCAGTTAAAGGGTGAATAGCAGGAAGACCCTAATAAAGGTGTAGTGGTTAAGATGGTTCTGGTGGGGCATGAATCATCTGATCCCCCTCCAGCAGCCAGTCAGAGTCATGAATCTCTCCTAGAGGAGGAATGGCCAGAGCCGCCCGCTAAGGAAGAGTTTGGGGGAGAAGGGGACTTGCTTTCCCGCCCTCAATCCCCAGAACCAGAAAGAAGACATACTAGGTCCATGGGACCACCCACTTACCAATTACCCCTGGTGCAGAATAAACCCAATGCCCAGAAAGTCTATCAGCCATATTCCCTTGGGGACATTCAGGCTTTAATAGATAAATTACCAGACATACAGGAGGGTGGAAACACTTGGCTCTCAGACTTTGACACCCTCACTGCTGGACAGGACCTTGCATTGGGAGACTTCCGAGCAGTAATCACTAGGTGCACGTCACGCTCACAGTCGGAGGCCTTAGAGAAGGATGCTGGCACAACTCGTGATTCTAATTCTGTACCTCTCGGTAGAGTGATAGCTCAATTAGGCCCAGCAGTCAGAAAGATGTTTCCGCTGAAAGATAGCAGCTCAATGTGCAAATTTAAATGGGATGCTAAACAAAATCCTTCAATTTACCTGAACCAAGCCATTGACACCTGGGTGGCCCAAACTGGCCAACACCCATCCAAACGGGGCACGAGCAGTATGTGGTTTAAAAATGCAGTCCTGAAAGGAGTCCCTGACTCGGTGACTCAGAAAATGGAGGACAACCCTGATTTGCAGGATTGTGATTTTAGCAAGTGGAAAAAACATCTTATTTTTAACCTTAATAAAATACAGGTAAAGGAAGAAAAAGTCTCTGATAACTTAGAAGATTTACAAAAACAATTGCTCAGGGTCCAATTACAAGCCGCAAAAAAGACTTTAGGAGAAAAGGGGGACAAGGTTAAGAAACAAATGGTTGCGTCCACAGCCACACCCCCACCACAGCAGACACTCCCTGATCAGGTTTCACCTATAGCTTGGCAGCCGCAGCCACCATATTCGGGGCAGCCACAGCCTCAGTATTCAGGGCCATATGTAAACACACCCAACCCATATGCTGCCCAGCGACCACCTTTTGCTGGTCGAACCAGAGGCGGTTTCAGGGGAAGGGGACAGTGGAGGCCAGTAGGCGGCAAAGGGGGACCACGTGCTCAAGACATTTGCTACAACTGTGGTCAACCAGGACATTGGTACAGGGACTGCCCCTTGCCATACAGCCCACAAAAAGAAGGTCGAGGCAGAGGCACCTTTTCAGGACGAGGAGGGCCTACCGGACCCCACACCCAGATGCCAATGATGGGCTGGGAACAGTGGGAGGGTGGTCCAAGACAATAGGACGCCCCACAGAGAAACTCCGACGGTCAGGGAGCCACGGCAGACCCCCTGCTGTCAATAACTGTAGATGGACAACATCAACCATTTTTGGTTGAAACTGGTGCCACCTGCTCCACCATACAAACTGTACCGCCCTCTAAGACATCTACGCGCACTATCTCAGTTACGGGCTTCTCTGGGGAACAACAAACTCTGCCTTTCTCCCTGCCACTCCCAACTACGGTGGGAAACCAGACAGTACTGCACAGCTTCGTCTGTTCACCAACAGTTCCAGTCAACTTACTAGGAAGAGATCTCCTCATCAAGTTAGGAGCTACCATTTTGTGTGGTCCTACGGGACTTACTGTCACTCTGCCAGAAGGGACTATTTTGCCCTGCACCGGAGAAGTCAGTGATGGCATGTACTTGGCCCAAAAACTGCCTGACATATCAGACTGTGCTGAGATTTACTGGGCTCTGTTGGACACAGAAACCAAGGACACTCCTGGCTTAATGACTCTGTACCAGCAGTGGAAACCCTGGCTGACTCAGGTCCATCCTTATGTTTCTCCCCCTGACCCTCCTCACCTAACATTATTCTATGACAGACATGATTCAGTATGGTACAAGGAAGCCTTCCAAAATCATTTAGAAGGACAGCAATGGTGTGTACAAACAACAGATATTTATGCTGCACCAGAAGGTGTGGCCGCAGCAGCCAACCTAACCCAGGAACAATAGGCATGGTACATGATGGAAGATGAGGCAGTACCTCATGTCTCTCTTGCTTTACATCCGGCCCATCAGGCTAAAGAACTAGGGGGAATGGTTAAACGTTCCCTAGCAACCACTGATTGGCGTTCAACTCCTCTTCCACAAGTGTCATATTCAGACACAACTCAGACATTTAAAATCACTGCGGTTTGTACTAATTCGACACATTTACAACAGGAAACTATTAGCAGATCTCATGGCCGTGAACGAACCGATAACCCTGATGCTCTGACAATGTTAGACTCGCTCCCCACCTCCCTGTGGTCAACAGGCCCCACCGATGTTGGGTTGGTGTCCATCCCACCTGTGACCTTTCACCTAAAAGATCATGCTCCCCTGTGGGTTCCACAATACCCACACAAACCATATGCTGAAGAGGGGATAGCAGACACCATCAATGGCCTGTTGCAGGCAGGGGTGTTGGAGCCATCCATGTCAGAATGGAACACTCCGATTTTGCCTGTAGAAAAGAAAAATACTGGTAAATATCGAATGGTTCATGACCTGTGTCGTATAAACGCCCTACTTAACACAGACTCACTTCCCGTCCCTAACCCATATGTGGCTCTGACAAACTTACCACCTTCACATGCATGGTTTACCTGCATAGATTTGGCAAATGCATTCTTTTGTCTTCCACTTCATGAGTCTCTGAGGGACATTTTCTCTTTCACATTCAGAGGGCAGCAATTCAGATACACGCGGTTGCCACAAGGGTTCACCCTGTCACCTGGTTTGTTCAATCAATGTTTGCGTCAGCTCCTAGACACATGCCCCCTACCTGACGACTGTGTTTTGGTGCAGTATGTTGATGATTTGCTCCTGTCAGCGCCCTCTGCAGGCTCCTGTCTGCAAGCTACTCAAACACTACTAACTCATTTGGCCAAGCTTGGATTTAAGGTCAGCCGGTCCAAACTTCAAATAGCCAGGAAACAAGTGTCATTTTTGGGCAGAATGGTTTCACAAGTTGGTGTGTCATTGTCACCAGATCACAGAAACTCCATTCTCCATCACTCTAAACCTGAAACAGTCAAAGACATGTTATCCTTCCTAGGCCTGACAGGCTACAGTAGACACTTCATCCCTAACTATGTTGGTCTCACTGCCCCACTACGTGCTCTTATAGCACCTTTTGGAATGCGTCAACTCACAGCTCACCTGAACTGGACTATTCCAGCAGAAGAAGCATTCATAAAACTCAAACAACAACTCTCCACTGCTAGTGATTTAGCTACTGCAGACTACAAGTCTACGTTTTTCCTTGATGTTTCTGGATCAGAAACTCATGTTAATGGAGTTCTGTTCCAGAAAAAAGGGGGAGGTCAGAGACAAGTCTTGATGTACATAAGTGTCATGCTAGACAACATGGAAAAAAGACACCCACCCTGCACACAACATGTAGCAGGCCTTGCAAAAATTTTACAAAAAACAGCACATATTGTAATGGGCTATCCTCTGAAAGTACTAACAACACACAGTGTAGTAGCTTACATTACATCACAAGCTTTCACCATGACCCCACTAAGACAAAGAAAAATCAGTAAGATCCTAGAGGCCCCACACATCACCTACACACATGAAGGGATAAACATGGCAGACCACATGGGTAATGGGGAACCTCATTCGTGCGAACAAAGAACAGCAATAGAAGAAAAAGTCAGGCCAGATTTAAGTGCAATTCCACTACAAAATCCTGATAAGAACTGGTTCACAGACGGCTGTTGCTACAGAGATGACAATGATGGATTAAAAGCTGCCTGGGCAGTAGTAGAACAACTCCCTACAGGCGAGTGGTTCACTGCAGGAGCGGAAAAGCTGAAAGGACAACAGTCAGCACAGAGAGCAGAAGTGTTAGCTATTATTGCCGCTCTCAAAATGAGTACAGGGAAGAAAGTAAATATTTACAGTGACTCAGCTTATGCTGTAGGAGCCGTACATGTTGAATTGAAACAGTGGTTGAGAGCTGGCTTTGTGACTGCTGGGGTGAAACCCATAAAATATGAGTCTGAGATGAGGGAACTAGCAGAAGCTTTATTCCTTCCAGCAGAAGTGGCACTGATAAAATGCAAAGGACATAGTCAGGGCTCTGACTTTATATCTAAGGGAAATCAGGAGGCAGATAGAGCTGCCAAGATAACAGCTGAATATCTTCCTGTGTATAATCTAATGGTTGAAACAGTAGCTGTTGAAAAAAGCATTGATCCTAGGATCTCCATCACAAAAGAAACACTGAAGGACATGCAAGATCAAGCTTCAGCACAGGAAAAAACTTTATGGTTGGCAAGAGGCGCCACTAACACAGATGTTTGGAGAAGTCCAGATGGTAGACCCATACTACCACCTGGCATCAGGCAAACAGCAATGGAAGAAGCGCATGGTGTTGGACATGTTGGTGTAGCACAGATGGTGAGGAATTTGTCCCCCTGGTGGCATCCATACCTAACAGACATGGCCAGATATTTGGTTAAAACTTGTACAGAATGTACTCAGTTTGGCATTAAACCTACCCTGAAACCAATCCAAGGTCAATTTCCAATACCAACATGCCCTGGAAAAGAGATAATCATAGATTTCACAGATATGATTGACAGGGTAAAAGGCTACAGGTATCTCCTAGTGTGTGTAGATGCCTACACTGGATGGCCGGAGGCTTGGCCTGCGAAAAAAGAAGACAGCAAAACAGTCATCAAATGTTTGATCAATCATTACATTCCCCAACACGGGTTCCCGGAAAAAATTAGATCGGACAATGGGACACATTTTAAGAACAAAGATCTACAAGAGGTTGAAACCATGCTGGGACTGAAACACAAGTTTGGTTCAGTGTATCATCCTCAGTCCCAGGGAAAGGTGGAAAGGATGAATCAAACGCTAAAGGTCAAATTGGCTAAAATCTGTGCACAGACCAAATTAACTTGGTTAGATGCTTTGCCCATTGCTCTGATGTCCACACGGAGCTCAGTTAACAAAACCACAAGGTTCACTCCCTTTGAACTACAGACTGGACGGCCGTTTCCAGGACCCGCCACAAAACTACCTCTGACTGCTGACCTGACTAACTCCCTCGACTCAAGGTCATATTATAACATGTTGCATAGTCTTGTCTCTCAGTTCTCGTTACAGGTTAAGGCTGATCGTACCACCACAGATGCCTCATCTCCACAACCTGGGACAGACTGGGTCCTGCTGAAAGTCACCAAAAGGAAGTGGACGGAACCGAGGTGGACCGGACCCTACAGGATCACAGAGAGGACGTCACACGCTGTCTGGCTGGATGGCAAAGGAGACTCCTGGTACCATTGGACCCAGTGTGCTGCAGCGGAAGAGCCACTCCGCACCCTGACCGAGGTCCAAGAGAACCTGTCACAAAGGGAGGAGCCTAACCTGGAAGAGAAGCAGCCGACATCTGCCTGACCAGGAAAGAGGACCCAAGGACCAGGACGAGAAGCAGCTGACATCTGCCTGACCAAAAAAAAAAAAAAAAAAAAAAAAGGATCCAAAAAACCAGGAAGAGAAGTAGCTGACTACAGTAGCGTGCCAAGCTACCAATTCTGCAGGACGAGGTAGCGTGCCAAGCTACCATCACATCCTGCAGGACGAGAATCGTGATATCATCACCCCCTGCAGCTGCCTGGAGCCAGTGAAGGGACCTCAACAGGGGGAAGAAGTAACCACCCTACGAACATTCTACAAGGGTTCTATTTAACACCCTCATTTATCTTACAAAGGTTATATTTTACACCCTCTACTCATTTTATATTATTGATCATTTACCTGTTTAGTATTAGAAATAGTTTTACACTCATTGCATTTCCAAACTCAATTCTGAATGCACATATTGATCACCACTGCCATCTCTCCTCCACCTGCTGACCCAATTATCCAGATGCCCTTGTTACTAGCCAATCCTAACATCTATTTGGGAGGGGAACCCACTGATGATAGTGATGACTCTCATGATGAAGAAGATGATGTTAGAGTGTGAGAATGTTTAGTGATTTATGTAACAATCCCTTCACCTGTTCCTTTCTATGAGTTTTTGATTGTGTTGTTTTTATTTTTTGATCATTGATGACCTAGGCATGCCAACTCTGTGCCAAAAGGCGTTCGTCCCAAAATGGGAGGACATGGGGGAATTTTCCCTATTAACGTACGATAATTAGGGTTTTTCGCCCTCATACGGGTGAGCATGCGATCCAATCATGTTGTAACATGTTCAGTTACATATATGATCATGTTTTTTGTATTAGTTTACTGCTGGAAATATGAGAAGCTGTAATCTGATTGATTGTTTGTATTGGTATTTTAAAACTTTGCTTATTAGATTCTTTTTGATGAAATTTGGGGTTGTTGTTTTGATTTCCTACATCTTGGTTGAACTCTTAAAAGAGTTCAAAAGAGGGATTGAAAATATATGTATCTACCTTATAAGCTTCTTTTATATATTTACCTTATAAGCTCATTTGTATTATTCTATGCTATGGAAACTTGCTCAGATACTCAAGGCCTCTACACAAAGATTAATAGCTGTATATCTTCTCCTGCACCAGAGAAAGGAGTGAGCACATTCCATCTCTACTCAGTGCCTCTCCACACCGTGAATGTATCTTCCTGTCAAGGATGTATCAGGATGTTCCTAGTAATCTCAAGGATGCATGTTCTAGTGATGTATTAAACTGTCCACTAACAGGGCTGTTATTTTTTACCTGTCATGACCAATGACGTATGTACATGGCAAACTGCGTATGTAACATTCCTGTAATCTTCAATAAAAATCAGCCGTTTTCAGCAGAACGGCGAGAGTCTGTCTGAAGCAACTGTCAGGAGCAGATCGCGGGACCTGCTGAAGTTGCAAAGGCTCTCCCCCTCTCGAGCGGTGAAACAGTGACTGGACTTCTCTGATCATTTGACTCCACATTCTGCCAACTCAAAAGGTGTTTAACTCCATCTTCTCCGTACCTGTGCTTGGTCTAACAGAAGAAAGACCAACACCAGATCACTTGTTCCTTAAAGGCGGTATTCCAAACACACATTTGGGGGCTTATAACTTGGCTTCTGAATGTCTCAGAGAGGTAAGGTTTGTTTGAGGGTACTCCAATCAACAGCCCCTATTACCCCAAAAAGGAATGGAGTCATTAGCACTTATGGTTTTTAAATGGCACCCAGAATTATGTTGCATGAAGCACAATTTCACATCATTCTGGGTCCATTTGTGTGAAAACAAGGTCCAATCAGGCTGAAACGCTACAGGAAGGTAGAATCTATTGAGTTGTAAGTGATCCGAACGTTTCATGATGATAGCACATTCCTAAGGGGGTCAAACCATGTCCCAAAGGTCACCGGGCCTGGTGTCACTTTAAAGAAGTAGTCCAGTTACACCTTTGTGGGCTTATAACTTTTATTCTGAATGTCCTAGAGAGGTCAGGTTTGTTTTAGAGTACTCCAGTTAACAGCCCCTACAACCCCAAAAAGGAATGGAGTCATTAGCACTTATGGTTATTAAATGGCGCCCAGAATTATGTCGCCTAAAGCACAATTTCATATCATTCCGGACATATGTGGCGATTAGTTACATTCACTTTTTTTATATGAAAATACAAATAATGTACTTACAAAAAACTCATGTGTTCGCCGACTTGCAGCAAAACCAAAAATGGTTACAGATATCTTTGTTCCACTGTAATAAAACAAGTCTCCCCAGCCTTCACAGATTTCTGCACGAGCTGATTATCATTCCTTTTATTTTAATATGGAGTTTTCACATAGGTAAGACCACAAAATCAGACAGTAATCTGTACACGTGGCCCACCCAGGTTAGCACAATAAGTCTTTCAGTGCTAATGGAAATAAGGTTTTGGATACGTTCCTGATCAATCACACCTAATTCTAACTGCTGAATCATCTCCTCAGACTTCTACAAGTGCTACATGAGCTGCTGATTACTCATTTTAATCAAACACGCAGCTCAGGAAAGTGTAAACATCTAATTCAGCGTTCAAGATGCTAACCGAACCCCGCTAACGGGGAAGTTATAAACAAGAGCTTAAAACAATACACTGATATGGCCTATAGTTAAATGCCACACTAATCATTAGCTCCCATATAAAAAAACTAAAATCCCCTATCGTTACTCAAACTTCTTCCAAATATAGCATAAATAGTTCGACTAGCATCGATTCATGTCGACTTAGCATTCAAGCTAATGCTACATTAGCCAATAGGACACCAAGCATACAAAGCTTGTTTGCTCTATTAATTTCTTTCAGTGAAAGAAAGATTTTAAGTACATTTATCCGAAAAACAATAAATAACTTACCTATCCAAAAGATACTTTGCCAACTCTTCATCCATTTTCAGGCCGTGTAGATCATCAAAATCTCTCCATCGTTTAAAACAATCTCCAATGTAAATTCTACTCGACTGTCTTAAATGTCTTGCAGCCACTTTTGAAGAAGGGCTTTTAAACTTTTTAAATGTTTTTTGAGATGTGGAAGGCAGTCGAGGAATCGGTAATTTGGAGTTTTATTGCTCCATGCAATAAGCCGAGTGAGGCGCGTGACACTGTTGTGCACACTGAGACCTGCTCGTGCTCGATGATTGATAGCTACCCCTGGTGGTAACGCAGCGCTATTGGTCAACGCATTAGGCTTGCAGAAATATTGGCTGAGCTCCACAGGGGAGGGGAAGGACTTAGGAGAAAATTGAAATATTAAAGTTATTTACTTTTTTAAATAAAATTGGGTCAGATGGTCAAAATCAAACATTTTTAAAGTTATTCTACATTTAAATCTTACGGAGTGTGCCTTTAAGTAGTTCTCTGTATGAAGTTTTCGTCTAGGTGATCCAGAGAGGATTGACCTTTGAGTAAGCAACCACAGAAGAGAGTGCTGGACTCCCAATTCACACTCCCGCTTGTGCAGTGAACACTTCACCACAGACTCCAGGGTACAAACACATTACTTCATATTTTGGTTAAGATTTAAACAATTGAAGCATTAACTGTATAATATACATATGTTACATTGCTGTGTAACTAGAAGAAAACTTTCTTGTAAATATGTATATAGTCTTTCTTCTCCGTTCCAGCGTCACAGTTATAGTTATTACATTTTCTTCATATTATTGATATATTATTATTATATTGCAGCACAAACAAGCACAAATGTTTGACATCAATTTTGTTAGATTTGAAGAAGATGTGTGTGTGTGGGGGGGGGGGGGGGGGCAACTTCACTTAGGTACCCACTGCAAATAATAATAATATAGCAATAATATGAAAAAAAATGTAATAACTGTAACTCATGCATGAATGAAGAAGAAACACTATATACATATTTACAAGAAAGTAACACGACATCACACCTTTCTGCATCTAATCAACACGACTCCCACACAATAGAGGCTAACGATGCAAACGAACCATGAGGAGGTAGGGAGGAGGTGTTTGGCAGGTGACAGTTTCTGCTTGTCAAGCAACAATAGACAGCTACAATAAGATCGACCCTCCTATATTCATGAAACCAAAGAAGTCCAGTTGCCTTCTTTAAAGAGGTCGTAATGCCCCCCTCAGAGTCTTACTCCACCCACGTATCAATTTAAAAAAATGCAACATTAGTAGGCGTTGCCTGGAGGACCGAGAGGGCGGAGCCGCGGCAGTGACGAAGACGATGGCTAACTAGACGAAGCTAGCTCCCTTCACTCTGAGCAGTTATTAGAAGTGGAGGACGTTTCTCCCCCTCCTTACCCAGACATTCGAGAAGAAAGGGACCAAGTCTATTTGGAGGAGACAAGCGGACATGAGCCTTATTGTTTTGAGCTTGTGAGTTGCCTGAAACTAGCGGAACCAACCCAACAGAACCAGCTCTGAATGGTAAGTAGCCGTTAGCCATAGCATTGGATTAGCTGCAGGGTTTTGCTCCACGGCCCGAGAGAGCTAGTATTCAGCATGTTTTAGAGATTTATCTGCTTCAACACACCTGGTTTTAATCAGCAACAAATAGCTGAGCTGCTTAACAGCTAATCTAACCTGTTAAAGCAGGAAAACCACTGAAACGTGCTGGATAGCAGCTTTCCAGGAGCCCTGGGCTCAAGTTAGTCTGCTGCATAGAAAGTTATGAAAATACCCCATGAGAAAATTATTCTGTAATGTGTTCAGCCCGCTAAAACTGCCCTGATTTCATTATTTATTTACTGATAACAGCTGCTCTCTTGGTTCTAGGTCCTCTGGTGTCTGCAGCTGGTCTCTGGTGTCGTCAGGATCAGGAGCTTCTGGAAGAATGTGCCTTTCAATGACTCTTTCCCCCTTATTTGTTATATTAATTAAATAAATCTCAATTTATATATTTCCTGTTTTTGTTCATGTCCATAAATACTTAAACATGCTTGAAATTAAAATGAGCTTTTAACAGTGAGGTGCTAGTTTAATTCATCACAATAGAGCTAGTTAAACATGCGACAATGTGATAATCAATGTAATTTATAAATATCCATTAAAATATCAAAACTGGAATCTAAATGAGATGTTTGGCAGCACAAAAAACTTGTCAAACACAATATTTATTATAATAATTGTAGGCAGACAGGAGACAGAGCTGATGGAGGTTCTCAGTCATCGAAGGATGGCTGAAGGCTTTCCAGGAACAGGAGATGTGGTGTTGTCTCTTCTCTCTCTTTTCTGCCAGATGAGCTGATAAGTTACAGGTGTGTGAGGACATCCTCAAGCTGTCACAACCAGATGACAGGAGTTATCAGGTGATCAGCCAGGCTAATGATGAGATGCAGAAAGAAAACAAATCCAGGACAGTGTACAGTAATAATAATATGTGGTGTTGCTCACCTTATGGGCTCTTATAGAGTATTAACGTGTGCCTGCTTCATGGTGTAGAGTCCATATTTTGCTGAGGGTCCTGCAATAATGCAGGTTATTAATTTACTTTTGATAGCAAAAACAAAATATTTAATGTAAAAGTTATTTACCAGGTGAATCAGCTCACACGTCACCACCAAGTGTCACAGGGCCAGAATCAGTAGCCTCCTTCATGATGTCATGATGTAATCACATACTTATTTAATTGTTAATATCTTAAAAATTCTGAAATGTTTTAAATTTTTTTTTTACCTTGAACAGTTCACTGAGCTTGCACTGTCACTGAGGTGGAAGCTGGAATCAACAGCAGACACCTTACATTCTGGTCTTTTCAGGGGTGTGGACGCTGCTCTGGGACTTTCTGGAAGATGAATTTCCGTCATGATCTCTGTGTCACAAGACACACTGCGGCTGTGAGCTCTATTCTGGCTGGCTATGTAAAAACAAAGAAGCGGCACATTTATAAATGTTTAAAAGAGCATAAAATCACGTAACAATAATTTGTAAAACAAATTAAAACTAGAAGGTAATAATAAAATGTTTACATAGAAGATTATTAAAAATAATTCACCTTTGCTACGGGTAAGGCTTCACGTCAGCCTGGACAAGTGCATTGTTGCAGCTAATCAGTCTGACTACCAATGTCTTGGGTAGATTTAGCCTGGAAAAAAAAATAGAAGCACATTGTTGTTGGAGTTTATAAAGTCAGATAAAATACAAAAGAAACTGTCCTATATAGGCGCTTTATAACATTCCTAGTGTGTGATCGTTATTATAACGTAAAAGTCAGTCACATATGATGTGGAGAGCTTGAAATGCGACCTCCTGAACAGAATTCCTTACAGAACCGGGTCACAAGCTGGATTTCACGCTGTAATGCTGTGTGTCAACTAGTGCTGCGTCAGTTACCCCCAAATTCCACTACCTCCTCTCCGACACGAACGCCGGAGCAAAATCGGTCCCGTTGTAGTCAATCAGAGTAATTCCACTACTGCGGCCGTGCTCCGGCAGTGCGGTGCCGTGCGCCGCCCTCTGTTCCGGCGTCCGGCAAAAATAGAATCGATCCTATTTTTGCCGGACGCCGGAGCACCTCCGCAGTAAATGGACAGAAATCACAACGGCCCAACAGGAAAAGGAGCAAGCACAGCTTCCGTTTTTCACAATAAATCGATAAACAAAAGGCGTTTTTTGTTTCATATGCACAGGTTTAACAACTTTTAACAACTATCAATGGCGGCTGAAGTTTAAATGCACAAAAGTAAACCATAAATGCAGTTTCCACTATCAAAGTAGACACACTTTGTTGATCCAAACACTGCTGATCTATCAACACAAATGATGGGCAGATTAAACAGGTGTTTGGATCTAACTTCCGCGTTTATTGCTCGGACTGTATCGCAAGATCTCGAAAATCCCGCACATGCTTGTTTGCCCACCTCAGGTCTCCGGAGCGGAGCGGAGCCGTTGTAGAGCGGGTACCAGTAAAAATTGAGTTTGGAAGCGAGCGGCTGCGGAAGGCGGGGGTGGACCGGAGCGGAGCGGAGGTAGTGGAATTTGGGGGTTAGAGCCACTGTTGCAGAATTTCCGACTGACTAGCTAAAGGAAGTGAGCCACGTCTCTCAAACTTTGCATTTAGGTAGGGAATTGTCTTTAGAAGATGTTAAAACGTTTATTTAGCGTACTCACCTCAGACTGGAGCCCGCCGTGGTGGGGGAGCAGAGTCGGTGGGCTGCATCTAAATCGCGGAAGAGCCATGGTGGGCACAGCCTCCCTCTTCAAACGGAGACGTGCAGAATCGCGGGTAAAATGCCCACAGAGCCACCGCAACCATACTACACTACACCGTCTCACCTTACTAACACGATATGGAGCACTGAACCCCAACTACTTTCCTAATTACACTAACAGCCAAACACTAACTAAACTACAATATCCAACAGCCAAACTAACACTAAATAAGTATGTATAACACTAAAAGCTATGCTAAAGACTAGGATATGCTAATGCTATATGCTAATGCTGAACTACCGCTAACCGTCCTACACTCGCTTGCAAATCCAACTCCCAACTCGCCACAAGGCGTGGCCGAGACTCTCCATGCTTTTATAACTTTGACACAGAGCTGCTACGTAGTACTCTACTGGTTTACGTAGTATCTTACTCTTTAGCCATTGGCTAAAATTTATTCAAAATGAGTCAAATTCTATGTTTTAAGCTGAAGGTGGAGCTATACTGTGGTATTTAGGCAGAATTTTTAAAGAAAATGCACCAAAATGCTAAAATAATGAATACACACATTTAAAACACAGACACTCATTTATACAGTTCATCAGCAAAAAAAAGTTAATTTAGACGTTACTTGCTCTTTAAAATTCCATTTGAATTACCATGCAGATGCCTCACTCATTCATGCCAGATGTGTGACTGCAGGTAAACACTGGTGTTTGAAAGGGGGTTTGACCTAGGATAACCTTTGGAAACTTTTATTTACCATAAATTTTTTCAATGATAGCAGCACAAATATTTTTCTGGCAACATTTTTTCAGTCTGGCTAAAAGTCTGTTTAGTCTGTCTCATAATCGTGACAGTTATGTCATACTGAACAACAGTTGTATTTGATTCTAATTTTAATGATTCTGTTTCAGGTGGAATTGCTGAGTGATTCCTGTGTCCTGTGGCCCATGACCTGTGTCAGCCCGGTTCTGGATGTGGCCTTGCTGAGTTTTCTGTAGCAAGGAGCTCGGCTGTCTGGGAGGTGGTCTCAGTTGGTTCTGTGCTCTGTGGTGGCTGCTGGTTTCCTGGTACTTGGGGCGGTTCCAGAGTGCACCTGATCCTTGGACGTCTCACACTTCACATCCCAGCACACGCATGAACACATGCTTGTTGATGTTTGTTGTTCATGGTTTACATGTTTATAGTTGCTCATCCCACGTTTTCTTGATGATTCTTAGAAATGTTTCTTTACAGGTGCAGCAGCTGGTTGCTGTTTTTTTATGTTGTTTCCTAGTTGTTTTTATACTTCTCTCTTATTTACTTGTTTGTCCTCTATCAACCCTCTTTATTCCAGATTGGTTCAGCATTTACATGCTAATGTGGCGATACATGACCCAAACCAATGGTACAATAACATAAACTCGTACACAAAAGGCTCCTTTTGATAGAGCAAATCTGTTCAGCACATTCTGACAGACAGACCACCATTCGTCTATGTTGCTGTACAAGTCTTTTTTAGTTTAAAAAAAAAAGATAAATAGTATTACATTTAAAGAGCAATACTTTCACATTATCATTTTCCCACACTTCCTGTATACCTGTATTTTGTTGATTTTCAATGAAGAATGACAAATTATTTCAGTTTATGTGTTTTTTTAGCACACAAATATCTATCTGTAAAAAATATCTAAAAGCTAATATTTACATAACAAGTATGATTGGGTTTTGCAGTACGGCAGCTTCTAAGGTTTATTTTAGTAAGATTTTTAAACCAAGTAAAGTTAGTAAAGAACACATTTCTATTGGCTGCTAAGAAACTGTTGGACTTAAAATGGGCTTGTTGTAGAAATAACTTGGCATAAATGATTCTTCCTTTTTTGACTTTACCAAAGAAATTCCAGTAATTGAGCAAAAACTTTTTTTTTTTACATTAGGCTATTTAAAATAACAGGACACATAGTGTCGGTACAGGAAGATGTGATGTGAGGATGCACAACAACGGCACCATTTAAGCTAGAAATAAGTGTAGCCATAATGGGCTCGACACACGGGAGGCGACAAACGACCGCGATCAGCGAAATTTGTCGCTGTCGCTTTTATTACCTGTCACACGGGAGGCGACCCGCGGCAGCGGCCAGCGGCAAAGCCGTCTACCCGTTCTGTTCCATGGAGAAATCGAAACTTCCGTTGTTTTGTTTGGCTGTGTCAGGTTGGAGGGAATTAAGGTTATTTAAGCGGTTCAGAGTTAATAAAGCGGTAGATATGATGTTTCACAAGGTGCTGCTAGAGTTATGTGAAATCTTACTTCTGATTTTACTATATAAAACATAATAACTTCTCCTTCATGTTTGCTCTGAGATGTGCGGAGCATTATGTCTGCTCATTGGTCAGTGAATGAAACCTGATTGGTCCTCGTCCGAGCGACAGCGATGAAAAGTTGAAAATGTTTCAACTTTCTGGGATCGCGTCGCTGGGTCGTCCGTGCACGACACGTGCACGATTGCAAAATTTCACACGCACGTTTTTCGCGTTTCGCTTGGTAGGAGAGAGACCCGCGATTATCGCTTTGTCGCGCATGTCTCATTGAAAATGAATGGAGGAGAGGCAATGTCGCCTCCCGTGTGTCGAGCCCATAACACTGTTAAACCTCCTGGCCTTCTCAATTTTAGCAGGTTTTACACCTGCCCTCCAGCTACACCTTTGGGTGATGGATGATATGATGATCATCATATGAGGGTGTAGAAGGTGAAGCCGGTGCAGGTCCTCCTTCATCATGTTCACCAGATTCACACTGCTGACCACCCCCATGTCATTGCCACCACAGTGGATGAGAAGGACATCAGGAGCTGCTCTTCCTCGCAGGGAGTGTTAAAAGAAGGGGAGATGGTCTTTCCACCTCAGTCCGCTCCAACAGAACCAGGAGACACGGACGTCAGGGAGGCCAAGGTTGTCTCTGAGGGTCTCTGCAGCTCTCTGGGCACCACGCCTCACGTAGCTGTCTCCAATGATCCAAATGGCTATGGAGAAAAAAATAACAGGTTTGGCCTAGCTGCTTAAAGTACAAAACCATTCATGAAGTGGTCAAGACAGGTACGCACTTGGTACTTACACTTGCTGCGTTGTGTAGCTGATGTTGGAGACACAGGCTGCCATGGTGACCTTTTAACAGATCTAAGAAAAAAAATGTAATAAAAGAATGAAACTTCAAAACTCCCAGACCTCATTTCATGATTGCTAATCAGCTATGGCTGATTTATTGTTTGGATCACAGTGAGTTACACTAATTCTAATATATTTTTATTTCTACTACACATACATACTTTTTAATTGTTATTTTCACATGACTGTTATCAGGCTCTCTTGTTCTGGTTCTCATGATAATTCTGTTTCTTCCAGTACGTTATCTTGTCCTTACTTCATCTGTATGTCTCTTTACTTTTGGTGAATTGTACTGAGTCCAGAATAAAGGCTACTTGGCTGTACGAGATACAAACAAGTATTACGTTTTGGAAATTTATGAAATGTATTTAGCCTGCTAATTTATCTCAGATACTAATAACTACCATATTTTCCGGATTATAAGTCACACTTTTTTTCATAGTTTGGCTGGTCCTGCGACTTATACTTCGGAGCAACTTATATACCAAATTATGTAGGCTATACGACGCTGCTGCAGGCCGGCTCTGGAGCAGGAATGAGCTTCCCTGTCCCGCTGGGAATAAAAACCACACAGCCATCACCTGCTGGAGCCTGTTGCACACTGGATCCGGCCCAGGTTTCAGCTCCTCTGCCCCACCATCACCTGCTGCAGCCTGTGGTGCGCTGCTGCGGGCCGGCTCCGACCTAGGAATGAGCTCCCCTGGCCCGCTGGGAGGGTTTCAAACACCTCCATCCTCTACTGGAGACCGTGGTGCGCTTCTGCGCCCGCATTTATTCTGTTATAGTTACCCGTACTTGTCTTGCAATGTGAAACGCTTGGTCTAAGATTTTGTAAGAAAAATAATGAAATTTCCCCCCAAAATGCAACTTATTGTCCAGTGCGACTTATATATGTTTTTTTCTTCTTCATTTTACATTTTATGGCTGGTGCAACTTATACTCCGGAGCGACTTATAGTCCGGAAAATATGGTACGCTAAAAATATTGAAAACTTGCTCAAAGAAAAATATATTTTCATTAAGGAAATAACATAAACTCACCAATTTAATACTTTTTTATTCACAGAAAGATAGTTTTCATGAAAAAGCGCCACAAACCTCCACACAAACTCCGTGTGAGCTTCAGGTCGCTGGTGTTCCACAGAGTTAGCTCCAGTTGTAGCTAGGTAGCTACCTCCATTAGCTTAGCTCCCACCTCCGCGTTAGCTTTGGGTTAGCTTCAGGTTAGCTTGTAGCTAGTTCAACCGAGTGTCGTCATTTGATCCCAGCCTTACAGCCCCACCCTCAGCTCCACCTGTCTTCCCTTTTGTGGAATTGTCTGGGCTTGACGGAACCTGTGACACGGTCAAAATGGCAGTGGTGGCCACCTCCCATTTTTCTTCAAAAACGTGTTATTGGAGTATGGAAACCCATTGTCCATATATGTATGTCGATGGTGTGTACATCAGGGTATGTGGGTAAAGTAGCTCATGGTGGGTTTCCATGCACTCCAGGAAATACTAGGAGGCGGATCCCATTTGTTGTGTAGGCATGTGTGTGTGTGTGTGTGTGTGTGTGTGTGTGTGTGTGTGTGTGTGTGTGTGTGTGTGTGTGTGTGTGTGTGTGTGTGTGTGCTTGTTTTGATATCAACACTGGGACTGGTTGAGACAGGCTCTGCTGCAAACTGGAGAGTTTCAAATGCAATCAGCTTAGTAAAAAGAACTTTCAAAGAGTTTAAAATCCTGAAACTCTTTCAAAATAAAAGTGCTACAGCATGTGAAAAGTCCTTAAATTATTTTACATTGTTACAGACACATTTTAATGTTTTACACAATCAGTACATAGACATCAATAATGTAAAAATCTTTTAGATGTAGTTCAAGCAATAAACTTTTCATGTTATTACGTGGTATAGATTTTACTTTGAAAGGGTGGCAGCAATACACTTATGTGGAGAAGAGTGGTCATGTTTGACTTGGTTTACATGCTTTGAGTCTTGATTTGGTGAGAAAAGTCCTGCTTCAGCACGGATGTTCTAAATGGTTCTCATCATTCCTCATCTTAAGAGTGAGGTCAACTTTACACTGGAGATCTGGTTCTGGACTCCAGGCTGACTCAGCCACATTGGGATTTACAAACTTTTCCCAGTTTGTATCCAGATTACTTTGTATTCTGGCCAGATGAAGCAACATTTCCAACAAACTCAGAAGGATTTGGTTCATTCAGTCAAACAAGTGACTAAGTGGCAACGAGTTTGGTCTGCAACCCAACGGACTACTGAATGTGGAAGTCCTCAAGAGGAGGAGCAAACCAACGGAATGACTCACAGGGATCGAGAGTTTAACGGAGACATGGAAACTTCAAAGACTCGCCTGTACCACACTTTTTCACCAATCAATCAATTCTTGTCCGAGCAGACCGGATAAAACTCAGAACCACTTTTTTCTGACTCAGGCATACATTTGATTTTTTTGCTGTAATACTTAAACAAAAAAAAATCTCTGAAAAAACACATTTAAATGATTATCTCTGATTCGGGCCACCCTGAGTGCTTCATACAGGCTGAACATGAAAATAGTCTCCTACACCTATCTCCAGCATTCAGCTTCTGATAGAAAACAGATGGTGAAACTCTAGGATAGAAAATCCTGACAGATCTATATCACACTGTCACTAACATTCATGGACTCACCCATCTGGACTCACGACGGGGAAGCTGTTGTTGGTTTAGTCCAGGAAACAGCAGAGAACATCTCGGCTAGTAGAAGCTAACTGTTAGAGTCAGCAGAGCCAAAATAGATGATTCTACAGCAATTCCTATAGAATAATGGGAGGTGGATCGATCAGTCAGCTTTGACCAGAATTTCTGGTCTCAGAGTTATTTAAAAATGTTTCAATTGACCAGGAACCCCAATTTACAATTAATTCAGTACAAATTTCTGCAGAGTTCATTATACAGGTCATCAGAAGTCAGAATGTTGTGTGTGCTGTCTGACACCTGCACACAAAACATTCCTGACAATTATATCCATACACCGTGGTCCTGGTCAGGGATTCTGCTGTAATGTGAAGACCTGTCAAAGTGCCTGAAATGTGATATCCCAGCTTCCCCCTCATTTGGTTTGCTAGGAAACCTGGATGATGTCCTGACTGAAACCAATCTGGTTAATGTGGTTCTGACTGCCATTTGCATCGCCAAGAAAACTCTCCTCAAACACTAGAAAAATAGAGATAGTCTTTGCATTAACCAGTTTAGAAATCTTGTTGGATTATATTACACTTGAGACAGCCTTTGCCACCACTCCAGATCAATCTCTCTGGGCTCCTTTGATCAGTTCCATCGCATAGCGATGATGGAGGGTCATTGATATTGTCCTACAGGATACCATGGTGGATGTGGAGGAGAGTCTGAATTTGAAGCATCTTGAGATTCCCTGGGGGAGGGTTTACTAGGGGTGTCTGGTGCTAGGGGGCTGCTGCCACATTCTGGTGGTTCTTGGGCGATGTGGGGTGGGTGGGCTTCTAGTGGTCATGTGCGGGGCCTTGGGAGGTATTGACGGTGGCCACAGGTTGCTGCCTGGTGGCTGCACCACCCCTGAGTGGGTCTGGTGGCATAGGGACGGTTGTCCCTGGTTGGAACGGGCTTGTATGCTGCCGATAGAGGGCAGAGCGTGCAGCGGTGTCTGGCTCTGTCTCAGGGGGCATCAGGTGGACCCTGGTTCCTCCTGAACTGGCAGGAACACATCCATTCCATCACAGGGATGAGGATTAGAGCTGAGGAAAATAATCAAATAATCGATGCATCAGGATGCGGACATAAACGATTCTGCATCGTAGAAAAGTACGCCATAATCGATTATAGTGGAATGTAGTTTTGTTTTTTTTAATGGCGGCACCAGCGCACCATCCAGATCTGTCAGAGTGAGCGTCCTCCACATTTACCTCCGCCTTAATGTGGTACTGCAGGGCTGAGCGCTGGAGTTGTAACCTGAGACCAAACCGGAACCGAATCAGCCCGACCGGTTCTGTTGGATTTGGGCCGTGAATTATGTTAATTGAGCGGGTTGTCGTGCTGCGCGCTCCGCTCGCTCGATCAGCAACAGAGAGAGAGAGAGAGAGAGAGAGAGAGACTGTCTGCTCACACAAGAGAGACGATCGGAGGACGCTCCTCCAAACCGATGCTCCAAACACGCGTTATTTTCATAATTTAATTATTATTTCTCCTCAGTCAGACTGCTTGTTGTAATGTAGGGAGATCCGGTCTTGGGGAGGGGGCGGTGTCAATGACGGCGGCTGCAGCGTGATCGTCTGTCTCTTTTATTTAGGAACACGGAGAAGTTAAAAGGCGAGAGAGATAGAAGATAGAAGTTCTTGTTCCACTTTATTCTTTTGTTTGATGTTAAATTCAGCTTAAAGAGAAACTGGGAGGAAGCTTTGGTTCATTTTAGGTTACAGGAGGTCTTGTCTCCTATCTGCTCCTCCAGAGACAGCATGGACATGAGGGTTAAAGGGTGAGGGTTACACAGGACAGGTTAGTGGAAAGTTTTGTAGTTAGCTGGTTAGTGAAAGAGATCCATCAGCTGGGTAATTTAATCCTAATCCAGCCCACAGCCTTCTGCTGGTGTTATTATCAGAAAGAATAAAACACACATCTTAAATATTATTGGAAGTGTAGAAATTGTTTTATGTTTTATTATTTTCTGCATCAAACAGAACGTTGGTTACGTATTGTAACCCCAGATTCTATGAGTCTAGTCGCAGCCCTTAAGCTAGCTGCTATTGGAAGGATGATCTCCGCATCAGCCAATCATGAAGAGTTTAAATGTACGCCCACCAATAGTGGGCCCCCTCGTGGTATATAACCGCAGTGACCCCTCTGCTCACCTCCAATGGCTCTTATTCCCATCATAACCAGTGGGGCCAGTGGCTTAAGGGCTGCGACTAGACTCATAGAATCTGGGGTTACAATACGTAACCAACGTTCTATTTCGTCTAGTCTTAGCCCTTAAGCTAGCTGCTATTGGAATAAAGCGCAGCTGGATGGGTTTACGCCCCACTGGTTAACACAACCAATGGACACACCCAATCAAATCTCCTCTAGTGGGGGACGTTCAGCCTCAGACCAGGCTTAAAGACTGAGGCAGGCACGATAAGAGAGGGGCCCCCACTAAAAAACATCATCCACAAGAGGATGAAATCCATCTCAGCAAGGCCAATGAGGTGCCATAAGCATTCATTTAGCCTGCTGGGGTCCAAGCACTGAACGAGTGATGGATCCTGAAGACACATCTCGTAAATAATAACGAGTAAAGGAACAGGGTGAAGCCCATGAAGCAGCCTGACAAATGTCTTCCATTGACACACCACTGAGGAGCGCCATCGAAGAGGAAATCCCTCTGGCTGAGTGAGCCCTGAGTGCCTCAGGGGGATCCTGCCCTGATGATGTGTAAGCGAGGGAAATGGCGTCACACAGCCAGTGTGAAAGACGCTGGGCCGACAGCGCCTGACCAAGGGAAGACTCCCTGTAGTGCACAAACAGGTTTTGTGAGCGACGAATCCCTGAAGTGCGTGACACATATCGTGCAAGAGCGCGCACCGGGCAGAGAAGGTGAGAAGCCGCCTCCTCCTCAGAATTATGGGGAGGAGGAAAAAGTCCAGCCAATGAAATTGACCTGGATTTGAAGGAAGCATTAATGCTTTTGGGCACAAAGGCTGGGTTGGGGCATAAAACAGCAGACCCGCCATCCTCCCGGATCCTGAGGCATGCGGGAGCCACTGAGAGGGCGGTTAGGTCACTCACTCTTTTAACTGATGCTAGCGCCAGCAGCAATGCAGTTTTAAGCGACAGGAACTTGAGTGAGACCTGGTCCAAGGGTTCAAATGGAGCTTCAGATAAGCCACGCAGAACCACTGTTAGATCCCATTGGGGGAAAAGCGGGCGGGACACAGGTCTGTTCCTCCTGACACCTTTTAGAAAACGTTTTGTGAGGGGATGATTGAAAACAGATCTATCTCCAAAACCCTGATGACATGATGAGATAGCTGCAGCATATGTCTTAACAGTGCTGAATGCGAGGCCCCTGTCCATCAGTATCTGCAGAAACGATAGGACATCCGCCAGCTGGCAGGAGAGCGCTTGAACATTCCGTTCTGCGCACCAGTTCTGGAAAGCTGCCCATTTAGCAGCGTAGGACGCAATGGTAGAGGGTGCCCGCGCACTCTGAATCGTGGCGACCACATCATGCGGCAGCCCAGAAGCCTCTAAGCGTGACCGCTCAGCGGCCAGACCCACAGCCGTTGGCCTATTTCCGGAGGATGTTTGATTATCCCATCCGCCTGGAGAAGGGCGTCCGCCCTCCACGGGAGCCTCCACGGGGAGCCGGACACTAGCGCTTGCAGGTCCGGAAACCATGACGCGGACACGCGTCTGGGAGCCACCAGAATCACAGAGAGCTGTTCCGACCGAATTCGGTCCAGGAGACGGGGAATCAGAGGGACTGGTGGAAACGCATAAAGGAGCGTTCGAGGCCAGGGCTGGTGTGAGAAAGCGTCCGCCCCGAGCGGGGGTCCGTCCCGGGGACTCAGGGAAAACCACAGGCGACACTGAGCGTTTTCGCGAGCCGCGAACAGATCCACAGACGGTTCCCCGAACCTGATCCAGATCTGTGATATCAGTGCAGGATGTAGACGCCAGTCGGAGTCGCGGGGTCCCCCTCTCGACAGGATGTCTGCCGCTACATTCAGTACCCCCGGAATGTAGATGGCTTTGATGGACAGCAGGTGGACATGTGTCCAACACAGTAAATCTGTGGCGACATGCAACAGTGGGAGGGATCGAACTCCCCCTTGGCGATTTATGTAGGCTGCCGCTACCCGGTTGTCTGTGTGAACTTCGACATGACGGCCCTCTAGAAGGGCAGCGAAGTGTCTGATCACATTCCTCACTGTCATAAGCTCCAACACATTTATGTGCTCGTGCGTGTGGGAGGGCCAGCGATCTGCCACCGTATGGGACAAGCACGTGCCCCCCCACCCCGACAGTGACGCATCCGTAAACACAGATACGTGTGACGCAGGACGTCCGATGGGAACCCCGCGTGAGAGGATGCAGGGGTTCCCCCAGTGAGCGAGGTCCCCGCCCACTGAAGGGGGAATCCTCAACATACGTCTCTTCTGACGTATCGGGTGTACCCGGAGGCGGACGAACCAGCGTTGCAAGCGCCTCGTGCGCAGCAAACCTAGCGGCACCACTGAATGGGCTGCGGACATCATGCCCAGGAGTTTCATGACTAACCGGGCTCTCACGATCTTGCGGGGTTGAACACGGGAGATCACCGTGGAGAGATCTGCCGCTCTTGCAGGCGACAAACGTGCTCTCATTAGGGAGGCGTCCAACTCCACCCCGAGATACACAATCGACTGGGATGGAAGGATGGAGCTCTTTTCCCAGTTTATAGAAAACCCTAGGGTTGACAGATGCCCTGTCAACCTCCTGGTTTGCTGTGACGCCTCGTCCTTGGACCGAGCGCACAGGAGAAGATCGTCCAGGTAAAATAAGACCCTCATTCCCTCCGTGCGCAGTGGCTGCAGCGCGGTCTCCAGACATTTGGAGAAGGTGCGCGGGGCTAGCGAGTAGCCGAAAGGGAGGCGATTGAACTGATATTGAACTCCCTTGAACGAAAAACGCAGAAACTTCCGGTGGTTTGGAACTACTGGTATGTGGAAGTATGCGTCTTTCAGGTCGATTGACGTGAACCAATCCCCGGGGCGCACATATTCCAGGACTTGTCTCATCGTTAACATGCGGAAATGCATTACTGCTATGGAGCAGTTGAACAGGGACAGGTCGAGAATCGGCCTCATTCCTCCCGACTTCTTCGGTACTACGAAGTAGCGGGAGTAGAAACCCGAGAGTTCTTGTCCGCGAGGGACTCGGGAAATAGCGTCTTTGGACAGAAGTTCCCGCAGCTCCAGCTCTAGCGCCTGAGACTGTACTTGCGATGTGAACGTCGTCTCCACGATCCCGTTGAAGGGAGGTGGAGTGGCCTGAAAATGAAGTGTGTGACCGCAATGAATGGTGTCCGAAATCCATTTGCTCATGATGCAAAGGCGGCGCCACTCGTGCGCGTGTTCCGACAGCGGACGCGTGTGCGCGGTCACATGAACAACGTCTGAGGGTTGTGCATGCGCCCTTACCGCCGTCGCCCGTACTAGAGAACTGGGGGCGACCCATGGAGGGCTGCGCTCGAAAGGGCGAGTGCGAAACAGCTGGAACAGGCTGGTCCACACCGCGGAGCGTGGAGTCCGAGAGTGAAGGACGAGTGGGAGCCGGGCCTGTGCACTGGGGCGACAGAGTGCTAGCGGATGGAGCCGCGCGTGGTCGAGACAGCGACATGACATCCCGCCCCACCCAACGGCGTGGGGAGAGCGGGAAGAGTTGGGCCTGGCCGGATGCTGGGGCCAGAGCGCAAATGGAGCGCACCCTTACGGCTGGCCGTGTATTATGACTACCTGCAGGAACATGTGTGCGTGCAGCAGTGCTTGGTGTGGGGAACATGTGTGAAAACTCGGCAGAGGATTCTGCGGAGGACTGTAGGATTGTGCTCTTTGAGTGACGTTTTTTGGGTTTTATTTCAAAACCAACATCAGAACAATCAGTAACACACACATTCCCCCAAAGAGTCACTTCCGTGGCTGCTTTCGGCAAGGCTCCTGCACCTGGGACTGCCAAGACGGCGTCTGCTGGCCCCGCCGGAACCGCTGTCCGCCATCTCGCTGGTCCCGCTGATGTGGAGCCGAAGCGGGAGGCCGGCTCCGTGGAGCGGGCGGTGCAGCTGGACGTCTGAAGCTTCCGCGCCGTTCGTCCCATCCTCTGGCTGAACGGCCGGATTTCGAGGCTGACCGAGGGTGGACCAGGTCTCGCACCGTAGCCGATAGTTCGGCCGTCTTCTGAGCCCTCTCAATGACGCCCCTAAGATGGGGACCAAACAGAACATCGGTGGTGATGGGGCCATCCAGCATCTCCCTTTGCAGATGTTCCGGAATGGAGGGCAGGGCCTTCAGCCAGATCGCTCGCTGGATGAGGGTCTGCCAGGCAGCGATGCGAGCAGAACCGGTGAGCACAGCAGCACACAGATTGAGGATAGCATCAGCAGTCTTAGTTATGACGGCTTTCGACTCCTCGGGAGCTTCCAGCTCCTCCATCATCTTGGAGACGCCGAAGGCAAGAAGGGCGATGTTATTCCCTGCAGCGCCGGTCTGAAAGGCACACTGATGTGCGCGGTCGGTGAGCCGCGTCAGCAGCTGGTCATGTTTTGAAGCGGGAACAGCTCGTGGGCCAGCGAGGTGGTTCTTGGCGCCGAACAGCGAGGCCAAATCCGGTTCTAGTGGAGGAACGGACGGCCAGCCTTGGTCGGAAAACCCCTCGACCTTGGTGATGGGCGCATACGTGGAGACTGGCGCCTTGAGCTTGGCAGGCTCGGAGAAGGCGGCAGACCAGCAGCTCATAGCAGCGGGGAAGCGCGGCCAGACAGGGTCTGGACAGCGTGTCTGAGTTGCCCCGAAAATTCCCGCCAAATCATCCGCTTCAGGCAGGGCCGGTTCTGGCACAGCTAGCCCCTTGCGGGCTGCTGCCGCAGAAATGATGGCGGGCAGCTCCTGGAGCAGTGCTCTTACTGCTGGCAGGGAGGAGCGAGAAGCCACTGGGGCAGAAGGACCCGCTGAGCGAAGCTCGTCAACCTCCGTTATGTCTAGGAGGGATGCCGCCTCATCGTAGTTTTCGCTGTCGGTGACGTCATCCAGCCGGTTGAAGCCAGCCGGCTCCTGACCGGCGTCGAAGAAAACCAAAGCCTTGTCCAGCGGGTAGGAGTCAGCCACCGGAAATTCTTCGTCGGCGGTGGGAGTGAAGTACTCGACCCGGCGAATCTTCTCCGCCACGGGCAGAGCGGCACAGAACGGGCACGAGGCCTGCGGGGTCAAGGCCAGGCCAGCGTGGTGAGCCCCGAGACAGACCTCACACTTAGCGTGCAGGTCGCCGCTGGAAATGGAGCCCGTCTGGCAGGTCGGGCAGGGTCTGGCGTCGCTGGACATGGCTGGTAAGTCGTCTTCGGATAATTTTGCTCTTTTGGGATAATATTTGCTCTTTAATAAAGCTCTCAAGCTTGGCATGAAGAGAAAAAGGAGGTGAGCAGTGGGGTCACTGCGGTTATATACCACGAGGGGGCCCACTATTGGTGGGCGTACATTTAAGCTCTTCATGATTGGCTGATGTGGAGATCATCCTTCCAATAGCAGCTAGCTTAAGGGCTAAGACTAGACGAAATAGAACTTGATTCATTCTCCAACATTTCAGAAATGAACCACTGGGTTCAAATAAAATAACAAACTAGGTCAAACATTTCATTTGGTGTTATTTCTGACACCCTTCAACTGTGGCATAAATATTTGACTCTAGAGCTGCTCGGAGACATTAAACACTCATATATGAACCCGTTATGTATTTTATTATTACATTATGTGTCCTGTAGGTTTTCAGTACTTTTTTAGATTTTGTGAGTTTTTGCAAAGCGTGTTTTTCTCAGCCTGAGGCGTGGTGTTGAACGAGGAAACAGATTGTTTTACTTTGTTAAATCTTCTTAAATGTTTAAAATGTTTTGTCCTAACTTGTTGTGAATGGAGAGCTTTTGAGGGATGGCAGGTTGTGTCAATTACGTTTTTGATTAAAAAAATAAAAAGCAATTATCTGACTTCTATTTATCGATGAAAACAAATCAATATGAAATAATTGTGATGCATCGGGATATCGAATCGAATCGTTGACCCAATAATCGTAATCGAATCGAAAGACAAGTGACACACCTCTAGGATGTCTGGAAAGGGGAGGACCTAACTTTACCTGGGTGTCTTGTGGACCTAACTTTACCTGGGTGTCTTGTGTCTAATGTAATCTGGAAGTTGACCAAATGTGGGAAACAGCAGATGTTCTGCTGCTGTTTGGGTCCTGGAGTCTCCATGCCCCGGGTAGATTTTGGGAACGGGGGTACCTGTTGAGGTCAGTGAGGGAGCTGGCTCCCTGCAGGGCTCAGGCTCACCAGCCATTCCTCCCCATTCTCAGACATTTCCCTCCTCTGACATTCACATCACCACACAAACATGCACGTAGGGCCAGGGGGTGCAGCTATGGATATTAGATATTGGCAATTTTTTAGACTGTATTGTAGAAATTCAATAAACAATCTAAACTGATGCATAACATGTCAACATGTGGTATCTGAACCATAACACTGCTGCTTACTAGTGGTTGACTCTTCAATTGAACCAATAACAAAAGAAAAGAAAATACACAAATGTTTCCATGGAAATTCTTCCAAATACACTTTTGAATATTGATAAATTGCCATATCAATAATTTTCTTACATCCCTTTATAAATATTCCCTCAAATCACAGGAAATGAACCAGTTTTTATCTGGCTGTGGAGCTAAAAGGTTTTAAATCTTAATGCAATTATCTTTCATACACCTACTCCAGTTTCCTCTAATGCTAAAGTAAAAACAGCAACACATGATAAACTGAACAATCAATTTTAATCATAAAATATACATTAACATGTTCAATATGGACACAGAGCCCTCCGGTCACCAATGACGGATCCACAACTGCACAGATATTGCTTGTATATTTTATTGTATTTACAGTACATGTAAAAATAGAAAACCAAAGAGTCGCCGAGAACACAACCGACACGTGCAACAAGGGCCACGTTGGTCGTAGACGGGAAGATCCTGATGAATGACTCGTCTCAGGCGCAAAAGCAGCTCATTAAAATTAAAAAAGCCTCAGATGAGAAGATAGCTGCTCTCTCATTTAACGGGATAAAAACTAACTAAACACGGCCAACAGAGAGCCCGTTTCCTGTTTCCAGACCGGCGGAACGAAGCCGCTGGTTGGCTGGAAGTGTAATGTGCAATCTTCAGTGTTTGTGTGTAAAAGTTCTCATTTCTTACCTGATGTAGACAGGTTCCTGAACAGCCTCAGTATGAAGAAACTGGGTTTACATCCTTTAGGACTGATGAGCTAACGGCTAGTCAGAGCGTGTTGCTGCCATATTTAAACAATAAAACTTTTTGCTGCCTGCAGTTTGCTCTTGTAAATCATCAGAAAGGTGAACTAGACCCAAACAGAATTTAATGTTTCATTTACATCTTTAGGAGTTGTGAATAATTCTCCTCTTACTGGTGGTTGACAGCCATTTGAATGACCTCAGTTTGGAGAAAAAGACATTTGTTCTGATTAAACTAAGTTTAATCCAAGAGACAAGTTATAAAATGTTTCAGCTTTTTGAAAACCGCTCCAAAATGAAAACTTCGTAACCTGGTTATAGACCAGCTCCGTGGGCATTTTTAGCAGAAGTTAGCTTCACAGTTAGCGACGTTAGCTCAAATCAACTGACTGAATAAATATGACATTTGTGACAAACTGCGGTGAAAGTTTCCAGGTAGAGTTAAACGTCTTAACTGGAGCCGCCACTTTGACTCGATCCTGCAGCCAGCCAGCTGCAGCTGCAGCTCTGCAGCAGAGTTCACAGCAAGTCTCACAGCTCATGCGTCTGTCCTAAACTCATAAAGCTTTAAGTGACGATGCATAGGAGCGCTAAAACGTTCTCCACCCGAACCGGGACAGGGTTTGATGTCTCTAGTGTGTGTGTTCCCGTGAATCAGACGACTAAAAATAAACTTTTTTAAAAACTATGGAAGATTTTCTGTTTCCAAGGCAACAGACACTCGCCCACTGGGCGGAGAAGTGCACTGCTGCCTACCAAGGCTGTATGGTGGGATAGTGTTTCAGACAGTGAGTTTACAGCAGGCCACCAAGGTACAGATAAAGTGCTTTTGCTCCTCTATAATCTTTAAATAATTAAATGCAAAAACTGTTCTCGGGATATCTAAACCGCTAGAGAGAAAGGAGGAACCAACGAGATGCTCCTGGAGTGGAAAATGAAATGGAAAACAGTCAGAAGATGGTTTGAGAGAGAGTTCAGTATAAATACATCCACGGATCCTCCGGGTGTGGAAGAGGATGGAACGCTGCAGTCGTCTCTGGATGGAGTCTTTCACATTATCAAAACTAAAGGGTTCAGAGTAAGACTTTAAACTGGTGTCCAAGAGAGGGATGGAGGACAGGGGACGGGGCGACAGCAGCACAGGTGAAATCACTGGATGGTTATAAATCATTAAAGACAATAAATACATTCGGTCCATGTAGTGTTGTTATCCGGCTCTACGGAGACGATCAAATCTAAAAAATAACTAAGACCTTCTGTTTTCAGTCGATGTGTTCCTCTCATTTTGCTCCTCGCCACATTTCCTTTACCACCAAAATAAAGTGTAAAAAAAATATATAAACGGGATGTAAATGGTAACCATGGCAGCCACAAGTACTCCCTCCTAAGCCGTGATGACAAGAGTCTGAGGATTCAGAAGATGCTTGGAAATCCCTCTTCAGTCTTCAGCTTCTGGAAAAAGGGAGAAAACAGCTGAAGGTCAAACATGTGCAGAAATGATCCTCCTCAGATCAGGGCTGATCAAAGCGCTGACTCGTGGAGGAGGCTCCCACTAACTGGACTGTTTGACTCATTCTCCTGAAGGCTGCTGAACAGCTGACAGGATACCCACAATGCATCACTTCATGCAACAGTAAACATAACCTTTACATTAATGATGTTCGAGAATATCGATGTTAGCATTATCAGTCATACGGTCTAAATCATAATACTGATATGTGCCCCCCCCCCCAGATAAAAAAAGGAAAAACTACATCTATGTTTCTAACATCACACCTCTCCTGTATCATGCAAACTTAAGCTTTAAACATCATCGGTGCTAATGACAACTAGCTCAGTTTAAAGCTATTGGCCAGAGGCATAACTCCTCGGGACAGCACGTGTAACCTCAGATGAAAACGTTTTGGGATTTTCACGGCTGGAATCAATAAAATCTGATGTTTGTGACTGGCGCTGGAAAAACAGAAGCCAGCTTCCTGTCCAAGCTCTGGACAGCTGGTGATGTGTCACAAGTAGATCTGCTGAGTCAGCTACAGTGGTCTAGTGGTAGAGTGTCCACCCTGGGACTGGGAGAATCGGGGTGTAGGTTATAATTTTAGATCAGACCTGTTATTAAAAATGCGTGTAGGACACGGACATGTGGCTCAGACCTTTTGCTGCAGCTGTAAATGCTGTTTTCTGTAATAATTAAGAGCACAACACTAAATAAAATACAGTCATTCACAGTACAGCAGCTAGCTTGTTCTACGTGTTGGACTGACATATGCAGAACACTGATCTTCGCTGTCTGAAGGAGAGGATTTGGATTTTCTGTAATGATTTATGACAAAAGTCCTTAACAACATGAACCCAGTTCATATGTCTGTAGATGGTAAAGTCTAGTTACACTGAATTTCTACTATTTTAATGTCGAGGCTGCCCAATGGCTTTTAGTCAACAGGTAAAAAGGTCATGTTTAATTCGTCAGCTGAATCTCATTCTCCCCAAGATGATCCTAACCAACACTCTGTGGCGCCTTTAGCCCGTAAATAAGTTAGTTCATGATGAGAAAAAGTTTCATAAATTAATAAAATAGGTCAAATAAATTCATGGGGCAACAGCGGCACAGGAGTTATGTGCTCGCCCTGTAATCGGAAGGTTGCAGGTTCCAGCCTCGCTCAGTCTGTCGCTGCTGTTGTGTCCTTGGGCAAGACACTTACGCCCTTGCCTGGTGGTCGGAGGGACTGGTGGCTCCGGTGTACGGCAGCCTCGCCTCAGTCAGCTCCATCGTAGCTCATCCCCACCAGCGTGTGAATGACTGTGTTGTAAAGTGCCTTGGGGGGTTCTAGGACTCTAGAAGGTGCTACATCAAATACAGGCCATTTACCGTGTTAAAAAGGTTTAAACGTTTTATGATTTTGAAAACAGATCAAAGTAAGACGTCTCCGTTACAAAGAATCTTCGTTATGTCGTCTGTACGGAAAGAAACACGACAGAGTGAGCGCTCTCACCTCAGACCTCTCTTTGGTGTGCTTTTCTCTGTTCCATATATAACAGGGGTATACAAATACTATTTAAAAAGGTCCAGTCAGAAAGAATTTTTTTAGCCCAAGGTCCGAAAGATAATTATGTCCGACCTACAATAGTGTGACATGTATTTAAGTATCCTAGCAGTTTTATCAACATCTGCATTATTAATTTGCATATCAAATCAGAAATACTTCAGTGTAATTCAAATACCTATGACATTTATTGTCACTTAAAGTGTTGAACATGTAAATGATTTATTTGGAATGTTCTCTCATTTACTAAATAAAAGTAGAAAAAAGTGTCAACAAGAAAATAACACATGGCAACTGAATCTTCACAAACTACTAACTTCAGAATAAATGTAGAAAAAGCTTAATTTTTTACATTTTTCCTCTTCACGTGCGAACTAAAAAGTCTTAAAATGATTTTAAAAAATGTGACTCTGCACACATGTAATAACTGAACATATATTTAGGTTCATGTTTTCCACATTTTTACTTAGTGAGAGAAGTGAGCTCTTGCTTGTCCTGCCAACATTTTGAACCTGGGCTTGAATGGAGACAGAGCCATCCTCATGCATGTGTGGAGATGCTCACTGGTGAGCCTGGAACGATATTTGTTTTTTATAATGTTCATTGTGGAGAACGCTGCCTCACAGTTGTGGGTGGAACCAAACATGGTCAGGATGTACAGGGCTACTTTCTTTAGACTTGAGAAAGCTGTCTCAGGAACCATTTGGAGCCAGAATGAGGAAGGGTCAGTCCTGGCAGACAGTTCATTCATGGCCAAGTTTGCTTGGAGGTCAACTAACTCCATCTGAAGATCCCTGGCATTGACCCATTTAAAATGCTGTGTGGCTTCCTTTGAGAAGCTCCTGACATCTGTGATGAGGAATGGATTCTGAATGAACATGGTGAGCTGCTGGCAAATGCTGAAGCTATCAGAACGATTGCTGAAGTTAGCAATAAGCTTATCAATGAAGACAACAAACGACGAGACATCTCGCTGTCCCTGAACCTGTTCCTGCACTGCTGGGAAGTGGACACAGTCTTCCTGCAAGTCCTCCTTGAACATTTCAAGTTTTCTCTGAAAGGCACGGACAGCTGTCATTAGTTCACAAATGGAATTGTCCTTGCCCTGTAGCCTCAAGTTCAGCTCATTTAGATGTGAAGTTATATCAACCAAAAAGGCAACATTGTCCATCTGCTTCTCATTTTCTAGAAATGTAGAAAACTGTGTTGCCTTATGATGTTTTAGCTCTGCCAAAAAAGATGCTACTTCCCTCCTAATGGCCCAAAAGCGTGCTAAAACTCTGCCTTTGCTGAGCCATCTCACATTATTGTGCAGCAGAAGATCATCAGCATTGGCATCAACTTCTTTGAGGAATTCTCTAAGCATGCGATGCTGGTAGGAAGAGGACGCTCTAAGAAAGTTGATCATTTTCATCACTGAAGTCATCACCTCAGCATGCTCATCTGACAGGGAGGCACAGAGGACAGATTGATGAATAATGCAATGGTAGGTTAAGAGGTCAGGGTTGTCTTTCTTCATTCTTGTTACAGCTCCCTTTTCTCTCCCTATCATAGCAGGGGCTCCATCTGTAGTTATTGAAATCACTTTTGAAGGCTCAATTCCTCTCTTTGCCAACATCTCCATAATGGCCAGGTAGATGTCCTCTCCTGTTGTGCTGGTCTGAAGAGGAGTAATACCCAGCAGGTCTTCATAGAATGCTTCCTGCTCTGTGTAATAAAACCTCACATAAACCAACAGCTGAGCATTATCACACACATCAGTGGACTCATCCACAGCCAAACCTACACATGGTGCCTTCTGTATGGCTTCATCTAGCTGGGCTACAACATCCTGAGTCAGTATTTCACTTTTCTTTGTAGCAGATGATGCTGATATGGGGATTTGCTTTATTTTTTCACAAACTTCTTGTTTTTCTTTTCCTTCAAACAGTGTTTCAGCAACTGCTGTCATACACTCTTTGACAACCTCTCCATCAGTAAATGGTTTTTTGTGCTGACCCAAAATCCAAGAAACTCTGAGGGAACTCTCATGGGCTCGTTGCTGAGCAGTGAACGTGTGGCTCAGGATCCTGGTGGACTGTTCATATTGGGCTTTGAGACTACGTATTTTCTCTGATCTTACTTCTGATCTGAGGGGATATGTTTCTTCAAAACATTTGTGTTTTGTCTCATAATGGCGTTTCACATTGCCACTTTTAATAAGTGCCACTGTTTCTGAACATATGAGACAAACAGGTTTTGTGCCACCAGTGGGAAGAACAAAGAGAAATGACTCTGTCCATTCTGGATTAAATGCTCTATTTTCACTGTCCACTTTCCGTTTTTTAGAGGCTGCCATTTCTGCTTTTTCTACTTCTCTCCGTCTCATCCGCCTGAATCTCTCCTTGTCGCTGCTCTCCTGTTCTTTGCCTGAATGTCTCCTTCTTTCCACTGCTCTCCGCCTGAATCTCTCGTTTTCTCTGTTCGAATTTCTGCTCTTCGCTGCTCTCCTTCTCTCCGGCGTCTGAACCGTTTATTTTCGCTACGTATCGCCTGTATTTTCTGGCAGGAATGCAACATGTTATTGGCTTGTTGGTGTCACGTGGTCTGGCTAAACTCGCGCACAATTGGCCTGTGGGTGTTCGTGGATGCTAGAATACTACCGTAAAGAATGCAATAGCTGCACCGGCCAGAAGCGGTTATAAAATTAGGCGAACTTTATTTTGGCATTAGGCTCGGGTCCACACCAGACAGCATTTCGGTCCGGATCCGGACCCAGGTCCGCCTATTAGTGATCTCTGGTATATAACATCACAAATAATAAATAAACACACGTTTTAAAATTCTGCACCTTGAACCTTCATCTTTGTAACCATTGATGGGTTTAAGTTACTAGTTTGTAACGTCCAGAAATGGTCAGTTTTCACCTACATATTTACCTACACGATGTCCGGTCACCTACAGACCTAGTTCCACTACCGGAGTGGAGTTTCTATCCTGTCTTCTAAAGCCCAGAAGATTCTGCCATCCTTGTTGACATTTCAGGGGAACAAAATGTCAGCCGATGTTCCCAAACAAAGCCTTCTTTTGATAAGACCGCAGGATTGCACACTCGTGAAAGATGAACTTTCACAACTCATATGTTAAATAATCATTAAATAATACGGTTGAATGGACAAATGTTATACGAATACTAATAATGATGTTTGAATAATCTGTGCCAAATTCAATGAAGTTGAAATTAATTTTAATATTACAATGAAACATTTTGATGTTATGATCAGTAATGTTTGGTTTAACAAGTGAATCATTATCTACACTCAGACACAATGTTCAGTAGAGATAAATTACAGTTAACGTCATGCACATAAGGATTCTTTATCCACAGAACTAGAGCATCTTTTATATCTGGAAAAGACGTGTGTTCTGAGGTTTGTTAGTTAACACCTCTTAACCTCTTTTGTCCTGACTGGCCATGTAATCATAACATGAGAATATTAAAACAGAATCACTTGCAGTTAGTTTTTGAGCATAACTCCGGACTGTCCACCGGGGGAAAACTCTCGAACCATCGCGTCTCTTGACAAGCTGTCAAAACCTGCTACACGCTACAGCTGGCACAACAAACAGTTCCTTCAGCTATTCAGAAACAGCTGTTCTAGATGCAAACGATTTCAATTGGGGCTAAAAACGCTATTTTCTCATCTGCTCTGCCTTACGCCCTGGATCACACACGTACTTCTATTAAAATGAAAACTAGTAATGGGTGTTTCGACCACGCCAGTCACGTACTTTGAGATTTATCAGTTTGTAAAAGTTCGTAATTAGTATGACTACAAAGCAGACATCGGTACAACGCATATATGACGTCACCATAATCTCCTCCTCCCTAGTGTAGCTGCTACTCACCACAGGACCAGATTTATGGCGGTGGTGGTTTCCTCCTGAGGGAAGGATTTGAAGTTTACTGAACTTACGGCCATTTTCCCTGTTTTTCTCCGTGTCTGCTTCGATGTCGTCACATGCACAGAAGTAGTCCTGGACTTATTTTCACACAAAACCTAAAATAGCATTTCCCCCATTCTACTATAAGCACTTTCTTTGTATCAAAATGCATCTTTACAATTCACAGACATCATATGAGAAATTCATGGTTCACTTCGTCTTCGTCTTCTTCGTCTTCGTCTTCCTCCGCTTATCCGGGTCCGGGTCGCGGGGGCAGCATCCCAATTAGGGAGCTCCAGGCCGTCCTCTCCCCGGCCTTGTCCACCAGCTCCTCCGGCAGGACCCCAAGGCGTTCCCGGACCAGATTGGAGATGTAACCTCTCCAACGTGTCCTGGGTCGACCCGGGGGCCTTCTGCCGGTAGGACATGCCCGAAACACCTCCCCGGGGAGGCGTCCAGGAGGCATCCTGACCAGATGCCCAAACCACCTCAACTGGCTCCTTTCGATCCGGAGGAGCAGCGGTTCTACTCCGAGTCCCTCCCGAATGTCCGAGCTCCTCACCCTATCTCTAAGGCTGAGCCCGGCCACCCTACGGAGGAAACTCATTTCGGCCGCTTGTATCCGCGATCTCGTTCTTTCGGTCATTACCCAAAGCTCATGACCATAGGTGAGGATTGGGACGTAGATCGACCGGTAAATCGAGAGCCTGGCTTTCTGGCTCAGCTCCCTCTTCCCCACGACAGATCGGCTCAGCGTCCGCATCACTGCAGACGCCGAACCAATCCGCCTGTCGATCTCCCGATCCCTCCTACCCTCACTCGTGAACAAGACCCCGAGATACTTAAACTCCTCCACTTGAGGTAGGACCTCTCCCCCGACCCGGAGGTGGCAAGCCACCCTTTTCCGGTCGAGAACCATGGTCTCAGATTTGGAGGTGCTGATCCTCATCCCAGCCGCTTCACATTCGGCCGCGAACCTACCCAGCAAGAGCTGAAGGTCAGAGCTGGATGAAGCTAGGAGGACCACATCATCCGCAAAAAGCAGAGACGAGATTCTCCTGCCACCAAACTCGACACACTCCACACCACGGCTGCGTCTAGAAATTCTGTCCATAAAAGTGATGAACAGAACCAGTGACAAAGGGCAGCCCTGGCGGAGTCCAACCCTCACTGGGAACAGGTCCGACTTACTACCGGCTATGCGGACCAAACTCACGCTCCTCTGGTAAAGGGACTGAATGGCCCTTAACAGAAAGCCACCCACCCCATACTCCTGGAGCGTCCCCCACAGGGTGTCCCTGGGGACACGGTCATAAGCCTTCTCCAAATCCACAAAGCACATGTGGATTGGTTGGGCAAACTCCCATGCCCCCTCCATCACCCTTGCAAGGGTATAGAGCTGGTCCACAGTTCCACGGCCAGGACGAAAACCACATTGCTCCTCCTCTATCTGAGATTCAACTATCGATCGGACCCTCCTCTCCAGTACCTTGGCGTAGACCTTTCCAGGGAGGCTGAGGAGTGTGATCCCCCTATAGTTGGAACACACCCTCAGGTCACCCTTCTTAAAGATGGGGACCACCACCCCGGTCTGCCACTCCCTAGGAACTGCCCCCGATGACCACGCAATGTTGTAGAGACGTGTCAACCATGACAGCCCTACAACATCCATAGCCTTGAGATACCCAGGACGAACCTCATCCGCCCCCGGGGCTCCGCCGCTGTGTAGTTGTTTGACTACCTCAGCAACTTCTGCCCCCGAGATCGGACAGTCCATCCCCAGGCCTCCCAGCTCTGGTTCCTCCTCGGAATGCGCATTGGTGGGATTGAGGAGCTCCTCAAAGTATTCCTTCCACCGTCCAACTATAGCCTCAGTTGACGTCAGCAGCTCCCCATCCCCACTGTAAACAGTGTGAGCGAGTTGCTGCCTTCCTCTCCTGAGGCGCCGGACAGTTTGCCAGAACCTCTTTGGAGCCGATCGATAATCTTTCTCCATGGCCTCACCAAACTCCTCCCACGCCCGAGATTTTGCCTCGGCAACTGCCACTGCTGCACCCCGCTTGGCTATCCGGTACCTGTCTGCTGCCTCCGGAGACCCACAGACCAGCCACGCCCTGTAGGCCTCCTTCTTCAGCCTGACGGCTCCCCGAACCTCTGGTGTCCACCAGCGGGTACGGGGGTTGCCACCACGACTGGCACCGGCCACCTTACGACCACAGCTAGCAACAGCCGCCTCGACAATCGCAGAGTGGAACAAGGCCCACTCGGACTCAATGTCCCCCGCTGCTCTCGGGACGTGGTCAAAGCTCTGCCGGAGGTGGGAGTTGAAGACCGTCTTGACAGGTTCTTCTGCCAGGCGTTCCCAGCAGACCCTCACTATGCGTTTGGGTCTGCCAGGTCTACGCGGCATGTTCCCCTGCCATCTGATCCAACTCACCACCAGGTGGTGATCAGTTGACAGCTCCGCCCCTCTCTTCACTCGGGTGTCCAAAACATACGGCCGCAGGTCAGATGATACGACTACAAAATCTATCATCGACCTGTGACCTAGGCTGCCCTGGTACCAAGTGTACCGGTGGGCATCCTTATGTTCGAACATGGTGTTCGTTATGGCCAAACTGCGGCTTGCACAGAAGTCCAATAACAAAACACCGCTCGAGTTCAGATTAGGTGGGCCGTTCCTCCCAATCACACCCCTCCAGGTCAAGCTGTCATTGCCCACGTGAGCATTGAAGTCCCCCAGCAGGACAATGGAGTCCCCTGATGGAGCACTATCTAGCACTCGTCCCAGGGACTCCAAAAAGGGTGGGTACTCTGAACTGATATTTGGCCCATAAGCACAAACAACAGTCAGGACCCGTTCCCCGACCCGAAGGCGCAAGGAAGCTACCCTCTTGTCCCCCGGGGTAAACCCCAACACACAGGCAGAGAGTCTCGGGGCTAACAAAAGGCCAACCCCAGCCCTCCGCCTCTCACCCGGAGCAACTCCAGCAAAGTAGAGTGTCCAACCCCTCTCCAGAACTCGGGTTCCAGAGCCAATGCAATGTGTCGAGGTGAGTCCGACTATATCTAGCCGGTACCGCTCAACCTCTGCCACAAGCTCCGGCTCCTTCCCCGCCAGCGAGGTGACGTTCCATGTCCCAAAAACTAGTTTTCTTGTCCGGGGATTGGACCGCCAAGGCTCCCGCCTTGGTCTGCCACCCGATTCACATTGCACCGGACCCTTCATGTTCCTCCTGCGGGTGGTGGGTCCACAGTTGGACGAGCCCATGTATCCGGTTCGGGCTGGGCCCGGCCGGGCCCCATGGGCGAAAGCCCGGCCACCAGGCGCTCGCTCACGGGCCCCAACCCCAGGCCTGGCTCCAGGGTGGGACCCCGGTAACCCTCCGGGCCGGGTACTCCGACTCTTCGTTTTAACCGCCATGAAAGATCCTTGGTTCACAACAAGCGGAATTAGAAAATAAGAGTTTTAGCCACATTGGTCCGGAAGTAGATGGGCGGGACTTAGGCTCTATATAACATCACAAGCAGCAAACAGAGGCTGGCGGGAGTGAAGCAGACAGAACTGAGACAGGATATTCACAACGGCTGAAGGAGAGTACAACGCTACAGCACTGCTTATTTGGTACGTAGGGTCCTGTTTAATGGCATAACAAGTGTTGCTTTGTGACGATGGCCTCTGGAACGGGAGCGTCCTACCGCTTTAGTTTGGCTGACCCGTTTACATGTAGGATGTAAATCGGACTGTTACAGCATTATCTGGGTGCTTCAGCTCGATTAGAACCTGTGCATGGGTTTGGGTTAGGGCAATGCTTCTGTTTTCTGATGTGCATGTAAACACACAGAGTAAGATGTGAGTTAGTCAGTGATGTATTTTTCTGTTTCCGTATATTGCTCTTCGGGTAATAGAACATTTATGATGATGTTCAGTTAAGAAAAACAAGCCATGGGTGAAGATTCCCATTTTTGTGGTTTGCTAGCTGGCTAGCTACACATAGCTACATGCTGTTAGGAGAGGACAGCAGATCCTCTCAGGGGAAATTCCTACTTATTCACAAGTTGTACCAAATAAAACAAAAATATCTGAAAAACTAAACCTCAGATCTGTCGTATGTCCTTTTGAGAGAGGAGGTGAAGCTGAAGAGTTTGATGTATAATGTGTGTATGTTATAGTTGGGTCATTAAAGGAGTAAAAACTGAAGGAGACATTTACCGATACAGTGATCCCTCGCTACTTCGCGGTTTGTTTATCGCGGATTTTTTTTGGAGCCTTAATCAAGGGAAATTCGCCGATTCGCGGTATTTTTCTATGCGAAATGTCAAGAAATTCCTGTTTACCGTAAATCCTCTAATACAGGCCGGTATTCAATTAATGGCCGGGTCTCCAATTTTGGCCGGTGTCAGAGTCAGCGGAGGTAAATAATGGCCGGTCTCTTATTGTGGCTGGGTGGAATGTGGTAACAAACACGTATGAGCGTCCCAGCGGCAGGGTTATAGTCCCCAAATCAACCAGCAGGAGGCAGTAGAGGTTTACGCAGACCTTTATTAGGCTTTTTCTTCAACGTTTTGTAACGCTACAGACACGATCCTCTATCACGCTCCTACCACACAGAGTCACGGTGTCAGTTAACCATGCTAATTCAACCCCTCCACAGAACACACACCACCTTCCCTGTGGCTTACATAACACTCACACAACACGCTAATCAGCACATAGGAACTAGCAGAACGATAGGAAACACATATAACACAATACCCAGAATGCACCTGGCTTACAACCCCAGCCAGGTCATTACACTATCAAGTTCAAAGAGAACGTGCTGATTATGCTGCAGAACACTCTGGAGAGCAGCAGTAGGGGTTGTATGAACTAGTCGACTTCACTATAGTGACTTTTTATGCCTGTCGTCGACTAGTCGCTGTCACGTGATAATGACCGGCAAGATGCAGCCCTCGGAAAAGACAGCAGCCTGCTGGCAGCAGGTGACAAGCTCCTGCGCTGGGGGGGGGGGGGGGGGGGGGGGGGCAACGCGCTGTGCCAGACCGTAGGTACTGACACGCGATCGTTCATGTCGGTTCATTTCCTTTAATGTTTTATGTCTTTTATTTGCGCCTGATGTGTATCGCTGCTGTGGAGCGGGGCGCATCAACTTGTCCTCCGACGCACAGATCACTGATGCGGCCGGCAAGCAGGGAGCACTCCGCTGTTTTCGCGGTCGGTAGATCTGCCTCCTGAGCACGGTCACAGTAACAATCAGGTGTCGCCACCTCAAAAACTAATTTAACACGCGATCGATCATGTCAGTTCATTTCCTTTAATGTTTTCTGTCTTTTATTTGCGCCTGATGCGTTTTGCTGCATGCTGTGGAGCGGGGCGCTGCGCGCATCACCTTGTCCTCCAACGCACTGATCACTGATACGGCCGCCAAACAGCGAGCGCTCTGCTGTTTTTGCGGTCGGTAGATCTTTTAGAACTGCAGTTCAAAGGTAACTCATAAGGTGAATATATATGAACCCAGGTAGCAGTTTTTCTTTAGGATTGAGAGGAGATGCAGGAAGATAATAAACAGACAGGACAGAAAAATAGTCAAATAAAAACAAGTTAGTTTTTGTACCTGCTGGTTGCAACAAATAGACACCATTGAAGGTCATCAGAAGTGAGGAACAGAAAATGAAATAATTATTTTAATGTTTAGAGCAGCAGGAACTCCGAGAGGCTGCAGGCGCATCAGTGAGTTTTCGGCCGCTGAGTAGGGGGAGGGGGGAGAGGGCTGAAGCAGAAACTACCGTTGTTAAAAGAAAAGTGTTTAACTTTGAAAATGTGGGCGCAATTTTAATTGTCAAAGACTCCAGCGAACCATTAGTTCATTTTGCTCGATTAGAAATTGAGGCCTGCCTCTAATACTGGCCCTCCTTCCAATAAAGGCCTGGAGCTTGATTAGCTTGAGTCAAATACAGGCCCGGGCCTGTATTAGAGGATTTACGGTATTTTCATCAATTTCATCATAAAATGCACTTTTTGTAATAAAACTATAAAAAACCAAGTAAAAAAAAATTTTTTTCTTGATTTTTACCCACAAAAACAGAATGTGATCATACGATAATTCAATATAGTACTGTATGTTAGACTGGTCGGCTGGATTCGGGAGTTGAGCTTGTAGGGAGCGTGGTTTCACAGACGCGGAAGTGATAGTGTCGGTGAAACGCCGGCTCACGATTAATCTAGGAAACCCCCGAGCGTTCGAGCGTCAACGAAGTGACACGGAAATGCCGGGCTTTCCAGAAGTAAGTAAGATAACTTACTATGAGCTGACAGTTCGTTGGATTGATCGGTAGGTTGGAAACTATGATCGTGAATCTGAAGAAACGATGACTGAGTGGTGAGCTGGAAAGGCGACTTCCGTTTATAGCCGCGGTTTGTGACATAGGTGCGACGTGGAGGGAATCCCCGCGAGGGGCATGCTGGGAGTCCCTACTTCGCGGATTTTCACCTATCACGGCCAGGTCTGGAACACATCTACCGCGATAAACGAGGGATCACTCTATTACATTTTAATGCTAACATTAGCTGATATTAATGTTAGACCAATAACATTGGACATCTCTACTTCATTTGTGTGTTCTTTTTTCATTTTCTAACCTTATTTTTGTAAACCCAGAGGTCAGGGGTCAAAATGACTTTAGATAATTGGAATCTGATTTTGATGTCTGGAGAGATGTTGGACAGATATTTTCATGTCCAGTATTGAAGCGTCCAAAACCATCCGGGTCAGAACTTTTATTATTCCAGATAAACTTATGATACGCTGATTCATGATAAAATCTCTGGGTTCAAACATTCAGCCTTCGCGGTGTTTATCCCGTTTGTGTGGGGAGACGAGCCAAGCCCCGCCCCTTAAAGATGGAATTTAAGTTACTTGACATAAACCTAAATATTAAAGTGTCTGTGGGACATTTGAGATGTGCAACTTTGACTCTTTTTGTGAAATGTTTACAGCTGTGATTACGTGGCGTGTCATCTGTTCTGAGTCAGACAGGTGAGAGCACACCTGAACGAGCTTAAGGACACTCAGCCGAGTTGACTCCAGATAAACCGAATCATTCTTGTCCTTCCAGCCTGAGGAGCCAAGACCGAAGTGTGTTACTGCCGTTTTCGCTCTCTAGCGTTCAAACGTTCCCGGCGCTTTGTCATATGGAATTCTGGTTATTTACAAATGTAAACATCACCCAGTAACCTGCTCTTGGGATTTCTGCGTAAAGGTTCTATGTGATGTTTTGAGATGGCAGCAACACACTTTGGTCCTGGCTGATTCAGACTAGCTGTTGGTGTGAACAGGACGCACCTATGTGTCGCAGTGGGACAGCAGCGACGTGATCTCTGGACCCACGTGCCCCACAGCCTTGGCTGCCTCCATGATGGCTCTCCGGTACATCCCTTTCTTTTTGCGGTTGAAGCGGGACCTGAAGAGCTCCCTGAAGGGCGACAGTTTGGCGACAGAGAGCTGGGAGGTGGTAGGAGATCCGAACCATGCCACCTTTGCCTGCGGCCACTCGGCCTCGCAGGTGTTGGTCCCCTGTTTACGTGTGCCGCTGATGCTGAGGACGCGAGCTGGCCACCAGGGGAAGCCGTGGATCTTCCCCCACACAATGTCCCCCACGGCCACGGCGTGACCCTCCTCTGTTACACACTTGGTCATGCTGCGGGTGTGGAGTCGGACAGTCAAAGGTGGCACCGTCTTACAGTCGTCCCTAGAATTTACAGAGGACGAGGTGACAGAGAGGTCTTCTCCCGGAGCCAGGTCACACAGCTCCGGCGAGGTACCCTCAGAGCTGAAGGACTTGGACTCGTCTAAACTGTCACTGCTGCAGACGGACAGACTAGAAGAATCTGCTTTGCGCTTCCGAAAGTTGATGAGAAGGGTGAGGTCGCTGTGATTACGATCCGCCTCCTCTCCAGAACTCCCAGACCACAACTCCAAGGAGTTTTTCCCTTCTCCAGAGTCTTCCGAGTGGGGGAGGCCGAGTATCCTGGGGCTTTGTCTCCTGGTGCCTTCAACCAGTTCGGCGTCGTACTCAACCATGGTCTCCTCACTCTCACTCTGGGGTGGTCTCAACCGGATCTTTGGACGGGGCGGGTCCTGACCCACCGTTGCAAAGGGTCTGGTTAGTTTTAGTTTTGGAATAGAAACTGTGAGACCAGACCTGGTGGCATCCAGGATGTGCCGCTGTTCCTTGGAGGCATCAGCGGACCCTTTTCCGTTCTGCTTCGGGCAGAACGGTTTGACTGAACCGTGAACCCGGGAGGGGATCTTCATGACCTCCCCCTTTCCCTGTGGAGTGCTGTAGGAGATCTTTATGACAGGGCTGTGAGGGATGACGTCCCCCGCAGCATATTTCTCCCCTTCAGCTTCACCCCGCTTGTCCTTCCTGGGACGTTTACTGTCCAGGCTGGTGGCATTTTCACGTCTTTTGGGGTCCTTTGCTGCAACAACCTCTTCTTTCCTCTGCACCTTTGCGGGAGAATCCCGGTACTCGCCGTCCTCGTCGCTCTGGACACCATTTTCTTTTGTAGATGTTTTGCTGGTGCCGTCTTTGCTGTCTTCATCACTGTTTAGTGTGTTCTTGCACTTCTCACACAGAACCTGCCGTGGCCGCAGACGGATGGTGCTGATTGTCATTCGACCCTGTTCTCGTGTTCGCCTTTTCTTTCGCTTGATTGGCCGCGGAGGGGGCTGAGGAACCCACTGGCTGTAGGTATGGCGGACCCACAAGGGCTGAGGAAAGGGAGCTCCTTCAAAATAAGGAGGATAAGGAGTTTGTCCGGCTGGCACTGGTGTGGAGAGGGGGCAGTGAGGAGTGCTGCTTTCAGGGAGCGAGTTTTCATCCTTTGGTCTGTGTGATGCCTGGCTCGGGGATTTGGAAACCAGCTCTTCACTCATGATCTCTGGGATTTCACAAGCTGTTTTAGGCATCAGGCAGTTCTCCAGCTTTGTTGTGAAATCTGGTAGACAGAAGAGCCCGGTCCTGAGAGAGAGAAGGGAGAATAGAAGAGACGATACGTCAGTGATTTTATCTTCGTTTCATCGAGAAACAGCCAAGAAGCCAAAACAGTCTAAACTAAAGCCTTTGTGACAAAGGTGGAGTAATCACCTGTTACTCACATGTTGACCTTACCTAATCCATTCATCACACATTCAAGTATAAACACCATACAACTGTGTTTTCTAGACCAATTAATGGATTAAAGCTCTCATTCACACGTTAGGTCAGTAAATCTGCTGTGGTGTCGTCTGAATCAACTCATTTACTGCAAATGACGACTCAAGTCGTTGTTTGCATGTTTTTACTGTGTGGGCATTGGAACGAGCCCCAGCACTGTGAGAACAAACATCTCAGCTCTAAAGCCGCATACATCACATGTCATGTGATCAAGAAGCAGAACATCCATGTGTTAGGAGATCATTTTGGGCCGCTGCTGTAAAAAAAAGTGAAGCGTGAACCGGAAAAGCTTCTGCTGATAACAATTCAACAACGGATTGTGAAAGAACGGATAACGCTCGAAACGCACGGATTCTTCCTGATGCAAGAGGTGAGTCTCCGCTTTGTTTTGGTTGTTTTGGCATCAACATCATCCTAGCGCGCAACGTTCTATGACTCTTAAAAAAAAACAGTCAAAACGGCGAGAAACGCTGGCAGCGAATGAGTTAATGCTAAGAAGTCTGTTTCTGTAGAGAAAGGTCTGGAGCTCCAGTTTCAGCATGTAGACATTAGACCGGAGGTTTCAGGTATCTCGAAGGATTTGGGATACGGGCAGCGGTACTGTGAGAAGGATTCTGGGACTTCCAGGCGCATCTCTTGGGAGTAGATTGGCATAAACTCTAGGGCTGTCGCGGTTGAGGAATTCCCCCTGCGGTGATTCAGGGTGGCTTAATATTGCGGTGTGCAATATTATTGCAGCCCTTTTTTATTGCAGTACTATCTAAACATAATGTTTACACATTTAAAAAAGGTTAAAAATTGCCGTGCCTTCTTTAATAACACTTTACTGAATGCAGATCAAAGGGCAGTAACAACACAGATCGCAGTAACGCTTGTTTCTCCGACAGTCGGAGTCCGACTGAACTTAAAAACAACAAAATTCAGGAGAAGGTTAAACTTTTAAATGCAAATTTGGCTGCAGCATCTAACAAATAAGAAACAAGTCCCCATTTTGTTTAGTTGTTTAAAATCAAGCATAAAAAATTACATGTACCGGGCGCGCGCGCGCCGGGGGGCGGGCGCACTATCATTTCACTTTCACACACACGAATGACGGTGATTTATAGCTCGGTCACGTCCTTGTTACCTACAAGGAAAACCAGCATGTTAACTACGGTTTGAGAGAGGATCTGAGAGGGGTGGCAACATTTGCAGCAACACTGAAAACCCTCTCGGATGGTGCGCTCGTTGCACTAACGCACACGTACTTGCGTGCGACTCTGGCGAGCAAAGGGAATCTCTCCCGGTTGTTGCTCCACCGTGTCACGGGGGTTTTCTTTAGGGTGGATGCATTCCTCCTGCAGGTAGCGAGTGAGCTCCAGCTCGGCTCAAACTCTCTTTGGGACGGCTGCAGAAGCAGTGCTTGTCCGGGACTTCAGCAGGTCTCCGAGCATTTATTTATTTATTTTTGCCGCTGGTGGCAGCTCTGTCTCGGCCAAGGACCCTGGCTGCGCAGCAGCTGACGTACTGAAAACCAAAGTGCTCCCACAGGAGCGAAGCAACGTTTCGTTTTGATACCAGTACAGCCATCCTTCTCAACATGCATCATTGAGTTGAACCAAGTTCAGTAATCGCGGTGGCGCATGATGCAGCGCGGTGGGCTTCTTCATATTGCGATATTTCATTTTTGCGGTTACCGCGACAGCCCTAATAAACTCCTTGCCTGGCCCTTCTTCCTAGCCATCGTACCCATACTTTCCTAACCTTGAAATGGCGGTGACGCCTCATCAACAAATAAAGTAGAGGCATTTCTTCCATTTCCAGCTCTTCTCTACTTTGTTTATTTTCTGACATGCAGACAGGGGGCTGCCATCTTGGGGCCATGTGAGCAGAGATCGCATTTTGATTGGCCACTACAATATTTCAGCTCAGCCAGCAGCTCACGTGGTGCGCACACGATGAGTTCTTACCCCCCGTGAGGGAAAACATCAAACCGGTCAGATATTCACCTCAGCGTCTCGTGAGGCAGAAAACAGTGAAAATCAGGCGCACACAGAGATGTATCTGCTGAGCTAACAGTCATTTGAGGCCGTTTGCTCAGCAGACACCTCTGTGTGCAGCAGGCTTTAGGTTTCACCTTTCCAGTACCTATAATGCAGCTTTAAATCTCATTCCTGAGTTTCAGTCTAGGTCACACCTTCCTGCATCTAATCAACACGACTCCCTTTCAGTAGAGGCCAACGACTCATCGGGGGTAGAGAGGAGGGGTACTCAAGAGCAGTTTCTGCTCATTACACAAGTAGAAAATTAATGCATCAAATAGAAATTTATAGATTTTAGTCTACTAAAATAAGAAAAAAACTAAAACAAATTGGATGACTAAATGGTGACTGAAAAAGAATTTAGTGAGAAGAACTAAATAAAAATTTATTTTCTCAACGGACAGACACTGACAAGAAATTCAAGCAGCAAACATGCAGGGTTTTCACACCGTTCCAAACTTTCAAGCTTTTCCAGCATCTAAAAGGTGATTCACACCTGCAGGAGTCCTCTAAATGACACATCAGATGTTTAATGATTTTAATAACTGCATTAGACTTGAATGATTTTAACATCCCACACAGGAAAGTCTTCATTCTACATGTCTTTACTAGATCCATAACAGCACCGGTTTTGTCCTAATTAATCCTTAATACAGCGATACGAAGCCAGGAACTCTGAGCTGAATCTCCACTTCCTGAAGTCTATGAAAGCAGAGGACTCAAAACCACGACCAAATTAAAGCAGGTAAAATCTGAACATGTTCATGTTTGATGCACCAGTTAGATGCAACTGGAACACCTATGAAGCCTGACAGAAGTTACTGCTATCTGGAAATAAACAAACAAAATTCATCTGCAACAAACATGACATCAGGGTGACGCCAAGTGGCAGGCACACCTGAACAGGTGAAGTATGGCCTGTAGAACAGGAAGCCGACTAGCTTAAAAGATTTTGTTCAATGATAAAACCAGTGGAGAATCAGAAGGCCAAAATAAAATTGGTCAGACAATATTACATAAACTAGACTGCTTTTAATCACTAAATACTGTCACCTGTTTCCTTACAGGTGACAATCTGCTTCTGCTTCGGGCTTCAGAAGTAGAGCAGCATCATTACCTTCTTGGGTCATTTTATAATCCCCTTTTCATATTCTGGGATCAATGAGCGTGTCCCATAAGGTCAAATTGCCAAGAAGTCTTTGTAAAGAGGCGGGCAGGCTGCAGGAAGATGGCTGAGCTGGAGGCGGCAGACAAAGAGGCTACAGGTTGCTACATCTGACTGAACAAAAACAACCATGAATCACTTGAGACTCAGACATGTAGCCAGGAGATTTCTGTTTGTTTTTGCATCCACAAATACTCCTGTGTGGTGAGATTATTAATTAGTTCACATTTGGGGAGCCCATTTTTCTTCCCTAGAGAAGGAGCTGGCAGGGATCTGTGAACAAAGGTCTCTTGGTGACGTTTGCTACTCTTACCTTTCTGCTTTCCCCTTAAAGCTGCCAAATATCAGCATTCACCGTGACTGACAGACAAACAGGGCTGCCAGTTTAACAGAACAGTCAGTGGGCTCTGAGCACAACAAAAGGCCTCACAATATGACAGACCATGATTTAGTGACACCGCTGCCCTTTCATGCTGTGTACAGTAACTAAATGGTGGAGATTAGTGTGAATGATGGGACTACACTGTGATGTAGACAAAGCAGAGAGAAACAAAGAAAGGAAATGAATGTCCCTGAGCCAAAATGGAAGAGGTCAAATTTAGTTTTTCTGAAGGCCTGAAATCCAGGTTCATTTTATTTCAAAGCACTAGAAGGCCTCCCTTTCCATCTGGGTGAGTTCTCCTCCGGGCAGCCGGGGCTCTTACATAAAGCTGGCTAGTTTGATTCTGCTCATCTATAAATAGTGTAAGCTAGTAGCTTTTAAGGTGCACAACTCCAGGAAGAAAGAAGGCATGTGACACACATTAAGAGGGGCAGAAACACTGGGATGAGCTTTTCATCTGAATATGGTTTTGATGGCTATGAGCGTACAGGCCTTTAGTGTCAGTGTCAGCAAAGGTCATCACTTAGTAAAGTTCAGTTCAAGTAAAATAATCACATCAGTGATTCATTAAACAGCAGTAACATATAAACCACCACCACCTTCAGTAAAACAGCGTTTTAAATCATCCTCAACAGGCCCTCGGATTATTGGAAAACATCAAAGCAGAAACAAAACCGTTTTGGTTGATAAGCACACTAAAGAAAGCCAGATTCTAGTGTTTATTTTGAGTTGAGACCTCTTTCCATGTATTAGACTGGACCTGTTAAAGCTAACAATAAGCTACAGATGAAAGCAGGACGAGTAGCTGCAGGACAGCTTTAACAGCCTCCTCAGGCTGGGCCCTCGGTGGCACACAGCTTCACTAAACACCTAAATCATGTTTAACTTTCTTTTTTACTTTAAAAACAATGTTACGAGCTGGTGGGTAGCTAGCAGGCTAGCCGACAGCTAGCCACATTACCTTTTTCCTGTTGAAGGCCTGGGAAGCTAACAGGCTACATTAGCCTTTAGCACAGCAAGGAAACTTAATATCTGCCTAAAAGGTAAAATATCGACACTCACTTTTTGTTTGAATCGAGTAAAACTCCCGTGAAGTTCTTCTCTCGGTAGGTCAGCGTCACTACCAGCGTGTCGTTAACTATATGATCGATAGTGACAGGTATCCGAAAGCCGGCCCGCAGCTCCTCAGCTACAGCCTCCATGTTTCCAGCGATGACTCGTCCGGCTCTGCGGTACTCGCTCCCGGCTAAAGGAGCCACGGTCGCGTCGGCCAAAGATCCGTGTCCCTTCGCTGTGTGTCGGAGAAGGAGGCTACGGCAGGGCAGAAAATGACGCCATCACTCCCACCGAGTCGTTACTACGGTCCTGCCACTGCTGACATCACGATCAGTGAGCTGCGGGAGCGGGACGCGGCCTTCCCTTCCCCATCAGCGGCACCAGAACCACCCAGCCCGTCTAGAGAAACGAGCTTTTATTTCAGCTGGAGGCCAGAAAACAGGATCTTTGTTTCCACAACAACTCTGGATGCAGTTCTTCATCAAGTTTAAGTCTTTATTTAGGAGTAACGTCATTTATCTTTTTAAAAACATTTCATTGAGTGTATTAAATCGGTTTATTAATAACATTTCAGTTCTCAACAACTAAGTCAAATTAAAGTGTTTGACACATTTTTATGGGGTAGAAAACCTCATGTAAAAATAATAGACCTTCCGTTTATAGACCTACCGTTTTCCACATGTTTGCATTTAAAACTGATCAGATCATTTTTACTGGAGTGTTTTTTATTTACAAATAGGAAACCGTTTTTTGGGCCGCTGTATATCACATGAAACTGACTGATCTTTGAGAAGCTCTTTGAGATTTGTCTTCCTAAGATAAGTGCTATGTAAGTAACTATCCTTGTTTATTATAAATGGCCACACAACCCCATAATAAAGTCCTAAAATGGAAAGATTGATTGACTCCACCCACTCAGCCAGGACATGAACATGAGCTGTGTGTTCATTAGGCTTCATAAAAAAATATTTCTGGCATTTAGCTGTCTACGTTTAAACTGGAACGTTAGCCGTAGCGAGCACAGGGAGCCTTAGGGCTGGTGTCCTGACTATCTGTGCTATACTTGCTTTTTAAAGAGCAAGTAACGTCTAAATTAACTTTTTTTTTTTGCTGATGAACTGTCTAAATGAGTGTCTAGTGTTTTAAATGTGTGCATTCTTTATTTTAGCATTTTGGTGCATTTTCTTTAACAATTAAATATTCTGCCTAAATACCACAGTATAGCGCCACCTTCAGCTTAAAACATAGAATTTGACTCATTTTGAATAAATTTTAGCCAATGGCTAAAGAGTAAGATACTACGTAAACCAGTAGAGTATTACGTAGCAGCTCTGTGTCAAAGTTATAAAAGCAACGAGCGTCTCGGCCACGCCTTGTGGCGAGTTGGGAGTTCGATTTGCAAGCGAGTGTAGGAGGTTAGCGGTAGTTCAGCCTTAGCATATAGCATTAGCATATCCTAGTCTTTAGCATAGCTTTTAGTGTTATAAATACTTATTTAGTGTTAGTTTGGCTGTTGGATATTGTAGTTTAGTTAGTGTTTGGCTTTTAGTGTAATTGGGAAAGTAGTTCGGGTTTACTGCTCCATATCGTGTTAGTATTGGTGAGTAGGTGTAGTGTAATATGGTTGCGGTGGCTCTCTGGGCATTTTACCCGCGATTCTGCATGTCTCCGTTTGAAGAGGGAGGCTGTGCCCACCGTGGCTCTTCCGCGATTTAGATGCAGCCCACCGACTCTGCTCCCCCACCACGGCGGGCTCCAGTCTGAGGTGAGTACGCTAAATAAACGTTTTAACATCTTCTAAAGACAATTCCCTACCTAAATGCAAAGTTGGAGAGACGTGGCTCACTTCCTTTAGCTAGTCAGTCGGAAATTCTGCAACAGTGGCTCTAACCCCAGGTTTCCACGGGAGCCGTCAGCAGCACGTTACTGCAGCAGCACATCTAGCTGCTGCTTGGCCCTTCCCACGAGACGCGAAGCAGCAGAGGAGCAGCTATCACCGACGGAGCACGAAGTCACACGAGTGACTTCGTCAGTAAACACAACAACAAGCAGGAGAAAATTACAACATGGTTTGTGTTTTATGTTCTGTCCGTTTTATAATCACCAATACGGACCTGAAAAACAAAGAAGACCGCTAGCTAGGTGATAACTTCTCACGGGGCCGCACAGTTAGTAACATTTTTTAAAAGTAAAGCAACCGGAAGGCAGTACGTTCTTTATTCTGAAAATCTCGAGATCTTCTCTCCATTTCCGCGTCCGATTTCCTGTCTTTCCTTCCCCAAAAATTTCGAACTTGACCCGTTTCAGAGGCGTCGCGCGTAGAAAATAGAACCGGCGCGTAAAGGCCGCGACATGCTGCTCCTGAGACGCGGCCGACTCGCGCTGCTGACGGCTCCAGTGGAAAAGGTTCTGTTGACCACAGCGGTTCCTATCAGCAGCTATGACGTGCTGCTGCAGTAACGTGCTGCTGACGGCTCCTGTGGAAAGCCAGGGTAACTGACGCAGCACTAGTTGACACACAGCATTACAGCGTGAAATCCAGCTTGTGACCCGGTTCTGTAAGGAATTCTGTTCAGGAGGTCGCATTTCAGGCTCTCCACATCATGTGTGACTGACTTTTACGTTATTACAACGATCACACACTAGGAATGTTATAAAGCGCCTATATAGGACAGTTTCTTTTGTATATTATCTGACTTTATAAACTCCCAACAACAATGTGCTTCTATTTTTTTTTTTCAGGCTAAATCTACCCAAGACACTGGCTGTCAGACTGATTTAGCTGCAAGAATGCACTTGTCCAGGCTGACGTGAAGCCTTACCTGTAGCAAAGGTGAATTATTTTTAATAATCTTCTATGTAAACATTTTATTATCACCTTCTAGTTTTAATTTGTTTTACAGATTATTGTTACACGTGATTTTATGCTCTTTTAAACATTTATAAATGTGCTGCTTCTTTGTTTTTACAAAGCCAGCCAGAATGGAGTTCACAGCCGCAGTGTGTCTGGTGACCCACGGGGACCATGATGAAAATTCATCTTCCAGAAGGTCCCAGAGCGTCCAGACCACCTGAAAAGACCAAGATGTAAGGTGTCTGCTGTTGATTCCAGCTTCCACCTCAGTGACGGTGCAAGCTCAGTGAACTGTTCAAGGTAAAAAAAAAAATTAAAACATTTCAGAATTTTTAAGATATTAACAATTAAATAAGTATGTGATTACATCATGACATCATGAAGGAGGCTACTGATTCTGCCCCTGTGACACTTGGTGGTGACGTGTGAGCTGATTCACCTGGTAAATAACTTTTACATTAAATATTTTGTTTTTGCTATCAAAAGTAAATTTACTAATAACCTGCATTATTGCAGGACACTCAGCAAAATATGGACTCTACACCATGAGGCAGGCACACATTAATATTCTATAAGGTGAGCAACACCACATATTATTGTACACTGTCCTGGATTTTTCTTTCTGCATCTCATCATTAGCCTGGCTGATCACCTGATAACTCTGTCATCTGGTTATGACAGCATGAGGATGTCCTCACACACCTGTAACTTATCAGCTCATCTGGCAGAATAGAGAGAGAAGAGACAACACCACATCTCCTGTTCCTGGAAAGCCTTCAGCCATCCTTCGATGACTGAGAACCTCCATCAGCTCTGTCTCCTGTCTGCCTACAATTATTATAATAAATATTGTGTTTGACAAGTTTTTTGTGCTGCCAAATATCTCATATAGATTCCAGTTTTGATATTTTAATGGATATTTATAAATTACATTGATTATCACATTTTTGTTGCATGTTTAACTAGCTCTATTGTGATGAATTAAACTAGCACCTCGATGTTAAAAGCTCGTTTTAATTTCAAGCATGTTTAAGTATTTATGGACATGAACAAAAACAGGAAATATATAAATTGAGATTTATTTAATTAATATAACAAATAAGGGGTAAAGAGTCATTGAAAGGCACATTCTTCTGGAAGCTCCTGATCCTGACGACACCAGAGACCAGCTGCAGACACCAGAGGACCTAGAACCAAGAGAGCAGCTGTTATCAGTAAATAAATAAATCAGGGCAGTTTTAGTGGGCTGAACACATTACAGAATAATTTTCTCATGGGGTATTTTCATAACTTTGTATGCAGCAGACTGTAACTTGAGCCCAGGGCTACCGGAGAGCTGCTATCCAGCATGTTTCAGTGGTTTTCCTGCTTTAACAGGTTAGATTAGCTGTTAAGCAGCTCAGCTATTTGTTGCTGATTAAAACCAGGTGTGTTGAAGCAGATAAACCTCTAAAACATGCTGAATACTAGCTTTTTAGGGCCGTGGAGCCGAACCCTGCAGCTAATCCAATGCTATGGCTAACGACTACTTACCATTCAGAGCTGGTTCTGTTGGGTATGTTCCGCTAGTTTCAGGCAACTCACAAGCTCAAAACAATAAGGCTCAGGTCCGCTTGTCTCCTCCAAATAGACTTGGTCCCTTTCTTCTCGAGTGTCTGGGTAAGGATGGGGAGAAACGTCCTCCACTTCTAATAACTGCTCAGAGTGAAGGGAGCTAGCTTCGTCTAGTTAGCCATCGTCTTCGTCACTGCCGCGGCTCCGCCCTCTCGGTCCTCCAGGCAACGCCTACTAATGTTGCATTTTTAAAAATTGATACGTGGGTGGAGAATGACTCCGAGGCTCAGTTGACCCGCTCTTTAACCTTGCTTGCGCCTTTGCTCCTAAATTTGTTGCTGCACTCTAGTACTGGAGGATTCTGCTAGGGGGCCCAGTAGAGTACTCAGACAGAATAAAGAGCCAGGTTAGTGGGTATATTAATGTCGATGGGTACAACCACAAATAAACTGTGTCCAAATTCAGCAGTTACATGTTCCCAATCCCAATACTCGTACTTCCACACTTGCTCCCTTCAACTCCACGATCCCGACCAGCGGTGCAAGTGTAGGGTGTAGGATTAGTTCATGCTCTAAAAAATTTTGACAGAACAGCAATGAATGTCAAATTATTTCAATTTATTGTTTGATTGTTTGTTTGAAAGGGCTGCGCAGTGGCGCAGTGGTTAGAGCTGTTGCCTTGCAGGGAGAGGGTCCTGGGTTTGCTTCCTGGCCTGGGGTCTTACTGCATGGAGTTTGCATGTTCTCCCTGTGCATGCGTGGGTTCTCCTCCCACAGTCCAAAAACATGACTGTTAGGTTAATTGGTCTGTCTAAGTTGTCCTTAGGAGTGAGTGTATGTGTGATTGTTTGTCCTGTGTGTCTGTGATCCCCTGCGATGGACTGGCTCTCTGTCCAGGGTGTACTCCGCCTGATTGCCCATTGACCGCTGGAGATAGGCACCAGCCTCCCCCGTGACCCTGCGTGGACAGGCGGGTTCAGAAAATGGATGGATGGATGGATGTTTGTATGAAAGTTGTTAATAAAGGGTTTTTTTTAAGTCTCACAATGACCAGCCTCCCTGCATGCGTTGTGATTGATGGCGCAATGCTCCCCATCTCAATTCGGCAATTATTTGCACAGTGTATCATGCACTCGAAGCCTTACAGTGCACTTTCTCCAAGTGCACTTTACTGAAGACTGCAGTGCGCAGTGCAAGTATTGGGATTGGGCCATGCTCATGAGTACCCTTCTGTGAATTTGGACAGTCTAGCCTTAAATAATAGTCACGCCCCTACTTTGGCAGATGTCCAACTGCTACTGTAGAAGCTGCAGAAATGGAGCTCACACATGTTTTATACTTTTTCCTTGTTTTGTTATTGTTTGAAGAGCTACAGCAGATGTACCGCTGGAATATTTTGTAAGATGCAATGATATGCTGTTATAGTACTATTTGCCTTTTTAAAGTCTAAAAGCTCCTAAGTTACCAATTTCATGACAACTTAAACTAGCTTCATGAGTAATTTGGGGTACTGAAAAACATGAAAAGCTACTGTATTTCATATCCATCTGTGTGATATCCAACAGTGCATCTCGGGCACTCTTTGAATTTGGACGGTCTTCGTCAAGGCGCTGTGACGTCACTGGTCTTAAAATCTGACCTGATGAGCACGCAACCCCTGAATTTGGACAGCCATAGACAGGCTTCGAGTGCGTAGTCCACAAGTGTGCAAGTAATTGCCAAATTGGGACAGTAAGCATTGCGTCATCAACCACAACACATGGCCATCGCTGTTTGTGCTACTTTAAAAAAAATCTTTAAACAAGCGAACAATTTTGTGACAAAATATACATTTATAGCTGTTCACATAAAATCTTAGTCTGTATCAGAGCGTGAATAAAAATTATTAATTGTCTTAAAATGAACTTTCATTGGAAAATGCATATTTTCAGAAAAGGCTCTTGAGCCATTGTTCCACCTTCTTGGATTGTGGGTAATATCCTTCACACAAGTCCGCATAGATGCGGTCAACGTTCACACGTGAGGATCAGGACACCCTACGCACCTGGAATGGAATGTGCAATTGAAGAGCACAAGGAAGGGTGGAAGGGAGGGTGTTGGGGTTGGGCCTCAGTGCACTGGGGGTGAATGGAGACCCATCAAAGATGGAACGGATGCACACAACTCCATTATCCATCCTTGCGAGTGCTCTTCAGCAGGCTTGCAAGGACGGACGGAGTCGAGCTCTCTTTTCTAAACATCCGTCTGACAGAGAGCGCAAGCGTGTGATTGGTCAGGACGCTGCTGTCGTCTGCAGTGCCGGGGTTTCATTTGAGCTGGATCTTTCCGGAACAATATCTGGGAACTATTTTATTTTGAAAGGACCATTCCAGCAACTGTCTGCTAGGATCCGGCAACTCATGCGACAAACTTGTGCTATATGCAGGGTTCGAATTACGGCGGGTGAGCTAAAGGGAGCTCCTGGAAGCCCTCAACACACCCAGGGGGAGCCCGAAACGATCCTGGTTCTACTTATATTACATTATCTATGTGGACTCTCCAGGATTATTTAGAGCTGAGAGGCGCAGAGCTCTGATCGTTGACGTGCTCCAGACAGATGCGTCCTGAGCACGGCCACAGTAACATTCCTGTCGCCACCTCAAAAACAAATTTAACGCACGATCGTTCATGTCGGCTCATATCCTTTTATGTTTTCTGTCTTTTATTTGTGCCTGATGCGTTTCGCCGCTGTGGAGCGGAGCGCATCACGTTTCGTCCTCCGGTGACTTCACCTCACCGTTGCGGCCAGCGCGCACTCCGCTGTTTTAGCAGTCGGTAGATCTTTTAGAACTGCAGTTCAAAGGTAACTCATAAGGTGAATATATATGAACCCAGGTAGCAGTTTTTCTTTAGGATTGAGAGGAGATGCAGGAAGATAATAAACAGACAGGACAGAAAAATAGTCAAATAAAAACAAGTTAGTTTTAGTGGTTGCAACAAACAGATACCATTGAAGGTAATCAGAAGTGAGGAACAGAAAATGAAATAATTATTTTAATGTTTAGAGCAGCAGGAACTCTGAGAGGCTGCAGGCGCATTAGTGAGTTAGCGGCCGCTGTGTAGGGGGAGGGGGCAGAGGGCTGAAGCGGGGAACAGTAAAGATGCAGAAACTACCATTGTTAAAAGAGAGGTTTAACTTAGAAAATGTGGGCGCAGTTTTAATTACTTGGGGAATTGCTTTGCAACACTCCCCAGGAGACGGAGATGTCTGAGGGTAAATTGTCTCTGTGCGTGCGTGTCTTTGCCTGGTGGAGCTGACGGAGAAGTCTTCTCCCTTTCCAGTGGGCTCACGGGTCCCTGAACGGGGCTAAAAGAGCTATTTTCTAACCTGCTTTACACCCTGGATGACACATGTTATGCTTCAATTTACATGAAAAATAGTGATGGGTGTTTTGACCACTCCAGTTATGTCCTTTGAGATTTATCAGCTTGTAAAAGTTTATTAGCAGGACTACAAATCAGACATCGGTATGACGCATACATGACGTTACCACACAATCATCCCTCCCTAGCGTAGCTGCTACCTACCACATGACCAGATTTATGGTGGTTCATTCCTCCTGAAGGAAGGATTTGAAGTTTGCTGAACTTACAGCCTTTTCCCTTTTTTTCTCTGTGTCTGCTTCGATGACGTCACTTTGGTGATGCCCATTTGTAGTCCTGGATTTATTTTCACACAAAACCTAAAATAGCGTTTCCCCGTTTGAATAAAAGCTCTTTCTTGGTATCAAAATGCATCTTTAAAATTCACAGACATCATATATGAAATCCATGGCTCATAACAAGCGGAATTAGAAAATAGCGTTTTTAGCCCCGTTGACTTGCATTCATTTTCTCGTTCTTCCAGGGACCCATTGTGCGGAAGCAGATGGGCTCCCGCCAGTCCACGGGGCGTCTACGTATATGATGTTTGTGGTTGCACAGACATCATAGGCTATATGTACTGTAGACGTGACATTAGCATTACCATGGTTAGAATTACCACTACAAAAGTTTATCTACTGCTGATGTTGACGTTGGTTGGGACATGCAGATTGAAGGTGGCGTGTCTAAGCTTATGAAGCATTAAAGCAGCTTTTCTCTGAAGCCATAACAACATCACTAATCTACAGAGGAAAGCAGGTAAGAGATGGCACAGACTTGTAGGACATTAGACTCCACAGAGTGCCTTTATTCAGCAACAAGAGAAATGTGATTCTGAAGTAGAGCATTTTTAAATGGCCAAGTAAAACAGGTTCTCTACATGTTTCCTGTACAGTGTTGGAACATTTTCATCACCTTCATGTGATCCCTCAAGGTCATGCTTTTCCACATGGGATCACGTTTTCTGTAAGGGAGATTAATTTCATTTAAACAGTCTGATTATAATAACTATCTACATTCTCAGCAATGTTCCACCAGACCTGTCTTAGATCCTGGTCGTGGTCCTGATGGACTGGATCTCAGGATGTCCACATGGAGAGGTGGGGGTCTGGTTTGAGAACCTCAGATGAAACGGTTTTGGTGAAGTCTTTAAGCCTCAACCTTCTCTGTGTGCTGGGTGGACTACAGCTCACTGGGCTGCTGGGATGACATCATAGTTCTCAGCTGGAAAAAGGTGTAAATCTCCCTCAAGGTTGGGAGAGGCTGGAGAATGAATGAGTGATGGAGTGAGGGAAGCTCTGATCCATAGGTTAGGGTTAGGGTGGAAAGGAAAAACTAGTTCATCCACATTTCTGCCTTCATTCTTGGGTTCCGGGATTTGGATCATGACCAAATGAACAAGCAGCTGAAACGATGTTGCTCCTTGGGGTGGCTGGGTCAGCCTTACAGATGAGGAGATGAGCTTCATCATCCAAGAAGAACTAAGTAAAGCTGCTGCTAGCTCAGAAGGTTCACAACTCCTGTTAAGATACCTCCTTGTTACCTTGCAATTTTCCCGGTTCCCAAGCACATCCCACTGGGAGAGACCCCAGGACAGATCCAAATGGAGGGGCTCTGGCCTGAGAACACCTGAGGATGCCCCAGGAGGAGCTGGGAGTGTTGGTAGGAACTGGGAGAGGGAAGACATAGGTCGGGACTCAAATCTGGGACTGAGGTTGCCATGATAACAACCTTATACCGTTGGATAGGTGGTAACACTGGGTGAATGTAATAAAATGAGATTCAGGAGATTATAAATTACTAATCTGTAAAATTCCCAGCAGATTACATTTGTGTCTCAAATCTGTCTCAGAACAACAAAATGCTTGAGTCGTGTATTGTTTTCTCATAAAGATGATAATAAACACTGAGTCTGAAGGTCTTCAGGGCCACAGAACTCAAACATCCATCACTCAGAAGGAAAACCTGTCCAGGAGACTCCAGAGAACAAATCCTTCTCATGATGCTTCCCCTGACTCCTCCGCTCCATAAGCTGTCCCTGCAACTTCCTTATCTGTCGGTCAGACGGAGGGGAGAAATTGGATCAATAATAATTTAACACAGATGCTTTGTGAGCATAGAGGATAATAAATCATAGCTCTGACCATTTCCACATCCTGTGCTTCTGCTGCCATCTGCTCAGAAGTGGTGCTGCAGGGATTCCTGCTTTTCTTCTGAATGCTCTCAACACATGCGCGGATGTCCCTCTCCAGCTTCCGGGCTGATCTAAGGGGAACATCAATGAATCAAATTTGGTCTGATTTTCATGTGGAGTCATCAGGGCGGCAGAAACGAGTATCAGACCAAACAGAAGACCAAAGACTAAAGGATCTGATCCCTCTGGGAACCTGTCTCAATGTTGTTTCCAGAATTTAGCTGTAATGTCCAGAAAAAAGTTCTGGTTACTTTTGTAGCTGTGCCCACAGAGCAGCTTTTAATCCTTCACAATAAGAGTCTCAAAAATACACATGCTACTAAAAATGCATGAAGTTTATAAAACACTGATTTCAATACTTTATTTCCTAAAACTCAAAGAACAGCATTGATAAACGATTTTGTTAAGATTTGAGTGTTTTGAGGAACTGAGACTCTTATTGTGAAGGACCAAAAGAAGTTCTGAGTTTGTCAGTGGTGGACGCCACTACAGAAGTAGTATGCCATAAAATGTCTCCTTACTTAGAATTTAATCAGTAAACACACACACACACACACACCTGTCTGGTTAGATAAGAACTAACCGTGTTACCTGTCCTCGTTACTTCCCAAGTCCAACATCTGTGACTTCATGCTTCGGTCTTCCAGACTTTCCTGTAACGGAGAGAGAAGCTGTGGTGAGCTGCAGCCATATTGGGAAAACTCAAATTCAGTTTTCCATGATTTTTTACTAAAATCTCGTAAACTATGAGACTGCTGGGAGGAGAGGTCATGGCCCAGTAAAGGATCTGGTTATGGCCTCAACCTGAGTCCAGCTGACGGAGATCTACTGCCCCCTCGTGACTGGAGAGTGAAAATGGAGGTTGCTGTCCCCTTGTACCTCCAGAATTCCTGTTTCCCATCTCCTTTGTTTGCACAGAGACTTTTTCTTCATCTGTGCTTCTCTAGCTTCTGTATGCCACTTCTCTAGAGCTTCAAGTCTTTAAGCAAATCAGATAAAAAATTCTCTGATTAGTTGTAAGTAGAGAAGAAAATGTAAAGGAATGATCAGTTAGAACTGACTCACTTCCTCCTCTGCTCTAACAGAGTCTGGTTCTGTCTCATCTCATTCATGGCAGATGTCCTCTTTTCTTCTGACCTTTTCAGATGAGACAGCTGAAGCCTAGGAAGTACACCAGCTTTGCTCTTTTTTCTGAGAAACAAATAAAGCACAGGATGGTTTTGTTTCCTTTGACCTCCACAGACCTGAGCTTCAGAGACATGTTTAAACGTTGAAGGTTGTCCATTTCCAGGCGCCCGGTTACAGGAGGACAAATTCAGCCTTCATCATGACTGGATCACTAAAACATAAAGGAATGTGATGGAGAAGGAGCTGTTGTAAGGTGTTGGGAATGCTCAGGGTGAGCGGAGGATTACATTATCTCCACAAAGCTCTGCTCTCTGAGTCATGGAAATCTTTGGTAAAAGCTTTGGTTTGAAACGGGCTTGGCAACAAACAGAAAAATGTAGAAAAACTTTAAATTTCACCTCAAACTTTCTAATACAGTTGATCCAAACTGGAATATTTACACATAAGGACATTTAAATCACATAAAAGTTATTCAAGACAATAAAATGTCTTCCCCCAACCGCTTAGTGACCCACTACTCACACCCTGGAACTGGAGAGAAGTTCAGATCTGAGGCATTTGCTACCGTTTACTGTCAGCTTCAGGTCTGCTTGATCCAGAAGGATCAGCTGGTCTTTTAGTTCCCTGAACCTCTGCAGCCCGTCCTTGTCCTCTGGCTCGGTCTCCTCCTCCACACCAGACTCCATCAGGTCTGACAGCTGGAGCTTCTCCATTACTGGACAATAAACAAGCATGGAAGCAATAGGAGAGCTGAAGATCCTGGTGACGGGAAGCTGGCTGGAAGTAACTTTATATCTAATAGGTAGAATAATTACACTGAAAATAAATAAACATCTCGTGTTGCCTGAGACAGTCTGGGTAAAACCACATTTAAAAATTTAACAGCCATGTTTTATCAGATTTTTCATGGATTTGGCAGGTGTTTCATCTACAAATGGAAATCTGCAAAACAAGCATTTTTTATGCCTCTTAAAGGCACCCTCTGGTGTCCGTTATTAATTCTCTGTGGTCAAACCAAAACTGAAACTCCTCTCCTCGCGTTCATCTAGTTAACCCTTTGATGCATAATGGTCACCACAGTGGACTGATACTCAAAATAGTTTTTTTTTTTTTGCTAAGACTTTATTGCATTTGAGCGCCTCCATTTGGACTTCAGTAAGTCAAGCCAACATGTTTCATGTTCAGAATGCACGCTGTCCACTGAGGTGGACATTTAATAAATTATTAGTAAATTATTAAATGTCACAAAAAATATTTGTTGAAATTTGTTTCATTCACACCTAAAGATGAATGAAAATAATTGTTAAAAAATCATGGTTGAAGATTTCATAATTCATGCATCAAAGGGTTAAAGAGATACTTTACAACTTTTTCATATTTTAAATAATTTTCTTGAGCCAGTATGTCCTAAAAAGACCCTTTACAGGTAATGTGATGTCACTCAGACCCACTGCCCTCTGTGGCCAGAATATTGCATTTGCAACTTCTTCTACAACCTTAAACAAAGCCCCCATAACTCGGGTCTGGAAATGAAGCAAAACAAGAAGTGACAAAAATTGCAATTCCACCCTCATCCACTAGGGGCTGGTGCCAGAAGCAAGCAAATCCTCATTGACTCCCATGTTAAAAATACCAATTTCACAGCAGAAATAAACACGTTAACAGCCTGGTTCCAAAACATGTTTTTTGTTTAAATGATCTAGTTTACACTCATGACAACTCTGAGGGGGGTGAATTTTTTTTCTCACTATTAAATGCCTAAAATTCTGAATAATTAATGAGTATCAGACCCACGTGACCGCAGAGCTAGCTCCGGGGAAAAGCCTCAGCCTGAGCCTCGGCCTGGCTTGGAAACTGTTCCGCCATTTTCAGTCTCTCAACTTAGACCATTAGTTGTAGCGTTTATGTGTTCTTTTTGGATATTATTTGTGCAATTGTTGGACAAAATGACTTGCTGTGGCATTAATTGCACTAATAGAGTGTCCAAGGAGTCTCCACTTCATTTTTTTGGTAAGTAAAATTATATTTATGTATTTTAGGTCACTGCTGCTCTTGCACTAGCTGAGCTTAGAATTTAACATGTACTGTTTAACCATGAAATTTAAATGTAATAGGGTAAAACCCAGTGCATTTAACATAATGCTGCACTTTAGAAAATGGGTTGAAATATAACATGTTGGTGGAGCTGGGTTCCGACTATCGGTATGGTCCCCTCCCCTCAGCTGCAGCTCGGCGCATATCTGATCGCGGCGTCTGTCTGCTGCGCGGCTGCTGGCTTGTGGAGCTCTCGGATGGAAGCCGATGTTTTCCACCCGGTTCTCTTCAGCGGTCAGCCCGGCGCATCTCTGACTCAGAAGCTCCGGTGTTGTGCACAGTTAACTCCGGTTGTAGCTAGGTAGCTACCTCTGTTAGCTTAGCTCCCACCTCCGCATTAGCTTTGGGTTAGCTTGAAGCTACATCGCTTCAGTTCGACAGGTGTCGTCATTTGATCCCAGCCTTACAGCCCCACCCTCAGCTCCACCTCATTTCCCTTTTATGGAATTGTCTGGGCTTGACGGAACCTGTGACATGGTCAAAATGGCGGTGGTGGCCACCTCCAATTTTGACTCAAAAACTTATAATTGGAGCCTATGGACACGAACTGTCCATTATATATGTTGATGCTTTAAACTGGCTGTGTGCAAAAGTGTGTGTGTGTAAGTGTGTGTGAGAGAGAGAGAGTCTGTGTGTACGTGACATGAATTTTAACCTGTTATTTTATTTGAATGTCTTAATACCTCCTTATGTGAGCTGTCTTTAGTGTGCTGAAAGTCAATTTCATTGAACAGCTGTGCAATGACAATAAAACGATGTTGACAACGGTCTAACACAGCTATAAATATATTGTGGAGATTAAAAAAACGTTAATAAAGAGGTTTTCTCACATTTGTCTAAAAACCTTGACTAACAACACATTTCAGACCAACACCAGCCATCGGACCATCCGGTTGTCGGTCTCACCGAACCGCCGGTCCTCCACTCATCACACACTCATGTGTTCAGCAGCAGAACACCACGGGTGTGAGAGGTTCTCCGCTCATTAACATCAGAGAAGGAGAAACAACCGGCAGCTACCGCTTCAGCTTCAGGACAAACTACCAGAGTCCCAAAGACAAAATCACCATTTGAGGTCGTGGAAAACAGAAGACGTTTGGACCTAGAAACGAGACTGGTGTTTAGTGCTATCTCGTTTCTTCCAACAGTGCGGGTTCCCTCATCAGGTGGTGTGACCTAGTGATGACAGACAGGAGGCGTGAGAGTTTCATGACTGTATTTGTGTTTAAAGTCTGAATTTTTAGAATCACATTTCAACTTGAAATGTTACATCTGAATGGTCTGAATCAAGTAAAAAGGACAAATGTTACCAAAATAAAAGCATGGTGAACAGATCCCTAACCAATGACAGATGGTGAGTCTGTTTAATCATGGATCATTCATCAAAGTTTCTATTTGGATTTAGGGAAATTATTCAGAAACAAACCAAGTCTCACATCTGAAGAAACTCAGAGATGTTAGAGGGTCACTTCACACTTTTTCATTGTGGAGGGCAACTTCTAATATAACAGCATCTCAATTTGATTGTTACTTAAATATTTAGTAAAAAAAAAACGTTTATATTAAATTTTCATAATTCAGATAGATTTGATCATAAATATTTATTTTTGACATCATTTTTGTAGTCAATTATTAATTTATGAATGTATAACTCCTGTTTCTGCGCTTTATAACCCAGCAGGCAAACAAAGGCTGTGCTTTCAGACATTTAGAGCAGGTAAAAGATTTCCCGCAGAAGCCTGGTGCTTTGCCTTTGTTCATAACCTTGCAGGCAGTGAGATAGATAATATGAGCAGGGGTTCTGGTTCTGGTTCTGCTCGCTGTGCAGCAGCAGCATCTCCTGTGGAGGGCTGTCTTGTGCTTCTGTCAGCGGCTGCCTCCAGACAGAGCTCGATGACAGAGCGCTCCTGTTCAGAGCCCACTAGTTATCAATCATTTTCCATACGGCTAAAAATATTACAGAGCTGGGGGGGGGGGGGGGGGGGGGCAGCCATCTCCAAGGGAACAGAAGTCACGCTAGTGAAGTGGTACCAGGGCAAGGAGCTATTTTTGTTACAGCTGTCCTAGCTTTGACAAAAAGAGCAGATGGCTGGAGAGCACGTGCACATCGCTGCTGTCCTGCTCAACGGTAAGGTGCCTTTGATTCACCTGGCAGAGTCTTTGTCGCACTCACTGAGCGCTCTGCAAGAACTCTCCTCAAGTAAGCCAAGATGGACCGATATCCCTGCTGGACGATGTGTGGTGGAGGGAAACGAATGGGGCAGTCCCTCAGGTTCAGGCCTCGGAGCGTAATCACACTTCCTGAAACCACAAACACAGATAAGGACAACAAGCAGCAGTTTAGTCTGGAATAAAACAGTTTTTATTCTGATTAGAAAGAAACACAGCAGTAAAACACACTGCTCAAAAAATAAAGGGAACACAAAAAACCTTAGATCTGAAATATCCTTGTTAAATACTTTGTTCTTTACTGGTTGAGTGTGCTGACAAGTACATCACAGAGAAGATCAAAGGAAATCAAACTATCAACCCATGGAGGTCTGGATACATACTTACATACAGACAGACAGACAGACAGACAGACAGACAGACAGGTAGGTAGGTAGGTAGGTAGGTAGGTAGGTAGATAGATAGATAGATAGATAGATAGATAGATAGATAGATAGATAGATAGATAGATAGATAGATAGATAGATAGATGATAGATAGATAGATAGATAGATAGATAGATAGATAGATAGATAGATAGATAGATAGATGATAGATAGATAGATAGATAGATAGATAGATAGATAGATAGATAGATAGATAGATAGATAGATAGATAGATAGATAGATAGATAGATAGATGATAGATAGATAGATAGATAGATAGATAGATAGATAGATAGATAGATAGATAGATAGATAGATAGATAGATAGATAGATGATAGATAGATAGATAGATAGATAGATAGATAGATAGATAGATAGATAGATAGATAGATGATAGATAGATAGATAGATAGATAGATAGATAGATAGATAGATAGATAGATAGATAATAGATAGATAGATAGATAGATAGATAGATAGATAGATAGATGATAGATAGATAGATAGATAGATAGATAGATAGATAGATAGATAGATAGATAGATAGATAGATAGATAGATAGATAGATAGATAGACAGACAGACAGATGATAGATAGATAGATAGATAGATAGATAGATAGATAGATAGATAGATAGATAGATAGATAGATAGATAGATAGATAGATAGATAGATAGATAGATAGATAGATAGATAGATAGATAGATAGATAGATAAATGATAGATAGATAGATAGATAGATAGATAGATAGATAGATAGATAGATAGATAGATAGATAGATAGATAGATAGATAGATAGATAGATGATAGATAGATAGATAGATAGATAGATAGATAGATGATAGATAGATAGATAGATAGATAGATATATAGATAGATAGATATATAGATAGATGATAGATAGATAGATAGATAGATAGATAGATAGATAGATAGATAGATAGATAGATAGATAGATAGATGATAGATAGATAGATAGATAGATAGATAGATAGATAGATAGATAGATAGATAGATAGATAGATAGATAGATAGATAGATAGATAGATAGATAGATGATAGATAGATAGATAGATAGATAGATAGATAGATAGATAGATAGATAGATAGATAGATGATAGATAGATAGATAGATAGATAGATAGATAGATAGATAGATAGATAGATAGATAGATAGATAGATAGATAGATAGATAGATAGATAGATAGATGATAGATAGATAGATAGATAGATAGATAGATAGATAGATGATAGATAGATAGATAGATAGATAGATAGATAGATAGATAGATAGATAGATAGATAGATAGATAGATAGATAGATAGATAGATAGATAGATAGATAGATAGATAGATAGATAGATAGATAGATAGATAGATAGATAGATAGATAGATAGATAGATATATGCTGTGGTGTAACCTCCTTCTAACAAGTCTGAATGAGGCTCAGTAGTGGGTGTGGCCTCCACGTGCCGGTATGACCTCCCTACAATGCCTGGACATTCTCCTGATGAGGTGGTGGACGGTCTCCTGAGGAATCTCCTCCTAGACGCATCCACCGCCTTCTGGAGAGTCTGGGGTGGAAGGTGGCATTGGTGGATGGAGAGAGACATGATGTCTCAGGTGTGGATTCAGGTCTGGGGAACAGGCGGGCCAGTCCATTGCATCAATGCCTTCATCCTGCAGAACCTGCTGACACACTCCAGCCACATGAGGTCCTGCATTAGGAGGAACCCAGGGCCAACTGCACCAGCATGTGGTCTCACAAGGGGTCTGAGGATCTCATCTCGGTACCTAATGGCAGTCAGGCTTCCTCAGGTGAGCACGGGGAGGGCTGTGCGCCCCTCCACACCATTGCTGACTCACTGCCACAGCGGCCATGCTGGAGGATGTTGCAGGCAGCAGAACGTTCTCCACGGTGTCTCTAGACTGAGTCACGTCTATCACATGTGCCTAGCGTGGTCCTGCTTTTATATGTGAAGAGCACAGGACGCCAGTGGCATCTTTGCCAATCGTGGTGTTCTCTGGCAAACGCCAAACGTCCTGCACAGTGTTGGGCTGTAACCCCCACCTGTGGACGTCGGACCCTCATACCACCCTTATGGAGTCCACTTCTGGCCGTTTGAGCAGACACACATACATTTGTGGCCCACCAGAGGTCCTTTAGCAGGGCTCTGGCAGTACTCCTATTCCTCCTAGCACAGAGGCAGAGGCAGCGATGCTGCTGCTAGGTTCTTGCCCTCCTTCGGCTTCCTCCACATCTCCTGATGTACTGGCCTGTCTCCTGGTAGTGTCTCTATGCTCTGGCCACCACACTGACAGACACAGCAAACCTTCTTGCCACAGCTGGCATTGATGTGCCATCCTGGATGAGCTGCTCTACCTGAGCCACTTGTGTGGGTTGTAGCTGCCACTAGAGTGAAAGCACCGCCGGCATTCAACAGCGACCCAAACATCAGCCAGAAGCAGAGGAACTGAGAAGTGGTCTGTGGTCACCACCTGCACAACCACTCCTTTAACATCTTGTTCATTGCCTTTACCTTCCACCTGTTGTCTGTTCCGTTTGCTCAACGGCAGGTGAAACTGTCAACCTGCGGCCAGTTTGATTTCACAGAAGTGTGACTGGCTTGGAGCTACATTAATGTTCCCTTTATGTGGTTGAGCAGCATAGACAACAGCAGGAAGAACATCAGTTCATTGAAAACATGCTGCATTTGACACGTGAGAATAATAAAGTCAAAGGGAAAATGAGTGACTAGTGTGAAACTGACCCAGCTCTGGTGGAAGCTCTGGGATTGGATTTCCTTCTAGCAGCAGCATCTCCAAACACCTACAGGATCAGGGAGCACTGATCAGCATCAGTCTGATGGTTGAGCTTCTCTCACACGTTAGGCTACATCCACCCATCATTAGGATGGCCTGACTTTACTTTCAGGTCTTGAGTGACTGATTTCTACGGTTCTTTTCCAGGGTGGAAAAACAGAAACAAAAGGTTGAATTCATTTGACCATTTAGGAGAATAAAAGACAAACCCCACAAACCTCCTTCTACATCTTTCCAGCGTCAGCTACGATGTAGTCACATGATTGGAGTGTTTGCACATCTGATAATATGGCGTTGCTATGGTTACGCATCACCTCCATGCACAGTAACTGGAAAAGTATGTTGGTCAATGAATCTTGTTGAGTTAGACTACAACCTAAAGGCCTTCAGCAGCAGTTATGTGTGCCTCAGGATGAGGGTTGTTTGTATTTGAGTCAGAAGAGATGAAGTCCAGAACAAATGAAGACGTTAGCTGATGTTTTGGTTCAAGGCCTACAGTCATGAGGAGTGGATGTAGACGTCTGACTGCAGATGTGTTTTGGTTTTAGACCTGAACACATTCTGTTGATAGCCCTAACCAAAGCTAAAACTATTAAATCAACGTTTCTGAAGGGTTCCTCTGCTGAGGAGCTGACCTGTGGGAGCCAATTTCAGCAGGAAGCATCGTGATGTGGTTGTTCCTGAGGTCCAGCCACTGCAGCTTGGGCCAACATGCGAACACTGAACTGGGAACACTGGGAATATGATTTCCCTCCAGACACACATACTGGGGAAAACACAAGTCCGGTCAGGAGGAGCTGAATACCACAGAAGAAGAGCTGGTGATGCTGCAGTGTGGGAGGTGACTGACCGTCAGACTGCTGTTTTTGAGGATTCTGTCTGGAACCTGTCGGAGACAGGATCTCCTGAGGCACGCCTGCTGCTCCTCCTGGTCCTGCTCCTCCTGCTCCTGCTCCTCCTGCTCTTCCTGCTCCTCCTGGTGCCTCAGAGGAGGAACCACTTGGTTCCCAAACACGAACTTTTGCTGCCAGTCTTCACCTTTTTGTAGAGCAGCCATTGTGTTTTGGGTTAGTTCTAACAGTAGCGTTTGTGGAGCCGTAACCATGGCAACGGGACATACATAAACTACGGCGACTCCCCCAGGGCAAAAAGCTCCAAACCGCGCCGGAGACATTTAAATGTCAAACAGACCCCTGTCCTCTCTGAGTCCTGGACACATGATGGGATGTTTGACATTTAGGTTAAAACGTGTCATTAGATTATGAGCGAACACACTCAGGGGGCGTGTTGGAGTCTATAATCCGGGTTTTCAGGGTTAGGGCTCCACCCATCCATCGTCTAATAGGATTGAGGAATAATTCACTAAGGTTCGTTGGTGCTGGGACCGACCGGAACCAGCAGGGTTCTATTAAACAGAACCCTTCCTGTTTTACTGTCAGGTGTCCAGACTTTCCTCGCGGCTTTAGGTCCCAGCTGTCTGGGAGCACCGACTTCTGTCTGTCACTGCGAGCGCTGCAAAACAAGCTTTCGGTTAGTACTTTCAAAATAAAGGTCTTCTAAACAAACAAACAATTAAAAGGTTTAATTCATTAAAGAGCAAGTCAACCCCAGATCAACTTTTTTGGCTGATAACAAATATAAACTAGTCTCTAATCGTGCTGTAGACACGTGCAGACAAAAATTTGACACCTTAATGCATCTTAGTTAAAAATATGCTCTTTAAAAATGTATTCTATGTGATTGTTGCTGGTGGAAACATTTTCAGTGAGATTATATCAGTTGGAGACAAAAGGATTTTGGCCTGAGTGGTTCCTCTGTCATGACTACTTCTGTCAGTTATTTGGTAGAAGTCCTGTATTTAATATAGTGCCTTGTAGAGTCCTGGAACCTCCCAAGGCGCTTTACAACACAATCCGTCATTCACCCATTCACACCCTGGTGATGAGATATATTGTAGCCACGGCTGCCCCGGGGCGCTCAGACAGAAGTGATGATTTGTCAAACAGAACACACATGATGTGTTTGTGTAATAATGGACACATTTGGATAAAGTAATAACATTTTCTTTGCCCATTTAAACACACAAAACTAATCAAATGAAAAAGTTATTTTACGGCAGTGCTCTCTGTCTGCACACTTGTGATGTGATTGTGAGAGCATACATGAATTATCTGTGTGTGGTACATATGTTTGAGGGTTTATCCGGCAACACAAAACACATTTCTTATTTGTTGCCAGGATGCTTCCTCAAAACAGCGCTGGATTAGGCAGATTAAAACTGGCGTTGTCCGTTTACTTACAAACTGAAGGATTTTAGTGTGTGAACTTGTTGAACTGCATCTCTCTCTCTCTCTCTCTCTCTCTCTCTCTCTCTCTCTCTCTCTCTCTCTCTCTCTCTCTCTCTCTCGTGTGTGTGTGTGTGTGTGTGTGTAGTGTTATAAAGCACCTTGAGGGGTTGTAGAATTGAAGGCACTGTATCAAATACAGGCCATTTACTATTGTGTCATTTTAAAACTTTCAATTTGAATGTTTGGAGTGGACAAGGAAGGAAAATCTGGTGGCAATTGGCACACCATGCAGCCTAATCAGGTTGTTTCTACACCACACTGAAGAACGAATGTAATTTGTACTTTTATTTTGAAGAGCCATCTGACTTCCTGTCTTGTTGCAGCCAACTGCGCGTGCCTCGACGCAGCTCTCGTGTCGACAAACACAAGTCTCTGGATTGTCTGCGGAAGACAAACACCGAGTGTTTGAGTCTCGGAGAGGAGTGTGTGTGAGGCAGCGGCCGGTCCGTCGGTAGACCACTTCCGGTACCGGCTCTCCGCTAATCCCAACAGACTTTTCAGTCGCCTTGTGTCAGAAGCCATCACGGACAGGAGGACAGCGCCTGACCCAGGCGGTGTGCTGAGGAGGGTGTCCCACCGCTGGGCTGTAGTTTCTCATCCAGCTGCGAGGAATGAAATCTGAGCATCGATGTTTCACTGGGGCAAGTGGAAGAAGAGGATGGGAGCCAACAGTTCTTCAAAGAGACCCGTGTTCGATGAGAAGGAGGATGGTGAGTGATGGACAGTAGCCTCTGTGATGGACAGCCATGCACTTCCGCGATGGCTCGTTTATTTTAGTCAGTCCCGTTAAAGTTTCTGTTGCTGTTCAGGAGTTCTGCTCTTACATTGTAATGCTGAGGTTGGATTGGTTCTGGACACGGAAAGTTAAGGTGAGCCTCATCCAGGTGACATCTCAGCCTTGGACCTCTTCTAGCTGACTCCCTCTGCTCCACACACCCGAACCGTAACTCCAAAGTTTTAGCCAAATCCATCTCATAATAATAGGAGCTCTGGGAGTGTTGGGGTGACTACCAACCACTAATCCAGCTCAGAACGTCTACCTTTGGTTTCAGGGAGAACAGGTGTACTGAGGAAGGCTGCATTCCATTTAGAAGATGTTTTTGCTTGGAGCTGTTTTACAGTCACAAAAAAAGGAATTCAGCCCTCGAATCCCGGCTAGTAGAAGGTAACCATTAGCAGCTCCACAACATGGCCGAACTTGTTAAGGTTTGCTTTATCAAACGACGGTGGCACAGGAGTTAAATGCTCGCCCTGTAATCTGAAGGTTGCATGTTCGAGCCCCGCTCAGTTGTCGCTGTCATTGTGTCCTTGGGCAAGACGCTTAACACGCCTTGCCTGCTGGTGGTGGTCGGAGGGGCGCCAGTGCTCGGCAGCCTCGCCTCTGTCGGTGCGCCCCAGGGCAGCTGTGGCTACATCGTAGCTCATCCCCACCAGGGTGCGAATGGGTGAATGACTGATTGTATTGTAAAGCACCTTGGGGGGTTCCAGGACTCTGGAAGGCACTCTATTAAATACAGGCCATTTACCATCAGTGGAGATAACCCCTCAGCCTTGCATTTTTCACTTAAAAGAATGAAGGCAGCAGAAGAGTTGTGTTGCTGTTAGCCAATCAGAGGCCAGATGTTTGCATTCCATGAGTATTAATAAGTAAGACTTGTAGTCTTCTCAGTTTTAGGGACAGGTAGTAAATCATCTGAGCGACCTTTTACAGTATAAATAGTTTAAATACCAAATTCTAATTAGAATAATTGGCCAGTAGTTTGTTAGTGACCTGACTAGGCTTGAGTCCAGCTCCACTCAGAGAACATCTTCTTTCTGCAGTGATGTCCCCAGTAGAGCCCTGCACTGAAGCCCTAGGCCCTCGGGTCGGCCCGGCCCGGCCCGACGGCCTGAGGGCCGGGCTTCGGGACAATGACTGTGTAATTACCTCGGACACGGGCCGGGCGCCTTTATTTTTAATCGAAATCATTAAAAAAATTAAAACACTTAAACGCAGCAGTAGAGCCCTGCGCGGGACTGTTTTCTTCATCCCGCTCCGCTCCTGCTGAATTTCTGACCATTACAGCCTGCAACCGCAACGTGTGTGTTACACTCCCGCCCGCACCTGCAGCGTGCATGTCTACTCCCGCCCGCAACCGCAAAACTCGGAGAAATTATTACCTCACAATAAAAGAGATGTATTGAGTTTGCGTCCTCAACATGTCATTTTCAGGGTGTCCGCGGGGTTTTAAAAAGCATTAAAAAGTGATAAATAAAAATAGTCAAATTTAAGGCCATTAAAAGTGTTAAATTTGGTCTCAGAGGTATTATTTTTTTCCAAATTAGGTATTATTTTTTTCAGACTATCAGATGTCGTATTCTGAACATCGACATAGAAATATATTCCGAATGAAATGTTTTGAACGATTATAAAAACAAAACAAGCCGATTATTTGCTCCTCCCACTTGTGCTGCCTTGAGTTGCAAATGAAGCGCTCCTCCCAGTGTTGCCAAGTTAATTTAGCGACTTTGACGCTATTTCTAACAGCTTCTCAGACCCCCTTCTTGACTTTTTAAATCTTAAAAGTACCTAGCGAACACCTCAGAAACATCTCTGGTAACCCTTAGCTACTTTCTGGATAACTGTCGTTGACATTTCCTGCAGGTTAGCTAAACACTCCGCCTGCACTCCGGACCGTTCTTCAGGACATTAGGAAAGGGAATGATGTAGTGATGTGTCAGTCGCTAAATACAGCTCTCGGAGCCGGCTCCCTGTTGGATTAACCAGTGTGAGTGACACACACACCGCACCTGCGGACTCCTGAGCCGATAAAAACGGCTAAATGTGCGCGTGCGGCGCGCTAAACACACGTGCAGCTTGCCCCTGATTGCTGCGAGACCGGGTTGGGGGTGGGGGTGCAGCTGTGGTTGGGGCAATTATTACATTAACTGATGGACTTGTAAATAAATAGTTTATAAATAAGGTAGAAATAAGTTCCTCACGCTGATAAATAATAACTAATCTCTCTGAGGACACGGTGCTAGTGCACTCTCCTACAGCACCTTGACATGACTCAATAAATGCTATGCAACATTTAGTGAACAGCAATTTGCATGTATTTGTTATAAATGCCACTGTATAATTCTTGCTGTCAGTATTTGCAAGATATTGGTATTTGGGTCTGTACTGGTTAGACTTAAATGAGTTAAACCAAGGTCTATAGCCCTTGGGTCATAAACTATGAGCTATAAGTATATTGGTCTTTTTATACTGGGAATCAGGAGTTATTTTAGTGATCATCTTGTTTCTTGTTTATTTTTGCCCTGATTGTGCCCTGAGCAGTTTTATGACTGAATAAAAATAAAAAAATAAAAATCTACATAAATTGAAAAATCGTCTTAAATAATCGAGATCTCAATTTCAGTCACAATAATCGTGATTATTGTTTTTGCCATAATCGAGCAGCCCTACTTTAGCATATCCGGTCACGTAATGATGACGTCATATTCAGTGGTCGTTGTGCATCATTTCAGGCCTCGTGGTCAACTGTCTGAACCGCTGAACAGAAGTGCCTGGCTTATTTTCTAAGTAAAATAAATATGTGCAATACGTTGTCAACATCAGTGAGTCTCTAAGTCTATTCTTTTTGTAAGTTATATATGTTAAAATATGTGTAAATAGGTCGCTGATTAACACTTGCAATTTAGTGTTGTGATGGTTTTAAAAAAATTCTGAAGGTAGTAAAAAAGTATTAAAAAGTAGTAAATTTTACTTAAGGATTGCTGTATATACCCTGATTTTATAGGTTATCCGCTTTCACCGCGGCGCTGCGCTCCGTTTCAATCAGGCTGTACAGCAGGATTTCCCCTCGTAGCGATATTTTTTCTAACTCTGATTGCTTCATGCTATAGCCCGTTGGAAAGCTGCTTTTATGTACTTTTAGGAACCGTTGGAATTATTTGAATCTGATCAACCATTCAAAAGTTATAAAACGGAGCATTTTGGATGACAAACTCGCACGTCTCTGAATCTGTGTTGTGATTCGTTGCGCTCAAGACAGGGGATCCCGGTGGCTACCGTAATGTACTGTATGTGCACGGAAAGCCCCATTTTTAATCTTTTCAGCACTTTTGAAATTTTAATGATATCTTGAACTAGAGCAGGGATCGGCAACCAGCGGCTCTTCCATCCATCTGATGCGGCTCTCTGTGCTTGTAAAATAATGAATGGATATTTAAATAAAATGCTTTATATTTTACTGAATTAATTTTATATCTGTAAGTCAATTCTATGTGAAGATTGTCTGCGTAAACCTGAACAGTTCCAACCCGGTCTTACTGTGAGACCGGGTTGGGTCACGCTTGTGCGTAATCATATGCGCTCATGAGCTGAAGAGGATGTGAGATTCTGGGCTTCTCCTCAGACGGCTCCTGGATGTGTCGCACATTGGAGACAGGAACAAGCGCTATTCAGCCAAAGTTTCATAATCGGGGAACATTTTCTAAGTGACAAGTCTCTCTGAGTGACAGGGTTTGGAAAACACTCGCTTCAGTGGGAGGAAGCTTCCCGCATGTGCTTCTGCGACGCTCGGATCCTGCACATCTTTTAACACATTGGTCAGGATTGACGCACTTTGTTTTCATTTAGTTGGTTAAAAAAAAAGTCGGGCTTGGGCTTGGGCCGGGCCAGAGAATCCTGAAAACCTTTTCGGGCCGGGTCGGGCTGGGGCTCCACCCCTTCGGGCTGGGCCGGACACGGGCTCAGATTTTAGGCCCGTGCAGGGCTCTAGTCCCCAGCAGGTATGCTTCTTCAGATAAATGGTACGACAGGAATTTCTCTTGTGCTTTTACTGCTCTTCCAAGGAGCGCGCCAGGATCGGTAAAACTGACTGAGTTTGCCATTTGTTTTTTTGGATTAACATTGATGAGTTTGACAGTATCATTTTTTGTGGCGGCCATCTTGGATAAGGCTGACACCGCATCAGTTGTAGACGTTTGTCCGGTGATCATGTCGTGAACGTTGAATTAAACTTCCTCTCCTCGTCTCTAAGGCATTTTGCTAACAAACCGGAGCAAAAACGCAACCACCCGCCACGCCCCTCTCGGCGCTAATGAGGTCGATGCTCTGAAGGAATGTGGTTGTAGGTTTGTGAGTGTGGAGTGCACGGTCATATGAGGATAACCCACCGACATACCATGGACAATGGGTTTCCATAGATTCCAATAATACGTTTTTGTACTAAAGTGGGAGGTGGCAACCACCGCCATTTTGACCGTGTCACAGGTTCCGTCAAGCCCAGACAATTCCATAAAAGGGAAGAGAGGAGGAGCTGAGGGTGGGGCTGTAAGGCTGGGATCAACTGACGACACCCGTTCGAACTAGCTACAAGCTAACCTGAAGCTAACCCAAAGCTAATGCGGAGGTGGGAGCCAAGCTAACGGAGGTAGCAACCTAGCTACAATCGGAGTTAACTGTGCACAACACCAGAGCTTCTGAGTCAGAGATACGCCGGGCTGACCGCTGGGTAAAACCGGGTGGAACACAGAGGTCTCCGAGACCTCCACAAGCCGGCAGCCGCACAGCAGACAAGCGCCGCTGCGATCTGAGATGCGGCAGAGCTGCCGCTGGGGAGAACCGGGTGGAAAGGTTTCCATCCCAGAGCTCCACTAGCCGGCAGCCCACGCAGCAGACAGAAGCCGCGATCAGACAGAGATGCGCCGAGCAGCGGGGAGGCGAGAACGGGTGGAAAACATCGGGTGAGAGGAGCTCGAACATTCGGGAGGGACTCGGAGTAGAACCGCTGCTCCTCCGGATCGAAAGGATTCAGTTGAGGTGGTTTGGGCATCTGGTCAGGATGCCTCCTGGATGCCTCCCTGGGGAGGTGTTTCGGGCATGTCCTGCCGGCAGGAGGCCCCCGGGTTGACCCAGGACACGCTGGAGAGGTTACATCTCCAACCTGGTCCGGGAACGCCTTGGGGTCCTGCCAGAGGAGCTGGTGGAGAAGGCCGGGGAGAGGACGGTCTGGAGCTCCCTAGTTGGGATGCTGCCCCCGCGACCCGGACCCGGATAAGCGGAGGAAGACGACGACGACATTTAAATTTCATGGTTAAACAGTACATGTTAAAATGTAAGCTCAGCTCGGCAGTGACCTAAAATACATAAATATGATTTTACTTACTGAAAAAAATGAAGTGGAGACTCCTTGGACGCTCTATTAGTGCAATTAATGCCACAGCAAGTCATTTTGTCCAACAATTGCACAAAAAATATCCAAAAAAAAAATACACAAACACAGAGACTCAAAATCCCGGAGCAGTTTCCAGGCCAGACCGAGGCTCTTCTGAGGCCTTTCCACGGAGCTAGCTCTGTGGTCACGTGGGTCTGATGCTCATTAATTATACAGAATTTTAGGCTTTTAATACACTTAAACAGAAGAGTGAGAAAAAAATTCACCACCCTCAGAGTTGTCATGAGTGTAAACTAGATCATTTAAACAAAAAACATGTTTTGGTACCAGGCTGTAAACATGTTTATTTCTGCTGTGAAATTGGCATTTTTAACATGGGAGTCAATGAGGATTTGCTCGCTTCTGACACCAGCCCCCAGCGGATGAGGGTGGAACTGCAATTTTTGGTACTTCCGGGTTGAGACAAATTTCAGAGCCGCATTGTGGGGGCTTGGTCGGAACCCAGTTACGTCCACAGCGTTTTTGGCAGCGGTCTTGAAGAAAAGTGTCTAGTTGGAGAGTTGAGACTGCTGTCAAGGCAAGTGGCTGTCGAGAGCAGACAGGAGTGGCCTTTAAGTGGCGTCCTCTCCTTCCTGCAGCAGCTGAGTCACATCTCTCAGATGTTAATCACAGATTTCTTCTTAGATGGTGACTTTCTCTGTGTTGTTTCAGTCCTATCTGAAAGTAAAGAGGAGGAATGTTTGAGCGACAATCTACAAAACACTGAGATTCTTCCACATTTTCTCTGCTGGGCACATTTATTGCATGTGAGAAGCCACACACTTGAAAGCAGACATTAATGTCAGGCTGATCACCTTGAACACGTGTGAAGTGTTGCTTCTAAACAGTTTACTTCCTTTGTAAAGCCTCCCACTCCTCTTTCACTGCACTCATCATTCAAACAGCGACCGCTTGTAGATGCCAACTCGTGGACAGCCAGGAGGAGACATCCATGGATGTCTCCTCCTGGCTGTCGTGTCTTAGAAACATCATCCCCCAGCTTCTGGCTGAACAGCACCTTTCCTACGTCGGGCGCTGATATTAAAGCAGGCGTTTGGCTCAAAAGGCTCCAGAAATAATCAGGTGGTCAGGTAGATGTCCTCGCGTTGCTGCCAGGAGGGATGTTTTTGGCAGAACTGATTGATTAGCAAAGGAAAACGGTGGAATTGATTGGGGTGCAGCTCCTGCTGCTCCTTTTTCTCTCACTGGCAGCTTTCTGGGTGCTAAGGAACACCAGTAAGATGGAGAGCGATTGGGTTTTAATTGTCAGTTTCACCTCGTTTACAGGAAACCAGAGCTTTTCTGTAGCTGAGCGTTTTTATTGCCCGCTGCCAAAAGGCTAAAGGTGGGTGGTAGTGTTTTTGCCTGTGGCTCAATGGCTGCCTGTTTGCAAAATATGTCATGAAACTCTTGGAAGGGTCCTAGTGGACCGTCGGACAACTTAATGTGATTCAAGATGGCCGTCACAGCCAACTGACTTTATACACATTAATGGCTTCAAGTCCCTTGTCCCTCAGCCTCACCATCAGCATTAATAGTTGAATGAGTCACTGTGGTGTAAGGCGCTTTGGAGCCCTCAAAAACACAACGGCAGGTCATTTATTATTTATTTCAAACCAGACAGGAAAACCTGACTACGGAGAAGGTGACTTCCAGTTGTTCTAAAGAGATGTGGAGATCTGTGCGAGCCAGGAAACGGCCATTCCAGCCGAGGGATACGGCATCGATGGATTTGCACGAGTTTTGTTTTTTAGCTGCTGATTCATTACCAATCGGGCTTTCCATGAGTAGAGCTCTGATCAGAGGACCTCTTCCCAGAGTGATGTTACGTTTGCGCATCAGCATCAGAATGTGTGTGCAACAGTGAGCTCACAGGTGCGGCTGTGACGTCAGAGCCAAACAAACTCACCACGTTTTCATGTTAAGGGTACCCGACCTGCAGCCATTCACAGTCGTCCTTAATCAGTTTGCTGAAGCAGATCAGGAGAGGTTCTGTCACAAAAGCCTTCACCTGGCTGATCAGGTAAGATGTTGATCAAAGTTTGAAGCTAATAGGAGGATGCTAATGAAGGTTATGATGAAGGTTTTTATCAGAGCGTTGTGTTGGATTGTGAACGTAAGTAACCGTCTTATCTTACTGGAGGACGTTACCTGGACCCATGTGGACAGAAAGACCATTTTTGTTTGGACCAGTGAGTCAGACGTTATTGTGTGTTGCATAGTGGTCTGAGTTTGTCTACAGGTATGACTCATCATGTTGTTAAAAATGCTGATTTGACCTGGAGGTAGGGTTGCAGCGATTAGAAACGCTGGCGGTATGATTATGGTGTTGGAAATAGTCATGGTTTCATGATCACTGATTTGTAAACTCAAAGTAATCTGTGTCATTTTACATTTCAGACCTTAAAAAGACCCTTAATTACTTTAGTCCATTAGACCGGAGTTTCTGTAAAAGACACGAAGGTATAAATGCAGCTCAGAGTTTAGTCAACACTGAAGGATGGAGACACCTGATGAGTTCCTACTAGTGCACTTGTTATTATGAATGTCCTTAAATATCATTGCTACTTGTTCATGTCTTCATTTTGGGCTTGTTTTCTGCCAGCCCTGCAGATGGCCAGCCATCGTCCCGGGTCTCACCTTTAGCAGCTTTGGGAATCTAATAAGGATGGATAATATATCAGTATCAGCATCGGTATCGGCCGATGTTAGTCATTTTTTAACATATCGGTATCGGTTCGATAAATAAAACTGATAAATATTAACAACCGATATTTTTTCCATCTGGTCTCCATTTGTTTGCCTGTTTAGGAGGGTGAGGGGTGATGTATAATTGTTTAGTCATGTGAACAGTGAATGAAATCATCTCAGAACCGTAAATGTGTGTGTGTGTTTGTGTGTGTGTGTGTGTGTGTGTGTGTGTGTGTGTGTACATAATAATGCAAATTCAGCTTTCTATACAAAATCTGCTGATTTTAGAAGCATTAATGTCAGTATATTGGTGTCGGCAAATATCGGTTATCAGCCATAACAGTGGTCTTAATATTGGTATTGGCCGAAAAATTTCATAGCGGTGCATCACTAGAATCTAACATGTTCCCTCACAGGAGACTTCAAACGCTTCTTGGTGGAGGCAGAGTGGTTCCGGTGGTTGTTGTGCTGGTTTTGCTTCTGCCGAGATCCGTGTGCGTTTGTTCAGGCTTTACTTTAGTTTTAGTCCGTGTAGTTGGCGTGTTATTGGCAGTTGATGCACTCTTAGACTGACCTACCATGGTTAAACCATTAGCTTATGGTGCTTCCAGATACCTGCCAATTAATCTCCAAGCAGAGGTAAATTTCAAGCTTGGTAATTATAGAGCCCGCCGTCTTATCTTGTATCCATCTGATCGTTCTTGTTAAGCCAAAAGCAAATTTACACTTTTGTGACCAATAAACTTGTGTTCCCTGCGTAGGCGTCTGAGTGTGTGCCTGCCTGAATAGATCAGCTCTTCCCATCAAGGAGAAATATTTGAGGCAGATTTGGTGGAGGATAACGATAGATGCAGAGAGAGAGATGGCTGATTACTACCACTGAATTCTGAGCCTCTTGATTTCTTTCATCTCTGAGGCAGACTCTCAGTTTCTCCTCATTTCTTTGTTCAGCGCTGCATGATGGTTGCCTGCAGCTACAGGACTGCTGTCACAGCTGTTCTGTGCTTTAATTGGCGGTGACGCGAGATGTGGGAAGAAGACCCTCTGGTATCTGGATGTCACCTGACTTTTTTGGGGCAACAGATGAATTTTTTCTTTATAATTCAGCCTGTAATGAAGCAATCTGTAAACTCAGCTGAATATGTAGCTGTAATATTGTAATTTCTCACCTTAATAATAATTTAGACAAAATAAGTTATTTATTTTAACAAGTTAACTATAATATCTTAGTTTTATCAGTGTATTTTTGAAAATAAAGGATAATTTATTATACAGAAAATGAGAAAAGCTATTGTTGCTATTACAAACTAAAGAGCTATAACTAATCCCACTAGTCTTTATCTGACCTTAAAAGTTCATAGCATGGACAATCCACCTTTTGAGGGTTTAATATTGTTGAGGGTTAACTCTCCCACTGTCTTCATGGGTGACCCCGCAAGGAAAGTTGACCTTTGAGCAGGGTTGATGGTTTATCTTAGACTCTAATGGTTTTACCCAAAGAATACATAGCTCCGCCCACTCCTGCCATCTTATATTAGACCTTGTGCTGACTTACGGCATAGAGTGTGAGGAAATAACAATATTTCCAAATAATCCAGTCCTCTCAGATAACCTTTTGAGTTTTTAATAACAGAGTTCTCGAGACATGAAAGTAAATTTCACTATAGTCGATCTCTGTCTGACAACGCTGTTCCATCTTTACAGTCTTCAGCATCTCAGAGGGGCATAGTAGAGGGCAATATTTTTATTTGTAGCCCATCACAAATTGATGCTTTAGTTCATAATATTACTTCCTCTTTACGTGTGGCATTAGATGATGTTGTCCCTTTAAAACAGAAGGTAATTAGGGACAGGAAGTTGGCTCCCTGGTTTAATTCTCATTTACGACGTTTAAAACAAAGCTCTAGAAAATTGGAGAGAATATGACACTCTACACACCATGAGGGGTCTTACTTATCCTGGAAAAATAATCTTGTGGTTTATAAAAATAAGCTTCAACAAGCTAGAACTGCTTACTTTTCATCGCTAATTGAGGAGAATAAGAATAATGCAAAATTTATTTTCAGTACAGTTGCCAAACTTACACAGAATCATAGCTCTGAACCATCAATTCCCTTAGCCCTCAGCAGCAATGACTTTATGGGATTTTTTACAAGTAAAATTAATTCTATTAGAAACAAAATCATTAGCATCCTCCCTAATGTGATTTCTTCTTCCTCAGTAAGTGAGGCAGCATCAGAGGTAACTGTAGAACCTCATCTGTGTTTGGACCGTTGTGATCCAGTTGAGCTTTCAGAGTTATCAAAAATATTAGCTTCATCTAAACCTTCAACTTGCATTTTAGATCCAATCCCAACCAAATTATTTAAATATGCATTACCTTTGGTTACTGCCCCCATTCTAGATATAATCAATCTATCCTTAGTAAATGGATACGTACCACAGGATTTTAAGGTTGCTGTAATCAAACCTTTACTTAAGAAGCCTTCTCTGGATCCAGATGACCCAATGAATTATAGACCAATATCTAACCTTCCATTTTTATCCAGAGTCCTTGAAAAAATAGTGGCCATCCAAGTATGTCAGAATCAGAATCAGAATCAGAATGAATTTTATTGCCAGCGATCAGATCAGAGCATAGGAACTTGACTCCATGGTACAACCTGACCAAGGTTACACACACACATATAGACAGGACAGGTACAGGCAGACCACGGGAGCAGCCATGACGGCGCTCCTTTGTAGATGAATGAGGGAATACATGAGGAAAGTTCAGGGGAGGGAGAAAAAAGGCATTAACAGGGTTACACCAGCTGAGTGTAGCACTCTAATGCAAAAAAACACCCGACATGTAAGCACAAACGTCACAGTTCACAACATGAGACCCGGTAGGTGGGGGGGGTGGGGTGGGGCTGGGATCCTGGTTTCCTCAGCAGGGGCTGCCTGTGCGATGCTCAACCAGCTGGCTCCGCAGGTGGGAGGGAGGTCATGGGGAGGCACAGAGAGCAGTGAGTCCTTTAGCTTAATGACCTCGGCAGAGACCACAATCTGGAGGCGGGGGGGGGGGGGGGGGGGTGGGTGGATAGAGTTTCACAGCATTTGTCTGCATTCCTTCCATCGTGGGGGTTTTTGCACGCAACTCCAAGACTGCTTATGGCGTCAGATTCGATAACAGAACTTTGTTTGGGTCAGGCAGAGATAATTTTTCCTCTCTGCCTTAAAGTCTGTATTGATCATTCAAGTCCTCCAGTGAAGCCAATTAGGTGATTAAACATCTCCACACCGTCCGGTGACCCTTTCCGAGATGTTATCAATCCTGCGCGCTAACACCGGTAACGCAGCTAAGACATTGTCCAGCTTGTGATTCACCTCGAGCAACGTCCCAGTCTGTGAGGTATCCACAGGAACGGTGCCGTCCATGGATGCAGGTCGCCCTCCAATCACTCCCGTCATCCCAGTTTTACGGAAAGCCAGATATCCTCCCACTCCAATCAGAAGAAATCCGACGATCATCAGGCCAAATATCCATATATCTTCGACGTCCTCAATGGACAGCTGAGAGAGACAGATGATATTCCACTTATTCCAGGAATCGAACATATATCCCGCTGCATGTGTCCCTTGAGGGCAAGCGCGAGCCCCCTCCTCCGTCCTCATTGTAGAAAAAATCTTATCAATCGCGTTGAATGACCAATTAATTAAATCCATGCTGAAAAATAGTGATTTCCAGAAGAAATGCAGAGAAGCGCTCTGTAGGCAGACGGGACAAAAAGAGCCTTGGGAAAATACAGATAAGGGAGGAAAGGAAGAAGCGACTGCTCCCTGTGAGTGCCGGAAGAAGAGCATTTGAGCATGTGAGCATTTAAACACTACTGCTCTGTTTGAGGAATTTCAGTCTGGTTTTAGAGAGTATCACAGCACTGAAACTGCATTAGTGAGAGTTACAAATGCTATTCTCATGGCCTCAGATAAGAATCTTGTGTCTGTTCTAGTCTTGTTAGATCTCAGTGCTGCTTTTGATACAGTTGATCACAATGTTCTTTTAGAAAGACTTGAACATGTTGTAGGGATCAAAGGAACAGCGCTAGGCTGGTTTAAATCCTACCTGTCTGACAGATTTCATTTTGTAAATGTACATGAAAAATCTTCTTCATACTCCAGGGTTACTTGTGGAGTACCACAGGGTTCAGTGCTCGGACCAATTCTTTTTACTATATATATGCTCCCAATTGGTAAAACCATTGGACAGCATGAGATATACTTCCACTGTTATGATGACCATACTCAGTTGTATCTATTCATTAACCCTGATGAACCTAATCAGTTAGGTAGATTACAGGCTTGTCTTGAAGACACAAAAATTGCATGACTCAAACCTTTCTGCTTTTAAATCAAGACAAGACTGAAGTTCCCATCTTTGGACCTGAAATTCAGAAAAGGAAATTGCTTAGTCAATCACCTGACCTGAATGGCATTAAAGACTCACCTTTTGTGTTAAAGCTCCTCTGGACTGGAATAAATTACCCACTGAATTAAGATCCATCTCAACAATTCGTCAGTTTTCCTGCACTGTTTATGCTTATCATAAGCATAAACAGTGCAGGAAAATTGACGAATGTATGGTGTAACTAAGGTGAATGAGACGGAGAATGGTGTAGTGTGGAGTTCAGAACCAGCAAATGCGGAGAAACGATTAGTTCTGATGGGAGTGAAGGTGATGTCTTCGCGCTAAGCTTTGATTTGGAGATTCATAAACACATTGAAACGCCATTCTGTCGGTCTACGTACCCTTGGCAGAAGTCCCCGTCTAGATCAGGAGGTGTAGAGGTCCAGCTTGGACCTTTCTGGAGCCAAATTCTGTAGAACAGCCGTGGCCGCCGACCAGCCCAGTCTTGAGATACTTCTGGGTCACGACAGTTTTGTTGGCATCTAGCAAGACCCAAACCTGGGTCGTGATGGTTCAGCTTTTATTCTGAAAGGAACCGTTGCAGCAGTTGGAACAGCAACAGATTTTATCCAGCTTGTCGTTGGTTCTTTCGGCTGAAGAGGAAAGTTACGGATTGGCCACTCCGACAACTTCTCAAGAACGCTTTTAACTGGCGTTGATGTGGGCATAGTTTTCTAATTTGGATGTTTTGATTCACGGTCGAATGAAAAGATGACAGGTTTACCAAGCACCAGCAAAACCACGCCTCCGTCAGATCTGGCAGATTCTGATTGATCAATAAAAGCAAAGTGTCATGTCTTAACGCTACGTGTGATCAGTCTCTAGTGGAAACATTTAAGGTTATATTACTTATTAGGGTTGTCACGGTATGAAAATTTAACCTCACGGTTATTGTGACCAAAATTATCACGGTTTTCGGTATTATCGCGGTATTTTTTAAACGGTGTTGCATATGTTCAGAAAGCATTGATAGTCCTGTTCTACACAAACTGAAATGGTTTTGAAAAGGTTTAACAGTGTTTATTAAACCTAAAATAACACAAAGCCTTAGCAAAAGTGCAACTTTTCACAAGTAAAGGAACAAATAGCTTATTTTTCTGGAACATGTTACAGTAGTCAGTGCAGGTTTAAATTATACAAATCCAAACATTCAAAACATAAACAATATGTAAACAAATCAAAGAAACACCACTTGTTTTCTCATATACTTGTTTTCTTCATTATCAAAATGAAAATCTAAAACTCCAGTCCACACTTGACTTGAGCGCTGTACAAGTCAGCCTTTAAAAAATATGTATTTAAAATAAATAGCCACTTTAAACAAATGACTAAAATAACTACTACACTATGTAATCAAATCCAAATGTTCAAGTATAAATGGCATTGAATAAGTAAACAAATCAATGACAAGGAACTAATTGTATATTTCTCTTCATCATCAACAAATAAGATGCTTCATCCAGCAACAGGGTGTCCGTGACACGGTTTAAATGCTGGCAGAGGACGCTGCGGCTGCAGTATATAGTGACTCGTTGCATTCTCCGTCAACCAAAAGTCCTCGCGTCATGCATTTAAGCTAAAATGCTAATGTTAACTTACCTTGCACTGGCTGTAGAGACGCGGGTGATGGTCACGCAGATGTGCCATTAGATTCGAAGTGTTGCTGCCTTTTGCAGACACTTGTTTCCTGCACGTTCTGCAAACGGGATAGCCGTCTTCTATTAACTGTCCCTCAGCATTTTTCAGAAATCCAAAATATGCCCATACTTCCGATTTAGTCTTTTTTGAGGGCTGATGGATGTCCTGGGTGCTGCCGTCTCCTCCTTCGGCCATTATTTCAGCTTCAAAGTTTTGGTAACGTTGCAAACTAAAAAGTGCGTGTGCGCGCCGCGGGAACTTCAGCTGAAGCGACGGTGGCTGGTAAGGGTCACCGCGCTGAAACCGCGGCCACGGTAAACCCACCGAGATAATTTAGTTTTTTAAAAACTGGACGGTTATTTTTATTGTCAACTTTTTTACCGGGGTTTACCGCTATACCGGTTACCGTGACAACCCTATTACTTATTATATTCTGTAGGATTATAATATCAAGTCATTCATATTTTCATTTCACAAATTGGTTCACATCTTATTATTGATTAACACTTTGTTTGATTAGCTTTATTAAAAATAGAGTTCTTTGATTAATTAAAAAGAAAGAGTCCTTTGTCTTCATTCTTCTCTTGGGCTGGAAGGGAAACAGTTTAGAAGTAAATGCATGACCTTGAGGCAGTCTCATGCAGATTAGTTCTGTGTCAGAGGCATCTGAGGAGAGAGGGTAAATAACCTTCGGTGGAAGAGCTCCTTCATCACGTTACAGTAAGAATGACTGAGTGCTTTCCCGTCTCACAGTTATTTTTACATATGGCTGCCTGCTCCCGCTGTTCCCGTTGACGGCTCTAGTCGACCATTTTCACAGCTACTTGTCACAGCAAGAAAGTTACAGACATTGCCTATAAATTCATGATGGTTGTGTTGTTAGACAGTCTGTGGGCCAGCAGGAACAATCCCAGCATCGAAACAACGGCTTCATAACGACGGCAGCAATTTCCTCCTGTCGTTTGTTTTGTTTTATTATAGCTCTGAGCTCTCACGCCAATATTACATCATGAATGTTGTTTCCAGAGCTCCACGTATACTTCGCCTCTCCCATGTCACCTTGTTGGCTCCATGTGGTGAGCAGGTAATCACCGTTGTAGCAGAACAGGAGCTTAGAGATGAGCGAAGGGGGCAAAGGTCACGCTTGCTTGGTGAGGATTGAGATTCGTGCACGAAGGTGGAATTAGGATGCTTCAGTGGTCAGGGGTGTGCTGGAGGAATATCTGCATTTGTTGATTTTAGAGCTTTGCAATCAAACTACAGGGAGTGCAGAATTATTAGGCAAGTTGTATTTTTGAGGAATAATTTTATTATTGAACAACAACCATGTTCTCAATGAACCCAAAAAACTAATTAATATCAATGCTGAATGTTTTTGGAAGTAGTTTTTAGTTTGTTTTTAGTTGTAGCTATTTTAGGGGGATATCTGTGTGTGCAGGTGACTATTATTGTGCATAATTATTAGGCAACTTAACAAAAAACAAATATATACCCATTTCATTTATTTATTTTTACCAGTGAAACCAATATAACATCTCCACATTTCCAAATATACATTTCTGACATTCAAAAATAATACAAAAACAAATCAGCGACCAATATAGCCACCTTTCTTTGCAAGGACACTCAAAAGCCTGCCATCCATGGATTCTGTCAGTGTTTTGATCTGTTCACCATCAACATTGCGTGCAGCAGCAACCACAGCCTCCCAGACACTGTTCAGAGAGGTGTACCGTTTTCCCTCCTTGTAAATCTCACATTTGATGATGGATCACAGGTTCTCAATGGGGTTCAGATCAGGTGAACAAGGAGGCCATGTCATTAGTTTTTCTTTTTTTAGACCCTTTCTTGCCAGCCACGCTGTGGAGTACTTGGACGCGTGTGATGGAGCATTGTCCTGCATGAAAACCATGTTTTTCTTGAAGGATGCAGACTTCTTCCTGTACCACTGCTTGAAGAAGGTGTCTTCCAGAAACTGGCAGTAGGACTGGGAGTTGAGCTTGACTCCATCCTCAACCCGAAAAGGCCCCACAAGCTCATCTTTAATGATACCAGCCCAAACCAGTACTCCACCTCCACCTTGCTGGCGTCTGAGTCGGACTGGAGCTCTCTGCCCTTTACCAATCCAGCCACGGGCCCATCCATCTGGCCCATCAAGACTCATTCTCATTTCATCAGTCCATAAAACCTTAGAAAAATCAGTCTGGAGATATTTCTTGGCCCAGTCTTGACGTTTCAGCTTGTGTGTCTTGTTCAGTGGTGGTCGTCTTTCAGCCTTTCTTACCTTGGCCGTGTGTCTGAGTATTGCACACCTTGTGCTTTTGGGCACTCCAGTGATGTTGCAGCTCTGAAATATGGCCAAACTGGTGGCAAGTGGCATCTTGGCAGCTGCACGCTTGACTTTTCTCACTTCATGGGCAGTTATTTTGCACCTTGGTTTTTCCACACTCTTCTAGCGACCCTGTTGACTATTTTGAATGAAACGCTTGATTGTTTGATGATCACGCTTCAGAAGCTTTGCAATTTTAAGACTGCTGCATCCTTCTGCAAGAAATCTCACTATTTTTGACTTTTCTGAGCCTGTCAAGTCCTTCTTTCGACCCATTTTGCCAAAGGAAAGGAAGTAGCCTAATAATTATGCACACCTGATATAGGGTGTTGATGTCATTAGACCACACCCCTTCTCATTACAGAGATGCACATCACCTAATATGCTTAATTGGTAGTAGGCTTACGAGCCTGTACAGCTTGGAGTAAGACAACATGCATGAAGAGGATGATGTGGACAAAATACTCATTTGCCTAATAATTCTGCACTCCCTGTAAATGTGTTTCAGTTTTTATTTTGGGTCCAGTTAAAAATGAGAACAATGATTTTAACAACCAAAACAACTAATTTAGTCACATTTGTCTGAGCCGCAGCTGTTACACACCTGCTTAGACTCTATCAAAACCTGGATGGCCGGGAGCTTTCTACAGCTGAATGAAGATAAGACTGAGATCCTCATCTGTGCCCCAGACAAGCTGGTTTCCAAAGTCAGAGACTCTCTTGGTCAGCTTGCTTCTCACACCAACCCTTCCGTCAGGAATCTTGGCTTGACCTTTGACCCAGCTCTCACCCTGGATTCTCATGTCAGTTCTCTTGTTCGCTCTTCCTTCTTCCATCTCAGGAACATTGCTAAGCTGAGTCCCATTCTGTCTCGCTCTGAACTTGAGACAGTTATCCACACCTTCATCTCCTCACACTTAGACTACTGTAACTCTCTTTTCACGTGTCTGAGCAGAACCTCCCTGAACCGTCTACAGGTGGTTCAGAACGCCTGTGCTCGGCTTCTGACCAAGTCCTCCAAACACACCCACATCACCCAGCTTCTCCTCCAGCTTCACTGGCTGCCAGTCAACTTCAGGGTTCATTGCAAGATCCTGGTTCTGGTCTATAGGGCCTTACATGGACAAGCACAATCTTACATTGGTGATCTTCTTAGTCCCTACACCCCCAGCAGGTCCCTGAGGTCTAGTGACCAAAGCCTACTGGTTGTGCAGGACCAGGCTAAAGGTCAAAGGTCATTTGCTGCTGTGGCTCCCAGACTCTGGACGTCTCTCCCCCTGAGCCTGAGATCAGTGGACTCAGTGGTCTCCTTTAAACTCACCTGTTCAGGTTTGGTGGGACCTTCATCACCACCCTCTCCTGGTTCTGCTCTTATTCTGCCTTTCTCAGATCCACTGGTTTCCCTCTTCCTGTTCATTTCCTCTCTCCCTTTCTTTACATTTTTTAAATCACAATTTTTATTTCTTCTCATTTGAAACATTTTTTAAAATCTTTTTTATATTAAATATTTATTTTTTGAGAAGTGTCTCGTGATTTTTATCTTGAGAGACGCTATAGAAAATATTGCTTTCTTTCTTTCATTTGCCTTCGCAAAGATGTTTTCATTTCATCATGACTGATGTTGGCGTTTTAAAAAAACAACATGGCTGAATGAGGGCAGATGCATGCATTTAAGAATATGCTTCTTTCAGTTTTCATTATAACTGCAACACCAATTCCACCGCTGATGAAACACATTTATTATCACTTGCTTATTCTGACTTCCTGTTTGGACCTCTAGGCTCCTGCAGCGTGGTCTGTCCACATGTTAGTCATGTGACCATGCAGAAGGTTAATTTTATACGATGTCAGTCGGTTTTACTGTCATTCGTATTCATTTCCAGGTGGTTTCATAATTTATACTTGAGTTTTCATCGGCTCTAAAAACCACAAGCCTGTCACCTGCTGATGTCTCCTTAAAATGTGAACTCTAGACACTTTTGGCTTTAGATAGTCGGAACGTTTCTGCTGTAAAAATCTGTTGCTGACCGAGGTGTAAATTTCTGTTTTATTCATCTTTATAAGGATCGTAATATTGTCCAATGCTATAATGAGATGGTTGGTGCTTTTATTTTGACGAGCCTCTTCCTGTTGTGTTTCCAGATGAAAGATGGAAGCAGTGTGTTAGTCTTATATATTTAATGACAAGTCTGCTTCTTTGTGACCTGCAAAAGTAAAACATTCACCCATTCATTGGCTGTAAGGCAGTAAGAGGAGCAAGACAGGAAGTGATGAAAGGAATGGAAACCTTTGATGGAGGAACCTATCTGGGTCCGTGCTCAGCTCATTCCCACTCCGCTGGATGGTGATGGAGCAGCTCAGCCTCCTCCTGGGGGAAACCTGCTGAATCTGACTGTAAGTACATCTCTACCGTGCTCAGGCGTCCTCGTAGCAAATGAGCAGGATCACAGATTTCAAAGCCTGCCCCGGTTGTTTAACAGGCTGGCTGATGGGAAGTGTCGCTCCTGTTCATCAGGCAGGGGGTTGTTTGTGTGTGGAGGCCTCGAGGTGACGCAAGAGGCAAATGCTGGGATGTAACAGGCATTACTAATCAATTCAGATGATTCAGGGGTGGATATTAACTTCAAAACCAACCGGCCAGCCGGGCCGGTAACTCTGAATATTTACCGGCCCCGCCAAGAATCTACCGGCCCCGCTGGTCAGCTGCCAAAATGAGTCAAAATAACAACTGAACCGTTTTAAATGTAAAAAACCTTTATTTTGTACACGTTCACAAACATAACGTATTCAAGTTTGAATTTGTTTGTTCCCTCAACAAAACACGATTTTGTCGTCGCATACTTCCGGCATACAACGCAGTACATCACCAACTCCGCTTTGCTCGACTGTGTTCGAGTTGAGCCAGTTCTGCGCAGATAAGACCAGCGGTGATCGGCGAGCAGTGCATGCCGGTTAGATTTGTGTCCGACTTGCTCTGACGTCATGCATACGTAGGCAACGATAACCTCGTGAGATCAAGGCGGCCGCAGATTTTGGAGCAAGGCGCTGCAGTTGCTCTCCCTCAGCTGCAAAACCTAGAGGATGACGGGAAACGCCTGGCTCTCACCTGATCTAAGATCTGATTGGTTCATATTTTGATCCAAACATCCGGTGGTAGAACATGAAATGTTAGTTGGTCACATGTACAGGTGCTGGCCAGTAAATTAGAATATCATCAAAAGGTTGAAAATATTTCAGTAATTCCATTCAAAACGTGAAACTTGTACATTATATTCATGCAATGCACACAGACCAATGTATTTCCGATGTTTATTACGTTTAATTTTGATATTTATAGGTGACAACCAATGAAAACATCAAATCTGGTATCTCAGAAAATTAGAATATTCTAAAGGCCAATGAAAAAATGTTTGTTTCTCTAATGTTGGCCTACTGAAAAGAATGAACATGAAAAGAATGTGCATGTATAGCACTCAATACTTAGTCGGGGCTCCTTTTGCCTCAATAACTGCAGTAATGCGGCGTGGCATGGACTCGATCAGTCTGTGGCACTGCTCAGGTGTTATGAGAGCCCAGGTTGCTCTGATAGTCGTCTTCAGCTCCTCTGCATTGTTGGGTCTAGCGTATTGCATCCTCCGCTTCACAATACCCCATAGATTTTCTATGGGGTTAAGGTCAGGCGAGTTTGCTGGCCAATCAAGGACAGGGATACCATGGTCCTTGAACCAGGTGCTGGTGGTTTTGGCACTGTGTGCAGGTGCCAAGTCCTGTTGAAAGGTGAAGTCTGCATCCCCATAAAGTTGGTCAGCAGCAGGAAGCATGAAGTGCTCTAAAACTTCCTGGTAGACGGCTGCATTGACCCTGGACCTCAGGAAACAGTGTGGGCCAACACCGGCAGATGACATGGCACCCCACACCATCACTGACGGTGGAAACTTTACACTGGACCTCATGCAACGTGGATTCTGTGCTTCTCCGCTCTTCCTCCAGACTCTGGGTCCTTGATTTCCAAAGGAAATGCAGAACTTGCTTTCATCAGAAAACATAACTTTGGACCACTCAGCATCAGTCCAGTCCTTTTTGTCCTTGGCCCAGGCGAGACGCTTCTTGCGCTGTTTCATGTTCAAGAGTGGCTTGACACACGGAATGCGACACCTGAATCCCATGTCTTTCATGAGTCTCCTCGTGGTGGTTCTTGAAGCGCTGACTCCAGCTGCAGTCCACTCTTTGTGGATCTCCCCCACATTTTTGAATGGGTTTGTCGTCACAATTCTCTGCAGGGTGCGGTTATCCCTAGAGCTTGTACACTTTTTTTCTACCACATTTTTTCCGTCCCTTCGCCTGTCTGTTAATGTGCTTGGACACAGAGCTCTGCGAACAGCCAGCTTCTTTAGCAATCACCTTTTGTGTCTTGCCCTCCTTGTGCAAGGTGTCAATGATTGTCTTTTGGACAGCTGTTAAGTCAGAAGTCTTCCCCATGATTGTGGTGCCTTCAAAACAAGACTGAGGGACCTTTTAAAGGCCTTTGCAGGTGTTTTGAGTAAATCAGCTGATTAGAGTGGCAGCAGGTGTCTTCTATATTCAGCCTTTTCAGAATATTCTAATTTTTTGAGATACCAAATTTGGAGTTTTCATTAGTTGTCACTTATGAATATCAAATTTAAACGTAATGAACATTGGAAATACATTGGTCTGTGTGCATTGCATGAATATAATGTACAAGTTTCACGTTTTGAATGGAATTACTGAAATATTTTCAACCTTTTGATGATATTCTAATTTACTGGCCAGCACCTGTATTCTGTAAATCATGTTATGTTGATGATGACAACTATATAGGCCATAAAGAGTAATGTGTTTTGTGTTCTTTTGTCATGTTTCCTATGAGCACACTGAACCTACAGCTGATAACCGTCACTTATTATTACAGTCATGTCTTCATATACAATATATGATATCCACAAGCACATGAGGATGTGTTTCAGCTGCTAACAGGCACCACAATTAAAACTGAACAAGTGTGAATGCTAACGCAATATCTTCAGCCACCGTCACCCCCGAGCTACACATGCAGGGAAATCCAAGAGATTCAACTGGCAGAAACAACTGGTTCACACCATAGGTTCTCTCTCTCTCTCTCTCTCTCTCTCTCTCTCTCTCTCTCTCTCTCTCTCTCTCTCTCTCTCTCTCTCTCTCTCTCTCTCTCTCTCTCTCTCACTCACTCACTCACTCACTCACTCACTCACTCACACACACAAACACACACACGTAGAGGAAAAGGCAGAGAGGAAATGGAGGACACCAAGTAGTTAAAAGAAAAACTACAGCTGAGCCGAGGCGCGCCTCGAATGGGGCGCGTCTGATCTGAACTGTGGAGCGGCGAGCAGCGGCCGAATTTCGTGAGCAATTCGCTTCTCGGCGCTTCGGGCGCTTCCGCTGCCGGTGTGTCCCCGGCGTTAAACGCTGGCTTTCAGCCACTCCCCCTGCTGCTTCCGTCTGCTCTCGTCTGTTTTCCAGGCGAGGCGCTGCTCAATTCGAACACGGCCATTCTCTGCGCCTCCCGTCATCTTTAAACCGCCAAGAATCATTCCACCTACGCACACGCTTCTCTGCTTCATACCGTTTCGAACTGTCTCACTTTCAGCATTTTGCCGGAGATTTCATCAAGAAATCCCATCCCTGTGGTGGCGCGATCTTCCTGCGTGCTTGTGTGTTTCTAGCGTGGTTCCACTTCGTCTTTAATAGTGAACTTATAGTTCACATGACTATAACTAGAATCGTGCAGTACGTGCACGAATCGTACAAGTGCAGTACGTGGCTAGAGGCGCGCAGGTTCACGCGCTCGAAACGAAAACGGCGGCTTCCTACAGGGCGCGGCCATGATGTAGGTGAAAGCCGGTGTGTAAATGACAAATAAGGCTTGGGCGCCACCCGGGCGGTAAGTCGTCAAGTATTTACCGCCCAACGAGAAAATTTAGCGCCATTGGCGCTCGGGCGCTTTAAAAGTCGACCCCTGTGATTCCATTGTCTCATTGTTAAATTATAAGTTTTACAGGTTATTAGTTTGTTTACCTTTTAGGCTAGAATAGGATTAGTCGCGGCTCCCTCTGTCTGCTATTTTTGCCTGCCCAAGTGATCCGTCTCTCCTGGCACAAGTGCAGTTCAGCTGGTCCTTGATGTTGGAAGCAGTCAGGCTGAAACGGCGTCTGTCCCAAGTCATTTCCATCAGCTGTAGTCTAATCTAAAATCAGGCTAAATTGCTTTTTTAGATCAAATTACCCAGAATCCCAGCTGCTGTAAATCCCTCAAATGACTTTCAATGTCCAGAAACTCAGTTTTGTATCTGCTGCTGCTGGAGGGTGTGTGTGTGTGTGTGTGTGTGTGTGTGTGTGTGTGTTTTGTGATGGATCTTAATGAAACTTTCAGACAGTGATCATTGGCTACATGTCTGCACCTGATTAGCTTTTAGAACAAGTCCACTCCAAGATGGCTGCCGCGACTAATCAACAGCTGCGTCCAAATTCCGGGGCTGCATCCTTAGAAGGTAGCATTTGAGGGCCGGATAAGTCACAGCAAAGAAACAAGACTGTCCAAATTTGAAAGCTCCTCAGAACCCAAACCCTTGCCCACAAACTTGTCTTATGCAGATTTGAAGGATGAGTCCGGAGAATCCGTCTTGGCCCACCCTATCCCAGGATTCATTGCAGGCCGAAGGGAAAATTCTTGTTCCTGTAACAATGGCAGACCAAGCAAAGTCATTGTAACTGAGATTGTCTGGTGCTAAATTACACCTCCATTTACCCTAGTGTGTGTTTAACATCACCACGGTTGCTAGGCGACAGGACAAATGCCGAGGAAATAATATGAAAGGTAGATCATGGAATTAAGAGACGCTCACATTCGGGCATCATGGTGGATGAAGGACCTGTCCTACGTGGACCAGATAGGATGGTTCCTGTCTCCGTATCTGGACCCAGCCACCTTCTATGGTCAGTTTGACCCAGAGGTAAGATTCAGATGGTCAGAAGCTAACGCTGCCCACTAAATACAGATGATGTTCAGCCATTTTTACTAATCTGATGTGATTTTTCCTTTAATATGTTGTGAAATAGTTTCCTAGGAGGTGGTTGTTTTTCAGCCAGGGGGCACACCTGCATGTTCCTCTATTACATGATTTATAACGTAAAACTAGTAATTTATCCTGGTTTGAATCTTCCTCTCTTTGTTTTCTTTTCTCCTCGTGTTGCTTTCAGCTGCAGCAAAGATTGAACTAGCGATGCTTCAGCTGGATGTGTGCTGCTTTATTACGTTTTATATGAGAATGTCTCATTCTGCTCACGCAGCCACACCCTCCTACCCCCTTCTGGTGTGTTTTCACGAGGAAGAGCTAGCCAAAAGTGTTTATCAGACACCAGCTACGTGTGTGTTTGAGGCTCGTATTGTGAAGGATTAAAGGAAGTTCCGGTTTCCTCTATGGCTGATGCTATGGAGGTAGCCTAAAGAGATCGCCTTGTAGGAAAATGCATCATAATTTATCTGGTATTTCTCCTCTTCCTTGTTCTGAGTTTATTCCTCTCCAGCGAGGCAGCGATGCTCCTTGATGGCTTCTCTAGCTTATCTACTTAGATAGGAGCTTGCTCAGCACTTCTGTTGAGCTGTGATGTGCACTCTGCTGCAGTCAGCTTGGTTTTGAAGGATCAGATTCAGAACCGCTGCTCTAGACAGGCTACAGGATGTCATTATTAATAAATGATCCTAAGGTTCCATGTCGGTACACAGCAGACGTTCCAGAAGTGTTGGTCCTGAGCAGCCGGTGGGAGAGTGCTGTGTCTGATTGAGAGAATGAGGTCAGAGGAGGGTGATGGCTTTTTGGACACGTGGGGACAGTCAGAGACTTCCCGGCCGCCATTGCTGGATGTCTTCATACTTCCATTCCAGAGGGTTATCAGCCCACCACCAACGGTGTGAGAGGTTTTATGCTGCTGATTAGACGGCTCGGGCTCTCTGTCACATTTTTATGGCTCAAAACATCGAATCTAATGAAAGTTGGTGCAGGGTCGCACCACTGCGTGCATTGTTCTCCTCTGTCATTCAGCTTCACGTTTCTGGTCTTCCAGACTCTTATGAGAGTCTACGCTCGTTTGGATCATTCCCAGCAGATTCTCATCAGCCTCCTCAGAAAGCAGAGTTAACGTTTTAATCATCACTGAAATGCTCCACGCTCAACTGCTAATCGCCAATGAACCTGACAGAGACTCCTCCCATCCAGCTGCCCCCAACTCCCCCGAGGGGCGGGGGTGTGCAAACAAACCTGCTTCATCTCATAAAGCAGGAGCTATAAAAAGATGGAAGAAACTAGCTACAGAAGGTGTTTAGCAGTTCAGAGAACAGGGCTAGCGTTGGTTGGAAGAAAGTCCTAACAGGTTCACGACCTACCTGCTGGTGTGTCGTGGTCACGGTCAACATTTCCACTTCAAACCAGTTGTAGAGTCAGCGGTGGCCTTCCGAGCGTTTGTTGAAATCCACCCAGTGGCCTATGAGAGGTTGAGCCACCCTGAGGGGTGGGGTCGGCTCCACCAGCAACGTTTTAGGCAGCTGTCGCTCGTTCTTGGAGGTGCTCGGAGGACATGTTGTCTTTTTCTCTTTAATAATTTTAGGGACCTAAATAAGAATCCGGAGCAGTTTTATCAGACAGCGAGTCGGCGACTAAATAATTTAACTAAAAAATACTGAAAAACAAAATAATGAAGCAGAGACCATTTTATTGGGTTTGCGAGGGTTGATTATTGGTGGTGGCCATCTTGAATTGGGTTGACCCCCAAAATGAACGAGTTGTGATTATTATTATTATTATTACAACTATTATTATTATTATTATTATTATTAATATTATTATTACAACTATTATTATTATTATTATTATTATTATTACTATTATTATTATTATTATTACTTCTACTACTATTATTATTATTAATACTACTACTACTATTATTATTATTAATACTACTACTACTACTACTACTACTACTATAATAATAATAATAATAATAACAATTATTATTATTATTATTATTATTATTACTACTACTACTACTACTACTATTATTAATACTACTACTACTATTAATACTACTACTACTACTACTACTACTACTACTATAATAATAATAACAATTATTATTATTATTACTACTACTACTACTACTACTACTACTACTACTATTAATACTACTACTACTACTACTACGACTACTACTATAATAATAATAATAATAATAATAATAATAATAATAATAATTATTATTATTATTATTACTACTACTACTACTACTACTACTATAATAATAATAATAACAATTATTATTATTATTATTATTATTATTATTACTACTACTACTATTAATACTACTACTACTATTAATACTACTACTACTACTACTACTACTACTACTACTATTAATACTACTACTACTACTACTACTACTATAATAATAATAATAATAACAATTATTATTATTATTATTATTACTACTACTACTACTATTAATACTACTACTACTATTAATACTACTACTACTACTACTACTACTACTACTACTACTATTAATACTACTACTACTACTACTACTACTATAATAATAATAATAATAACAATTATTATTATTATTATTATTACTACTACTACTACTACTATTAATACTACTACTACTATTAATACTACTACTACTACTACTACTACTACTACTACTATAATAATAATAATAATAATAACAATTATTATTATTATTATTATTACTACTACTACTACTACTACTATTAATACTACTACTACTATTAATACTACTACTACTATTAATACTACTACTACTACTACTACTACTATTAATACTACTACTACTACTACTACTACTACTACTATATTAATAATAATAATAACAATTATTATTATTATTATTACTACTACTACTACTACTACTACTATTAATACTACTACTACTACTACTATTATTATTATTATTATTAATACTACTACAACTAATAATAAAATGTTTGTTAATGTTATTTGGGGTAGTGAGGAGTTTTTTTTTTCTGCCTGTCTTTCTAGTTTTTATTTTATTTTCAGATGTATTTTTATTTGAAGCAGCAGAACCTGAAACTTTAAAGGGTTAAAGCGGTCCGTGACATTTTTATGCTAACAGTTACAGGCAAAAGCATCGTGACCGGTCTTTCTCCTTTTGGTGATTTTAGACCCAACGCATCATATGGGTGAGCGCCTGTTACATGAGCTGAATTTGCAGCTCTTGTCCTGTTTTTACCTGTGAGAAGAAGCAGAAGTCAGGTGTATCTGGGCCAGAAAGCGGCGTGTCCTACCTCCCACTCTAAGCAGGGCTGCTAAAACGAAGAACTGGGCCACGGTGTCCTTTTGCTCTCACCTTAAACCTAAAATCAGCGCCGTGCATGTTGTCCCTCAGCATGGACCGAGTTTGGACTGCTTCTTCTCTGCCTGCAGGACAAAGCTGCTCTGTGAGTTCTGTGTTGTTCGTCCACATTACCAATGGTGTTTCCTCGGTTAGCTTAGCTTATGGATCCATAAATTCTGCTTCATCCAGCTGCAGCAGCACATTCTGCATCCGTGTGACGACAGAAGCGACTGGAGGAGAGGACGGACTTGTCAACCCTCTGTGCATTTCTTACCTTTGACTATAAATAGTTTTGTTTCCTGCAGTTCCAGCAGAGCCTCTGTTTTTAGAGGGTATTTGTGACTCTCTCTGCAGCGTTCCCTTCAGCCATCATACGTGCTCTAAATACAGCCTCTAATGCATCCCTCTGCAAACGCTCAGAAGGTTAGAACAGCACTTTAACCGTGCAGCACGGTCCATTTCATCCCTAAGTGTCACAGCTCATTGGTTCATAAAACAACAAACACTCCAAACGTGCTAATGTGGTGATGGAAGCCTGTTGTTGAGATGTCAGGGACTGCCCAAGGTTTGGTTTACCCAGAATCAGCAGAAGCAGCGGTCATCCTTAGTGGAAAATGTTTGTGTAGTTAAAGATAACAATGATGCAGCCATGATGGATGTGCAACAGTAACAAGGATGGAATCAAACTACCAACTCCTCTAGGGAGCAGTAGGTGTAGAAGTACCACCCTCTTCACCAGCCACCATTAGGGGGTAAAATCAAACAACAGCTATCCCATCCTGGCCTCCAACCTGTCCCAGTGTTCTCACATTAACCCACTTTGTATACTCCATGCAGGTTGATGCAACGTTCACAGAGGAACCCGTAAAGCTCCATCATATTTACATTACGTGCTTTATGAACTGGAATATGAGGAAACGGCGGCCTGACTCCACCCGGGTGCTCTGAGAGTCCTGCATTTAGCTGCAGCTGTTGGACATAACCGAGGAGTTTATGATGCTGTTGTCACATGAACTGCTGTGTAAAAGTTTCCTTCCTGTAAAGAAACTTTCAAAATAAAACTACCTGAGGCTCCCACCCATTAGCATCACTTGCTGTGTTCCTGGGATTTTAAACACTTTTAATCTGTTAATCTCATTAGATTAGAGAACAATGTGTCTGCAGGGGTTTTTCTGTCCAACAGGCCAGTTTTCCACTGTCGAGACACTCTACCAGATATAAGCAATCATTCTACAAGATACTGTTTTTTCTGATTGGCCAGTTTGTAGATCCTACTTTTCCTTTTCCCCGGTGGAAACCTGCCTCCATGCTGCAGGAATCATGTCTGCTGAACGCTCCACGAGATGACGTGGCTAATAATTATTGAACTGAGGAACCAGAGTTCATCCAGACTAGAACCTTCCACGTGTTTTATTAATAAGCCACAATGGGATGTTTCAGGAGCTGTGATGTGGCAGTCACACACACACACACACACACACACACACACACACACACACACACACACACACACACACACACACACACACACACACACACACACACACATACACACATACACACATACACACACGTACACACATATACACGTACACACATATACACACGTACACACATATACACACGTACACACATGCACACACACGCACACACACGCACACACACACACACACACTGGGACAACAAAGTATTGTGCAAGTTGTCCCACCTAAAAAGAGAGAAAGGCTTGTAATTTCCATCGTAGCTTTACCTCGACTAAGAAAAACAAAATGTGAAAAAAAAAAACATCCAGAAAATCACATCGTCTGATTTTTAAAGAACTGATGACCAAATGTTGGTGGAAATCAAGTATTTGGTCTCCTACAAACGAGCAATATTCTGGTTCTCAGTTCTCACAGACCTGTAACTTGTTCTGTAAGAGGCTGCTCTGTCCTCCACCCGTTTCCTGTGTTAATGTCACCTGTTGGAACTGGTTACCAGTATTAAAGATACCTGTCCAAAATCTGCTAACTCCAGTATGGCCTAGACGAAAGAGCTGTTGAAGATCACCAGAACCAGAACTGTAGACCTGCATCAGGCTGGAAGACTGAATCTGCAATAAGTAAGCAGCTTGGTGGAAGAAACGTGGAAGACCTACAACACCACTGATAATCTCCCTTCATCAGAGACTCCATGCACAATCTCACCCTGTGGGGTCGGAATGATCACAGCAACGGTGAGCAACAGTCCCAGAGTTATACAGGGGACCTAGTGAAGGACCTGCAGAGAGTTGGGACCAAAGTTACAAAGGCTACCATCAGTAAGACACTACACTGCCAGGGACATGTCCCGCTGCTTAAGCCGGTATATGTGCAGGCCCGTCTGCTACAGAGCATCTGGATGATCCAGAAGAGGACTGGGAAAATGCCACATGGTCAGATGAAACCAAAATAGAACTTTTTGGTCAAAACTCTACTTGTTGTGTTTGGAGGAGAAAGAATGCTGAGAACACCATACCTACTGTAAAGCATTGGGGTGGAAACATCATGCTTTGGGCTGTTTTTCTGCAAAGGGACCAGGATGACTGACCCGCCTAAAGGAAAGAATGAATTGAGCCATGTATCATCAGATTTTGAGTGAAAACCTCCTTCCATGCACGGGCGATGAAGATGAAACGTGGCTGGGTCTTTCAGCATGATGATGATCATAAAGACACCACCCAGGTGACAAAGGAGTGGCTTCATAAGAAGCATTTCAAGGTACTGGAGTGACCTAGCCAGTCTCCAGATCTCAATCTCCTAGAAAATCTTTGGAAGGAGTTGAAAGTCCATGTTGCCCAGTGACAGCCCCAAAACATCACTGCTCTAGTAAAGATCTGCATGGAGGAATGGGCCAAAATACCAGCAACAGTGTGTGAAATCCTTGTGAAGACTCACAGTAACGCTTGACCTCTGTCACTGCCCACAAAGAGTAAATGACAAAGTATTGAGATGGACTTTAGTTATTGACCTAATGCTTATTTTCCACCACAATTCACAAATAAGTCCTTTAAAAAACCAGACGTGATTTTCTGATGTTTTTCATAGTTCAGGTGCACCCTTGATGAAAATTACGTACATCTCTCATCTTTTAAAGTAAGATAACTTCTACAATCGGAGGTCGATTAAACTGTGTTTAATAACTTTTACCAAGCTGTTTGCTTTGAGCTAAATGCTAAGATGCTAATGAGCCTACAGACGTGCAGTCTGACAAGCTCTGGATAACACTAATGTTAATCAGTTTGCTGCTGCCTTTTTTATGAAAGCAGTTTGCATGAACTCCAGAATGTTCTCAATAGAGATCAAAGTCTGTCTTTGACAGGAAATTTAATTCAATCCCAAAATCCCAATTTCCTCTGCAACTGCAGAGAAGCCTTTAAAAGAGTCAAGAACATCCAGCAGCACCAGGACCATCTCCTAAAGCTGAGGGATCAGAGAGCCACCTGAGCAGGTCTGAGTCCATCTGCAGCTCAGTGAGGACAAGGCTTCTGGAGGACGGTCTGGTGTCCAGCAAGGCAGCAAAGGAAAACCTCACAGGTTTCTCTGATGAGATGGACATTTTGGGTGCATAAAGCAAAGGTGACAGATCATTTGCTGCTGTGGCCCCCAGACTCTGGAGCTCTCTCCCCCTGAGCCTGAGATCAGTGGACTCAGTGGTCTCCTTTAAACTCACCTGTTCAGTTTTGAAGGGACCTTCATCACCTCTCTCTATCTTAAGCTTGGTTTGTGCTTGACGCATTTACTTTCCGCTTGGTGATGCGGCTCGCGGATGGAACGCGCTTCACAACTCGCAGCGTTTATGGTTCTTGCGGCTTGTCTCTGCGGTGAGCCAATATTCTCCCAAACTGTAGGAGGCAGCATGGAGTTCTACTGCATGCATCCAACACTACACCATAGTAGAAGTAGAAATTACTGTTGTTTACAACATGGCATTCCAGCATTTTTAACAGCGTCCTCGTCTTTTCCGACAGTGCGAGCTATTTCTCTCCAAGAATTATTAACATGTTGATCACGGCGATCTCTGAGAGCTGAATCATATAAATGTCTGTATTTACAAACCTCTGCCGTACTAGTTCCTGCTGGTCCGCCATGTTTTTCCGCGTCTGACCGTCCGAGTGGTTAGAAATTTTCATAGGTGCGCGTTGCGGAAATTTTGGGCCGTGCAGAGGCGCGGTGGAGGGGCGTGGTTGTTAAAATGACGCAATTTCGCCACGCGGACCTCGCAAACGCGTCAAGCATAAACCAACCTTTAGGTAGAGCCGGGTCTCTAGCTACTTTTACACAATGAAAGAACAGAGAGCTACAGCCATATGATCTATTCACAGCGATACTTTCCATGTGTGAATATGCTAATGTTACAAATCTTGTACTCACTATAGCAACGCGCACAAATTGGTTTCTCTGCATCATAAAAAGGTACAAGAAGAAAATCAAACCATACTTTCAGATAATGAAATAAAATCTACTGTGTGTGAAGGATTAGATATTTTCAGAGCGGATCAGTAACACAACTTCAGAGCACACAGGAGCAGCTACCCTGTTGGGACCCTGAGCCCTGACCCTGAGCTCTGACCCAGACCCTGAGCTTGAGCCTGAGCCCTGACCCTGAGCTTGAGCCTGAGCCCTGACCCCTGACCCTTGAGACTGAGCCTGAGTCCTGAGCCCTGACCCTGAGCTTGAGCCTGAGTCCTGAGCAGCAAAGTCAGTTTTTCATTGTGTTGAGCAGTTTTGTCATTAATGAACAAATGCTGCTAAAACTATTGAATGCCTTTTAGAGATTATTGAATGTTCTTTAAATGACATTTAATTCAAAACCTTTCAAGTGTTTGTAATGTTATGAATATTTTTCCAAACAGTTTAAAACAAATGTTTACATAAATCTGAAGGCATTTTTATTAGAATACAAGCTAAATGTGTAAAACACACATTCTACTAGTGTGAACCAAAGTGAAAACGGTCAAAGCAGAGGTAACGTTTCTTCCTGCTTTCCTGATTCTTTCAATCGTTTTATGGATTTTTTTGCTCATGAACGTTACGTTTTGCTTCACTGGTGAATAACTGCTGGTTAGTTATGCTGTGCTGTGTTTATTGTTGAGGATATTAAGATTGGAGGTTTAGTTGTAGGGAGAGAGAGAGAGAGAGCGACCACAATCACGTTTTATTACTAAACAGGACAACCAGCTGAAACTGTTGAGGAGATAAGTCACAGGAGATGTCCAGAGTTCTGTTCATCATGTGTTCATAAATAGCATTTCATTTGCGTTAACGAGCTTTTACCATTCCGATGATCCAACTGAGGATGTTCCTCATCTCAGGTGCTTGTTGGTGCGTCTTCATCCACCTGCAGCTGCAGCCGCTGAGATCAAAGTTGACAGAAATGGGGAGCCGTGCTGCAGTCCAATCAGTGAAGCCGCCCATTTCCAGTAGAACGTGTTTGTCAAAAGATTTGTGCAATAATCAGATTTTTATTTGACTTCCACAAAATTAAGTTTAGATGAGATATTACAGAAAACAAATAAAACAACTGCCCCTCATTAATTACAAGTCAGTAGGGCTGGGGGTAAACGATTATTTTTAAAACGATTATTCTGACGATTATTTTATCGAATAGTCGACTATTCTAATGACTAATTAGAAAATTAATCTAATGATTATTTTTCTATTTCACAATTAAAAAAAACTGAAAATCTCAAATAAATTCCTCAAAAAAAGTGATAAATTCTTACTGTAAGAGAATAAACACTACAGGCCTTCCATTTTGTATAACACTGCTTTTATTGTGTTGGTTGGTTATGTTCTGGTGACGTGTAGAACTTGGGAGTGCAGGCTGCTGCCTGAGAGGTGGTTGGAGACGGAGTGTCTCCATGCTGCTTTGTTTTGGTCACTTATGTGCGTGAGGCGAGTGGTGTTACGACTCTTCCTGGGGAGTTTGGCTCGTGTGCAAAAAGAAAGGAACAATAACGGGATTTAAAAGTTAAAATGATGATCAGGTTTATTTACAACTACGAAAAAACTTAAATCTTTCCATCCACAGGTTGGGAATAATAAAACTAATTCTGCCTGTGGGGAATTGAAACAAAAGTACAAATAAGTAGGGATGTCCCACTGGGCAAAGATTACTGGGTTCTGGACCAAAATAAGGTCCAAACTCTAAACTGGGCGGTTAAACCAAACTCAAGGTGATATTTTAAACTAAACCGAAAACCCACAACACTCTAAATGTAATAAAAGTGAGATCTGCACCACAAAAAAGATGAACTCTAAACCAAAACGTAACAACGCAAGAAGCTGTTAGCGAAGATGCTAACAGTAGCTTTACCAACCTTAAGTTCAAGTTACCAAGTTTAAATAAACCAAAAATACCCAGCAGCAAACAGACCAGCACGGAGGAGAGACTGCTACCACCAAAACAGCTCTCCTAATGTCTGAAAGAAAGGGAGAAACGCTCCCGGTGATTTTATACATCTGCGATAGAGACGAAGCAGTGCATCTGACCCCGGAAGTTGTTGTCCGTTGCCGGGAGACAAAGGCAGGCAAAACAGGAAAGGAATCTAGTAGTGGACGGACATTGTTCCGGGTCTTCGGTATTTGGCGGAGATGTTAGTGAAGGCAGAGAAGAGGGTGAACTAGAGGAAAAACAGGCAGATTCCTCCTCTATTTACAAACTCCTGGGGATGCAACAAGTGGGCGTGGTGCGTCGACTACCGGATCTGACGTCGACAAATTTTTAGAATCGAGCCGTCGACGTCATCAAGGCTTCGCTACAGCCCTACAAGTCAGGATGTCTCGCTGGCTCAGTGTTGCCAGATCCAAAATCCCACAATATCGTATAGAGAGGCCTAAATTATCGTTTTTCAGTACAAATGATCGTACATTATAAATTTGATAATAACGTTCTATAAACGACTTCTCACTCCAATATAATATAACAAAGAAGGTGTTTTATATTGCCCTGTTTAAATAAACATCTTTAAAACCAGTAATATAATGCCTATAAACGTGCAGAGTGTGTCGGCACCACTCCGACCTCCACGCATTGACACAACATGCACATTTGCGCAGTCCTATTTATGTCATTTCTACATAGGTTAAACGCACGCGACAAAACATCACACCAGTGGAAAAACTGACCCAATAAATGACAAAGCAGCCTACTCACCTAGTTGCTGATCTCGATATCCTCATCTGATTCGCTGTCTGTCGCAGCAGAATGCCTTTAATCACCTGTACTAAGTGGTCTGTGCTTCTCATTGCAATGTTGTGCTCGGCTAAAAAGCCACATAGCTTGATTTCAGCATTTTTCCACATCATTTTCAAACTTCTCTTTTTCATTAGTTTGCTGGAGTATAGATGTCTGGTTTGGCGCAATGCATTTTACCCTTTCTTTGTGTTTAGCTCCCTTTGCGTGATTCTTGAGCACGGTGATTTCTGATACCATCTGGATGTTGCAGCAATGACAGAAAGCCTTGGTTTCGTTCCCCGTAACAGGTGCAAGCCCTCCTTTGAAAATAGGGTCCAACTCCCACGCAGGACGATAAACTTGTGTCTGGTGTTGCTTTGCTTTACCTTCATCCGTCCCTTCTCTGGTTTTTCTTTTAAGATTAGAAGCCATTGTCTCGTCGCTCTGTCCTCCTACATTAGACTTAACTCTGCGCGCTCGTGGGCAAACAGCAAAAACTGGCGGGCCACTGCCACATTTTATAACCTTACAGTTTCTCGCGAGAGTAGGCCCTATTGATGTGATTGGGCTATTTATTGTACAGATCCAGAGTCAGTTTTTGTAATAGACACAATAGCATAAACCTGTAAGCACTGAGGTGAAATCTGACTTCAGAACAGTTTAAAATTATGTAATTGAGTTGGGAAAGCCACAGCAAAAGACGGTGTTACTAGATGCAATGTGAAATTATCGTACATTTGAGGATTTTTGAAATTATTGATCGTACATCGTACAGAGCCCAAAATTATGGTACAAATACGATAATTATCGTACATCTGGCAACACTGCGCTGGCTGCTTCCGGGTGACGACTTGTCCGTGCGTTGCTCTGGAGCGACGTTTTGGAGACCCTGGGGGTTGAGGGTAGTTTGCCCTCATTCTCTCTTCTTCTGTCTCACTTGCTTTTATTTAACCTTTTGAATTTCCTCTGTGCTTGTGATTTTTATCTAAAGTCACTTTATAAAAACCAGCAACTACTGGGATAGCACCAGTATCTCACCCAGTTAAACACACCTTTACCCGCCTCCTCTGAAAGTACCAAATACCAAAGCAGATCGTTTATTTACTTGTTTACTCTAAAACTCTTGTTTGGTCTGGTACACATGTGATGATGAAATAAGCATCATTTTGGCCACGTTAGTCATGAAACATGAAGCTGAAGTTTAGCAACAGCTTTATAGTGTTTTAAAACAATCTAACTTTGCTATCCAATCAGATTTGTCCTGATTTGAGGAGTAACCATAGCAACAAGGAATGGCATAGGAGTTTCTTTCTTTTTAATGTGAAGGTTTGTCACAGAGAGCCGCACCGCTCCGGGCTAATGGCTGCTTGAATTTTTCAGCAGTACAGCTCTTTTGTGTTATCCCAGAAGTAAAAAATCAAAATGACTCAGAGCTGTTAATGCGCATGCAGAGAGATTCAAGAAGGCACCGTCCATGATTTACCACAGGGGTGTGGCACATATCCAGGTTCAGTTACCCAACGAGATCCACGGCTGCGTTGTTGTGGCCTGAAGGTCTTTGAGCTGCTCGTGAACGTTCATGTGATGGTCTTAGAGAGGCCCCATGTGGGCTGCATCAGCGCTGTACAGGGCGACGGAGCGATTCTTGTGACTGGCTCCGGTGCTCTTCAGAAACAACTTGATGTCCCACCAGGGGGCGGGGTTAATAGGTGTGATTTGAGCCAGGACGCTAACAGCTGAGTGAACATCTTGTTTAGTTTGACACAAATAAATAAAAATGGTTATCCATGGACATGTTAACAGACCCACACCTAAAGCGCCTTTCTGAGTCAGAGGACTCCAAAGCGCTTTATACTACCGTGCATCATTCATCCATTCACACGCTGGTGTTGATGAGCTACATCGTAGCCACAGCTGCCCTCAGACACACTGGCAGAGGTCACCGGTCCCTCTGACCACCACCAGCAGGCAAGAAGGGTGAAGTGCCTGGCCCAACGACGCAGCGACTGACACGAGACCAGGATCCTGGGTTTAAACCTGCAACCTACTGATTACAGGGTGAAATATACATCTTGGTACTGAATTTTATACCAACTGACATCAGCTTGGCTCCTCCTCCTCATATTAGTCGGCTATCTTGATCCAACGGCGGCGTTGATTCATATTTTACTTACTTGTCAAGATCCAGTTGTTTGTTCGTGAATGTTTTGCTAAAAACAACAAACAAACCGCATCAAAGCGGTCACGCCACCGTTGTTGTCGGGTAGGTCAAACCTGAGCCATGGCCTGGAGTTTAGAAGAACACTGTTCCTAAAGAAGTGTGCTTCCTGTTAGCTCTTCATTAGAAGATATCCAACAACGGTGATGACTCCCGTCAGATTTCTCCCTCTGTGTTTCTGCCAGGTAACATAATTGGTGTAAAAGCAGTCATGATCTTAAAGCTGCTTCCAGCCAGCTCCGTCTCCTTCATCAGCGTCCAGCTCTCACAGCCGTCCCTTCGCTGATCAGAAGAACACGTGTCCTCTCCCAGAACGCTGGAACCAGAGTCCCATCAATAAAGATCAGACGGCCAGGACCATGTTCAGACCGCCATGGTCTAGGAGGACGTTGGGACGGGGTTGCTCTGTTGTAGAAAATCAAGCTTTTTCAAATATTTAGTCTGTCTATATCTACTCAGCATTAGCTTTCAGCTTTTCTCTGTTTGGAGACCTCTCACCGTCACCATGAGGGCAACCTCATCTCTTACAACAATACCTTCTGCAGATAAGTCCATCAAACATGGAGCCTATGTTGAGCGTTGAAACTAATCGCTGAAATCAGAGAGAGCTTCTTACCATTACAGCTCAGGCAGAATGAGATGTAGCAGGAAGCTTTAGGCACCTTCTGGTCAGATTACTAATCAGAGAGCTGGATTGAGATTATTACTGAATTATTCACCCCGTCTCCCCAACTCCTCCTCTGTGTGAAACAGTCTTTTAGTCAACATGTCCGGGTTTCAATTCAATTCAGTTCAATTCAAAAATACTTTATTAATCCCAGAAGGGAATTGATTAAAGTCTCACTTCAGAGTCTCACCGGCATTCATGAGATAATCCAGATTTAGACCGAGATTTACGAGGCCTTGAGGCTCCATGAAAGAACGTATTCATCATATTCTCGTATTTAATCAAACTTCTCTAACAAATGTAATTCCATAAAGAGTCTCTCTTAGTAATTATCTGTAATGAGTTTAATGAATCCTCTCCTGCTGTAAGTGAGTCTAATTCTGGTTCGTGTGCTGCTTATGGGACAACACGAGAGTCGCTCAGCCTTGAGACGTGATCTTAGTGCGCACATTAAACCTGGGCTCTGGTGGTCCTGCGTGGATCGATGCATCTGCATCAAGCGTTAGTTGAATGAAAGGCATTAGGTTGCCTCCCTATTAGCGCGGTACTTTTCCTCACTGGGAGCACTTTATCCCGGCGTGATGCGTTCAGGTCGGATGACGGCAGCTTCGGATCACTGGCCCAGGTTATTGATTATGTGTTGATGCAGGGTGATGGAGGCGGCGTGGTTGTCCGAGTTGTTTCGTGTGTGGTGACGCGTTCATGGTAGAGTTTTCACAGCATTCATGAGGATTTTAAATTTCTTCGAAGGAGTCCCAGGACCTCAGTCTCAAGGACCTTCACACAGTAAACAATACAGGTCAGGTCATTAAGCCAATCAGTAAAATGTTTCCTATATAAGGAACCCAGCAGGTTGCACCGAGTCACTGACTAGTGTCAGAGTCTTTACAGCAATCCTCATACTAAGCAAGCATGCAGCGACAGTGGAGAGGAAAACTCCCTTTTAACACCTGGGACTATTATTTAAAAACCTAACGTTAGCTTCCATCTCAATGCTGATGTTCAGGTCAATTCTATTGTTCGTGTTTCTACCAGTTGAGGTGCTTATCTAAGATTAAGTCCATCCTTATCAAACAGGAGTTGGAAACCGTGGCCAGCGCCTTTATTACCTCCAGATTGGACTATTGCAGCTCTCTGACTGCTGGCCTGAGCAGTCCTTACTGACTCGGCTGCAGCTGCTCCAGATGCTGTAGCCAGGTTTCTTTATGAAGCATGCACTCCCCTCCTGGGTTAAACACTGTCTTATTCAAGATCCTGGTCTTTGTCTTTAGGTCCTTGTCTGGAAATACCCCTCCATACTTAGCCTCACTGCTGACTCCCCTCCCCGTTATGGTCCTGCAAGATCACTATGTTCAGGTCAGAGGGACCTCCTGGTGGTTCCGCGGCCAAAGCTTAAGTCCAGCGGTGATCGTGCCATTTCGGTTCTGGGTCCTCGGCTTTGGAAACAACTACCGCTGGGAATGAAACGGTCCACATCGCTGGCCCTTTTTAAAGCCGGGCTGAAGGTTCAGCTTTGGTCTAGTTCTTAGCTTTTGTACTCCTGTTCTAATGTTCATTCCGTCTGTGGAAGGCCCTCCCTGAGAGTTTAAGGGCCCCCCAACCTGCAGACAGTCTTAAAAAAGGACCAAAACATTTATTTTTTAGTAAAGCTTTTAATTCTTCATTTTTTTTTTTGTAAGCGCTTTGAGATTTTTAAATGTAAAGCGCAGTCCAAAAGAAATGCATTATTATTATGATGATAGTTTTTGTTTGGTGGCTTTTTAATCTTTTAAAATTTAAAATGTTGTATTTCTGCAACTTTTTATATCTGTTTTATTGTGCTTTAGTTGTTCTTACACTTTGTTCAGCACCACGGGTCCCCTTGATTAGGATTATAAATAAAGTTCAATTGAATTGAAACAGGAAGAAACCTCCAGTAGGGGTTGTATGAACTAGTCGACTAGTCGACTTCACTGCTCTGTAGTGACTTTTTATGCCTTTCATCAACTAACCGCAGTCACGTGATAACGACCGACAAGATGCAGTCCTGGGAAAAGACAGCAGGTGACGAGCTCCTGCGCGTCGGGAGCGACGCGCTGTGCCAGAGCGTCGGTATCTGACGCCCGCCGTAAAACGGACATTTGACCGAATTGTGACCTTTACCCTCTTGCAATTTAACCTTCCCCTCACACCCATCCTAACCTTAACCAGCTTGCGCATGCAAAGCTCTGATCGTTGACGCGCTCCAGACATCTGCGTCCTGAGCACGGCCACAGTAACATTATCAAATCAGGTGTCGCCACCTCAAAAACTAATTTAACACGCGATCGTTCATGTCGGCTCATTTCCTTTTATGTTTTCTGTCTTTTATTTGTGCCTGATGCGTTTCGCTGCTGTGGAGCGGAGCACATCACCTGTTTTGTCCTCCGGTGACGCACCTCACTGATGCGGCCGGCGAGCAGCAAGCACTCAGCTGTTTTAGCAATCGGTAGATCTTTTAGAACTGCAGTTCAATGGTAACTCATAAGGTGAATATATATGAAGCCAAGTGGCAGTTTTTCTTTAGGATTGAGAGGAGATGCAGGAAGATGATAAGGTTAGCTAGCGTACGCTATCCCACTTCGTCTCCACCGTCAGACAGACTGCATCCTGGTTGGTTTAGGAATGTTGGATCCTGTTTTTAAACCAAATGTTAACAGGCTGAAGTACTGATTAGTTTGTGTGAGCCTTAGCTTTATTTATGATTGTTAAATTGCCCAAAAGACTCATCTCTTCTAAAAATGTCACTTCAAGCACCAGGTGAGGAGAAACCCTAGCTCGAAGTTCTCCGTTTTGCTTCCTGCACCTCACAGTCAGTCCCACGCCTCCCATGAACCTGGACACGGGGTTTCTGCCAACAGCAACTTCTCTGCAGGAGCCCAGCACCCATAGAGGAAGCCTCTGGTGCCTACTCAGCACACCATCCTGGTGCGTCAGCAGCTTGTTTCCCCCAAACAGGAGAAGTGTTGCCGTTCCCCCGGAGCCTTTGTGATGAAAGTGAATTCCCTCTCTCCCGCCTGCAGATGCCAGTACGACCTGATGGTGCAGTGGATAATTGCTAGCACTCATCTGGCTGGTTCTTCCAGAGTAGCACTTGACCGTGACCCAACTCCATTCACTCAGTCATTCTGTCGTGCTTCAGTGTTCAGGTTATTTTCACTGAACGTGTTACAAATGCAGCAAAGAGCCCCTGAAGCCACTTGCGCTCGGTGAATGGTGGGTCAATAGTTTCCTGAACAAAGTGATGTCCTCGATGCTTTAACTGTCTAACCCAACGCTGCTGTGTACGATTCAGACTCGAGTCTGGAGAAAGAAAAAGGAAATCTAACCCGATAAAAATAAAGAATCATACCTCGGAAGCTGCTCAGAGCCACTATACACATTAGCAGGTTTTACAGGTCGAAGCTGAGCAAACAGACTAATGTCCGAGTGGCTGGTTTTAGTACAAGTAGAAGTTAAACAAATGGGATTAATTCTGATTATGGTGTCATAACAACCCCACCCACAGGGTAGGTGAGAGTGAGTTAGTATTTAGTAGTAATTCACCAGTTAAAAGGTTAGAATATAAGAAATTCTGTGAATTTATATAATCTATAATGAATAATATACACAGTCTGTAAGTACTGTATAATCTATAAATACTATATATTATAAACTATAATTCATAATATCTCTACGTTTGTGGTCTGGTTGCTGTAATCGGAGCTCTCTCCTTTGCTGTTTCTACACAAATGCTTTATTTGCTGCTGTTGTGACTTCTGTCAGCTTAAACCTCTCGTGTATGGAAGCAGCTACGTTTCCTCCCACACATTTCTTCCTCCCAGCGTTTAGATGCAGCCCGCCACGGACGGAGACGATTACAGGAAAGCACCGCGTCCACACTAATTATCCTCTCAGCAGGCAGCAAGGTCCACTCCTCACTCTGAAGGAGCTCGGGCCGACTAGAAGAAGCCACGACTCCTTTTGTTTCTTTATGAATCAGCCAAACCACCAGTGGCGGTTTATAATTACTAATATTCTTGTCATCATTATTATTCTATTATTATGAACATCACCATCACTGGGCTATAAAGCACGGTTGTAGGATGACTTGTGTTTTTCTTCTGTTGTCTTGTGCATCTCATCAGCTGCTGAGATGATGAACCTACTTCAGAACATCAGATTTAGGTTTCCTCAAGCTTTCAGAAAAGCTCCTGACTTCAAGAAAAAGTCTAAATTTGGGAGAAAAATAAGTTTGAAAATAATTCCAAAATTCCCTGGAGCAGAACAAACATTAAAAATCCTAAATAGGGCTGCAACAAATGATTATTTGGATAATCGATGAATCGGATGGGGTCTCGACACGATTAATCGATTAATCGGATTACATGGGGACATTTTTAAAAACTGCTAGGGAAATGTTATTTCTCTCCTTCCTTCACTTTATTAAACACAACATTATTAGAAAACAGTTCAATAGCAGAAAAACAACATGCCATCTTCTAAATTGTCTTATAAGGTGTATAGACAGACACCCTAAGCTACACCTATCTGTGACGTAAAATGCTTGGTCCAAGATAAACAGCTGAAAGAGCAAGTCAACCCCTACCAGAGTCTAACTCCACTCCCACTTCATGTTTGAAAAATGCAACACATGCTGTTGCCAGGCAGACCGAGAGGGCGGAGCTGCTAACAAATACACACACACTCAGGCTCACGACAGCATTGTGACATCATAATGAACCAGTTTACATCATAGCATACTTCTTAGCCAATAGCGGTGGCAGATTTAAATTAAAATACAGTGCAGAGTTTTTACCTGACAATGGCACAACACTGCCAGTTTTAGGCAGAATATTTAAATTTTAACTAAGATGCACTGAAGTGCCAAATTATTGACGACACGTGTCTGCAGCACAATTAGACACTTATTTATTTAGTTTATCAGCAAAAAAAAGGTTTATTTGGGGGTGACTTGCTCTTTAAGGGCAATTCTCATCTGTTTTGTTTGATCTCATCTGTAGACATTTATTATAACTGGGGATGTCAAACAACTAATTTTTAAATGTAATTAAACATAGGCTGTGAATTAATCAAAATTAATCACTATTTCCAAAAATGACTGAAAAAATACCAAATAAAACAAAAGTAAATGAATGCCATCCTCCTTGCGATGATGCCCTGGGCAACTGCCATAAAGTCACATCAAGAAATGCGGCTGATCATTCCAATGATCCCAAATAGACTCACATTAGGCCACATGAAAGCAACTGAACCCAAAAATACATTAACCAGAAAATAACTGCACTCTCACACAACACGCCTGCAGCGAGAGTTAGTACTTCTCCCTCCCTTTTAAAAGCGTTTTTGCTTCTGAGGACATTGTGGTGCTAGTAGTCTGGCCCCGGTGTAATCAACCAGTCTCTGCGGGAATGTGACGGCGGAACCGGTTCGCAGCTCCGTAGATGAGGTTGAGTCGGAAGTCTGGGCTCCAACGGTCAACCTCGGTTACCAGAAGTCTAAGCCCAAGTCAGAAGCCTCTCTTCAACGGGATCAGAGGATGAAGCTAAAGGAAGACAAACAAAAACGGTATGATTGTGCAGAAACTCTGTTGGATCTTCAGATACCAGACAAGCAGAGAGTTGAGAGCTCCGAACCAACGCTGACACCTGACCACCCACAGTCTGAGCGCATCGGTGTGATTGAGATGATGGAGGTACGTTTTTTTTTAATGTTTATACTGCAGATGTGGTTAAGAATCTAAAACAGCATACAAAATATAATGTAAACATAACCTGCAATGTCGTCACAGCTGCCCTGGGGTGCACTGACTGAGACAACAGACAACATCTTTATTTTTTAACATATTTCTGCAATACAGTTTCAGTAAATGATGTCAGGCGTACCCTAAATCTAGATGCAAATACTGATTTCTTCCAATAATCTTATCAAAACATAGTAATGTCTTAACTTAATGCTTATACACATTTTAGATTACAGTTCTTTAGGTTAAAGTTGCTTTCTAGCACATAACTAAAATGATGCACCAGCTATTAACACGGCTTCTGATTTTCCCAGTCATTATTACAGAAATGAATCAAGTGCTGCTTAAAATAGGGACATCTAAAACAGGGAGGTGTACACATCTTGTAAAATTGCCCTTACACATTTTTAAAAATTATTATTTTTTTTTTTTTCACATTTACCATGGCTCTACAAATCATTTGGCTCAAGTGCCTGGTAGAGTTGCAATCTTTTTATCCTATCTCAACTGTTTATACATTGTTTTTAATGATACAGACACAATTCCTTGACTTGACTTCAGTAATTATGCCCTCCGATTGCAGGCTACGCAGATGCCGGGACCCAGACAGAGCTTACGATGAAGGACATTGAGAAGATGGAGGACGTTCTGAGACAGAACACAACAGAGCTGGCAGATCTTCACTCCAAGGCACTGGACACAGATTTTTGTCAGGACTCATTTGAAAAAAATGAGGACAAGACTAAATTCTACACGGGACTCCCCAACTTTTTAGTTTTATTGCAGATTTTTGAGCTGTGTGAGCCCTACATCACCTATGGCCCCATGTCTGTGCTGTCTAAATTTGAAGAGTTTATGTTAGTTTTAATGAGGTTGAGACTAAGTCTCCCACTGAAAGATTTAGCTTTCAGATTCAAGATTTCTCTGTCCAGTGCTTCCTGAATTTGGCATAAATTAATTGACATACTTTATGAAAGACTAGCATTTCAAATTGAGTGGCCAGAGCGACATGTACTTCACGCAACAATGCCAATGTCATTCAGAGAGGCATTTGGAAATAAAGTTGCTGTAATAGTTGATTGTTTTGAAGTATTCATTGAGAGGCCCTCTAATTTATTAGCCCAAGCACAAACTTGGTCAAATTATAAGCACCATCATACTGTAAAATTTCTAATTGGATTTGCGCCCCAAGGCTATGTTACATATATATCTTGTGCCTGGGGAGGGAGAGTAAGCGATAAGCAGATTACGTTAGAGAGTGGCCTCTTAAAAAACTTGTTGCCTGGAGACATTATATTAGCAGACCGAGGTTTCAATATTGGTGATAGTGTGGGATTTTATTGTGCTTCACTACAGACACCTGCCTTCACCAAGGGAAAAAAACAGCTGTCAGCTTATGAGGTTGCAGAAACTAGAAAAATTGCTAGTTTGCGTATACATGTTGAGAGAGTCATTGGTTTAGTAAGAAGGAAATACCAAATTCTGCAAAGCAGGGCTATGCCCATGGAACACATGGCGACAAAACCAGGTGAGGCACGAGCATTGATTGACAAGATTGTGGTTATTTGCTGTGTCCTGTCTAATTTTTCAGAGTCTGTTGTCCCATTGGAATAAGGACAGTTCAGTATTGAGCCCTCACATGCTGGTCAGACGCACCAGCAGGACGTTGAAGAGTAGTCATGCATCATTAGGTTCCTTCCAGGGAAGGTTGTTTTACCTTGCTGACAGTTTCGATAGCTAGTAAAGCTAGCTCGGTAGCTCTGAGGAAGAGCTTGCCTGTGTTAACAAAATAACCTAAAGATGCAGTCAGAAGAAAAACGGGAAGAATATACAAAAGTAAGGTGGAATCATGCTCGAGTATGAAATTATTCAATTTATTTCACAATACATATACGTGAAATTAATAAAACTGTTTATAACTCTGTTCTTGTAAATAAATCAACCACAGCGTTATATTGTGTCTTCTCACTGGCTTTCACTTTTTCATTTTCAAAATTGGATGTTGCTCAATGTATTATTTCTGGGTAGCATATAGCCATGATCATGCTCTTGGAGGGTTGCTGGGGGCTGGTTCTAAGAACTCTTATCATCTTTGATGCAGTGATGCGTCCAGCTCTCTGCCTAAACCAAATCCTGCTTGCACTCTGATCTCGGGTAGCCGTCTCTACAGCCTGGACTTGGGACGGGGTGAGCTCTTCAAACTGGAACTCCTGGCACAGCTCTGCAAGCTCTTTGGGTGGTAAATGCAAAGTTTCTGAAGTTCTATAGTCAAGAACAGTTTTAGGGAGCATACTAGATTTGGGGATGAATTCTTTGTAGTATGGCTCCCGTGCCATCAGTGCTGCACTCTTTGGACAGTTTTTACTTAAGGCATCAAAAAACCTGTTATAGGTTTCCGATCCCTTCTTCACCCTTGGACACAGAAGCGATTTCACAGGCTTGCTGTCGGTTGTCCTGCCATCAATGGAACGGTCAAGCTTTAGTTTCTTGGACTTTGCTGAGGAGAAGTCAATCATAGCAACGGGGGCAGCAGGAATCTGAAAATAATTTAATCCAAATAAAGTAATCAAGTCCAAATATTTTAGCTTGGCCTGCCAGACTCCACCTCTGTTTAATTCCTCACAGAGAAGTACTACTCTGTGTAGAATTAAACAGAGGTGGAGTCTGGCAGGCCAGGCTACACATTTCTAGGGTCTATAACACACTTAAATGCTGTAACAAATCTGGCACTCGTTGCAGGTAAAGCATTATAGGACTGAGATCCAACACGGCATTCAGGTATTGAATTTTGGCTGTATTACTTCTTTGCCCAACAAAGAAGCTGTGGTTTACTAAAATGTCACAAGCAAAATAACTTTTAACTGAATACAAACCAGAAAACAACCTTTATAGGACAATCAAAGATTGTTTACAAAGAGGAGAGACTATGTGGACAAGAGGTCAGGGATAGAACTTGGAAAAATCCAGACAGAGCCATGAGATTATACAAAGCAGCAGAAGAAATCAAAGCTTTTGCTGCTACTCACTAGGGGCAAGAAGTGACAAGTCAGCAGCCGTTTCTATCTCATGCTTGAATGGTTCTTGAAAACTTACAGTAGGTCTTGGTATTTGATTAAATGCACAAAGTGTTTGCTCCTCTAAGTTTGTGAATATTCCACCAGAGGGGATAATGTAATCGGGTAGGCAAGTTGAAAAATGAACCTCCTCCTCATAATGGGGTGAGAGCATGAGCCCTCTGTGCATTTTGTACAAGTAAAATTTAAAAGGAGTAAAAAAAAATCATGATTAATATCAAATATCTCTGGGACTGCCCCCACATGAGAACATGACTCCGATAGTCTGTGAATAGAACACTATATTATATGTACAACACTAATTCCATAACAAGAATCTCAGCCTACATAGATCACTTACCCTGCCATGCAGTTGCAATGAGCTGCAATAACTTCACCATCTTCCTTCGAAATAATCCACGTCTTCAGAGGTGTTTCACTCGATCTTTGTGAGTGGTTTACCTTGAAACATCAACAACTGTCAGGCTAATGACGTCGTTACTGTGTGTTGATGTTAATCCTCCTAGCTGCTATCTAGCCTAGCATGCCAGATTCATACTCCATTTTATTCTACACAGAAAGATAGTTCTCTGTGTAGAATTAAACAAGAGCACGAGTATGGCAGGCTAGGCTAGCTGCTAACAAATTTACGTATAAATCAATCTAAAGACAAAAACTCACCCTGGCGAATACCAGACGATAATCATCACGGAGCCGTTTAGTACCGAGATTGTGGACCCACCCGCTAACAGAAAAATTATATGCCTCCAGACTTTTATATGCTTTCATTTGTTGTTTAGTGTAGAACGATGTCTGAAGGACCAGGTAGTTTGTAATATTATCAACAGACTCTATTCTCGGCAAAGCCGTTAATTCTGGGGTAAACTCACTCATTTTCATTAAATACGGATCACGTCCAACATATTTGTTTGTTAAATCCGTGTACCTTTGTTTCGAAACTGAGTCTAAAGACATGCAATGAGGACTCTCTTCTGCGGTTTCCTCCATAGCTGTACTCTGCTGTTTACTTCCTGCCCTCCAACCAAAATCTGCGCGTCATTTTAACCACGTGACTGAAACCCAGCAATTTGGATTTTTTTCATCTAGTTTCAGTCTAAAACCAAAATTTGTTCAGTTTCTCAGGAAGTTCTATTCCTTTGGTCTGAGTCTGTTCCTTCTTTAGTTCATCTGCACTTCGGATCATTTACTACAACGGCAAATCTGCAAAACGAGCTGGTTTAAAACATTTTTCATACCTCTTAACAACCTTCTAACATCATATAAATACTTTGTAGAGATTTAAAGTAAAAAAAACATTAATAAAGAGGTTTTCTCACATTTGTCTAAAAAGCTCCTCCAACAACACGTTTCAGACCAACACCAGCCGGTTGTCGTCTCACCGAACCGCTGCACCTACCCGGGTCCTCCACTCATCACACACTCACATGTTCAGCAGCAGAACACCACTGGTGGGAGTAGGGTTGTCACGGTGTTGTCACGGTTTAACCTCACGGTGATTGTGACCAAAATTATCACGGTTTTCGGTATTATCGCGGTATTTTTTTAAACGTGTTACATTTTCAGACAACTAAATAAACCCTGTATATCAGGAAAATATTGTCCCCAGTTTGTGTCTAACTTTTGCCTAAAATGTGTTATTTTGTAATATTGTTGTTTATTTGTTTACATTTTTCCCCTTTTGTCATTAAAATACCAATATTTGCCCATAACTTCTTATTTTTTGTCTGTTTGATGTCATCATTTTAAAAATATTAGATCAGATGATACTCAGTACTCAATTAGCCTTCTAATCAGATACTTTTTTACCCTTACTTGAGTAATAAACCCTATATCAGGAAAATATTGTCCTCGGTTTGGGTCCCTCCAGTGAGCTTTGCAGATTTAGGAAAATGTCATCAGGCAGTAATCATTGTTAAATTCATAATGATTCTCGGAGAAAGACCAACTCTTATCTGCCCCTGGGAGCCCCGTAATGCATAGCGTCATTTCAACATGGGGGTGTCCACAGCACGGTTTATATGCAGGTAGCGGCGCTGCGGCTGCTTTATATAGCGACTCGTTGCATTCTCCCTCAACCCAAATCCTCGGATCACGCATTTTAGCTAAAACGCTAACGTTAGCTTGCCTTGCGTTGACTGTAGAGTTGTGGGTGATGGTCACATAGATGTGTCATGAGATTTGAAGCGTTGCTGCCTTTCACAGGCACTTTTTCTGCACGTGCTGCAAACAGGATAGCCGTCTTCTATCAACTGTCCCTCGGCATTCTTCAAATATCCAGAAAATGCCTGTACTTCCCACTTTGTCTTCTTTGAGGGATAATAAATGTCCTGAGCGCTGCTGTCTCCTCCTCTGGCCATTATTTCAGCTTTAGCTTCAAGAAAGTTTTGGTCGTAAACAACAAAGTGCACATGTGCCGCCGGCAACTTCAGCAGACGATACGGTGGCTGGTAAGGGTCACCGCGCCTACACCGCAGCCACGGTAATCCACCGAGATGATATATTTAAAAAAAAACAAGGCGGTTATTATTATTGTCAACTTTTTTACCGTGGTTTACCACTTCACCGGTTACCGTGACATCCTTAGGTGTGAGAGGTTCTCCGCTCATTAACATCAGAGGAGAAACAGCCGGCTGCTACCGCTTCAGCTTTAAGACAAACTACCAGAGTCCCAAAGAGCAAAACACTGTTTGAGGTCACGGGCAACAGACGACGTTTGGTTTGGACTTAGAAAATGGAGACAGGTGTTTAGAGCTACCTCGTTTCCTCCAACAATGCGGGTTCCCTTATCAGGGGGTGTGGCCTAGTGATGCTAGCCGATGGGAGGTGTGAGTTCCATGATCATGTTTGTGTTTAAAAGCTAGCTTGTTCTGCAGATTTACTGTAACAGCTTTAAGGGAGAGAAAACTACAAACTAGGTTCAGTCTGCTGATTGATCAGAATGTCTGGGGGCGGGGCTACAGAATGGGAGATTTTACGGTCTAAATCTGCGGCTCGGGGCCACATGTGACCCTTCAGCCTCTCTGAAGTGGCTCCCTGTAGCTCGGCTTAGGGTTAGGGTTACTCTAGCTTGAGTATGTTTTCTCTAATGTCAGATTCAGAACTTGAATCATCCCTCTGGACGGTTCCCTGGGAAATTCAGTCCCAGCAGCAGCTCATCAGCATGAAGAAGAAACAAAAACAGGGACTGTAACAAAAGTAAGACAACATAAAGAAGAGTGTGAAGGGGAGAGGTGGAGAATAGCAGCAGTATTTTAGCACATCTTGATCATGTGACTTTATTAAAGGATCATTTCAGCTTCCTGGTAAATCAGGATCAATCAATCAGGTTTTATTTATAAAGCGCTTTTCAAGCAAAGTGCTACTTAAAGTGCTTTACAAAATGGATCAGCTAAACCAAGATTGTTTTGGGCATTTATTGAAATGTTCACATTTTAAGACATTAAAGCAGGGGTGCCCAATCCTGGTCCTGGAGGGCCAGTATCCAGCTGGTTTTGTGGTTTTTGTGCTCCAATTCACTTGATTAACTGGTTGACTCACCTGTGCAGCATCTCATCAGGCTCTGCAGAAGCCTGTTAATCACCTGCTGATTGAAATCAGGTGTGTTGAAGCAGAATTAAAACTAAAGCATGCTGGATACCGGCCCTCGAGGACCAGGATTGGGCACCCCTGCATAAAAACAAACGATATTGTAGATCTTCTGTTTAACACTACTCTTGGTTTCACCTTAAACCTTGAATAAAGACCAGCTGATGTAGTTTTTATGTGTCTAATAAGGTGCAGCTTAATGTTTTTTTATCTCTAATGAAGAGATATTCTGTATTTTATTCTCTGTATAAATGAAGGCTGGGCTCTGAAAGGATCATTTTGTCTTTATTTACTTAATTTACTGACAGTCGACAACAAAAACAATGATCAGATTAAGGTCGGGCCTGACCGCCATCTTCATTTTGCTCATCAGATCTGAGTCATATTTATCTATTGTTCTGGGTTACAGAACAAAAACATGTCTCTTATTCTGTCGCTTTTTGCTGATTCATTTTTTTTCTTTTGCAGTGAACTTTGACCACTTCCAGATCTTACGAGCCATCGGCAAAGGGAGCTTTGGAAAGGTAAAGTGTGTGTGTGTGTGTGCGTGTGCGTGCGTGCGTACGTGTGTGTGTGTGTGTGTGTGTGTGTGGGTGTGGGTGTGTGTGTGTGTCCCTAGCCATCACCAGTCATTATCTGGTGGCATCAGCTGATCTGGTTGGGGGAGTTTCCACTTGAAGGTTCATCCGGTTCTGCTGATTGAAAGACGAGTAATTTTTCTGTCTAATGATGATAATCAGCAGCGTGTCTGTTTAGTCATGTTTAGGAGAGATCATTTGTCTTTTCATCTCCTACCAGATGACCTGTTGGGAGTTTTCTGCTTGTTTCTCCACTCGCATACTCCCAACAGTAGGACTCACCTAGCTGAGTGTTAAGGGTTGTAGGTGTGGGTTAGGGGTGGGGTTAGGGTTGGATGTGTGGGGTAGGGGTGGGGTTGTATGTGTGGGGTAGGGGTAGGGGGTAGGGTTGTATGTGTGGGCTAGGGTTAGGGTTGTATGTGTGGGGTAGGGGTAGGGTTGTATATGTGGGGTAGGTAGGGGTAGGGTTGTATGTGTGGGGTAGGGGGTAAGGTTGTATGTGTGGGATAGGGGTGGGGTTGGATTTGTGGGGTAGGGGTAGGGTTAGGGTTGTATGTGTGGGGTAGCGGTAGGGTTGTATATGTGGGGTAGGTAGGGGTAGGGTTGTATGTGTGGGGTAGGGGGTAAGGTTGTATGTGTGGGATAGGGGTAGGGTTGTATGTGTGGGGTAGGGGGTAAGGTTGTATGTGTGGGATAGGGGTAGGGTTGTATGTGTGGGGTAGGGGTAGGGTTGTATATGTGGGGTAGGTAGGGTTGTATATTGGGCCATTCCTATCTGTACCGGGTCGGCCCGGGCCGGGTAGCGTAGGTTGTTTACATATCTGGGTGGCCTGGTATTTTTCCGGGCCAACCAAGGCTCATTCTCAGCCCTCTTCTCGAGGGGGTCTGCTTCAGGCCGACCAGGGCCAACACACTCACTGCTGACAGCAAATTCACACCACGGCACGGAGTGCCATACCCTCACGAGGGACGAGCAAAATATCAAACACGCCAGAAGTCCGTGCGAGCTCACGGTTGCACAGTTGCAGCGGTGCAGCGAGCGGCTGCGACCCAAAAAGTACCAGAACCGCTCACGGCGCATGCGCAATCATGCACACACGTTGTTCGTTTTTATGCAATGAGGAAGTGCACGTGCGCTCTAAACCAGGACTAGACCAGTAAAGTGAAGCATGCTTTTGGCTGTTTATAATTTTCACAATGTCTGGTTTGCACTGATATGCTCCGAGTCCCGAGCCCGCACAGATGTTTTACCGGAATGTTTTATAACCCGGTGCGCCTTTTGTATGTTAAATACCAAAAAGACACCCGTAACTGACAGCTTACAGGTCCTGTACTGTACTTATTTTGGAGTGTTAACCATTTTATTGTGAAAAGTGTCTGGAAAAATCATGGGAAAAATGCATGCCGTCAAAGGAGGAATTTTTATTTTTGAGTATTTCTGCATGCTAGTTTGAAAAATGCTTGTTGTGCAATTGCGAAAAAGAGCACTTTTGTAATTCCCAGTGTGTAGCAATGAGAATTGCTCTTAACCATGTGTTCCGCCCGGAGTCTAGAGAGTGTAACACCGGAGGATGAGAGATAGACACACATGTCTGATTATTGAGTGTTCAATAAAGTAGGGATGAGCCGGATACTCGTTTCAGACGATTATCCGGTACGGATAAAGCATTTTTGACGAATACGAGCATGAAACGAGTAAAACGAGTCAATATCTGTAATCGTGCTGAAGGAAAATCCTCATTGGGCAACTGACTGTCTTCACACTCTGTGATTGGCCAGTCACATAGAGTGCCCGCCCCCTCCCTACACACAAAACTGCAGCCGGCCGGGAGCGCAGTCCGTCCGTCCTGTTCATTCACGCACACACACAGACAGTAACGGATCTCGCTGTGATTGCTTCACTGTTTCTCACGTTTCTTCAGTTTTCCCTAGGTTTTCTTCAGCTCGCCTCTTTTTCGGTTGAATATTTAAGGTTACTTTTTTCGTAACTGACATGGTGCATTTGACAAGACAGAGCTGACGTGCTGTTGTCACTAACTCCGCTCCGGTCGGGTGTTTTTATTTTTTTGAACTCCCTCTCTCTCCCTCTCTATCTCTCTATGTGTGTGCATATACACACACATACACACACACACACACACACACACACACACACACACACACACACACACACACACACACACACACACACACACACACACACACATTAATCAACATTGTTTTGTTTAACTTTGTGTGGGAAAATGCCAAGAACATTTAGAAAAAAATCAGTTTAATCAAATAAAAAAAAATAATAAAGTTGTGTCCGGTTCTAGCATTTCATATTTCCTAGTTCCTACTAGGATGTAGATGTATTAATCCATGCACCTAAATATTAATGTTCTGATTTTATTGAAACACTTGTTCTGTAATAGTTTCTTTACTATTGTGATCAAAAATATTTAATCTCAATTCTGAGGTTGCTCCGTAAATAGTTTTCAAATAAACAATAACACATAGCAACTTCTGATCAATCCATATCAATTTCAGACTTAAAACAATACATTGATGTAAACCACACCCACTTCCGGTTAAACCACGCCCACTTCCAGGTTATGCCACGCCCATTCCGAGTACAGATACAGATACAGATAATTTAGTTGGTTGAACAGATACAGATACAGATACAGATAGTGGTTTACTCGCTCATCCCTACAATAAAGGTTTGCCTCGGACGAGGAAAAGTCAACTGAGCATCTTGTGGAATTTATAGAGAGAACAAGATGAAACATGGTGGCAGCGGGGTCTAGAGAGATCCACACCGTGCTCGGATGAAGAAAGATTGAGTGGACGGTACCCACGTGTCTAGCTAGGCTAATTAGCCTCGGGGGTGCTAACGGCTCAGGACAGCAGGTGAGATGCTGACGAGCAGAGTGCAGCGGCAGCTACGATGGATGGATTGAAGCCACCCGCACAGTGGAGCATGGATGCAGTGAACCTGTCTAAGGCGTGGAAAACATGGAAAGAAGAGTTTACACTCTACACGGAACTAGCTCTGCCGGATGCTGAGGAAAAGGCGAGAGTGAAGCTGTTTTACTATCTGATCAGGGAACAGGGCAGAGAGCTCTGTGGCACGCTGATCGGAGCTGAGGCAAGAGTGACAGTAAGTGAGCTGATGAGAAAAATAGATGAACACTGCAATCCCAAAGTTAACGAGACTGTTGAGAGATACAGATTTTTTGCACGCAATCAGGCTCCTGGAGAGAATATTGATAAATATGTTACAGACCTGAGGATGCTGGCGAGCACCTGCAACTTTGGACAATTAAAAGACTCACTGATTAGAGACGGGATCGTCTGTGGCACGAACAGCTCCAGCTGGAGGGAAAGGTTGCTCAGAGAAGAGAACCTCACATTAGACAGATGTCTAGATATTTGTAGAGCAATGGAGATTTCAAGAGAATACAACAAAACAATAGCGGGACAGGCTGAGGAAGAACTGCATGCAGTAAAACAAAAAGAGAGAAAAAGACTGGATAAAGAGATATCATGCAGATTTTGTGGAAGAGCACATGAAAGACTCAAATCAAAATGCCCAGCATATGGAAAAAAATGCAAAAAATGTGGCAAAGACAATCATTTTGCTATAGCATGCAGGAGTAAAAGCAGCCAGAGTGAAAATGGGGAAAAAGTTCACACAGTGACGGAGCAGGACTCCGATTCCTGTGAGGAAATAATGACTGTCACAGCTCTGACACAGACTGCAGTAGAAGAGAACCAAATCAAAGAATCCGACAGAAAAAAACGAGAGCAGCTGTTTGCAGGCATGATGATTGGTGACAGCCTGGTCAAGTTTCAAGTTGACTGTGGAGCAACATGCAACGTTATTCCCATCAACATGTTGAACCAGAACGTCAAAATGGAGCACACAGACAAGGTTCTTGTGATGTACAATAAGTCAAGGCTGTGCCCATTAGGAAAGTGTAAGGTCAAGCTGACAAACCCAAGAAACAACAAAAAGTACAGAGTTGAGTTCCAAGTGGTAGAGGAGGATTGTAAAACGCCTCTACTGGGGAGAACAGCTAGTGAAGCGATGAAGCTAATACAAGTTAAGTATGATAACATCTGGGCGTTGGACAGCTCAGTGACAACAGCTCCATCAGATAAAAACACATGGTTGTTGGAAGAGATAAAGACTGAGTTTCAGGATGTGTTTACAGGAGATGGATGTTTACAAGGGGAATACAAGCTGGAAATCGACACAACAGTGCAGCCCGTCAGACTGCCAAAACGAAGAGTCCCAGTGTCGATGATGAAACCACTGAAAGAGGAACTGAGGAGTCTTGCAGACAGACACATAATAGCACCAGTGGAATGCAGTACTGAGTGGATCAGCGGGATGGTGACAGTGCAGAAACCAAATGGCAAACCCAGGATATGCATTGACCCGAGACCGCTCAATAAAGCGCTGAAGCGTAGTCATTTCCCATTACCAACAATAGATGACATCTTGCCAGATGTGTCAAAAGCGAAAGTTTTCACAGTGTGTGACATGAAACATGGCTTTTGGCATGTAAAGCTTACAGACGAGTCAAGCCATCTCACGACATTCGCAACACCATTTGGTCGCTTTCGGTGGCTGAGAATGCCGATGGGGATCAGCCCAGCGCCGGAGGTCTTTCAGCGCAAACTGATGCAAGCGTTAGAAAACCTGCCAGGCACATACAGTTGTGGTCAGAAGTTTACATACACTTGTAAAAAATATAATATAATGGCTCTACTGAGTGTCCCGTTATTTCTAAAACTCTGATTTTTCTCTGATAGAGTGATTGGAACAGATACTTCTTTGTCTTTGTCACAAAAAACATTCATGAAGTTTGGTTCTTTAATGTCTTTATTATGGGTTAACAGAGAAAAGTGATCACATTTGCTGGGTCACAAATATACATACAGCAACATGAACTAGCAATTTTGGTGACTTAGAAACGTGTCAGTGAACTGAGCTTCATAGCATGGCCTGTTAACTTCTTGTGAGTGATTATGAGTGACTACAGCTGGTGACTTCTCTTAGGCCAGGTAAATAGGGCTCATTGGATACAAACGCCCACAAACGCTACAATGGGAAAGTCAAAGGAGCTCAGCATGGATCTGAAAAAGCGAATTATTGACTTGAACAAGTCAGGAAAGTCACTTGGGGCCATTTCAAAGCAGCTGCAGGTCCCAAGAGCAACAGTGCAAACATTTGTTTGTAAGTATAAGGTGCATGGCACTGTTTCATCACTGCCAAGATCAGGAAGAAAACGCAAGCTATCACCTGCTGCTGAGAGAAAATTGGTCAGGAGGGTAAAGAGTGAACCAAGAATCACCAAAAAGCAGATCTGCCAAGAATTAGAAGCTGCTGGAACACAGGTGTCATTGTCCACAGTCAAACGTGTTTTGCATCTCCATGGACTGAGAGGCTGCCGTGCAAGAAGGAAGCCCTTGCTCCAAAAGCGGCACCTTAAGGCTCGACTGAAGTTTGCTGCTGATCACATGGACAAAGATAAGACCTTCTGGAGGAAAGTTCTGTGGTCAGACGAAACAAAAATCGAGCTTTTTGGCCACAATGCCCAGCAATATGTTTGGAGGAGAAAAGTTGAGGCCTTTAACCCCAAGAACACCATGCCTACAGTCAAGCATGGTGGTGGGAATATTATGCTGTGGGGCTGTTTTGCTGCCAATGGAACTGGTGCTTTACAGAGAGTAAATGGGATAATGAAGAAGGAGGATTACCTTCACATTCTTCAACATAACCTAAAATCATCAGCACGAAGGTTGGGTCTTGGGCGCAGTTGGGTGTTCCAACAGGACAGTGACCCCAAACACACATCAAAAGTGGTAAAGGAATGGCTAAATCAGGCTAGAATAAGGGTTTTAGAATGGCCTTCCCAAAGTCCTGACTTAAACCCCATTGAAAACATGTGGACAGTGCTGAAGAAACAAGTCCATGTCAGTCTCACTTTTCTCTGTTAACCCATAATAAAGACATTAAAGAACCAAACTTCATGAATGTTTTTTGTGACAAAGAAGTATCTGTTCCAATCACTCTATCAGAGAAAAATCAGAGTTTTAGAAATAACGGGACACTCAGTAGAGCCATTATATTATATTTTTTACAAGTGTATGTAAACTTCTGACCACAACTGTACATCATTGCTGATGACATCCTGATCACTGGAAAGGGGGAGACGATGGAACTGGCAGAAATGGATCATGACAGAAACCTGAGACTTTTCCTGGAACGCTGCAGAGAGAAGAACATCAAATTGAATGTGGAAAAACTCAAGCTTAGAAGACAGGAAGTACCATACATCGGGCATCTACTCACAGCTGAGGGCCTGAGAGCTGGCCCAGAGAAGGTACTGGCCATCACAGAGATGCCAGCACCAACTGACATAAAAGGGGTGCAGAGACTAGTTGGAATGATCAACTATCTATCCAAGTTCTACAAGCATCTGTCAGACGACTGTGAGCCTCTCAGACAACTGACGCACAGAGACAGCCTATGGGAGTGGACAGACGTGCAGGACGAAGCATTTAAAAGACTAAAAGAAAAACTAACACAAGTCCCAGTTCTGAAATATTACAGCCCTGAAGAAGAGCTAATGCTGCAGTGTGATGCCAGCGAGACGGGGCTGGGAGCAGCCCTGACTCAACAGGGAAAACCAGTGGCATTTGCAAGTCGTGCACTGACGCTCACTGAGAGAGGCTATGCACAAATTGAGAATGAATGTTTGGCTATTGTGTTTGGGATGGAGAAATTCCACCAATATACATATGGTCGCCTTGTGAGTGTGCAATCAGACCACAAGCCACTCGAGAGCATTATTAAAAAGCCACTGTTACATGCACCTAAGAGACTGTAAAGGATGTTATTGAGGCTGCAAAAATATGATATAACCATAACATATGTTCCAGGCCGCGAGATGCTACTCGCTGATACGCTGAGTAGGGCCTACCTGCAGGACAGCATCAAAAGCCAGACAGAGTTGGAGACAGAATGTGTCAACATGGTGGATTATGTTCCTGTTTCAACAGAAAGCATGGACAGAATACGGGCAGGGACAAGAACTGACAGCACATTACAAACGCTAATAAAGACAATACAAAAGGGGTGGCCGGCCTGTAAAAAAGAGGTACCTGTGGGAATAACCCAGTTCCAATTGTTGCAGGATGAACTGAGCACACAGGATGGATTGGTCTTCAAGGGACAGAGAGTGGTGATTCCACAAGCACTCCAGGCAGATATAACACAGCAAATTCACTCAACACACATCGGAACAGAAGGGTGCCTCAGGAGAGCTAGAGACTGCGTCTACTGGCACGGTATGAATGACCACATCAAAAAGTACATAGCTACATGTGACATATGTCGGTCTGTGGATGCAAGACAACAGAAAGAGACACTAAAGCCACACTAGCCGACCACCAGACCATGGACCAAAGTTGGGACAGATTTATTCAGCTTTGAGGGTAGGGACTACCTAATAACAGTTGATTATTACTCCAACTTTTGGGAGATAGATTATCTACCGGATACCAAGTCGAGTACTGTGATTAGGAAACTAAAGGCTCATTTTGCACGTCAGGGAATCCCAAATATTGTGTTTTCTGACAACGGGCCCCAGTACAGCTCGACAGAGTTTGCCAACTTCAGCTGGAAATGGGAATTTCAACACCATACCTCATCCCCGGGCTATCCGCAGAGTAATGGCAAAGCGGAGTCTGCTGTTAAAACTGCCAAACGACTCATGAAAAAGGCAAAATTGGCTGGACAGGATCCATATTTGGCCTTATTGGACCACAGAAATACCCCAACACAAGGTTTGACTACCAGTCCGGCACAGAGACTGTTAAGCAGGAGGACGAGGACACTCCTCCCAATAGGAGACAGATTGTTGCAACCCAAAGTGACTGATGACAGGTTGGCACTGAGAAAAAACACAGAGAGACAAACAAAGTACTACAACAGGATGGCAAAGGGCATGGACACATTAAACCCAGGAGACGTGGTGAGAGTCCAACCTTTTGAACAACACACCTTATGGTCCAAGGCTAGAGTGTGTAACACTCGGGGAAACAGATCCTATGATGTGGAGCTGGACAACGGCAGAGTCCTCAGAAGGAATCGTCGCCATCTGAGGCGAGCTGCGTAGGTCGGAAAAGACATGTCAGTACATCCACAGCCAGAGGGACAAAACCTTACTGGGCTGACACAGAACGAGGGGAACATACAAATCAGCACTACCAGGTCAGGGCGGGTGGTACAACAACCCAGATATCTGAAGGACTATGTATGCAATTAAGGTATTATGTGAGTTATATGTTGAGATTTGTTAAAAAGAAAAAAAAAAGTGGAATGATGTTGAGTTATATGTGGAGAGTTGTGTACTGGTTAGAGAACAGAACAACGCCTCTGTGATAATATTTGGAGGTAGGGCTTTGTGATCTGTTTACTAGTGGGGAAGAAAAAAAAAAGTAAATACAAATTTTTACTTCTTGAGGGAAATTGGGTCCAACAAAGAAATGTCATGTCTAAGTTTTGTGCCAGTTGCATACTGAGTTCTCAACGAATGAAAAGTTCAGTGTCTTTGTAAAAGAAAAGGGATGTAGCAATGAGAATTGCTCTTAACCGTGTGTTCCGCCCGGAGTCTAGAGAGTGTAACACCGGAGGGTGAGAGATAGACACACATGTCTGATTATTGAGTGTTCAATAAAGGTTTGCCTCGGACGAGGAAAAGTCAACTGAGCATCTTGTGGAATTTATAGAGAGAACAAGATGAAACAAGTGTGCTTTTTGTTTTGTATTAAACATGTAAGTGTTAAACATGAGAAGTGTATTTTTTTTTTTCAAATATTCTATGTTCTTAGCTGTGTGTGCTATATCTGATCAGTGGTGGTTAAGAGTTTGGACCCTGCGTATTAAATTACACTAGTTTTTCCGTGCTCTTTACAAAAGTAGGAAATTACTTCATTGGAAAAAATATATGTATTTTGTTGACTAAAACTGCTTATTTCTATCGAGTACAATTACTTGTTATTTTCATAGACTAAAATGGGGCTAAAACTAAAATAAATCTAATGACTACAATTGGACTGAGACTAAAATTAATTTTTAGCCAAAAGACTAAAACTAAAATTAAATTAAAATTTCCTGTCAAAATTAACACTGCCTTCTATTGATTGTTTTTCATAATAAAGCCCTTTTATATCTTCTCATCTGTAGATTTTGTAGCTTTTGTTTCCTGTTTATTATAAATGCCAGCTTCAGGCTTCATTAATGACGTTTAGTATTCGTGCTCCGACACACGATTGGACTCTGGAGATCGGAATAGTTTATTCCCATTTCAAATCCCAAACATCACAGATAATATTTGTTCATTAAACCTCCTCCTCTCTGCCAACTCCTGCAGTTTTGTTCTCTCAAAACACATTTTCATTTCTGAAAAGATGTCCCTCGGTTATGAAGGAAATCTGCACAATACTGAATACATTAGCATCTGAATTTATGTTAATTTGCACTTATTGCTTTGTTCACTCAAGTTGATGTCACTTGTCTGCAGATACTGCAGGAGTCTTCAGAAAGCCGAATTCTAGTATCATTTAGTGTCCATCTTCTCGATACGCCAAACGTCCATTCATGCAGGCATTTGTAAATGAGCTGAGATGGAGATCCTAAAGGGTTTACTGTGCTGCAATCTGTGGCTCTGGAGCCACATGTGGTCCTTCAGCCCCTCTGAAGCAGCACCTTGTAGCTTCCTACATCTACACAAACCTCGTTATAAAAGTTTGTTTCTCGCATCACGCCACGGGAGTGTGTGGCATGAAACTGCGCATTTCGCTTATAATTCTGTTTTTTTGCATGTTTGGAGGAGGATTCAGCAGAGCAGATGGATCATTATTGCTGTGTAGTTGATAGTTTAGACCATGGGAGGCTTGATAAAAAAGTTTTATTGGGATTTCCTCCGTAAATGACGGTGAAATATGAAAGAGTTGAAGGGAAGCGACCCGGCCTCTCACAGGAAAGCCTGGAGTCCTGCAGTTTGTGAGGCTCATGGTGAGTCCTTGTGACTGTTAGTTAGAGAAGATGTTTCTAAAAACATTCATCTTTGTGTTTGTTTAAATCCACGGAGTCATGTTGTTTCCCCGTCCTGTCAGGTGTCTCGACCTGTGATCCTTATAATGAATGAATGAATGAATGAGGACTAGGGCTGCAACAAACGATTATTTGGATAATCGATGAATCGGATGGGTTCTCGACACGATTAATCGGATTACATGGGGAAATTTTTAAAAACTGCTAGGGAAACGTTATTTCTCTCCTTCCTTCACTTTATTTAACACAACATTATTAGAAAACAGTTCAATAGCAGAAAAACAACATGCCATCACCTAAATTGTCTTATAAGGTGTATAGACAGAGACCCTAAGCTACATCTATCTGTGACCTAAAATGCTTGGTCCAATTAAACAGCTTAAGGGCAATTCTCATCTGTTTTGTTTGATCTCATCTGTAGACATTTATTATAACTGAGGATGTCAAACAACAAATTTTTAAATGTAATTAAACATAGGCTGTGAATTAATCAAAATTGATCACTATTTCCAAAAATGACTGAAAAAATAAGTTGTCACACACTCCATGGAAACTTTCAGAGAATCCACAAATAGTGGCTTTCATATGGTTTTGTTACTTTCTGCAAGTTTAGAAAAGCAGCAGATGAGACAGCATGTCTGATAATTTAGTTTTTCATCTGATAATATTAGAACATGTCAGTAATGCCTGAGGGGCTTTTATAAACACTGTATAACTAACACTACTGGAGAGGGTATGAATTACACAGAGGCTTCTGGGGACTGGGGAGCCCAGTTATGGGGGGGGGGGGGCATTTTGCCTGGCCCCCAGAATGTCTTGAAACGGCCCTGGGTGTGTGACTGAGTGTTGAAGGTGACCTGAATAGTATCAAATTTATAAATACTACATGTGTGTAACTTATTGTTTTATAGGTAAAAACGTGTAGTGGAGATAAATCTATCTACATTGTACTTTTCAACACTTTGTTTTGTTTTGTTGTTTTTATTGAACTATTTTCCTGTCCTGTCTGTCTCTCATCTTCCTGCATCTCCTCTTAATTCTCCAGAAAAACTGTTGCCTGGATTCTTACTTTTTCACCTCATCAGTTACTTCTGAGCAGATCTAAGGGATCTCCTGACCGAAAAGCTCAGAGCGCGTTTTCGATGCTGCGTGAGGTGAAATCACCACAGCACAGGTGATGAGCTCCGCAGTAGCGCACTTCAGGCACAAATAAGACAGAAAATAGAGAACATGTGCAGACATGAACGATCGTGTGCTAATTATAGTTTTTTGGTTGCGCCACTTTGAGAATGGACCGTGCGCTGGAAGCAGCTGCCTGGATCGCTGCGCAACAACGCAGCGCTGTGCCGCTCTCTGCTCATAAGAGTCAAAAAATGATATAATATAGAAAACTTTTTTCCGGTTCCCCTGGATGTGTAGGATATACAGCTCCCCCATAATTCGATCCCTGCTCCTGGATGAAAAGCCAGACATTTTCATCAATACAAGAACCCGCAGTCCGGACGCGCCGGACAGAGAGTGAAAAGTGGACATGTCCGGGGAAAACGGAACGTACGGTCACCATAGTCCTCATAAAGCGGGAAATTATAGATACAGTATTTTGCTCGTGCCCTGGGCCCTTTAGAGTTCGTGGGCCCTGGGCAATTGCCCAGTTAATCCGGCCTTGGGCGGAACTGGTTCGCAGCAGCGCGAGTCCCCCCGCTCATCTAATAAGCGTCGCGCTCACGACTTTAGACTCTTTTTTTACGAGTTTAGGGCATGTCTAGCCTGTGTAATAATCCGGGACTTGGATGAATAACTTTTGAAAAGTTTTTAATTTACCCGGACACAGAGTTCTCTCCTTCCTCGCTGATGATCCCGACATGCTTGCGTTTAAGACGCTGCATCATCCCGTGCCATGCTAAGTCTGACCTAAACGTTGCAGGTAACGCATGTCTTCGCCTGATTTAACTGAAAATGCTCCCAAACTTAAAAAGCTTTTACTTTTTTGACTCTCGCTGCTTCTGCCATGTTCCTCTTCCAAACAACTGCCGGCTCTCCCTCGCGCTGATCTGCCGGCTCTCCCTCGCGCTGATCTGCCGGCTCTCCCTCGCACTGATCTGTCTGCGCGCAACGGCGGGCGGGAAGGGGGGGCGCTTTTGGAAGAGTTGTGCGACACAACGAATCGATGACGCAATTCGTTGCCAACGCTTTTAGTAATCAATTTTCATCGAATTTATCGATTCGTTGTTGCAGCTCTAATGAGGACACTGATTAACGATGTCTTTGCAGTAGCTGTGAGGATTTATCCATTTTCTTTGGCCATCACCCTCAGATGAGCGATGGCTCTGCTCGTCGGAGCTAACTGCTGCTATAGCATGACCACGGTGTCCTGTTTTCACAAGAGATCGGCTCAACTTTCCTTAAGACTAAATAATCGTAGGCCTCCAGATGTTTGGCAGCCTTTCTTTTGTCCAGGGCTTTCTGTTGAATAGGCATACATGTCTCCCCAGGAGATATGTGAAAAACACCGGCAAATCGGGCCGCCGTTTTCCGTCATCCCAGAGCTCATACGGGCTCCTAATAACTTTACTGTTGTCTTCAATAAGCTTCTCTCTACACCTGCTCGTGTCTTTAGACATTGAAGTCTTTATTTATCGGGGATTTCGCCCGCAACTCTCTTAAAGGTGTAGGTCACTTATTGATAGCAGGTTTGTTTTGCCACCCAGCCACTCGCACGTGACCCTAACCCACAGAGACGACAAAACAATGTCATCACAGATCCTCCTATAGAATTTGTGTTCTGGCTCATTAAAACACACTTCTCAAGGGCCAACAGAAAATTCACATCCAACCAGGATTAGGATTAGGGCTGCACAATATATCGTTGTAACGATTAAATTGAGATGTTATTTAATGAACCATAAAATGGGAGATTCCATAGGAAATGTGAAATCAATCTTATGGATCTTTGGATAATTTAAACCAGAAGATTGGAACTTTTTATTGCAGGGATTATGTAACCACTTCATATTAACTCAGAGACAAAAGAAAGAGAGTCAAGTTTAAAAGTTTAAAGATTTATTACTTAACAAATTAAAACTAGACTAACTTTAAACACTAAACACTATGTGATGGGTGGATCTCGGTGTGAATGAGGCAAGATGGATGGTGTAGTGTGGAATGTTGCTCAGATCCAGCAAATCTGGAGAAACAATTAGTTCTGATGGGGGTGAAGGTGATGTTTTGCTCTAAGCTCGGGTTTGGAGATTTATAACACACATTGAGACGCCATTCTGTCGGTCTACTTACCCTTTGCGGAAGTCCCCGTGTAGATCAGGAGGTGTAGAGGTCCAGCTTGGACCTTTCTGGAGCCGAAGCCTGTAGCACAGCCGTGGCTGCCGACCAGTCCTGTCTTGAGATACTCCCAGGTCACTCAATCAGTCAATCAAAGATACTTTATTAATCCCAGAGGGAAATTAGAGTTTCAGTACACACAATTCAGAGATCAGACATACATGGTCAAGACACATGACAAGAATTGGTGACTGTGGTCATTCGCAACCCTGAGTCGCGCTACCTTAATAGAGATAAGAGAGTTACATCAGGATTGGTTCAGGTGGAGGAAAAATAAAGGCACTTCAGAGTTACCCTCCACCAGGAGGGCAGCTTTGCTCTGCAAAAAAAAAAACACCTCAGACAGATATGCAACAGACTTCAGACAGCACAACATAAGTGTCCACTAGGTGGAGTGGTGGGTTGGGACTATCCCCACTTCAGTTCCTGCAGCCACGATAAGCAGTGCATGTCACCTCAGTGTGGATAGGGGGAGGAGCATTGAGGGTTAGAGGGTTGCAGTGACCTTGGAACGTTTCAGCGGCCTTCTCGCAGTCCCGCCCAGGCTGGGAAAGGACATAGTTGAGTTGCCATAGCGACGGCACATTCCACATATCTTCTGAGGGGGGAGTTTTCGTTGGAGCCTATCAGGCTCAAGGGCGCCAGATTCCGATTAGAAATAGTTTTGGGGCCAGACAGAGATAATTTCCTCTCTGTTTTACAGTGTGTTGGTCCTAAACCTCTCAAAATCCCAATAATGGACATTAATCTATCCCAGTCCGTGCTGATTCGTCCACTCTCTCCTTGATGACATCCATCTTTTGTGCCAATAATGAATCTCAGCCAAAGTTCCAAGCTTACGATTCATCTCAACAATTATGTGAGTCTGTGAATTCATAGCGTGGTGCAAACCATCTCTGAGCTCCAGGATCAGGCCAATATTCCTCGACAGCTCTTTAATTTTCTGGTAAGCCAGGTAGCCTCCAAGGCCAATGAGCAGGAAATCTGACACCAACACCACGAATATCCACACATCGTCCGAGTCCTCCACAGACAGCTGAGATAAACAAATCAAGTTCCACTGTTTCCAGGAGTCCATGATGTGTCCAACTGGGTCTGTCACGGAGGGGCATCCGGGAGCCCCTTCTCCCGTTCTCATTGTTGAAAAAATTTTATCAATCGCGTTGAGAGACCAACTGATGAGATGCATTTTAGTGAATTTCAGTTTCCAGAAAAAATGCAGAAGCAGCCGTGCACCCAGCACACACAGACAGACAAAGGGCCTTGAGGATAAGATATGGATGAGAGGAGGAAAAAAGCGTCTACACCCTCCAAGAGCTGGAAGAAGAATGCAACAGATTTATTGGCATCTAGCGAGACCCAAAAAGAGGTCTTGATGGTTCAGCTTTTATTCTGAAAGGAACCGTTGCAGCAGGTGGAACATGCAACAGATAATCCAGCTTGTCGTTGGGTTCTTTCGGCTGAAGAGGAAAGTTACGGATTGGCCACTCCGACAACTTCTGTAGAACGCTTGAACTGAAGTTTAAGATGACGTGGGCATAGTTTTATAATTTGGATTTTTTGATTTACGGTCGAATCAAAAAGGGACACCAAGAGGTGATTTACCAACAGTGGCGGCTGGTCTCTAGAGGGCGATAGGGCGCCGCCCCCCCAGTTTTCCCCAGTGTTTTTAATTTTTATTAAAAAAATAAATAAATAAAATTAACAATAATCACATATTCTAAGTTAATTGTGTGTTTTGTAACACAAACAAATCATATATATATATATCTATATCATTGGTGAGAAGCTCCCTGCCGAGCGGTGGAGGCGACAGAAAGATCGCCCAAACGGCAGTGAAGCAGCCAGCCAATTGCTGACAAGAAAATCAAACTCATAGGAATGGGAATGCATCCAATCAGCGTCGTCGATTCGGAAGCCCGAAGGGCGATAGAGCTACCGCCCAAGGCTGTTCGTTGATGTTCGGGTTGAGCTCGACAGTCTTGACCACTGGAGCTCACGAGTCATCCCGGGCACACATGGACAACACGGTGAAGCTAGCCATGCTAGGCAGAGCTAACGTTGCCATGCAGCTCGACGAGGGAAACGGAAGAAACGGAGGACGTTTGGACAGGGAGAACAACTGCAGCTGGGTGCAGAGGTAAGCTGTACATTACATTTCTTTGAGCAAGACAATCAGAATCAGAAATCCTTGGTTGTCCCACAAACAGGGACATTTGTTTAATAACATGTACATTTTTTTATGTGCAATAACTGTAAAAACTCATTTCAACACACATATTATACATATTTAATCTTGTAAATGTGTATTTCATGTAAATTTGTACATACATCAATCTGATTCCATTTTACTTGTTACACTTCTGCTGCAGCAAACAAATTTTTACATTTGAAGTAAAAACATCTCATTGAGAATCTGAAATGTTTTATTTTCCCAAAAACTGGGAAATATGACATTTGTAAGAGGATACTGATGACATTATTTCCTATGAAAGTGTTTCCTATGTACTTATCTGTTGTTTTTTATTTATCACATGACAGGTTTGTGACACCATCCTGAGCCATGCAAAAGAGCAATTCTCTTTTACCAAGCACCTCGTTACTGCCACTCTGCTACAAAGTGACTTGTTTGTGCAACACACAGCGCAGTTCCCAGATGCAGCACTGGTGACCGCTGTAGAGGCCTACCCCATGCTGAACAATGCTAAGCTCAGAACAGAGCTATCCCTCACCTATGAGAACCATGAGTTCAGGGCTTGCAATGGTGCACTGACTCTCTTCCAGTTTTTCATGGAGAACAATCTTCAAAGCACGTTCACATAGACTGTCACTCTTTTGAAGATTCTTGTCACCACACCCATGACCACAGCTGAATCAGAGAGGTGCTTTTCTACTTTAAAGAGGATTAAGATTTTCCTGAGGAACACCATGACACAGGATGGGCTGAATGCTCTTGCCATGCTCTCCATGGAAAAAAAGCTTGTCACAAACTTTCCTGACTTTAATAAAAAGGTCATCGAGAGCTTTGCCACTCAGAAGGACAGAAGGGCAAAATTTCTGTACAAATGAGGTATCACACACACACAAATGCATCCACTTGATCTTTGTATAAAGTTGACCTTAGCACAACACTCCAGAAATATTTAACAGTGTAAATTTCTGGCATTTTGTCTAAGTAGTGTTTACTACCATTACTGTAACAGTGACCTGCTCAAAGATTTTCCTGTTCACTCAAATGTTGAAATTAAACAAAAATGTTTTTGTTACTTGCCTCTTGCATTGCCTATTTACCATTTATGGTCATGTTATTTTATGTGCAATTTAATGCAGTATTTTTCAACCTTGGTCCGCGAGGCAGTGTGCCAATAGTCAGACACACCTGGATTAATCAATTTTTCCAATGATGTAAGACAGGAAATAAAAGAGCTGTGCTTAATTCAGGAAATAGTGGAGTTGTGCACAAAGCTCAGAAAGCACAAGTTTGTTTAAAAATAGAAAATAGCACAGCCCCACCAAAACTATTTTTCACCAGCCGCCACTGTTTACCAAGCACCACCAAAACCATGCCTCGCATCAGATCTGGAAGATTCTGATTGGATCAGAAAAAGGAAATGTGTCATGTGACTTAACATTACGTGGATGAGAAAGTCTAGTGGAAATATTTAAAGTTATATTACTTATTATAACTACTGATCATAACATTGTCATTGCACAGATTGGTTCACATTTTATTATTGGAGTAACACTTTGTTTGATTAGCTTTATTAAAAATAGAGTTCTTCTGATTTATTAAAAGAAAGAGTTCTTTCTCTTCATTCTTTTCTTGAGTTGGAAAGGAAGAAACAGTTTAGGAGCAAATGCATGACTCTCATGCAGATTAGGTTTGTGTCAGAAACTTCTGGTTTTGCTTTGAGCATCACTTTACATATCCCCCTTTTCAAGGGGATGGTAGTCCGTCAGAGACCACCTGGCGTTGAACACAGAGGCCTGGAGGGTCTCCATCAAGTATGCTTGATGTAATTTCCCTGGCAGAGGCCAAAAGGGGCTAATTTCCTTTGGAGGGGCAAATCCTTTGAAGGCGTTTAACCAAAGGTCAGCAAATCATTAAATATCCACGTGGAGGGAATCATTTGAAGCAGGAGCAAAACTTTGTATCTCCACGGGTAGGGAATAATTCCAAAAGAGTATATTGATCTTTGTAATTGCACTTAACGTAATCCCAAGTAGGAGGAAGACGAGCAGCAAACAGGTCAGGTCCCAGCGCGTGAAGTATCCCAGTAGCTATTGCCGGAACCAACAGACGTCCAGGTCCCACGAGTCGGAACACCAAGCAGGAGGAGTAGAATCCGATGACAAATCATAGGTCCACCCCCAGGAATCGAGGATCATCAGCGAAATTCAGAAGAGGAGAGGGAGCACAACACAGGACACTTCAATGTAGACACAATAAAATGGCACCTAATGCAAATCAGTAAAGAAAAAGAAACCTGTCAGTATGAGTGTCTGCATGTACTATGTGTAGCAATTATGTGAATATAGTTCAAGTGAAGAAATGGATGCAATACACTACGTGTACTGGAAAAAGTGGTGTAAAAAGAATAAAGTAATAAAACCCTATACTGCGCGTATGGGAAAAAGCAGAATCACCTACATGTGAATGTACCCATAAGGAATTACGATTAGTGACAATAAAAAATTTTTTGGATAACAGCAATATGTGGAATAAACCCTTTTACTGTTAACTTACTTATTACCTGACTTCAGGAACCCACAGCATGGCCATCTCAAATCACCCAAGTCTGCATGTCATGCATTAACTGGAAAGACAACCACGCACTCACACACACAAACATAGACAAACTTGTGCAACTCGAGATAGAGAACTATGGAACCGACAAGGTGCGAAATCACCCCCCTTTCGAAGTTGGTAAGTTGTTGGTGGTCACATTGTCCAAATTAGTGGAACCCTTGTGCAGTTTTATGTGGACCCATTTATAGACGGGCTCCTTGTTTGTTTGGGTAATCTTGATCTGATACACAACTGGAGAGAGTTTAGCCATTATCAGGTATGGGCCTGACCACTTCGGCAAAAGTTTCTTTGCCAGCTTCCCAGAGGTATTCTTTGTGTTACTGGTTTTAGGAGCGAATATGTAGAACCAGACCTCATCACCTGTGTTGAGTTCAGAATGTGAGGCCTTCTGATCATAAGCCTTCCTGCCCTCAGCTGATTTCTCCAGATTTATCTGTGCAAACGAGAACGCTGCAGGCAGATGGTTCATCGGGTCCTGCAAATATTGTTCGCTCGTGTAAGCTGGGTCGGCCTCAGACTGAACTGGCTGGTACAGCAGTTGAAGTGGCAGGGTCATCAGTCTACCCGTCATCATTTCAAACGGGTAGACACCTGTAGACTCATGAGGGGTGGCCCGTATGGCCATGAGGACCAACGGAAGCTTCACATCCCAGTCTCTGTGATTAGAGGACATGTACTTCCTCAACATGCTGATAACCGTTCATCCTTTCGACCTGACCAGAAGACTGGGGGCGATGGCTAATGTGGAAATTGGCCTTCACACCCAACAGTCGCCAAATATGTTCCATTACTTCAGAGGTGAAGTGAGTTCCCCTGTCCGAGTCAACCCGAGTGGGAAGACTGAACCGGGCGAAGATGTGATTCATCAAGAGAATAGCTGTTGTTTGTGCCATGTCATTAGGAGCTGGTAAACATTCAACCCACTTGGTGAATGCACAGGTCATGGTCAAGATGTATTTATTACCCCTGCTGGACCTGGTCAGAGGCCCCACCCAATCGAATTACAAGTCCGACCACGGTGTGGACGGTCCCTTTCTCTGTAGGGGAGCTCTGTGTGTGGGGTTGGATGGCTGAAACTGACAACAAACCAAACAACGCTGGACGTGATCTGTGACGTCGTGACGCATCCCCGGCCAATAAGCAACCTGGCTCAGGGCACCAAACGTGGCCTTGACACCTTTGTGTCCGGCGGAGGGAGCGTCATGAGCTTGCGTGATCATGCACCCCCTTAGTGACTGTGGTGCCACGAGGAAAGGCGGCAAAGGAGGCTTGGAGGTGTGCATCAGCAACCCTTCAACCATTCTCAGTGTGACCTGAACACGAAAGAGAGCACGGAACTCAGGAATGGAGTCAAGCTCGACGGAAGAAGGCAGAAGAGTTGTAGGATCAGAAAGGTACAGGATCATCCTGCTTATAGCAGGGTCCTGGGACTGAAGACTGACAAGATCGTTACCAGAAAAGACAGGTTGAACAGACACAACACCCTCGGATGGTTTGGAGGTGGATGCGTTAGCGGCCTGCGCTCGAGTCGCGACACACACACGGGGTGGGTCAGACCGAGAAGACGCATCCTCAGGGAGCCACAAGGGGTTGAAGACCCATGGAGTACCATAGGCCGCACCTTGTTTGGCAAGAGTTGTTCAGATCCTTATCAATTCCGGGTACACGAGAATGTCTGACTTTACGCCAAAAGATGTGCATGTCATGTGACGTCGCTAGGGCGTCACAAGCCATGAAGAGGTCCTGATGTTTAACGGGCTTCCAGTTTGAGGTCAGGAACCCGTTACTCTTCCAAGAATGTAGATGACAAATGAAACTGTGATGCGTGTAGTCTGAGTCAGTGCAAATCACCAGCTCACGGACACCACGGTCCACAGCAAGTTGTAGTACTATCAAGATCCCAGCCACTTCTGCAAACTGTGAGGTCTTTGGACCCAACCAGTAACACCGGGAGTCCTTCTGGTCAGCATGCAACCAGACGACACCCACGCCTGACCTAGGCGTAGCACCGTGTCGAAAAGAACTGCCATCGACGTACACGGTCAGCACGTCCACACAGAGAGACTGGTCGAAGTAGTGGTGGTTGGGGTTTAGAAGAGTCTGTGGAGGGCTAGCTGGCGGGACTGACGTGACAGCGTCGTCCGAGCAGTGTTGGCACGCAGCCAAACCCATGCCAAGAGGGCTACGGCGGATCTGGGCGTAGCGTACTTCGATGTCGACGTTTTGAAGAGCCAGCAGCCATGACGCCATTCCCGCATTGGTCCCCACACCATCTCTGATGCGCTGACTGTTAAGGAAGGTCACTGGCTGGTGCTGAGTTTCAATGATGATTTTCGGTCCACCGATGTAGCTAGAAAAGTGTTTAACCGCCCACATGGTGGAGAGCAAAGCTTTTTCACAGCCAGAGTTCTTCAACTCAGGACTGGACAAGAGCTTACTAGCATAGGCTACGACACGCCTGTCACAGTCATATATTTGGTAGAGACCGGCACTCAAACAGTGAGATGAAAAACCGACCTCAAGGTGGAACTCCTTGCCACAATCGGGAAGCGCCAAGCACCGAGCTGAGCAAAACGCGGCCTTCAGGTCATCCATGGCCTGTTGCTGCTGCTCAGTCCACTCGAAAGGCACACCCTTCTTCAGTAGGTTAGTCAGAGGTCTCGCTATCTCAACATAGTGTTCTACGAACTGGCGCGAGTAGTTGTACACCTCTAGAAAACTCCGAAGTTCGGAGACATTCGTAGGAGGTTTGATGGTGGCCACGCCTTGAATTCTGCCAAGTTGAGGCTGCACTCCCTGTGGTCCCACAAGGAGGCCAACAAACTGAACCTTTGACCTGCACCACTGACCTTTGGCGAGAGAAATCTTTGCACCAGCAGCTGCGAGCTGACCCATGACGTGGTCCAGCTTAGACAGGTGGTCATCCAAGGTACTTTACGAACAAGAATGTCGTCGACATAGGTGAGGGTACCTCGCTCTCAAGCATCAAGGCAGGCTTTTTCCAAGAAGATGTTGAACTCAGCTGGTGAGTTGGAATAACCAAAAGGACACCGAGTGAAGGTGTACTGGCAGTTAGCAAAGGAGAAGGCTAGTTTGTATTGGTCAGATTTATGGACAGGAATTGTCCAGATTCCAGATGCTATGTAAAGGGTGGAAAAGTATTTAGCATCTTTCACTTTTGGGAGTTCTTGTTCCAGGCGTGCCATCCTATGGAACTAGGATTGGGACAATATTCAGCGTAACTTGTACCAAGTTTTTTAACTTCGAACATGTTTCATCACATGTAACTTTGGATTCGTAACTTGTAATTCTCAATTCGTACTTGTATTTCTTGTTTTGTAACAGGAACATTGTATTTTGTACATGTATTTTTATTTTGTAAAATCAAACTTTTATTTTGTACATTTACTACTCATTTTGTAACATCAAACATTCATTCAGAAACATGAAACTTTCGTTTTGTAACTAGCAGACTTCCAAATTGAAAAAAATCTATGTACAATTTTGAAATCAAAACTCTCAAAACACACATTTCATTCTACAGGTACAAACCAAATCTACAGTGTTACGAATCTTTTTGTCTCGATTCTAGCATCAGTGGGAGGAACTTGGGTGGAACCAATGAGAGCACGAGTCTTAGCTACCAATCACGTTTCTCGAATTCCTGCCCAATCATTGGGAGAGGAGGGCAGGGTTTTGTCAGAGCTGTAGAAAGAGAGTTACGACACTCCTTGAACTCGCCGACTCGCGGTCACGTGGTTCACGGAGCTCCCAAACATCCCAGCGCCGTAAGTCAGTTTGGACGGCGTATGGTGGGACTAATCACAAAAATGTAATATAATCACATTTCCCTTGGCGATTTGTGGTAATTATTGAATAATATTATATTATATATTATGTCCTAACTCCTTCACAAAGTAGCCTATTTATATTTTTCCGAGCATTTGTAGGAAGACAAACACCCGTGACTGTTCTACAGGAACACGACAGTCCTAACACACTGTAGAACACATTTAGACCACATACATTAATATAATATAGCAATAAATTTGATGTACTAATGCAACACACTGCTCTAATATAAGCATATTTAATATAAGTCCTACAAGAAGCCCTAAACTCGAGTTGTAATATCCATTTTAAAGTGTTTATTGAAAGCTAGAATTCTGCTCCAGCTTACCTTGAAGAAAATATGTATCTGTTTATGCTTTGAATGATGATCTATTATGTTCAGTAGAATACATTTTACAGTCATTACTTTATATTTTTATGTGAAGACAGTACATGTATCTGTAACCCAGTTTATCTGGCTTCTATAGCAACTAATTAAAAAGAAATTTTCAATAAAACTCTGTGGTTCATCACAGTAGATAAAAAAAAGTGTTAACTGTGAAAAAATGAACACCAAACTTGTACAACATGTATAATAACATTTTTAATAAAGCATTTTACCAACATTGTTTAGTCATTACATATGCACAAATAAGCTGAATCAATAAATTTGAGCAATGTACTCGAGACCTAATGAAACCCTTTTGAATAACTTTTATTTTGGTTATTATCAGAATAAAATGTGTCCGTGGATTGAAATTTGAAGTCACTAATTTTAGGATTGGATAAAATTTTGAAATGTAATTTTACATCTCCATTTTTGGTTTAGTTCAATATTTCTATATGTACAAAAATAGTATTTTAATAATCCCTTTATAGGTTGATTATCTTACATGGTTGGCTGCGCTGCATATAGCAAACGGTCTGAGGGAGGAATCAGAATTACGGCTTACCCAAAGATGCAGAAAGAAGAAGAAAATGGTTGGCTTAAGTCAGCAGGAGCAACCTCACCATGACCAGAGATCACAATAACAAAAAGCTGTGTGCAGTGAGTTTAATGTGCACTCTCAAATGTTTTCTATCAAGGCTCTACATGTTTTGCTCTCAACTGCACAAGGCTGCAATTAAACTGTTAAATGTGGCAGGAAATAAACTAATACACCACTCTACAGGCACATTTTGAGGAGGGACAGTTTACTAAGACTAGGCAAGGCAAGGTGAGACTCAGGGCTGATGCTGTGTTTGTTCATCGCCCTGAACCAATGAGGAGGAAGGATCCCGCAGTGATAAGTACAGCGGAACCACTGCATGTTGGTCCACTGACCAGTGACCACACATGTTGTACTCAAGTAAACTGTGGTACCAATCTTTTGAAATATTAGACATTTGAATTTATTTTATTTTAAAATGATTCTTTATTCTAACAGTGCCATTATAATTTCAGAGAATGAGGAAAGCAGCAGCAGCAGTGAGACAAATGAGATGAGGGAAAGTGAGGGGGGACATGAGATGGTATCAGGAGAGGGGGACATCCCAGGAAGCCATGAGGAGCCGGCGTCAGGGCCAGGAGGAGAAAGGAACAGGCCATGCAACCAGGGAATCCAGCTGGAAAACCTAAGGGAGGAAACAGAAAGTCAAAAAGGCATGCAAAACACAAGAGGCATTAAATGGAGTAAACAGACAATCAAAAAGGCCGTACAACTCTGTTTTTCAGTGGATTCAACAGGCTACAGGTTTCTTCATGACATGAGTATCCCTCTGCCTGATGTTAGAACCCTGCAAAGACAAATGCAGCCCGTTAAACTGGAACTGGTGTGTTAGGAGAGATGTGTGACATGCTCAGTTTGAAGGTTAAAAATCTGACAGAGATGGAAAGAGAGTGTGTGCTTACTGTGGATGAGATGTCAATCACTCCAGGCGTGCATCACTCCATCACAGACCCAACTGGGATTTGCCACCACCGTTGTTCCTGGTCAGCTCTTCACTCAGCCACTATGAAAACATGAAGATGGACACACAACACAGTTTAACCTTTAAAGGAGCATGGGGCAGGATGAAGAAACGAAACTCATTAGCGACGCACTCGGCGCTGTGAGTTACTGCAGCCCGGCACGAGAGCGCGCACAAACTCTTCACTAGAAAAAAAAGTTTCAGTGATGTACGGCCAGAGCGCGGCTCGAACAAGGCACTGTGTCGAGTGATGAAGTAAGTAACATTGTTACTTTAGTCTAATATTTGTAAAATTCCATGACAACATTAGCATTTTAATTTAGCCATGACACTCGTGATGTAAAGCAAGTGCTCCTTCCTATGAAACATTCATAAGCCAGTTTTGTGACTGACTGGTGAGCCAGACAGTAACATGATGCAACTTTATCAGCATAAGGCTTTGTGACTGCAGGTGATTTCTGATGTTTTTAGACAAATTACAGTTATTATTTTGCACTAAGCTTACTAACAAGCTAATGTTATTGTTTATACATCATGTAAGAACATCCAATTTCAAGTCACTGACATCATTTGTGAAACCAATTTCATTACAGGACAGGCATCACAACAATGTAAATAAGAACATAAAAATCAATGTTTAGTTCAAAAAATGCATCAAAATAAAATCATAATATCAACAAGACCTACAGGGTAATACAGTCATTACTGTCATTGATTTTCAGGAATTCACATTGGAAGGAGTGATGGAAGACAGTTCAGATGAGGAGTATGTGCCTGAGCCTGCCACAGGCTTTGATGTGTCGTGGGAAAGTCTGAGACCAAGGGGCAAAGGGCAGTAATGGAAAGGGGAGAGGAAAAGGTCGCTCCGAGGGTCAGGGAAGGACACGCTCAAGGGGTGAGGGCAGCAGGTTGAGGTCCAGAGCTCCTTCAAGAGGACCAGGGCGCCGGGGTAGGCAGCGAACAGCTTTCAGAGAAGAGGACCGAGACCGGCTTGCACAGCTGAGAGCTGCCAGTATAGCTGAGATGCAGGTTGGTTGTAGCCATTTGTGTAAAAAAATAAAATAAAATAATAGAGAGATGTCAAAAACGAAAACATCACTCACTGGAGATATGAATCTAGTCATGTAAACATATGCTTTTTAATTTCTATACAGCTTTACAACACCTGAGCCAGGAGGAGAGAGATTATATTCTCGAGAGAGTGGTGACCCGTCTTCCAGGGGTGATGCTGGATATCCTGGAGTTTCGGCAAGAGACGCCAGGACACCGTCTTCCTGACTGAGGGCACCCTAACCCAAAAATCCAAACCGTTTATCTACAACTACAGTAGTTCCAAAACAGCACAATACCTCAAAAGAACTTTAGCTGAAGACAGCATTTTCACCCAAAAATAAACAAACAGTTTGTACAATATATTTATTTTTATTTATGTACAAAAAAGTTCTGTTATTTGCATTTGTACATAGTATTTTTTCTTAATTTCTAATAAATCTGTGTGCATGAAAGAAGTAATTCCTGTCTTTTGATGCTTCACGTAGCTGGGGCCTTTATGGAGAGAGGAGAACAGCAGCATTAGATCATATAGCAAGGCTCCATCCAATCTGGTAACTGTCATTTTCAACTTGACCTTGGCACAACAGAAAAGTGATGTGTTGTGCAGGTAGTGTGAACATTACAAATAGTTCCAGACTTATAAATTAATTACTGGTGTTCTTCTGTATATTCTTACTTTGTGACTCATAATTGTCTTCTTTTTTCTTATGTAACACAGTTTGGGTAGATGTTTTTTCCTTTTATATGCAGGCAGCAGAGGGACGATGTCGCCTTCTGCTGCCTGCATATAAATGGAAGCGACATCTCAAACAGCTGGCGACTCTGGCGAAACATGTAAGGTAAAAATACATCTACCCAAACTTTGTTAAATAGGAAAAAAGAAGACAATTACTGGTGTATTATAATTGGTGATACATCCAAAACTGCAAAAAGGTGCAGCAGATGGCTTGTGAGACTGAATATTTTATGCTGAGGTTTATTTATTTATTTCGTCGTCTTCGTCTTCCTCCGCTTATCCGGGTCCGGGTCGCGGGGGCAGCATCCCAACTAGGGAGCTCCAGGCCGTCCTCTCCCCGGCCTTGTCCACCAGCTCCTCCGGCAGGACCCCAAGGCGTTCCCGGACCAGATTGGAGATGTAACCTCTCCAACGTGTCCTGGGTCGACCCGGGGGCCTTCTGCCGGCAGGACATGCCCAAAACACCTCCCCGGGGAGGCGTCCAGGAGGCATCCTGGCCAGATGCCCAAACCACCTCAACTGGCTCCTTTCGATCCGGAGGAGCAGCGGTTCTACTCCGAGTCCCTCCCGAATGTCCGAGCTCCTCACCCTATCTCTAAGGCTGAGCCCGGCCACCCTACGGAGGAAACTCATTTCGGCCGCTTGTATCCGCGATCCCGTTCTTTCGGTCATTACCCAAAGCTCATGACCATAGGTGAGGATTGGGACGTAGATCGACCGGTAAATCGAGAGCCTGGCTTTCTGGCTCAGCTCCCTCTTCCCCACGACAGATCGGCTCAGCATCCGCATCACTGCAGACGCCGAACCAATCCGCCTGTCGATCTCCCGATCCCTCCTACCCTCACTTGTGAACAAGACCCCGAGATACTTAAACTCCTCCACTTGAGGTAGGACCTCTCCCCCGACCCGGAGGTGGCAAGCCACCCTTTTCCGGTCGAGAACCATGGTCTCAGATTTGGAGGTGCTGATCCTCATCCCAGCCGCTTCACATTCGGCCGCGAACCTACCCAGCAAGAGCTGAAGGTCAGAGCTGGATGAAGCTAGGAGGACCACATCATCCGCAAAAAGCAGAGACGAGATTCTCCTGCCACCAAACTCGATACACTCCACACCACGGCTGCGTCTAGAAATTCTGTCCATAAAAGTGATGAACAGAACCGGTGACAAAGGGCAGCCCTGGCGGAGTCCAACCCTCACTGGGAACAGGTCCGACTTACTACCGGCTATGCGGACCAAACTCACGCTCCTCTGGTAAAGGGACTGAATGGCCCTTAACAGAAAGCCACCCACCCCATACTCCTGGAGCGCCCCCCACAGGGTGCCCCTGGGGACACAGTCATAAGCCTTCTCCAAATCCACAAAGCACATGTGGATTGGTTTGGCAAACTCCCATGCCCCCTCCATCACCCTTGCAAGGGTATAGAGCTGGTCCACAGTTCCACGGCCAGGACGAAAACCACATTGCTCCTCCTCTATCTGAGATTCAACTATCGATCGGACCCTCCTCTCCAGTACCTTGGAGTAGACCTTTCCAGGGAGGCTGAGGAGTGTGATCCCCCTATAGTTGGAACACACCCTCAGGTCACCCTTCTTAAAGATGGGGACCACCACCCCGGTCTGCCACTCCCTAGGAACTGCCCCCGATGACCACGCAATGTTGTAGAGACGTGTGAACCATGACAGCCCTACAACATCCATAGCCTTGAGATACCCAGGACGAACCTCATCCGCCCCCGGGGCTCCGCCGCTGTGTAGTTGTTTGACTACCTCAGCAACTTCTGCCCCCGAGATCGGACAGTCCATCCCCAGGCCTCCCAGCTCTGGTTCCTCCTCGGAATGCGCATTGGTGGGATTGAGGAGCTCCTCAAAGTATTCCTTCCACCGTCCGACTATAGCCTCAGTTGACGTCAGCAGCTCCCCATCCCCACTGTAAACAGTGTGAGCGAGTTGCTGCCTTCCTCTCCTGAGGCGCCGGACAGTTTGCCAGAACCTCTTTGGAGCCGATCGATAGTCTTTCTCCATGGCCTCACCAAACTCCTCCCACGCCCGAGATTTTGCCTCGGCAACTGCCACTGCTGCACCCCGCTTGGCTATCCGGTACCTGTCTGCTGCCTCCGGAGACCCACAGACCAGCCACGCCCTGTAGGCCTCCTTCTTCAGCCTGACGGCTCCCCGAACCTCTGGTGTCCACCAGCGGGTACGGGGGTTGCCACCACGACTGGCACCGGCCACCTTACGACCACAGCTAGCAACAGCCGCCTCGACAATCGCAGAGTGGAACAAGGCCCACTCGGACTCAATGTCCCCCACTGCTCTCGGGACGTGGTCAAAGCTCTACCGGAGGTGGGAGTTGAAGACCGTCTTGACAGGTTCTTCTGCCAGGAGTTCCCAGCAGACCCTCACTATGCGTTTGGGTCTGCCAGGTCTACGCGGCATGTTCCCTTGCCATCTGATCCAACTCACCACCAGGTGGTGATCAGTTGACAGCTCCGCCCCTCTCTTCACTCGGGTGTCCAAAACATACGGCCGCAGGTCAGATGATACGACTACAAAATCTATCATCGACCTGTGACCTAGGCTGCCCTGGTACCAAGTGTACCGGTGGGCATCCTTATGTTCGAACATGGTGTTCGTTATGGCCAAACTGCGGCTTGCACAGAAGTCCAATAACAAAACACCGCTCGAGTTCTGATTAGGTGGGCCGTTCCTCCCAATCACACCCCTCCAGGTCAAGCTGTCATTGCCCACGTGAGCATTGAAGTCCCCCAGCAGGACAATGGAGTCCCCTGATGGAGCACTATCTAGCACTCGTCCCAGGGACTCCAAAAAGGGTGGGTACTCTGAACTGATATTTGGCCCATAAGCACAAACAACAGTCAGGACCCGTTCCCCGACCCGAAGGCGCAAGGAAGCTACCCTCTTGTCCCCCGGGGTAAACCCCAACACACAGGCAGAGAGTCTCGGGGCTAATAAAAAGCCAACCCCAGCCCTCCGCCTCTCACCCAGAGCAACTCCAGCAAAGTAGAGTGTCCAACCCCTCTCCAGGTCTCGGGTTCCAGAGCCAATGCAATGTGTCGAGGTGAGTCCGACTATATCTAGCCGGTACCGCTCAACCTCTGCCACAAGCTCCGGCTCCTTCCCCGCCAGCGAGGTGACGTTCCATGTCCCAAAAACTAGTTTTCTTGTCCGGGGATTGGACCGCCAAGGCTCCCGCCTTGGTCTGCCACCCGATTCGCATTGCACCGGACCCTTCATGTTCCTCCTGCGGGTGGTGGGTCCACAGTTGGACGAGCCCATGTATCCGGTTCGGGCTGGGCCCGGCCGGGCCCCATGGGCGAAAGCCCGGCCACCAGGCGCTCGCTCACGGGCCCCAACCCCAGGCCTGGCTCCAGGGTGGGACCCCGGTAACCCTCCGGGCCGGGTACTCCGACTCTTCGTTTTAACCGCCATGAAAGATCCTTCGAACCGTTCTTTGTCTCACCCTTCACCTAAGACCAATTTGTCATGGGAGACCCTACCAGGGGCACTAAGTGCCCCAGACAACATAGCTCCTAGGATCATTAGGGCACTCAAACTCCTCCACCACGATAAGGTGACGGTTCAAGGAGGAGCTATTATCTTTGCACAGTGGCAGTATCATAGCCTATGAGGTTCATCCTTGGCGTGATTATTGTTAGTTGAAAACTTTTATTTATTTATTTGTTTATTTTAACCAGTACAACAATAAACATAATTAGAATTGAGCTGACAAGAAATGTGGGATTTTGGTGAATGACACACCTGTCCTCTGCAAAATTGTGTCTGGACCAGTTCTGCCGTGGGGGGAGGACACAACTCCAGCTAAATTCCCAAGATTTCTTGGGTCACCGGGGTTGCGTTTTGCCTTTCTTGGGAGCGCCCCTCCATCCATACGTTTTCTGAGGATGCAACGCTGAAGTTCAGGGATGTAGCTGTAGTCTTTGGCAACCTTGACCACTTGTACGCGATAATTTTGTGACTTTTTGCTGTAGAGCCACTTGTATCTAAAAGACAAGCATTACAGGATTTACTGAAGGTCTACCTTTCTACATTTTCATTCAACGACACAAATATTTTACAGTAACAAATCCAACAACTTATTTTGAAGTACAGATCATATTCAGTTGCCTTAAAGATAAACAAAACTATTAGACTTACGACTTCTCATTTTTCTGGGTTATATAATCTGGTCCGTGGTTGTGGTGGTTGTAATCCAACGCAGCAAGAAGGCACCTGGCTTCGTAGACAGGAGGAGAGAAGGCAAACCTGTGTTTTGCATGGAGAGGGGGGACAAGATTTATAAAAATTTAACCACATAATTTTCAAGGGACTAATTTTGCTAGGACATAACACATGCCATATATTTCTATTTGTCATTCATAACCTGGAAAATGTAATAATTTCAGTTAGTAATTATAACAAATAATGTACAAATCACTTCTAAATCAAATTACCTTTTTCCAGCATACATGAGAATGCAATTCTGGAAACTCTCCAGTTCTGAAGTTGACCTGTAAAAAAACCCAAAAGCTACAACTTTATAGATTATTAGGAATCACACTTTTGATTGCCTTTTCACCCACAATTGTCATTTCTTTATGTAAATTGTCAGCTTTGATATTGACACTTTAGCTTTTTTGCTTATGAAAATGTTATTAATATACCTAAAGATCAGATTGGTGACATCCTTCAACTAGCGTCTGTTGAAAATGATTCGTTGAAGAGCCTCGTGTGGTGGAGATCATGGCACCATGAGCTCTTTATCACTGGTCGTTGCATCAAGGTGTCCATGGTCACATTTGCCACGGGTCCATTCATGCTTCCCTGTGACATGGTGAAGCACACCCACCAACATTGTCCTAACAGAAAAAATAAGTTTTATTGGAAAACTTTACATGTGACAGAAGCGCTCACCAACAGAAACACGAGAGCTGGCACTATTATGAAAAGAAAGGTAATTATGTCAATGTGCATTGTTGTCTTGTTGTCCAAAAGATGTCACAATACTTACATTAAACATATCACGATGTTGTGCTTTCTGGCAAATGTACCAAAATTGGTTGAAGATGTCCTTCAGCCACACAAGTAGGATGGAAATTCCCTTTAGAATCCCAGCCTGTGAACAAAGATAAAACAACAATTCCATCTTTTAGTTCTTTTTAAAACATAGAAGGGTTTTATTTACCTGCAGCGTTTTGTTTGCGGCTGCAAACTTTGTCAGCCTAACAAAGTTTTCATAACAGTTCTATTCTGTTATGAAAACAATAAATAAAAGTAGAATTAATATATTGTTTTAAGACTTTGGAGTTTAAAAAAAGAGTGTAGATAAGAAGACATTGCAACTCACACACTGTTGAGTAAGTTGTTTGCTTGGTCCTCATCAATTTAGACTGCATCCGTAGCTAGATCCATGGATTTGAAACTACAGACAACACAATAATATTTGTTGTACGTAAAGATGAATACTGGAACTTACCTGAAATGGTACTGATACTAAAGAGATAAATGTGGAGCCTAATACATCTGTCATTAATTCTTTCTGCAAATAACAACAATCTGCCGTTAATTGACACTTCACAAAATAAATAAATATATATAATGACCTATATTTGCTTATCTATTGTGTTTTTATCTTTTTTGCACATAGTACAGCAGTAATTTCCTGCTTATATGGCAAGACTTCTCATGAACAAATTTACCTTTCTTCAAAAGGATCCAAATCTTGGTCTTCAGCTAAGACCTCAACAACAGCCATTAGAAAATCTTCCCTGTAAAGATAATGTCAGAAGTGTTTGGTGGTGTGATGTTAGTTCTGAACCAAGTGTGGATATACAAGGTGTAATTTAATGTATGAAATATCATAGCACAAAAAGGTGAATATTTGTTTTACAGAAAAGATACTAACCCCTCAGACACAGGTTCAGTTGGAGATAATCGATGCAACATTTTAGCTGTTGTTTGCTTACTGGGTGACGAGGTTGACTTCACATTACCTCCCTGAATTGCAGTTTCAGGAGCCTGCTTCTTCCGGTAGCTGGAAAACACATTTTTAAACAAAAATGTCAACAAGTTGGTTGAGACTCTACACTTTCTGTTTACATAGATTAATAATGGCTAAGCTTCTTTACCTGTGGCACAACTAGTAATATGAAAATGCATGTCAGTTATAAAAAAAAAATTATTTATCATTTTCACAAACATATTTTATTCTGACCTACATTCAACTGGACAAATTAGAAAAATAAACACAAACTTCTGCACAACTTTACTTTTAGTAAAACATGTAGTAATGGCTGACTCATTATCTAATCTTTTGTAGCACAGCAATAAGGAAAAGATATTGGGGTTCTGTTACACAAACCCCAAGAATAACATTATCTACTGAAGTAACAGTCCTGCTTAGAGGTTGGACTGTAGATCAAATATGACATAACTCTAAAGACTCATCTTTGGTTTGGAAAATGTCCGTTCTCTTCTGTGGTACATAGAAACTGAAGCGTGATCACAGCTAACATGCTACCGCACGCTAGCTCTCTCCGACTCGGTGACGTCATATAATCAAATCAAGCTGTTTACTTTTCTCGTCAGAATAAATGGAGCATCCATTTATCTCCAAACACAAGCGGTGTGTCGTCCACAAAACGTAGAAGTGATCCGATTACTCCTTAGTTGCTTTTAGCTTTTTCAAACTGATCAGGAAGCCATATGCTAAACACCGTTAGCTTAGATAAGTTTCTTGTTCATCTGTACAAAGATTTGTTAGATTACCTAAATCAGTATTATCTAAATCCATAGGTTTTATTTTATTTTCTTAAATTGTGGAGATACAGCTCTGATATGTTTACCTACTCGTAACTGAAACCTACAGCAGACATAAGGAGACCAGCTAATACAACACTTACCTGGTCACTAGAAAATGTGCCATGTCCGCATCCTTTTCAAGCCCAAATTGAGTTGAACCAGCCTCATTCTTCCAGAGCGTACCCAATACATATTCGGGTCCCTGACCGACTTTTATATTTTCTTTTTGACTCTCGAGATGCCGCTGATAAAACCTTCTTCTTTGTGCCACTCTTTAGTGGGCTTTGAGTTGCGCTTGGTCTTTAGCTAGTTGTAGAATCCATTTCCAGGGTTCTTCCACTTCTGTTTGAGGTTTTAACGTGGCTAGTAGTGAAAGACGCATTACCGCCACCTAGCAAGCTTCCAAATGTTTTTCCGGGTTTGAACCTTGTCGAGAACGCGCTTGAAGCGTCAATTAACGTCACATCCGTAAAACAGCGCGGGGAATTCGGATCAGAAATGTTTTGCATTTTGCAGCACACAGCCTGTTTAACAAAATGCAATGATAAACTGGTTTCATCATTCTTTTTAGTTTAAAATGCTTCATCACCCATAAGCTTCACAAGAATGAACACGTATCCTATTTACTTCTTGTTTTTGGAAAATTCCTGCCCCATGCTCCTTTAATGGTTACATAAGATTTTTGTTTCAGTAACTCTTTGACATTTATTTATTGATAATTGTGTTATTGTTAATTCTTATTTCTTGTCATTTCTTAATAACAAAATTGCAAATGCTAATATTATAAAGCAAGTGGAAATGAGCAGTGTTATGGAAAATGTCTAATTTTTAAAATGTTATTGTTAGACTACTGTTCTTGAAATATCTTAATTCCATTCTTATTACTTGAGTACACAAAACAGAACAACATATCTTCTTATGTTCGTTATCCTGTTTGTCTCATGCTTCAGCAGCTTGTTGCAGTCAGTGTTAGTATAATTACTTGTCTTCACAGTCACATTTTCTTTATTATTGGTGCTTCCATTTCTGATGCATGTTCGTGTTGGTACAGCAACCAGCAACGAATTGTACAAATATTCCCAAATGAAACTAATAATGTAAAAAGTTTATAACCTATTTCAAACTGTGGGGAATATTTTTAAAATGTAGAATCAAACAAACTGAAATAAACCCGTCTGCAGCTCGTCAAGCTTGTCTAAACCCTCCTGCTCACAACCCCCGACACGCCTGAAGCAAATAAACTTTCAGACAACTGTAACAAAATACCTGTTCTTACTGAGCTACAACCTGCAGCTAATGGGCTTCCATCGTGTTCATTTACTGCGTAGCTGATACTGTATCGATAAGCTAATTTTAGCTATTTTGCGGGTTTGTTTTTTCCTCGTTTCAAAGACTGAAGGACGTGACTCAGCGTCCGTTACATAAACACAGCTGCACACAGTTAGCTCATTAAAGGTTATCTAGCTAAAACTGGAAACATAAAATATCGTCATTGGCTTCTTTTGGTACGAAGCGGTTAGCTAACGCTTTACAATGCAACAAAATGATGACATTTCATCAACTTACCGGAGAAAATCCTTCCGAAACACTGAAAATGAACTGCAGTCAATGCAGCAGCGGGGCCATTTGGAACTATTCGAAGTTACATGAACCACGTGAGTTCCCCATTCCATAGGAGTCTATTGGAGTGTCGTAACTCTCTACAGCTCTGACAAAACCCTGCCCTCCTCTCCCAATGATTGGACAGGAATTCGAGAAACGTGATTGGTAGCTAAGACTCGTGCTCTCATTGGTTCCACCCAAGTTCCTCCCACTGACGCTAGAATCGAGACAAAAAGATTCGTAACACTGTAGATTTGGTTTGTACCTGTAGAATGAAATGTGTGTTTTGAGAGTTTTGATTTCAAACTTGTACCTTGATTTTTTCAATTTGGAAGTCTGCTAGTTACAAAACGAAAGTTTCATGTTTCTGAATGAATGTTTGATGTTACAAAATGAGTAGTAAATGTACAAAATAAAAGTTTGATTTTACAAAATAAAAAATACATGTACAAAATACAACGTTCCTGTTAGAAAACAAGAAATACAGGTACGATTTGAGAATTACAAGTTAGAAAACTAAAGTTACAAGTTAGGGATCCAAAGTTACAAGTTACGAATCCAAAGTTACATGTGATGAAACATGTTCGAAGTTACAAAACTTGGTACAAGTTACGCTGAATATTGTCCCAATCCTAGTTCCATAGTCATCAGCCACCTAGACAAGGGAACCTGTTTGTGTAGTTGTCTGTAGTCAATGGTTAGTCGCCACTTACCATAGGCTTCTTTACTGGCCACAATGGAGCAGAGTAGGTGCTGTTGCAGGGTGGGATGATCCCTTTAGCCAAGAGGCTTTCAATGATTTCATGGACTGGTCCCTGGGACGCCAGGGGAATCTTGTATTGACACACAAAAGTCGGCGCAGCATGTGGCAGTGTAGGAATTCTGACCTCATGGATAGTGGTTAGACCACAGTCCAAGGAGTCAAGTGAAAGAAAATCTTTGTATTTTAACAGAAGTTGTCGTAGTTTGTCCCGCTCGACATCATTGGTAAGAGCATCTGCTTGGTCCACGACCTGTTCAATCTGAGAGAAAACATCAGAGGGGATCTCTGATGGAGGCTCTGAGCTCAGCAGTGAGCATGTAGTTTCAGCATGCTCAGGGTCACCTACCGCAAGGCAGTGAGAGTCGGGGAAAGACGGCGGAATGAACAGCAGAGGTTTTCTAACACCTGCCCTCAGTTCCCCTTGTCCAAGATCGATAAAAGCTTCAAAGCGCTTCAAAAGATCGACGCTAATGAGCAAAGGCATGGTACCGCTCTCACAGATGTACATGGGGTGTGTCAAGCTCATAGGACTGATCGTGAATTGGAGCAGAGTCTTGCAAGACAAGAGCACTGTAGAAGGAGAGAAGACACGGATAGTTAATGTACAAGGGATCAGTTCTGGAGGGCGTACACCTCCACCTACATCCAGGCAGACGCGGTCGAAAAGAGACTTGTTCATGATTGTAAAATCTGAACCAGTATCTAAAAGTGCGTTAAAGGGATGCTGTTGCAGCAGGTGGTACAGCAACAGATTTTATCCAGCTTGTCGTTGGTTCTTTCGGCTTAAGAGGAAAGTTATGGATTGGCCACTCCGACAACTTCTCTAGAACACTTGAACTGAAGTTTAAGATGACAAGATGGCATGAGCGTAGTTTTATAATTTGGATGTTTTGATATACGGTCGAATCAAAAAGGGACACCAAGAGGGGATTTACCAAGCACCACCAAAACCACGCCTCGCATCAGATCTGAAAGTTTCTGATTGGATCAGAAAAAGGAAATGTGTCATGTGACTTAACATTACGTGGATGAGAATGTCTAGTGGAAATATTTAAAGTTATATTACTTATTATAACCACTGATCATAACATTGTCATTTCACAGATTGGTTCACATTTTATTATTGGACTAACACTTTGTTTGATTAACTTGATTAAAAATAGAGTTCTTCTGATTTATTAAAAGAAAGAGTCCTTTGTCTTCATTCTTCTCTTGAGCTTGAAAGGAAGAAACAGTTTAGGAACAAATGCATGACCTTAAGCAAAATCTCATGCAGATTAGGTTTGTGTCAGAAACTTCTGGTTTTGCTTTGAGCAGAGCCTTTTAGGTCAGAAATGGACATTCATTACGCTACATAGTAAATATATCGTTATTGCGATATCAGCATTCACAATATGCATATCGCAAAGATCAGATAAATATCGTAATTAATGGTTAGCTCAAATATTTGCTACACATGATGCATGCTGTCAGTCAAGCATGATGTTTTTTTAACACATCAAACAGAGCTACTCACCCATTTGGCCAATTGGGTGGGTTCTCATACGTCAGAGTCCCGCCCCCGAGGCGGACGGCACCTAATTTTGATAGTTAGCAAACACCTGAGTTAGCTTTCTTCTGCTCTTTCTGCTGATTCTGCTTTTCCCGGGATCCACTGATTCCCTCTCTTCTTCATTTTCTTTTCCCTTTCCTCACATCTTTTGCTTTTCTCATTTTTATGATTTTTTTATTTCTTTGTTTTTGATTAGTTTTGTTCCAGAGTTGTTTTTTCAGTTTTTATTTATCACAAGTGATAGCGTCATCGCAACATAAATCACTGTTATGGAATATCGCAGGTTTTCCTAATACCGTGCAGCCCTAATTAAGATTATCTGTGTCTACTGCACCTATTGGTGGGTCTAGCGGTGGTTATTGTTTTAACTGTTATATTGTTATAGAATTACATCATAAAGTAAAACCTTATTATTATACAGTTCCCACTAGGGGTTGTATGAACTAGTCGACTTCACGGGTCTGTAGTGACTTTTTATGCCTTTCATCGACTAGTTGCTGTCACGTGATAATGACTGACAAGATGCAGTCCTCGGAAAAGACACCAGGTGATGAGCCCCTGCGCGTCGGGAGGTGAAGGCGACGCACTGTGCCAGAGCGTCGGTACTGACACCGGCGGTAAAACGGACATTTAACCAAACTGTGACCTTTTCCCTCTTGCAATTTTACCTTCCCCTCACCCCCATCCTAATCTTAACCAGTTTGCGCATGCAAAGCTCTGATCTTTGACGCGCTCCAGACATCTGCGTCCTGAGCCCCGCCAAATTAGGTGTCACCACCTCAAAAACAAATTAAACATGTGATCGTTCATGTCGGCTCATTTCCTTTCATGTTTTCTGTCTGTTATTTGTGCCTGATGCGTTTCGCTGCTGCGGAGCGAGGCGCATCACCTGTTTTGTCCTCTTGTGACGCACCCCCAAAATTCCACTATCTCCGCTCCGCTCCGGCACGAACTCCGCAGCAAAAATGGTCCCGTTGTAGTCGGCCGGCGAGCAGCGGCACTCCGCTGTTTTTGTGGTCGGTAGATCTTTTAGAACTGCAGTTCAAAGGTAACTCATAAGGTGAATATAAATTAACCCAGGAAGCAGTTTTTCTTTAGGATTGAGGGGAGATGCAGGAAGATAATAAACAGACAGGACAGAAAAATAGTCAAATAAAAACAAGTTTGTTTTTGTACCTGGTTGCAACAAACAAACACCATTGAAGGTAATCAGAAGTGAGGAACAGAAAATGAAATAATTATTTTAATGTTTAGAGCAGCAGGAAAGGCTGCAGGCGCATCAGTGAGTTTGCGGCTGCTGCGCAGGGGGAGGGGGGAGAGGGCTGAAGTAGGATGCAGAAACTACCGTTGTTAAAAGAGATGTGTTAACTTAGAAAATGTGGGCGCAATTTTAATTGTCAAAAACTCCAGCGAACCTACCGACCCCCCCAACCCCCGACCCCCCCGGTGCTGCTTCAGGTGTCGAAGTCGACTCGATTTTCATTACGTGACTGTCGACTTTTTAAAAAATTGTCATGCAACCCCTAGTTCCCACTGTGCAAAGACCTAGTTAGGATGTCCTGCAGAGGTGCTCTGGACTGACGGACTTGGTACAGACACGATCTGCACGTCCATGTGACGTTGACTGCTTGCAGGGTTATATTGTTTACTCTCAGCTACTAAAACATCAAATGGTAGCTCAGTATCTATGAGTCTGCCTTCGGTAGAGCTACTTTAGTGTTAGGGTTAGTTAAGGTTAACACCACTGGTTAAGTAGTCCAGTGGTACAGGACTGGCTGGTTTTACTCCAACAGTTGATGCCAAAGTTTTTATCTATTCGAAGGATAGAACAGCACATTTCAGGTCTGTGCCGGGTCCTAGTCCTAACGCTCCCTAGTCCTAACTGGTCCTAATCCTAACTGGTCCTAGTCCTAACTGGTCCTAACTCGGACCTGATGAAGTGTTTTTCCACACATTCAGAGTTAATCCGCAATGTGACTTGGCGTTTCTGACCTGTTGTGACCACTTCTGGACACCCAACAGCCCCGGTTTTTAGCTTTCCTTCATACACAACTAATTAGCCTCCCAGATGAAGCATGCATGAATGTGTTGCATTGTTTTATTTTTAGACTCGTTACGAAGCTGCTTCAGGCTTTCTTCTGTATTATTTAATTAATGAAATATGGCAAACGGGGCGTGTGGAAAGAAGAGAGGCTTCTGCCTCTTGTGGTGCTATTTAACACAATCTGTGTGTTGTAGCATGAGTAGGTTCTCTGAGGAAATGGTTTAGTGTGTGTGTGTGTGTGTGTGTGTGTGTGTGTGTGTGTGTGTGTGTGTGTGTGTGTGTGTGTGTGTGTGTGTGTGTGTCACACCATACAATCATATCTTCTTGTTCATGTGAGACAGTACCAACCATAAAACATACATACATTCTTAATTATAATCAGTAAAAGACAAGTAAAACGTTTTGGTATACAAGTAGTGAAGACACTCATCAACCTCCTCTCAGTGTTTGTGTCCAGAAACGTCTGCTACTTTCTTACTGCTAGAAACTCTGTAATGTTTTCCTTCTAAAAAAGGGGATTAAATCATTTCAATAAAAAAATTTTATTGATGATTTTGTTTTTTTAAATTAACACTAGGGTTGGGCATTGTTTGATTTTGAACGATTCTGATTCCAATTCCTCGTTTCGATTCCGGTTCCTATAGATTCCCGATTCCGATTCTTTAAAGACATGGCATGCTTTACATGAGCCAGTTAACCACAGGTCCTACTGGATGAAATAATCTTAACTTCAACATGAATTTTAACTCTATGAACAACAACATCACCTTCATTTAGACAAAAACATATTTTGGAGAAAAAAGAAAAAGACTTGCAGCACAACCAGTGTGTTTGTTTCTGACCACAACCAAAGTCTGGAAGAAGCCTCTGGGATGAGAGGCTAAATGTCTCCAACACATCCAGAAACGGCCAGCTGTTTTCAGCTAAAGCTCTCAGGATGATCATGTCCAGGATGACTGAGAACTACACCTCCATGCTGCAGCAGCATTCAGTCAGAACAGGAAGTGAAACTTAAATGTAGCTGCTGTCAGTAACAATCTAACAGATTTAAACATTAAAACTCTCAACAGAAATAGTTCAGAAAGGAAATTAAAATGTTCACAACTTTGTGTGTGATTTATAATAATAATAATAATAATAATAATAATAATAATAATAATAATAATAATAATAATAATACAGTGTTTCCCCTAGGAATTTTTCCAGCTGTGGTGGTGGTGTTGGCGGGGGGGGGGGGGGGGGGGGGGATGACACGTCTCACCTTTATGTTAATATTGTTTTATTTGATGCAGTCCACTTTGAACTGCACCAATCCAGCGACTGCTGCATTGTAATAACTAGTATTAAAGGTGAGTACACCAATATTTGCACAAGAATAATTTCTGTTTTAAACTCTCAGTGACACACTTTGCAGGGTGGATTTGGCATTTAATTTTTCTTGGCGTCTGGAAAAACATCTCCATCTGCCCCCCTGTATTTGACTTTCTGCCCCCTGTATTTTGGTCCAAGATCATTACTGGGCTGGCCCTAATAAAAACGTTCTACATCCCTGCTTAGTAGACTTAATGAAGTATTTTAACCCAGTATAAAAATGACTGAAACACAAATTTACATATTTGGCATTATTGACCAATATTTTTGATTTAATTTATTTGTTAAGAACATCAAGATGCATTACAGTGAACATTATAATAAGCTGGGTGGTCACTGTGCGACTTTTTCACTCGTAACACAGCTTCAGCTCAAACTGTACGACTTCAGCGCAGGGTAGATCTCACGAGCCATGTGCTCACACTGTACGTCTGGTAGCAACACGTCGGACCTCAAATATGCTAAAAATAGCAGTTTTTACACAACACGTCAGACTTTTTTGTCTTGTTTTGCCTGTTGTCCTTCGGGAGAGCTGCAGGAGGACACACAGGGATTTATGGGGGTTGGATGAGGAAACGAAATAAAGAAAGTAAATCTGTTTTGTGATCAGTTTAATTTGACATGAACACGACAAACACGCTTCCTTGTAAAAAAAACGTGTAGAAAGAAAAACGAACAACGTGTGTTATTAGGGAAATAGCGGGGAGCGGAGTTGATGCAGGATTGCGAATGCGCCGTGAGCGGTTCTGATACATTTTGGGTCGCAGCTGCTCGCTGCGCCGCTTCAACCCTCATGAGGAACGAGATAAATATTAAACTCGCCAGAAGTCCGTGCGAGCTCACGATTGCTGATCGGTAGCTGGTCACGTGGTGTTAATCGCCTCTCGTAACCCCCTGTACACTACACGACGCTCAGCGCAAAACTCGCCCCGATCTTATGGATTCTCGCACGAGTGGAAAATCTGCTCAAAAAAGTGAAAAAGTCGCACACGCCCGGCTTACTGTCTGTGTGTGTGAGTTGATGCCTGGACCGAGCTGACGGAGCTCCCGGCTGCAGTTTTGTGTGTAGGGAGGGGCGGGCGCTCTATCTGACTGGCCAATCACAGAGCGTGAAGACAGTCAGTTACCCAATGAGAATTTCATTTAGCACGATTACAGATATTTCCGAGTTTTACACTCGTTTCTTGCTCGTATTCGTCAAAAATGCTTTATCCGTACGCTCATAGCTGTAACCACCCTGCCCTGCCTCCTCCTCCTTGCTACCTGCCGGCTGTGATCACGAGCAACAACACAGTAGTTCCTGCTGCTTCTTCGGGAAACGGCGCAAAAAAAAAAAACATCAATAAAACTTGGGATGTTGTAGGCGTGGCGGTGGGATTTCAGCCGTGGCGGCCCGCCACGGCTACGCCTATGTAAGGGAAACCCTGATAATATTATTATTGTTAAGTCTGACGAAGCTAACGCTATAATGACCATCTTGAACACTAAAGAAAAACATATTGTTTTCTTAACAAGGCCATTGATTTGTCTTGATTTTGCATTTTTAACACCTGCTAGTTATCTGAATACTTGGAAGGATAACCAAAGTAACCTTTTGACCTTAGATGAGGTTTTTCTACCATTTTAAAGAACATTAAAGATGCTCTTTAAGTGGTTAGCAGCAGTGTGCTAGCCGATGACCCCTCCATGAGGCCACCACAGCTCAGCAGAACATCATTGTAGCTTCTTCTGGGGAGAAAAACACCTGGAGAGTTAACAGCTGACTACAGTTACTCTAGGTTGTCTAAAACACACCTTTGTTGTTTTATATCGACATTTATTACATAACCATCTACAGTGGGAGTTTTACCCAAACGCTTTCAGAGTAAAGGTCCTAAATAAGTAAATAGTCTAACCCATAAATATCAAATACAATAAAGATGCAACTGAAGGTGCAGCAAGGCATGTCTTACAACACTCACCAGTCAATACAATAATTAGTATTTATAGTATCTGATTTGCCCGTTTCTGTTTCTGTTTTTTTTTTTTCATATGAAAACAAACGGGAAGAAGAAAAAGCCACAGTTTTTTTCCTGTTGCCTCTAGAATTCCTGAATCCGGGTTCCTGATCCGTCTCCACGGCTCACAGCTCTTTTTCAGTGCCAGTCTGGAGCGCACCGGTGAACGGAGCTGTGCAGATGGAGTGATGTCGTGTCATGAAAGATAAAGTATGGCAGCAAAATTGTTTGAATTCCCAGAGTTTCTCCTCTATGATGTAGAGCAACTTTAGCATGGCAAGCGGAGGGAAAAGTGAAAGAGTGATTCATTCTCTCAGAAACATGGCCGTTACACTCACCTTCACCTCCTTTGCTTCCCCTCTCCCCCCGCCCACATCTCCCCCATCAGCATCACCCTTCTCTCCCTTTTCTGGAGATCTGGCCTTTCCTTGCTGATGCTTCGGCCGCCGGACCCATCACAAGCTGCTGGAGTTTGAGGGGAACTTGACATTCATCTGAGCTGACAGCAGTTTAGTGACAGCTCCCTGATGCCAACATCCAGAAGACCAGATTAACATCTGTATAACATCTGGAACCGGCAGCTATAGGGTCTGTTAGAATCACACGATCCGATCATCACCCTTATCCCTGTTCTCTCAGGAACAACAAGTTATTCTCCTCTTCAACCTGGAAAGCTGTTCTCTCAGGAACCGGAGATGTTGTAAACGCTACCGATCCGATACCAACTTAGTACCGGGTCAGTACCGTGTACCGGGAGGGGGAGTGGACCCCAGCTGAGCCCTGACGTAGTGTGCAGCTCAGGTAGATGTTTGGTTAAACTTTGAGGAACTTTGATGGAAAATTCTGAAACTTTTAACCCAAAAGCTCCAAACTAAAACAACCTTCTGAAGATTTTGTGTTTATTACAGCGGCTCCATCATGGAGCTGCGTGTACTCACACCGGCATCTCAACACAGAAGTAGATGAACGTAGGACAGGTGGGGGTACAGCAGCACACACCTGGAGAAGGTAGCGGCACACACACACACACACACACCTGGAGAAGGTAGCGGCACACACACACACACACACACACACACACCTGGAGAAGGTAGCGGCACACACACACATACACACACACACACACACCTGGAGAAGGTAGCAGCATGTGTGGAAAGGTCAGCAGATGAAGAACCTTTTATTCCATAGCACACACACGCACGTGCGCGCACGCGCACACACACACACACACACACACACACACATCTGTTCGGACGGCCTGATATTGCTGCTCTCCTTATCTCAACGATGCAGAATAGAGTATGTGTCATGGACGTTTTCAGCTCCTCCATCACCTGGCTCAGCAAAGCCACCTGAGAAGAAACTGCCTCAGGGAGAATAAATCTGCCTCCACAGAACTTCTTCCTCGTTATTTATACGTTATGGAGGATTTTACTGCAGTGAGAAAATTTGAAAGTCTAGGACTGAATCTGGAGGAAGTCTCACAGCCGAACTGAGCACCGATAAAACACCCGGTTTCACCGTCAGCTGGACGAGAACCGGCTTTAATCCGTCAACATTAATAAACCATAATACATCCATACTGGAGTTATGGGCCTCCCAGTAAAGTCTCCACCTTGTTGGGATGAAACAGCTGTGCAGGAGTTCATGGTGGCAGAACTAAACCAAACCTCAGGAAGCTAATAAAACCTACTAAACACCTACTAAAAATACCCAAGCACTGACATTTACTCATCTGCCAGCTCTGCCTCAGTTCTCTTGGTAGAAATGTTCGTTGTAGCTAGCTACGGCGCTGCAGCCCTGGAGCAACCGAACGCTCCGGAGGAGAAGTCCTAGAGAGCTGCCTCCCTACAGCAGCGACCGGTGGGATGAAACCTCACGTCAGACCGATGTCGTTAACGAGTTAGAGATCAGAGCACCGGGATCGCGTCTGTCATCACCCCGCCTACTCTCACGCCACCATCATGCATGTTGATGTGCACTCTCTAATGACACGTACGACATGTTTCACTCTACTGAAACTTTCAGGTAAATGTCTCAGGAGACCCGAGGAGGTAAAGCTTCAGCTTGTTGAAAAGATGTAATCCTCTTTAATCTCCACTTCCACACGGCGCCTAGGCCTTTCTGTTTGTTTTCTTTGACTTGGATTAGAGCAGATTCTTCCCAAACACTTCGTTTGTCCTTTCAAGAGGTTTTTGTTTGTTCTGCCTTCCTGCAGCTGGACAGAGCCATGCCAGAGTTCCTCTTCGTCTTCATTATGGACTCCCTGATGTAAAGTTAGGACTACTGGTCAGAACCTCCTAATGCCTGTCTGTAGCTCAGAGGTCCGACCCCTGCCTCCAGTTTTAACGGTGGTGTCAGCCATGATGCTGCATGCCGAGGCATCAGAAAGCTGAGCTCACCAAACATATTTCCTGCCGCTAACAGCAGCTGCTGTAGACCAGAAAGCGTCCAGAGGAATGAACCAAATGGAAGTGGAAATGATTCCTTCATCTCCCAGGATGACATGTTTATCTGAGCCTGAAATTACATTTGCTTCACTTTCCTCCTGAAAACAAAGTGGAGCTTCAGCAGGAGGCCATGTTTCCTGTTGCATCAGTCTAGGTAATGTCCTGAGAATCACACACACGCATGCACATGCATGAATACACACACACACACACACATGCACGCACGAATACACACACATGCATGAATATACACACACACACACACACACACATGCACGCACGCATGCACATGCATGAATACACACACACACACACCTGCACGCACGCACGAATACACACACACGCATGAATATACACACACACACACACACATGCACGCACGCATGAACATGCATGAATAAACACACATGCACGCACGCACGAACGAATACACACACACACACACATGCATGAATATACACACACACACACATGCACGCATGCATGCACATGCATGAATACACAGACACACACACATGCACGCACGCAGACACATGCATGAACACACACACATGCACGCACGCACATGCATGAATACACACACACATGCACGCTCGCACGAATACACACACACATGCACGCACGCACATGCATGAATACACACACACACACACACCTGTCACTAGCTTCTTCATGTACAGCATAAAGACGTGTGTAGAGCTAGTCCTGTATGATCTAACATCTCCCGTTGCTATAGGAACCGTACTAATGAACCTGCTGGTTGGAGGCTGTAGACCACAGGTCCTCTGGCAGTGCTTTCACGTGTCCCACTACAGACCTGGCTGAGTGGGTGCGGTGTGGAGGAACCTGACTGGTCTGCAGAGTCTGATCTGGGTCCAGCATCAGTGTCTGAACTCACAGAGGATGGCCTTCAGCCGTTTAGGAAAAGAGAAACAAACAGAAGTGAACACAAGCAGCTAAAAGAAGTGAGGGCTTTGAGATCAATGTGTCAGACGTGTGAGTCCGATCCTCGAGGTGAAACCATCAGAGCAAACGTCATTTACACTGGAAAAGGTTTCTGTTGCCACCATAAGATGTCCACTTTAGCACCTGTGCTCGCTTTCTGAAGCTCTTCTTCCTGTTCAGGGTGTCCGCGGGGTTTTAAAAAGCATTAAAAAGTGATAAATAAAAATAGTCAAATTTAAGGCCATTAAAAGTGTTAAATTTGGTCTCAGAGGTATTATTTTTTCCAAATTAGGTATTATTTTTTTCAGACTATCAGATGTCGTATTCTGAACATCGACATAGAAATATATTCCGAATGAAATGTTTTGAACGATTATAAAAACAAAACAAGCCGATTATTTGCTCCTCCCACTTGCGCTGCCCTGAGTTGCAAATGAAGCGCTCCTCCACAGTGTTGCCAACTTGACGACTTTGACGCTATTTCTAACAGCTTTTCAGACCCCCTTCTTGACTTTTTAAATCTTAAAAGTACCTAGCGAACACCTCAGAAACATCTCTGGTAACCCTTAGCTACTTTCTGGATAACTGTCGTCGACATTTCCTGCAGGTTAGCTAAACACTCCGCCTGCACTCCGGACCGTTCTTCAGGACATTAGGAAAGGGAATGATGTAGTGATGTGTCAGTCGCTAAAGACAGCTCTCGGAGCCGGCTCCCTGTTGGATTAACCAGAGTGAGTGACACACACACCGCACCTGCGGACTCCTGAGCCGCTAAAAACGGCTAACCCCCAAATTCCACTACCTCCGCTCCGCTCCGACACGAACGCCGGAGCAAAATCGGTCCCGTTGTAGTCAATCAGAGCAATTCCACTACTGCAGCCGTGCTCCGGCAGTGCGGCGCCGTGCGCCGCCCTCTGTTCCGGTGTCCGGCAAAAATAGAATCGATCCTATTTTTGCCGGACGCCGGAGCACCTCCGCAATCAATGGACAGAAATCACAACGGCCCAACAGGAAAAGGAGCAAGCACAACTTCCGTTTTTCACAATAAATCGATAAACAAAAGGCGTTTTTTGTTTCATATGCACAGGTTTAACAACTTTTAACAACTATCAATGGCGGCTGAACTTTAAATGCCCAAAAGTAAGCCATAAATACAGTTTCCGCTATCAAAGTAGTCACATTTTGTTGATCCAAACACTGCTGATCTGTCAACACAAATGATGGGCAGATTAAACAGTTCATGTCGATGCTTCTCCCACACAACGGGTGTTTGGATCTAACTTCCGCGTTTATTGCTCGGACTGTATCGCAAGATCTTGAAAATCCCGCGCATGCTTGTTTGCCCACCTCAGGTCTCCGCACCGGAGCGGAGCCGTTGTAGAGCGCGTACCAGTAAAAATTGAGTTCGGAAGCGAGCGGCTGCGGAAGGCGGGGGCGGACCGCAGCGGAGCGGAGCGGAGGTAGTGGAATTTGGGGGTGAATGTGCACGTGCGGCGCGCTAAACACACGTGCAGCTTGCCCCTGATTGCTGCGAGACCGGGTTGGGGGTGGGGGTGCAGCTGTGGTTGGGGCAATTATTACATTAACTGATGGACTTGTAAATAAATAGTTTATAAATAAGGTAGAAATAAGTTCCTCACGCTGATAAATAATAACTAACCTCTCTGAGGACACGGTGCTAGTGCACTCTCCTACAGCACCTTGACATGACTCAATAAATGCTATGCAACATTTAGTGAACAGCAATTTGCATGTATTTGTTATAAATGCCACTGTATAATTCTTGCTGTCAGTATTTGCAAGATATTGGTATTTGGGTCTGTACTGGTTAGACTTAAATGAGTTAAACCAAGGTCTATAGCCCTTGGGTCATAAACTATGAGCTATAAGTATATTGGTCTTTTTATACTGGGAATCAGGAGTTATTTTAGTGATCATCTTGTTTCTTGTTTATTTTTGCCCTGATTGTGCCCTGAGCAGTTTTATGACTGAATAAAAATAAAAAAATAAAAATCTACATGAATTGAAAAATCGTCTTAAATAATCGAGATCTCAATTTCAGTCACAATAATCGTGATTATTGTTTTTGCCATAATCAAGCAGCCCTACTTTAGCATATCCGGTCACATAATGATGACGTCATATTCAGTGGTCGTTGTGCATCATTTCAGGCCTCATGGCCAACTGTCTGAACCGCTGAACAGAAGTGCCTGGCTTATTTTCTAAGTAAAATAAATATGTGCAATACGTTGTCAACATCAGTGAGTCTCTAAGTCTATTCTTTTTGTATGTTATATATGTTAAAATATGTGTAAATAGGTCGCTGATTAACACTTGCAATTTAGTGTTGTGATGGTTTTAAAAAAAATTCTGAAGGTAGTAAAAAAGTATTAAAAAGTAGTAAATTTTACTTAAGGATTGCTGTATATACCCTGCTGTTTCATTAACTGGAAAATACTCGTTTCAAATGTAAAAACGTGAAACGTTTCTCCTCATCCTGATTCAGAAGTGACTGGAACAAAGCAACTGAATTAAAATCAGAGGAGATCACTGCAGTTTGGTGTGACCAAGCTGAAGAGCAGCTGGATCTGCATGGCCCCACATGTAAACAGACATGGAACGTCCACATGCAGGAAGCCGGAGTATTGGTGGGAATAATCAAACTTCCATTACACTCCACCCCGACTCCCATGTTCCTCCGTCTTTCTGGTCCATTCATTCGTTTGAGCTTCCTCCCAAACAAGCAGGAAGGTTTGTGTTTCCTGTCCCAGTCGGTCCCAGTCACACGCGGACCTGTAGCATCCAGACCTGAAGCTGATGGGTTCTGAAAAGCCGCTCATACCTGAGAGATGGAAGATTTCTATAGAAACAGGTTTTAACGCTTTATTGGGCCAAAAGAAAGAACCACTTTCATCAGGAACTGGAGGCAGGCCCAAGGAGACCAAACCACCAGTGATGACGCCTTAAAGGTCTGGTTCCCATAGAAACCATGTAGCACTTGGGTGGGTTAGGGTTAAACGATGGGTCACGAGCTGCACGGATGGGAGTGCCCTTCAGGTTTCTGCTCAGGGATGTTGATTGGAGCAGCTGGCTGACGACGTTTTCTCTTTTGGTTCGGTGACCAGCTGAAGGTGAGAACAGCAGCTGGTGCTATGAGGTCCAAACCTCCATCATGCCCTGGAGTGGGTCACCACCTCTGGTCCTCAAGGGCTACCATCCTGCACATGTTAGCTGTTTCTTTGCTCTTACACACCTGATTGAAGTGATTGCAGGCCTCTGCAGAGGAAATGAGATGATTAAATCACTCCAACCAGGTGTGGTAGAGACACAGAAAACTAGCAGGATGGTAGTCCTCGAGGACTGGAGTTGGACACCTGCCCTAAATGTTGTGAATTGTTGTAAATGCAAATTCACGTGTTAATCTTAGTCTTCGTTAAAATCAGGTGCAGAGGAAGACCCGCGTTGTCTCTGAGACTGAAACGTAACGGTGCATCAGGTATGGTGACGAGCACCAAGACAGAACCCCTGGACCTCAGTGCAGATCCTCCTCCAACACTTGTTCTTCAAATTTAGCATCTGTATATAAAATCTGATCCAGAGAGGGTGTGTGTGTGTGTGTGTGTGTACGTGCGTGCGTGTGGATGTGCGTGTGTTTGTGTTTGTGCGTGTCTGTGTGCATGCGTGTGTGTGTGTGTTTGTGTTTATGCGTGTGTGTGTGTGTGTGTGTGTGTGTGTGTGTGTGTGTGTGTGTGTGTGTGTGTGTGTGTGTGTGTGTGTGTGTTTTGACACCATCTGTGCTGTGGGGCTTACAACATGGCTGACATAAACCTTAGAGAGAGTAAGTCAACACTAGAGATCAGAAGCTGAGTGATGTTATACCGATCACCCAAAGCACCCCAGGTGACCTGACCCAGAACCTGTGACCTCTACTAAAACGAACACCTCAGAACTTCCTGAGTGAGTCTCTTTGGGCGTCGTGTTTACCTGAAACCTAGAAATGATTCAGCAAGTCAATGACTGAGGAAGAAGATGGAGCCTCAGTCTCCTTAGCTGTGGACAGTACCGACTTTCACCTCTCTGGAGACTTGTCCTGCTGCTGACCTTTTCCTCTCACTTCCTGCCAGGAACCTCTAAACTAGTTTTGAATAAATGAGGTGATTTGGGAGCATTGTGAGCTAAAAAACTGAGTTTCATTAAAACTGCTCTGCTGGTCAGCAGTTGGTGTTGGAGACCAGTCCTGCTGAAGATGCTGGCGGCTGTTCTCAAAACATGGAGTTCCATAAAAATATGAATACATAGTGAGCAGCGTGTCTTAGCCATGTTTTTGTCTTGTTACATGTTCATATTCTGATGATGTCTTTCTTCTCTCTCTCCTGACCCCCCACCCCCCGGCTGCAGGTATGCATTGTGCAAAAGAGGGACACGGAGAAGATGTACGCCATGAAGTACATGAACAAACAGCAGTGCATAGAGAGAGATGAGGTCCGAAACGTCTTTAGAGAGCTTGAGATTCTACAGGAAATTGAACATGTTTTTTTAGTAAATCTCTGGTGACTATCCTGGTTTTACACTTTCAGTGTGGTCTGCTGTTGCCTGTCTGTCTCCCGCTTTGTCTCTTATCTCATTTTATACGCTTTGCATCGACTCAATTCCAGTAGAATGTGCATGCTAACTCAGATCTTTAAAAGTTCTGTTTTTTTCTGTGAGTCTGGTGTTCACGGAGTGTGTGTGTGTGTGCATGTGTGCATGTGTGTGTGCATGCTGCCTGTAGCATGGATGAGCGGAGATAAATGAAAGAAGAAAGAAAACCATCTTTTCTTAAGCACCTCTCAATCAAAACCACGAGGCGCTTCGCAAAAACAAAAAATATAAAAGATGATCAGAACATGTTTAAAATAAGCAAAAATAGACAATTGTGAATAAAAAATGCTAAGAAAGAGTGAATAGGAAAAAAGGAAATTAGTGGATCCTGGGGAGAGCAGAATGAAAGATCAGACCGAATGAAGATGGTCCAGACTGTAAAGCAACATTTTAAAACTGATGTTTTCAATGTTTCACGAAGTGTTCAGTCTTGCCTCAGCTTTCCACGGAAGCGTTAGCATCGCGTAGCGCCTGCAAAGCATAATCCGCAGGCCACAGCCGCCATTAAAGTCAGTGAGTGTGTTTCCATCGGGCATCTCAGAGCCGTGCATGGTGTCATGTCGATCTGCCAACTTCATTTTTACGTAATGTTTCCAGAACTCGTCAAGCGCAGCAGTTCAGATCGAGCCAAACAGGAAACCAAACCATAGCAAGTTTAAAAACGAAAGACTCTAAGGTTTTCTACGCAAGATTTATTTTTATAAGAAAAAGATTTACCGCCCAAAGCGCTGTACAACACAATGGTCATTCATCCATTCACACATGGGTGGTGATGAGCCACAGCTGCCCTGGGGCGCTCTGATGGAGGCGAGGCTGCTGTACGCCAGCGCCACCATGCCCTCCAGCCATCACAGGTGTGACGGTGAACCTGCAACCCTCCGGTTACGGGACGGAGACTTGGCTCGTCTGCCACCGCTGCTCAGAGGTTGATTGCTCTCCGTTTTTCCTACGGACAGATCTCAGACGGGTTTTCCAGGACCCAGCTGAACTCTGGCTCTCACCCTCCACGTCCAGACGAGTTTCCCACGAAATGAAATATTTTTCCACGGTTCAGCCCAGCATCCACAGCAAAGTGAGGATAAACGGCACTAAAAACAATTCAGTGTGGAGTTTTGTGATTTCTCCATTTTCTGCATTTCTTTGTGGGTTTAGGTTTCGGAACGTCGCTGCCTGCGCCTAAATACTCCAACATCACGTGTGCAACACTCTCCTGTTTTTATGAGATCAGTTACTGTGGAAGACCTCAGGAGAAGCACAACGCTAAGGATGGTTATTGCCCACTACCTGGTTGTTCTGATGATTTGGAGAACTACTGCCACCTGCAGGCTGGGCATTCCTGTTTCCGTGCTTCACAAATCTCTGGATTTGTAGCTGAAATCGCGGTGGTGTGGATCCAAGTTCTCTTCCTAGATGAGCAGAAACATGGCGACGTGTCTTCATGGCCTAAGTTGGTCTTCTAGCTGTCATGTTCTGTGGTACTCTTTTGACCCACGACATGCAGAATCAGAATCAGTGCGGACAGCCAGGATTTGGAGCTGCGTGAAGTGGAGCTGATGAGAGGTTCTTGGAGATGGCTGGAGGAGATGGTTGTAAAAACAAACCTTGAAGGGATAAGAGGAATGATTATTCTTGATCCTAGTCTCGTAGAAATCTGCTTCACATAAAATTTCTTGGTCTTAATGTTAGCTTGACAAAATATTGAAATCTGGCTGAACTACCCAGGTTGCATAATCATCCGGCAAGGGTGTTGAGGAAGTCAGCTCCTTAAATACCCCCTGTAGGATGATTGGAGATGAGCTGCAGCTGGCCGTTGATCCTGCTCTCCAAACACGCCCACCTGCAGACTCCCCACTCTCTCCGCTCCGCCCCCGCCCTCCGCTGCCGCTCGCTTCCGAACTCAAATTATACTATACCCGCTCTACAACGGCTCCGCTCCGGTACGGAGACCTGAGGTGCTCGGGATTTTCGAGATCTTGCGATACAGTCTGAGCACTAAACGCGGAAGTTAGATCCAAACACCCGTTGTGTGGGAGAAGCATCGAAATGAACTGTTTAATCTGCCCATCATTTGTGTTGAGAGATCAGCAGTGTTTGGATCAACAAAGTGTGACTACTTTGATAGTAGAAACTGTATTTATGGCTTATTTTTGTGCATTTAAAGTTCAACCGCCATTGATAGTTGTTAAAAGTTGTTAAACCTGTGCATGTGAAACAAAAAACGCTTTTTATTTATCGATTTATTGTGAAAAAACGGAAGCTGTGCTTGCTCCCTTTCCTGTTGGGCAGTTGTGATTTCTGTCCATTGACTGCGGAGGTGCTCCGGCGTCCGGCGAAAATAGGATAGATTCTATTTTTCATGGATGGCGTAATGGCAGGCAGCGCACTGCGCCGCACGGCCGCAGTAGTGGAACAGCTCTGATTGACTACAATGGGACCGTTTTTGCTACGGAGTTCGTGCCGGAGCGGAGCGGAGATATTGGATAGTGGATTTGGTTACCCCTTCTTTCCACCGGAGCCGTCAGCAGCACGTCATAGCTGCTGATAGGAACCACTGTGGTCAACAGAACCTTTTCCACCGGAGCCGTCAGCAGCGCGAGTCGGCCGCGTCTCAGGAGCAGCATGTTGCGGCCCTTACGCGCTGGTTCTATTTTCTACGCGCGACTCCTCTGAAACGGGTCAAGTTCGACATTTTTGGGGAAGGAAAGACAGGAAATCGGGCGCGGAAATGGAGCGAAGCTTCCAGAGATTTTCAGAATAAAAAAACGTACTGCCTTCCGGTTGCTTTACTTTAAAAAAAAGTGACTAGCTGTGTGGCCTCGTGAGAAGTTATCACCTAGCTAGCGGTCTCCTTTGTTTTTCCATAATGGACGACGAAAGGTTGATTACCGAAGTGATTACTCCTGCTTGTTGTTGTGTTTGCTGACGAAGTCGTGTGATTTTGCGAATGTTGCGTGACTTTGTGCTCTGTCGGTGACAGCTGCTCCCCTGCTGCTTCGCGTCTCGTGGGAAGGGCCAAGCTGCAGCTTACGTGAGCAAGACGTGCTGCTGCAGTAACGTGCTGCTCTTCCAAGATTTTAGCTTTCAGTTTGACCTTCATGGACTTTCTCATTTGGTGAATCCCTCTTGTTATAGTCTGTTGTATCTCAGTCTGGACGTTCTGGTGGTGATCCTTTTTAAGGGATCAGGAATCAGATCCTGCAGGTGTTGGTGTGTTCTGCTGCGTGTCTGAGACGGTCCGTGAAAGTTGGTGCCTTTTTGCTCTGGTAGAAATCCAGACAAAACCCTGAATGGCATTTACCGAGATTCCGTCGCTGGTTCCAATCCCAACCACAGATGGGTGAGCATGTCGGGAAGTGTTTCTAACATCTGTGGGCCGAAGCGCCCAGAGTGTAATAAATGTTTATCAGAGCGTAATAACCAGCAGACCATGAAGCCACCTTTTCTTTTCCACCACTCGATGCATCTTTTTATTTTTGAACTAAGTCTTTTTGTTAAGTTTTTAATGTTTTCAAACTTCAACAAAGCCCCCCACCCCCACCCCCATTACACTGGAACAAGTATAAAACACAACCGGGTCTCACCATGACGCTAATTCAGACTCAAAAGAAGCAATCCAACAAATACTCCGCAGGAACACGACCAACACAAGACATAAATGATGACCATACAACAGCGCCCCTAATCCTCTGCAGGTGAGCATGGGACAGAACCTCAGTGATCTAGCGCCCACCTGCTGGCGGCTGAGGGTCCTTCCACCTGGACAATATGAGTCTTTTAGCAAACAGCACAAGGTGATCAGACTTAGCTAGCATGTGTCCAAGGGGGCATCCATCGAGATCACTCCAAACAGAGCGGTGAGGGTCTGGGCGCTCAGTGGTCCCACCAACAAAAAAAATAATCTCCCAATATCCCTGCAGTTCCAGGCGCCTCCAGAACAAACGGAAAAGTGTATCCGTGTGTCCGAAAGCTTTTTTAAATCAAAGTTGTGACAATAAATTTCCCCCGGAAACCAATGGTAATTAATTTAGGAAACAATTTATACAACAGATATATCTTAGGAAGTTAATTTGCACTTTGAGCTCATGAAGCGCTCATTTGGTAATTACCATGGTTTGAAATGACCTTCCTCATCCCTGGAGTCTGATGTGTGGGTGAACGGTGGCCGCTTTCATTATTCAGCTCTCATTTCCAGGCGGGACACATTTCTAAATGTAATTGGGGTCCTGGCATTCACACTGTAGCCGGTGGAAAAATCACGCTGGAGTCTTTGTTTTCTCAGCAATCAGAAGCAGAATATTCAGTATTTCTCACATTTTAGCAGGACTGTAGACGATCCAGATGAAGGCTGGAGTTCTGCCTGGATGATCATCTCCGTGTAGGAGAAGCTCTTCTCCAGAAACAACCTGAGGACGTTTTAATGAGCATACAGTAGTGGCTGGTGTCGGTTTTTATATTTTAAATTCCCTATTGAGTTTAAGGCTGGTTCTGTGTTCTAGTTTTCTGCTCATTGTCTGCATCCAGCACTATTTTGAGGGCCCATTATTGGCAAACCCACTATGTCACTGCAACTATGTGGGAATTGGATGTTCACACCTCCTCTCTGCTCATGAGATCCTGTTAAAAAGAGCCCGTCCAGCTCACCGGGGGAACATAGCGACCTCATATCAGCTTTCCTCCCACCACAGAGACGCCAGCTCACCGCCACCATCAGCACTTTTCTTTTACAGTCGGTGCCTTTCAGGTCCGCGCAAATTAGCCAAAACATTATGTCTCTGTGTGTTCATAACAGAATGATGACGTCTAGACCCCCATTTTTTTTTTTTGTAATATTTACTATTATTAACCGTCTTCAACCTCTTATTGAACGTCCATGACTCAGCTGCCAAGATGAGCTTCAGGCCTTAACATTAATACGATAATAATAATAATAATAATGATGAACTGAACTATTTATTGTTTAATGCCGATATAACTAAATGATAATCAGTTTTAATGTATTGTGTAGTTCTCTAACAATCGTTTTATTTATTTAACCAGGAGATCAAACGTCCCACTGAGATTAAACAGCTCTTTTACGACAGCTTCCTGGCAGCAACATTTCACACCGCTACGACACAAAAGCAGTGGTAAAATATCACAGATCATTATAAACAATTACAAACTGCTGGTGTGGTCTCTGATGCTTTCAGCTTGCTTTTGAGTTCCTTTAAGGAAGCTGGTTCAGTCGGTTTCTGGTCTTTCTGCAGCAGGTTCCATTCAGAAGGAGCTGAGTGGGTGAAGGCTTTCGTCCCAAGCTCCACATGAGCAAAGGGGACAGAGAGCAACAGCTGATCATTTAACAGTAACACAGAAACAAAATGGGCCCTTTTACATCTGTAGATCCTCCACCAAGGGGTGGCAGACATGTACAGGACTGGTTAAGGGAGGTTTCTGAGGAAGGTACCTGGGGCCTCATTTATCAAGCTTGCTTACGCACAAAACGGGGTCAGAAAACTGCGTAAGCAACTTTCCACGCAAACTTTGGGATTTATGAAAGAAAACTTAGCGGAAAAATGTGCGCAACTTTAAGTTGACTAAGGACCTGGCTTACGCACATGTTGGACATGGAGAGCACCTGCTGAGAAGGATAAAATTATGAAATCCTGCAGCATTATCACTTGTACCGCTTCGTTTTCACACAGAACCAGACCCCCCACACGCACACACACACACACACACACACACACACACACACACACACAGCCTGAAGCCAGAATACAAAGTGCAGAATATCAGCAGGGGGACAGATTGAGACAGAATGTCATGCGTCTGTGACAGTGTGTGTCCTGTCACAGTGACCCGATTGATCATGCACCCTGGCTACTTGGACAAGGGAGATCTCCGTTAGGGTGACTGGTTAGCAGGCGTGACTTTCACCCGGAAGTCTGGGGATCAAATCTTGATTGGACCATTTTTTTATATCAGCCACAGATCTCTCTGAAGAACTCACAACATTGACGGCTTCAGCAACGCTGTGCCACTCCGTGGATTTTCTCTTATTTGTTTTGCAAAAGCACTTCCTTTCATTTATCCACCTCTTCCACAAGTACCTCAACTTCTGCTTCTGTGAAATAGCGCTTCCTTGATCTGCCTTGATCTACGGCCACCATGTCATTGGCGGAGCGCTGCAACAGCCGGCTTATGTATATGCATGAGATCCACAAGGCACTTTGCATTGACTATTTATGGCAGTAAGTGGGCGTGATGAGGGCGGGATGTGACTAAAATGCAGCTGAGAACCTTTCTAGATAGTCTTTGATTCATGAAGCGGAGATTGCTGTGCGTACTCCATGTTTGATCGATCACAAACCTACTTGGCGCAAGTACATTTTTTTTGCCGAGCTCAAGTACGGTTTTAGTAAGGATTCTACGCAATGTTTTTTAAATGAGACGCCAGAGCTGTGGAAAGAGAGTTACGACACTCCCAATAGACTCCTAAGGAAAGAATGGTATGTGGAAGTCACGTGGTTCATGTAGCTTCGAATAGTTCCAAACAGCCCCCGCTGCTGCATTGACCGTAGTTCATTTTCGGTGTTTCGGAAGGATTTTCTCCGGTAAGTTGATGAAATGTCATCATTTTGTTGCATTGTGAAGCGTTAGCTAACCGCTTCGTACCAAAATAAGCTAACGATATTTTATGTTGCCAGTTTTAGCTAGATAACCTTTAATGAGCTAACTGTGTGCAGCTTGTTGATTGAGAGTAGGAGGACGAGCTGTAGACGGGTTCATTTCAGTTTGTTTGATTCTACGTTTTAAAAATATTCCCCACAGTTTGAAATAGGTTCTAAACTTTTTACATTATAAGTTTTAATTGGGAATATTTGTACAATACGTTGCTGGTTGCTGTATCAACACGAACATGCATCAGAAATGGAAGCACAAATGGAGAGACCAATAATAAAGAAAATGTGATTGTGAAGACAAGTAATTATTTAATATTTTTCTGTTACTAACACTGACTGTAACGAACCGCTGAAGCATGAGACAAACAGGATTACGAACGTAAGAAGATATGTTGTTCTGTTTTGTGTACTCAAGTAATAAGAATAGAATTAAGATAATTCATGAACAGTAGTCAAACACAATAACTTTTAAAAATTAGACATTTTCCATAAACTGCTCATTTCCACTTGCTTTATAATATTAGCATTTGCAATTTTGTTATTAAGGAATGACAAGAAATAAGAATTAACAATAACACAATTATCAATAAATAAATGTCAAAGAGTTACTAAAACAAAAATCTTATGTAACCATTAAAGGTTAAACTGTGTTGTGTGTCCATCTTCATGTTTTCATAGTGGCTGAGTGGAGAGCTGAGCGGGAACAACGGTGGTGGCAAATCCCAGTTGGGTCTGTGATGGAGTGAATATAGAAATATTGAACTGAACCAAAAATATAGAGATGTAAAAATACAGTTTTTTAATTTTATCCAACCCTAAAATTAGTAATTTCTCATTTTAACTCACGGACACATTTTATTTTAATAGTAATCAAAATAAAGTTATTCAAAAGAGTTTCATTAGGTCTTGAGTACATTGCTCATAATTAATGATTCAGCTTATTTGTGCATATGTAATGACTAAACGTAATGTTGGTAAAATGCTTTATTAAAATGCTATTATACATGTTGTACAAGGTTGTATTCATTTTTTCACAAATAACACTTTATCTACTCTAATGAACCATACAGTTTTATTGAAAATTTATTTTTAATTAGTTGCTATAGATGCCACATAAACTGGGTTACAGATACATGTACTGTCTTCACATAAAAATATAAAGCAATGATTGTAAAATGTATTCTACTGAACATAATAGATCATCATTCAAAGCATAAACAGATACATATTTTCTTCAAGGTAAGCTGGAGCAGAATTCTAGCTTTCAATAAACACTAAAATGGATATTACAACTCGAGTTTAGAGCTTCTTGTAGGACTTAAAGTTATTAAATATGCTTATATTAGAGCAGTGTGTTGCATTACTACATCAAATTTAGTGCTATATTATATTATAGTAATGTATGTTGTCTAAATGTGTTACAGTGTGTTAGGACTGTCGTGTTCCTGTAATGTAGAACAGTCACGGGTGTCTGTCTTCCTACAAATGCTCGGAAAAATGTAAATGGGCTACTTTGTGAAGGAGTTGGAACATAATATATAATATAATATATAATATTATTCAATAATTACCACAAATCGCCAAGGGAAATGTGATTATATTAAATTTTTGTGATTTGTCCCGCCATACGCCGTTCAAACTGACTTATGGCGCTGGGATGTTTGGAACTATTGAGAGCTCTATGAACCACGTGACCGCGAGTTCAAAGCGTGTCGTAACTCTCTTTCTACAGCTCTGGAAGGTACTAACCCCGATGCCCAATCCTGGTCCTGGAATCCAGCAGGTTTTGTGGTTTCTCTGCTCCAACACACTAGATTCAGTGGTTGAATCACCTGCAGCAGCTCATCAGGCTCTGCAGAAGCCTACCAATCACCCGCTGACTGAAATCAGGTGTGTTGAAGCAGTGAAGATTAAACCTGCTGGATACGGCCCTCCAGGACCAGGATTGGGCACCCCGATCTAGATGATTTAATGACAGAAATAGTGCCATTGGAGATTGTGGCATTAGTCCAAAAGAAAAAGCTCTTTGTCTCTCCTTTCTAGGAATTATTATTGTTTAGTGTTTTTTTTTTTTTTTTTTTTTGCTGCAGATTGATCAGTTCAAAATATTCTAAATGGATTTTCTCTCTAAATGGTTGCAAAGTCTAAAAACCTGAAAGGGGAAGGGGAGTAGCGTAAACAGCAGGGGCTGAGCACACAGCTCTGAGGGGTGCCTGTGCTCACATTGGTGGTTCCTGATGTTATGCTGCCAACATCAGAGTGGATAAGGAGCCATGCGGGCTAGCTAACATCAGCACACAGAGACTGACCAGAGGAAAAAACAACTTCTGAGATACTTGGCTGCTAGCTTGTTCCGTTAGTTGGGATGGGTTGGTCCTTAACTTAGAAAAATCTAAACATTAAATTTAAACCGGGCCACACGTAGTCACTCAGAGGGCCACAAATGGCCTGCTGACCACACTTTGGAAACCTGACACAAGTCCAGCCTTTTAGTGTTTGTCCTACACCAGAACCTTTAGAGACACTTCTGTAAAACTTGAACAGACAGTTTTGGGTGGGTGTGTTGATGTTTTTGCTGGCTGGGTCTGAGGGAATAACGGAAAATCAGGATGTAATCAGGTCCATAAAGAAGCGCTGCAAACAGAGGTTTTAGGGTTAAAATCTGATCAAATATTCTATAAAGCTCAGAAACATGGCTTTGTGATGTCATAATCATATGCATCACATGGGCAGTCCGCTTCGTTTACCTGCTGCTCCAAACAAAATCTTAGGGATAATGAGCTTGGACTGATGAGAACTGCTTCAGCTTCCTCCTCTTCCCGAATAATCAGGAGGGAAATAATTGGTTGGAAGTGTGGGAACACCAGTATTCCCAAATCCAGGGAGCTCCGACTGATAATTTATCCACTGGCTTCCCTCACAGACCATTCCTGTTCCCGGCATTTCAGCGCTCAGTTCATTATTAATGGATGTACGAGAGACCAGCTGGGGTTTTTGGGAACTGCCAATCCTCCAAAGCAAACGGTGAAAAAACAGTGACTCATGAGAAACGGCGGCTTGATAAAGCTTCCTGAGAGTTTTCATTGATACGGAGCCAAAGAGGATGTCGGGAAGCGTCTCAGACCAGATCTGACAACATAAAACTACAGTAAAGTGGCGTCAGTCGAGCTGATGACCCTGAGGTGTGTGAGGCTGTAGAGCTAAAAGGAAGAGGTTCCTGTTTGATTTGTTTTGTCACAGCAGATGTGCAGACTCACACATCCTGCAGCTCTTTGCTCCACAGTCACTCTTTGTGTCTGGGAACGGCGTTGTGCTTTTATGGAGTCATCCTGAATTGCTGCAAGCTTTTGAAGCAGAAGGAAGTGTGTGTGGAAGCTGAATCCCATCAGCGGGGCGAAGGCTGCAGCCATTTTCGCTCTGCACATAAAACCCAGTGTGGGAGTGGAGGAATGAAAACAGGATCTGCTGCTCAGACACAGGAATCATTGGAAGGATTTTCTCATGTACCATGTTCAGCGCCTTGGGCTTCCCGACAGGAAGGCGCTTTATAAATAAAGCTTTGATTGATTGATTGTTTGATTGATTGATTGATTGATTGATTGACAAACGAGAAGATGTATAAGCCTAAACCAGGGATCTGCAGGCTGGGGGTGGTCCTTCAGGCCTGTGTAAAACATAAAAACTTCCCACAGTAGAATAAAACTATGTTGCACACGAACCTAAAATCCAACAGAATGAATAAATTAGCTTGAGATTTTCGAAGGTTGCAGCTCTGACTTGATTTGGAAAGTTCCGGTCTCTATCTGCTGTTACAGCTCAGGAGGTAGAGCGGGTTGTCCAGCAGTCGGTGGGTTGTAGGGTTGATCCAGGCTCCCGGCAGAGAATGCTGCTGTTGTGTCCTTGGGAAAAACACTTAACCCGCCCGCTGGCGGTGGTCGGAGGGACCGGTGGCAATATCGCATGGACATCAGGGGCAGTTCCACTGGATTGGCAGACTGGGTTGGTGGTCCCCCCTATTTAAAAAGGGGGACCGCAGGATGTGTTGCAACTACAGGGGATCACACTCCTGAGCCTCCCTGGTAAGGTCTGTTCAGGGTTCTGAAGGGGAGGGTCCATCAGATTGTTGAACCTCGGATTCAATGTTTATGTTTATTTATTTGGCAGATGTTTTAATCCAAAGCGACATACAATAGTTAACCTATAGGGCGTGTTACAAGGCGTTGGTTCCTACTGAAGACCACTGCTAATGCACTGATTAAACGAGTGTTCCACACCTTTAAGGTGCATCTTAGGAATCTCACCTATAGGGCGGTGCTGCAGAGTTGGTATTCTAGACCTCCTGCTTAAGCTTGTGTCATCAAGCATCGAATCTTCTGGCGTCTTCCCACCAGCAGCAGCCGGGGAAGAGATGGAGATGCTTTTACCTCCTCTGCCTCCATTCCTGTATTGATTTCAGGCCTGGAACAAACAGGTCTTTGTAGAATGTGGAACAAGTCAGGCAGCAGTTTTAACAGACCGTGTAAATGAATCAGCCCAGATGTAATTTTATGTACAAAAATTAACCATTTGACCACGGTTTTATTTTAGAATAAATGATTTCTAGCATTTGTACGTTGCTGCATTCCACCTTAAAGTGGAAACATGATGCAAAACTCACCTTTTTCATCTTTCTGTGCTGCCATGTGGGTCTCTGCTGAGCAACTCTTCGATCCGCTTCTGTCAGGGTTCGGCTTCAGGAACTATTTTTGAGTGTTTGTGATGTCACAATAAGGAACCCCCCACCTGTCAATGCTGGAGGGGCAGCAGCTCTGCTTTGAGCCCCTCCCAGATTTATGAGCTCCCTTCTTATTAGCCAATCAGGCGTGGGTGGGCGTGGCCAGCGACAGTCTCATTCTGGAAGGTCCTTAAAGTGTTGGAATGAAGCTGCTGAGATGTTTTTTATCAGAGAGATTTAGACAAAAGAACTTCACGACCACAGTTAGACGGACCCATTAGATCCGGTTTAGGAAGAAACTAATTTCCAGATTCCATATCCAGAGCAAGCACAAGGCAGGACAGATGCCTGAAGTATTCCTTTAGACTTTAAAACACACCAGACTCTTTTAAAGTGACTCTTTGTAGGACGAAGCTTTCAAAGTTGTGAAAGCAGGACAGTGAAGGTGTTCCGTCCTGACTAGTGGGGAGTTTTCACTCCGTCTCACCGCTGGAGCAGGAATCCTCAGAGGTGCAGCAGGAATCTTGTGATTGAGTCGGCAGCTCTATATAGGCCACTGAAACTCAAGCCAATAGAATCACAAGCTGATGTAAGTCCTGTTTTTTGTTTTATTCCTTGCATGGAATAGTTTCCATTCACCCCCCTCTGCCTCCCAGGGCTCGTTTGTCACTATGGCCTGATTATTTCAGCCTCCTCCTCTGTTTCCTGCAGCCTCGTCTCTTCCCAGCTCAGTCTTGTCCCGCCTCCCCACAAGGTCTCCTTTTGGTTCTGGACACCTAACCTGGTTCGGGATCGCCGCCCCAACCCGTCTGCTTGAGCTGGTCACATAAGAGCAGCAGTCTTCATTCTTCTGAGGTTTTGATTAAAAGCCTTTGACTTTATGATTATTTGCATCCCCCGGTGGGACCCCCAGGCGTTGCCTACTTACCGTAGAGATGAAGTCCCTCCAGCGTGTCGTGGGGCGATCCGGGGTGCTCCTGCTCCTCCGCATCCTGGCTAGATGCCCAAACCGCCTCAGCTGGCTTCTCTTGACAAGGAGGAGCAGCGGATCTACTCTGAGTCTCTCCCGGATGTCCAAGCTCTCGCCCCCCCATTACCCAGAGTTCATGACCTTTAGCGAGGTTTGGGATGAACCGGTTCAGACCTGATCCTCTTGTCCTCTACACCTTTCAACCCTAAAGATTCCAGTCTTACAAAAGTTCAAAGTGTGATTTACAATCACCCTCAAGCATTTGGAGCTGCATTTCCCATTTGGTGTTTCTTGTGTTTTATTTGGATATTTTTTGGTTTTAGCCTGTTTCGGTCGTCATTTTCTGTACACTGCTGATGTGGAGCCGTCATCAATGGGTTTGTGTTTTCCTGGGAACGTCTCTAAAGGTGTCATCCCAGAGCTGGAGCTTTCAGCCTGTATTTGACCTCTCCTGTCACCTGGGACACAGCAAAGCAGTAAGTGACAGCCCTGGAAATTCCCCCTCCTTCTGGAAGATGGTTCTGTCAGAGATAGCTTGGCCCGCCTCGGAGGAAGCTCATCTGTCAGACCGATGAGGAGGAGATAAACGAGATTGCTGTGAGGCTTTCCGGCCACAGGCAGACAGCATCCTGCGGCGGTCCATCTGTTGGGCCGTTCCGAGTTTAAAAGGTCGGAGCGGGGTGGATGAATGCTGCAGCTGCAGGTGGCTAAAGAGGCTTTTCCTTATCCTCTCCATGTAGCAGCAGGAAATATGGGAATGTTTACTCTGAAAACTGTCTGAAGAAACTCCCCCCTTTTTAAAACTAAAGTTACAAATCAGGACTTACGTTGCATTTAATGCTGGAATTACCTGGAATTCTCCCTTTGGGTTGGGAATGAGTCTTTGTCCTTAAGTTTAGGGATTTGAGTACCTTGGTGTCTTGTTCTTGAGTGGAGGTGGAATGGACCGGTGGATCCAGGCTCCATATTCAGGAATGAGGTCTGCTCCATGGGGCTATGAGATGTGGTTCAGGACCACAACAACGAAATCCTGGATACAAGTAGTGAAATGATCTTCCTCCGTAAGAAAAGGGCACTCAGTGGTGAGATGCTGCTCCTCCTCATCCAAAGTTGCCTCCTGGGCACCTCCTCCTAGAGGTTTTCCAGGAAAGGAGGTCAGGGATGACCCAGAGCTTGCTGGAGGCATCATGTGTCTCCCAGAAGAAGGTCTGGACTCCTCTTCTTCCCTCTGCCCTCTGACCTGGGAACGGTTGTTTCTTCTGTCCCAGAAAGAAAGATGGATTTAAATTTTCCTCCCTTAGGGAGGAATGCAGGGAAGTGCACCCAAACATGAGCAATCACAGCGTCCGTGGACTTTCTGGCTCAGAAACAACAGAGAATGTTTCTTGGATCTGCTTTAAAGTGATTGGTATGTTCTACTGTTGGGAGTCAGGATGGTGTAGAAAATCTCCTCATGGTTCCGGGAGCGGACGCTTTAATGGATTTGTGTGATTAGTGGGTCTGATTGATGGATGTGTTTAGTAAACCACAAGTGCTTCATTTAAGGTGCTTTCAGTAAAGAGTGTGTGCGATGCGCATGCGTCAGGAATAAGGACGGGGAAACGCCGAGCTCTGACAATTTGTTCAAATTGTGGTGTTTAATCTGGAAAAGGCGACTTAAAGGTTGGTGGATCTGAAAGATAAGACTGTTGGCAGTGTCATGCCCTCGAAAAAAACGAAACTGCCGCGCCAACAAAAAGAAAATTACGAAGTGGAAGTGTGTCCGCAGGTGCAAAGTGACATGGCATGTGCGCAAGAAAGCAAGGAGCTGTCAGAACTGATACGATTGATAATAAGGGAGGAGATGAGTGTGGTGGTTGAAAAACTTAATACCATCACGAATGACATTTCAACTTGTGTAAGGAGACTGGGCGAAGTAGATGGAACCTTGTCTGATATGGATACCCGAATAATAAAGTTGGAAGCGGAGTGCGGAACACTGGAGAGGAAAAATGCAGAGCTGATGGGGAAAGTTGAGCGGCTTGAAATGGATAGCCGTAAAAACAATCTCCGTGTATTTGGATTACCAGATGAGGTGGAAAAAGGCAAGCCAACAGCTTATATGAATGAACTATTTAAAGATTTATTTCAAGGAAAGCTTGCGTCTGAGCCTGAAGTGGAATGGGCGCACCGGATTGGACAAGAGAACAAAGCGGGTGGAAGAGGGATGGTTGTGCACCTGCAAAAGTTGTCAATGAAGGAGAAGATTATAGAGGTGATGAAAAAGGAACATGTCTTACAAGTACGAGGAATGAAGATAAAGATTTTTCCGGATCTGACAAGGGAGATGGCAAAGAAACGGGCCGGTTTCTGGGAGATCAGAGCTAAACTGAAGAGCGCAGGAGTGAGACACGGTATGATCTTTCCAGCTACGCTGATCCTAACTTTTAAAGGAGAGACAAAAAAATTTCAGGAACGAAGTGAGGCTGAGATGTACTATAAAACTGTGATTGAGCCTGGACTTAAGAAATAATGACAATTGATACCAATTAAATAAGAGCTAAAAGGCGTGAAGATGACGTTTCAAGAATTGGACTGAGAGCACTATTGTAGATCTCGCTATGGTTAATTTTGTTTGAACCCACATAATGATTTATTTTTGAAAGATTATGTCATGAGCTGGCAGAACGAAGCAGAAATGTATTTTCATTACAACGTTAAAGATTTTTGTGACTGTGTGTGTGTGTGTGTGTGAATGTGGTTGGTGTTGGGATAAAAGCAATAATGGAAGCTCAGTGTGAAATTATAAAAACCGGTAGAAGAAGTTCTAAACGAATCTTCAATGGCTGATAAAATGTTGTTGCAAAAAGGAGGGTTTAAATTAGCTCATTTGAATGTGTGTAGTTTAAGGAATAAAATAGATGATATTCAAGATATTGTAGAAAAGTATAATTTACAGGTAATGGCAATAACATAAACACATTTGGATTTGACAATAAATAGTTCTTTATTAGACATAAATGGGTACAGTCTCTTTAGATTGGATAGAACTTTACATGGAGGTGGTGTTGCTTTTTATATTCAAAATCATATTCCTGTTAAGGTAAGAACAGAGTTCACAATTACAGGTGTGGAAGCACTCTGGTTACAGTTACAATTTCCTCATTTGAAATCTGTTTTAGTTGGATGTTGCTACAGACCGCCGGATGCTGCTATAATGTATCTCCATCAAATAGGTGAAATGTTAGATATGGTTTGTGACACAGGAAATGAGATTTACCTATTAGGGGACTTAAACATTGATTGGAAATCAAGAAATTGCTCATTAAAGAGTAAATTAACCTCATTTGCTAATACTTTTAATTTGTCACAAGTTGTAAAAGATTTCACAAGAGTGCAGGTTAAAAATAATGGTGTCTGCTCTAAAACGTGTATTGATTTAATTTTTACTAATATGGCTGAATTATGTTCTGAGGCAATTTCTGTTCCAGTTGGATGCAGTGACCATAATTTAGTTGCTATTAAAAGAAAAGTCAAGGTGCCAAAAGGTCAACACTTTATATATAAAAGAATTTTTAAAAACTTTAAAGAGAGTGATTTTGTAGAAGAAATAAGAAACATACATTGGAAAGATGTAACAAAGGAGCAGGATCCGGGTAAAGCTGTAGAGATCTTTGACAATTTGTTAACAAAGGTGATGAATAAACATGCACCGATGAGGAAACAGGCAGTAAGAAATGTAGCTTCTCCATGGCTGGATAAAGAACTTAAGGAACGTATGAGGCAGAGGGACAAATTAAAATTAGAAGCAATAAAAACAAATCAATTGGAAACATGGTGCGAATATCGCAAAATACGGAACATTGTAACCAAACTGAATAAAAATAAAAAACAATTATATTATCATAGAAGAATCATAGAAGCTAAATTAGATCATGCAAAGGTGTGGGGTACATTAAATGAGCTTTTGGGGGTTAAAAAAAGGAAGGCACCTACTGTTCTAGAGGCAGATGGAGGTTTTTTAACCAAACCAAAAGAAATAGCTGATTATTTAAAACTGTTTTTTATCAATAAAATTAAAACATTGAATAATACCAGGGAGGAGAGAAAAGAAGAAAATACATCTTATCAAAGAATTAAGGACGATATCATGCAAATGAAAGATTGTGAGTTTAAGTTTATGGAGGTATCAGAGGATTACATTAAAAAATTAATCTTAAATAGTAAAGATAAACCCCCTGGAATGGATGATATTGATATAAGATTGCTAAAATTGGTGGCAGATTTTATTTTACTGCCAGTTTCACATATTATTAACATAAGTTTTAATCGAAGTATTTTTCCAGCCCAATGGAAAAAGGCTAAAGTAATTCCATTAATCAAAAATAACCGAGAACCACTGTCTGGTAAAAATAGTCGGCCAATAAGTTTGCTACCAGCATTAAGCAAACTTTTGGAAAGCGTAGCATATGAACAAATACAAGAATATTTTATAACAAATAGATTAAACACAATTTATCAACATGCATATAAGGCGGGTCACTCCACTACTACTGCACTTGCTCAGATTACTGATCATTGGTTAGAAGAAATAGATGATAAAAAGTTAGTTGGTACTATATTTTTAGATTTGAGTGCAGCTTTTGATGTGATTGATCATAAAATCTTATTAAAAAAATTAGAACGTTATAAATTTCAGTCGTCCGCCATTAAGTGGACAGAAAGTTATTTAACGAATCGCAAATTCAACTTCTATTTTAATGGCAGTTATTCTGAAACGGGTCAGTTAGATTGTGGAGTGCCACAGGGCAGTTGTTTGGGCCCTCTTTTGTTTTCTATTTTTATTAATGACTTACCTTTGATTTTAAAACATGCAACCATGGCTATATATGCAGATGACACAACATTATTTGCATCAGCACAAACAGAAGGCCAATTAAATGATATTTTAAAAAAGGAGTTGGATTTAGTTACACAATGGTTTAGAATGAACAAACTAGAAATCAATGCAGAAAAAACTAAATGCATGATAGTGGGGAATACATATACACTACAGATGACACCTAGACTGCATTTGAAGCTAGGTAACATAGCGATAGAGCAGGTAGAAGAAGCAAGACTGTTGGGGGTAATTGTGGATTCTAGATTGTCATGGACTAGTCACATAAATCATGTCCTGCTGAAACTTGGAAGAAGTATGGGCACGATCAAATATTGTTGTAAATTTATTCCTCGTTTGCAAATAAAAACTTTAGTTCAAACATTAGTACTGTCTCATTTAGATTACGCATCATTTATTTGGTCTAATACAAGTGAAATGAATTTAAATAAGTTACAAGTGGCACAAAATAAAGCTGCACGAATTGTTCTGCGTTGTAATTATAGAACAAATGTAAGTATAATGCACGATAGGTTGGCCTGGTTGACAGTGAAATGTAGATTAAAATATTCACTGATCACATTTATAAGAAATATAATAACTACAAAAATACCTAAAATAATTTATGACAAATTATCATTTTTTTCAGACAATCATGATTACACGACGAGACAGACAAGTGACATAAGGTGCGCACTACCGCGCTGCAGAACTAATCAAAGGCAAAGAGCAGTTTATTACAGAGCCATGGTTGCATGGAATGCCATACTGAGATTTTTGTTATTAGAGAACAACAGAAGATGTTTTCAAAAGAAGTTAAAGCTTTTCTTGTTCACACAACAGTAAATTTTGCACAGTGAATTGTAAATGTGACTGATATGACAGCTTCTATAATTTTTGTTTGTTATGGATGTGATGCGATATGATTTTTGATTCTTGAATATAGTTATTTATTGCTCTGTGTAAACTCTCCGTTTTCACCTATTTAGATTTTTCATGAACTCTGAAGTGTGTGGTAACTTATTGGTATATTATAGCAATTGAGGTGGTACGATTATAATGAGCTCCTGGAGTTTGTTGTTGCTGGGTGTGTTTGTGTGTGGGGATGGGGATGGGGGTGTTTTGTTAAATATTTGTAATGAAATTGAAAGAGACCTCAGGAAGAATAGCTCCACACTATGGTGTGAGCTAATGAGGTTCTCAATAAATAAATAAATAAAAAAAAAAAAAAAGAGCAGCTTTCATTAAGACTCTGTCGGCTCTTTCCTTTCTTTTTGCCGCTGTTGGGAAAATTATGGAGGTTAGTTACGTTTCCAGGCTGTCGGGAAGAACTTTTCCTTCTCCTTCGGTCCGTCCGACCGCGTCGGCTGTGTTGGGTATTTTTATTCATTTAATCCAGGCGTACCTCAAAGAAAGTCCAAAACACACAAGGGGGGTTAGAGATAATATTGTTATTAATACCATTTACCAATAAACACAAATAATCAATAATCAGACTTTGCAAAACCAGAGAGATTAAAGAAACACTCACACACCAGGGAGGTCGGTTTAGTCTCTCAACAAGCGGAAGCCCATCAAAAGGTTTTATTCACAGATGACAAAGCACACACACATTGAAAGTTGACCCAACCTTCTCCTTCACAGACACTGAACTTTCCCAGGTTCAGAGAATTTGTTGTGGAAATAGAACTGCAGACTTACAAGGTCGATTTTCCCCTGCGGCAGGGGCCGGTTAATAACACCAGATGTTTCTCAGACAAAATCATATTTACCACGTTAAATGTGAGTAAGGTTAATGAACTCTGTTTGAAAAAACAATCTTTTTATCCAACAGGCTGCGTCCAGCAGATCCCACATCCATAATTATGGTACATTATTATAAACAAGGGACCTTTTTTTGCAGGGGCTGACTCTAATAGTTATTAGGATATTTTTTTTCTTAATGTTTTTTAAATTTAAATTTTTGTTCAAATTATTTTTAAAAAGTTTTTCTTTTCAAAGTTTTTTTTCTCATTTTAAAGAAAAGTTTCTGCTTTACACTTAAAATCACAACTGTGAGACATTAATATTCAGTTTACGGGTAAAAAAAAAAAAGAAAAACACAAGAAACTAGAAAAATTATGTTTTCTACAACAACCGGAAGTTTCCTACAAGAGTCCTTCAGGAGATCTACCCCATAATAACTACTAATGGACCTTCTTATTGGCCTAGTGGCCGCCCTGGGGCTGGGAACGCGGGGTTCAAATCCCGGTCGGGTCATACCAAAAGCATTAGAAATGGGACCCAACACCTCCCTGCTGAACACTCAGCTTTAAGGGGTTGGACTAGGGGGTTAGACCACCTAATGGTTCCTGAGCGCAGCCGCTGCTGCAGCTCACCGCCCCCCGAGGGGATGGGTCAGGTGGGGAGATGAAATTCACCCGTGTGTGATGAACTTTAATCAGTTAGATAAAGTTGTTATTCAGACTCAAGATGACTGGATTCAGATTCTTCTAACAATAATAAATTCTGAGGAAAAGCGACTAAATCATCTGATCATGTCTGACGGAGCTGATATCAAACGCTTTAAAATTCCTGACCAGATGAGGCTGGAAGGGGATTCAGGATTAAAAATTCCATTTGCAATCGGGATTCACCAGAATCTGAGCTGAGCTGAAGTGAAATAAGTAGTTAGTAAATGAAAACGTAGGAATTTAGTGTCTTTAAACCTAGCAGATAAATGATCCAGTCAGAGAAGAAACAATGAAAGAGTTCAACAGAACACACGTAGAACCGTGGTGGCATGTTGTCCTTTTGCATGAGCTTTACGTGTGTGTGTGTGTGTGCGTGTGTGTGTGTGTGTGCACATGTTTGTTGCCACATCGATGCCACGGTTGAGTCCCAGTTGTCCTGCTGTCCCAGGTACTCATTCCAGGATGAGGAGGACATGTTCATGGTGGTTGACCTCCTGCTGGGAGGAGACCTGCGTTACCACCTGCAGCAGAACGTCCAGTTCAGCGAGGACGCCGTCAGACTCTACCTGTGTGAGATGGCCCTGGCGTTGGACTACCTGCGGAGCCAACACATCATCCACAGGTACCTACGTCACATCCCTCAGCTGCTTTGGGTTTCCCACCTGCCTGTTTTAGCTGGTTTTCACCACCTAACCAGACTACAGACCAAACACAGACTTTTAATCTTATTTATTTATAAAACATCTTAAAAAAACATGAGGAGTTCAACCAAATTTTTGTCCAACACTAAAAATATGAAACATGAAACATTTACATGCGGTAAATGTTAATGGCCTGTGTTTCCATGGCGCTTTCTTAGGGTTCTGCAACCCTCCAAGGCGCTTTATAACACAATCAGTCATTCAGGTACATTATAGCCTCAGCTCCCCTGAGGCGCAGTGACAGAGGTGAGGCTGGCGCCACCGGTCCCTCCGACCACTGCAGGCATGGTGGGTTAAAGCCTACTGCATACTGGCAGCCTCAGCGGCATGGAACGGCAGCGGAACGTTGCCGCTTCAAAGAGAATCCAGTAGCGTCTATGGGGATGATTCAAACCAGCCATAATGCGGCAGTTTTCAGGCGTTTTCTGCAGTTAATATAGGACTAGACAGGAAATCACACGATTTTGGTGTAAGACCCTGGTAATTTTTGCCCAAGGACACAACAGCAGCATTCTCTGGTGGGAGCCGGGATCAAACCAGCAACCTTCCGATAACTGGACAACCTGCTCTACCTCCTGAGCTGCCAATTTAAGCTGAAATGAAAAAATAAACCGACTAAAGCCAGAATCACACTGGGAATAAGTTTGATTCACGTCTGAATTTCATCCTGCGGTGTCCAAACGAGTTGTGGCTCATGAGGAACAACACCTAATATTCTTACCTGCTGGGTGATATAATAGACACTTTATTAAAGATCAAGTTCACTCATATTTAAACACATCTGCAGTGGTCTCTAGTACAAAAGAATGCCATGTGAATTGTTCTCTGGGGAAAAAGCTCTGGCTCTCCTGTTTCAGGAAGTAGAGAGCAGTGGTGAGCTTCAGTTCTTTTTTCCCCCCCATATAGATACCACACCGTGTCTTCTTCGGCATGAGGTCAGATTCGGGCTTACGAATCCGCCCTCCAACTGTGTATCCACCCACAGTGGGGCTCGCTTATCAGCCAACCAGATTAAAAGTCTGACCACCAACTGTGGTCAGAGATGTGTGGAGATATGTACAAATGAGTTGCAATATCCTTCTTTCTACAAGAATAAGCAAGTCCAGACACTCTCTTAGTCATTCGAACAACAGTTAAAGCAGACAAAATCTAAGAACAAACAACAACACAGATAACTAGAGCACGTTTCTAATTCTCCAGCTAAAATGCTCAAAAACCCAAGCCAAATTACAGCATTCCCGGAATCTGTTGATCTTTCTCTCTGACCAAAACAGCATTCAAGGAACCTGTCAAAACCATCCTATTCAAGGCGGACGACACCATCTATTTCTTACACCAGAGTTGCATTTCTAATTTCGGCTAAAATGCAGAAAACCAAGCCAATACAGACAGCATTCAAAAGAACCCGTCAAAACCATCCTATTCATGGTGGACGACACCACTTCATTCTCTGGTCACCTAGGATTTTCTCTCTGTACCACAAATACAAACAACAAACTTGTCTCACCGAATCTCTCCACTCAGGTCTTGAGTAGTTCGTGGATCCAACCCCCCCCCCCCCACCCCCACCCCACCCCCACCCCCCAGCGACGTCAAGATCCTCACACTGACCCCCAGTGAAAGCACAGCGCCGGAGGAGATCTAGGTTGTCTACAGTTTTCCGGCGTCAGCTCCTGGTGCCGCGAGGCGATGGGACCCCGGCTTTCGAAGGACCTAATTATGTCATGGATTTTATCAATATGTTTATCAATAACCCATTTCCTGTGGTCGGAGAGAGAAGGAGACAATGAGCAGACAAGTCAAACAGTTATAACTGTGGCAAGATGCACGAGGCAAAATGCACCGAACATCTGGTCACAGAGTTTTTTAAGCCGGGCTTACACTGTGCGACTTTTTCACTTTTTCGAGCCGATTTTCCACTCGTGCGAGAATCCACAAGATCGGGGCGAGTTTTGCGCCGAGTGTCGTGTAGTGTGCAGGGGGTTACGAGAGGCGATTAACACCGCGTGACCAGCTACCAATCAGCAATTGTGAGCTCGCACAGACTTCTGGCGTGTTTTGTTATTTTGCTCGTCCTTCGTGAGGGTATCACACTGTTGAAGCGGCGCTGCGAGCAGCTGCGACCCAAAAAGTATCAGAACCGCTCACGGCACATGCGCAATCATGCATCAACACCGCTCGCCCGCTATTTCCCTAATAACACACGTTGTTCGTTTTTATTTCTACACGTTTTTTTACTCACAAAGATTGTCAAGAAAGCGTGTTTGTCGTGTTCATGTCAAATTAAACTGATCGCAAAACACAGATTTACTTTCTTTATTTCGTTTTCCTCATCCAACCCCCATAAACCCCTGTGTGTCCTCCTGCAGCACTCCCGAAGGACAACAGGCAAAACAAGACAAAAAAGTCTGACGTGTTGAGTAAAAACTGCTATTTTTAGCATATTTTCAGGTCCGACGTGTTGCTACCAGACGTACAGTGTGAGCAGCCATGAGAACTGGGTCGTACAGTGTGAGCACATGACTCGTGAGATCTGCCCTGCGAGGAAGTCGTACAGTTTGAGTTGAAGCTGAGTGCTACGAGTGAAAAAGTCGCACAGTGTCCGTCCAGCTTTATAGAGAGATGGAAGTGGAGAGAGAGATTGTGTCTGTGTGTGGGAAGTCAAGAATGTGTGTGTGGTTGTGTGTGTCTTGTGTGGGTGTGTCTGAATGAGTGGGTATGCAGAGAGGCACAGAGCAATACATTTATATTCAGTTGATTGAGTCCATGATCAAGAATTAATAAACATAAATTTTTCCATAACAGAAATCATTTGTGAACAGAAACCGGGATCGAGGCAAATTGAAGATCTTTCCTCTGATGGGATGTAAGATGGTTGGGAATGACGGATGGTTAAAAAAACTCTCTGTTCATCTGTTTACCCAAAGTTGAGGTCAGATCCAGGAGGGGAGCCCAGACCCTTCCCAGCAAAATCAAAAATGCTCCGGGTCAGCATCCAGTCCCTGGAAAATCTCCTGTGGTTGGAATTCCTTATCAGATATCTGAATAATCTCAGTTGTCAGCAGATCCCTCTAGAAGATGGAGCTCCTCAACCCCTTCTTAGGTTGAACCAACCTTCCGTGAAGAACAATCATTCCAGGTCCTTGTGTCCAGGATCTCCTTTGTCAGTCATAATCCAGATCCAGTGCCCATGACGGCTGGACTGCAGACGGTCAGTTTTTGGCTCAGATCAGTGAGACGAACAAGCGCTGCCACCATTTCTGCAGATGAAGCTCTATCTGCTGCTCAGACATGCTGTGGGACTCCATAGTAACCCATCATCTCACAAAGTCCCTTTAAAAGGCCTCCAGGACACAATCTGGTCTTTTTCAGCTTCCCATGACCCTCCCAGCTACAGAGATATGGTCCACTGTTCCAGAGGAAAGCTAGGCTGCTCATCCTTATCCCATCTGCAAGAGGTCAGAGCCTCAGTGCTCCCAGGAGGGCTGAGCGGTATTATACCTGGTAGGATCTGGTCCTCCTTCATGTGCTGCTCCTCAGGAATTGGTCCTCAGTGGGACACTGAAGAGTGATGTGATCCATCAGCTCCTCTATCCTCTCTGTGAGGAGGTACTTTCCCACCAACTCCACATCCAGGATCATCCTGATTAGAGAAATAAAACCTCTTTTATTCGTTTGCGAGAAAAGACCAGATTTGTTTAGATGTCATTTTTAAAATGTTTATGGAATCTCCAGCTGAAGCTGAGGGACTCACACCTCGTCTTCTGTGACGAAGACTACAACTCCATCAAAACTCACAGATCCCTAATTTATTCATCAGAGATGCATGAAATCAACCAGATAAGACCAGACAAATGGCACGTTTCATTTTACAGCTTCATAAGTTACACAATCTTTCTGTTCTATCCTCCTGCGACCTTCCGAGATGCCGTTCGGGAACGCTGAACGTGAATCCGCCTCCGTTTTCACAGCTAGACTGCTGGAGCCAAAATAAACCCCACGACCGTGTGGGCTGACTGGAAACAAGAGCCGAGGAACAAGGTCCTGCCCAAAACTTTAGGAATTGCTCATTATCCGGTTGTCAGCTTGTTGGGATATTTTTCCAGTTTCTGCCTAACATTTCCTCCATCCTGCTGATAGATGTTAGTTTTCCCAAACTAGTTTTATGATAATAAATTCTTAAATAAGTCAGAATTCCAGCATCCTTTTATCGCCAGTTTCTGTTTCGCCCCCGTCAGTCTGAAAAGTTTTACTAAAATATTCACAGACGTCTCAGTTTGGATTCTCCAAGTCCAAATGTGTCATGGTGTTGCATCGTCTTTTACAGGTGAAACAGGAAAAACTAGAATATGGTGTAAAACTTGATTTCTGTCAGTAATCCAGCCTAAAAGGTGAGACGGACTCACTCCAGGCTAATCCAGATGTTTCAGCCTGCAGCTGTTCTAACTGTGATGATTATGGCATACAGCTGATGAAATCCCCACATTCAGGATCTCAGATAATCAGATTGTTGTGAAAAGGTTCAACCTTCACACTCTGATCAGCTGATGAACCCAGAACAGCTGCTGAGGGTTCCTGAGCCTTTAGATGGTCTCTCAGTCTGAGCCGGACATAGACAGACTTTTGCTCCAGACTCTAGTTTTACTGATTTCACCTGAACTTAGGACGAATGCAGAAGTGATTCAAACTGCGCCCGGTCAGATGGCAGCCCTTCTTTGTCCTGGAGGTCCACTCCTGTCCGAAGATCTTACCTGTCAGGTGACCCCTTCCCCATTCTGTAATGGTGGAGTCCGTCCTGCTTTTTATTGTGGCTCAGGAGCTGCATCTGAACACAGGATTGAATGCAGCCTTGCTGATGTGTGTCTGCAGCTATTTTTAGGCCCCCGGACAGAGGTATGTGCAGTATAAATATATGCATCACTACTCCCCGCCAAGCTCACAGTGAGCCTCACAGGATAAGACCTCCAGATTTATCATTTTAAAAAACAAACGTGGTTCATAACTCGCTTCAGACAAAAGAACCTCCTGCTGCTAAGTGAATCAGCTCTTATCCTCGGATATTTGTTCCATATCTGTTAGGAAAGATTCACCTTTGCTCAATCCACAAGTGTGTGTGTTTAGATATAATTTAAAAAACTCCCATCTCTCCCTCCACAGGGTTAGGGTTAAGCCTGGTTTATGCTTCTCCGTCAGCTCCACAAGGGACAGACACGCACGGATTGACGGAAGCGTTTTGCTCTCATACTTCTCCGCCTCCTGAGAGTGTTGCAAAGCAATTGCCCGGCAGGACAACAGAGGACGTAGTGCTGTTCTGTGGTATCCTGTCATGTATCGGTCCAAGATAGTGTGTTTATATTGTGTTTTTTGTGTATATAAGAGACTTTTAACACGGACATATTTGTCTCTCATTCTCCCACCTCTTCATGTGCTCCCCACCTCTAAACCCACGTTTCCTGTCATTCCCGTCCACAAATAAAACTCTTGCTGCGCATCTTTTCACTCCTCCAGTCACGGGAGAATTAAACGTTCATATTTTTAGTTTTTTTCGCGAGGTATTCTTCAAGCTTCTCAGTGTCTGCCGCTAGTTATCCTCGGCTCTCTTTGCAATGGTGGCGCTGTAAACACCAGTGGCGTCCTGACCAATCACAAGCTTGCGTAATCCGTCTCGTTCAACGGATGTTTAAAAAAGTGGGCTCGACTCCGTACGTACTTGCGTGCCTGCCGGAGCCCTACGCAAGGACGGATAATGGCGTTGCGTGTCTCCGCACTGACGCAGACGGAGAAGCATAAGTCAGGCTTTAGGGTTAGCCACTTCAGTTATCTGTCGGTGGTACGTCCCTTGTAGGAGCTTGTCCTCCCACCATGGTATTTCCAGCGTCCTTGTCCTTGACGTACTTCTGGATCTTGACGTACTTCTGGATCTTGGATGTTTAGACAGTGGCTCTCACACTGACTATGTCACGATGTGGGCTGGAGGAGTTGGACCCAATGTGCAGACCACCAGAACGACACGAGGCAGGAGAGGATGTAAACATTCTTTATTTAGAATGAAGCCGAAAACCTAGTGGGGCACAAAGCCAATCATCAAATGATTTGAATGGTTTGATCCATTAAGATCTTTGATTCATTTTTACTGATTTGAAGCTTTGTTAAATGTGCGCACCACAGTCTGAACACATTTTACTGGTGCACTGTGTGGCTAGGGCTGCAACGACGAATCGATTCAATCGATACAGTTCAATGAAGAAATGCGTTGTGTTGTGCAACCTTTGAGTAACAGTCGATGTGCACAGCTCATCTGATGCGGCAGCAGAGCAGACCGAGGCAGATCAGAGCAGAAACACATTTATGTCGCTCGTGTGATTATTGTGTAAGGTAGGGCTGCAACAACGAATCGATAAATTCGATGAAAATCGATTACTAAAAGCGTTGGCAACGACATCGATTCGTTGTGTTGCGCAACTCTTCCTGTGTCCGGGTAAGTTAAAAACTTTTCAAAAGTGACTCACCCAAGCCCCGGATTATTACACAGGCTAGACATGCCCTAAGCTCGTAAAAAAAAAAGTCTATAAAACCGTAAGCGCGACGCTAATAGATAAGGGGGGGGGGGGGCTCGCGCTGCTGCAAACCGGTTCCGCCATCACATTCCCGCAGAAACTGGTTGATCACACCGGGGCCAGACCACTAGCATGTGGCTTTACAACCACAATGTCCTCGGAAGCGAAAACGCTTTTAAAAGGGAGGGAGGAGTCCTAACTCTTGCTGCAGGCGTGTTGTGTGAGAGTGCAGTTATATACTGGTTAATATATTTTTGAGTTCAGTTGCTTTCATGTGGCCTAATGTGAGTCTATTTGGGATCATTGGAATGATCAGCCGCATTTCTTGATGTGACTTTATGGTAGTTGCCCAGGGCATCATCACAAGGAGGATGGCATTCATTTACTTTTGTTTTATTTGGTATTTTTTCAGTCATTTTTGGAAATAGTGATTAATTTTGATTAATTCACAGCCTATGTTTAATTACATTCAAAAATGAGTTGTTGAACATCCCCAGTTATAATAAATGTCTACAGATGAGATCAAACAAAACAGATGAGAATTCCCCTTAAAGAGCAAGTCACCCCCAAATAAAAATTTTTTTTTGCTGATAAACTAAATAAATAAGTGTCTAATTGTGCTGCAGACACGTGTCGTCAATAATTTGGCACTTCAGTGCATCTTAGTTCAAATTTAAATATTCTGCCTAAAACTGGCAGTGTTGTGCCGTTGTCAGGTAAAAACTCTGCACTGTATTTTAATTTAAATCTGCCACCGCTATTGGCTAAGAAGTATGCTATGATGTAAACTGGTACATTATGATGTCACAATGCTGTCGTGAGCCTGAGTGTGTGTATTTGTTAGCGGCTCCGCCCTCTCGGTCTGCCAGGCAACAGCATGTGTTGCATTTTTCAAACATGAAGTGGGAGTGGAGTTAGACTCTGGTAGGGATTGACTTGCTCTTTAAGCTGTTTGTCTTGGACCATGCATTTTAGGTCACAGATAGGTGTAGCTTAGGGTCTCTGTCTATACACCTTATAAGACAATTTAGGTGATGGCATGTTGTTTTTCTGCTATTGAACTGTTTTCTAATAATGTTGTGTTTAATAAAGTGAAGGAAGGAGAAAAATAACGTTTCCCTAGCAGTTTTTAAAAATGTCCCCATGTAATCCGATTAATCGATTAATCGTGTCGAGACCCCATCCGATTCATCGATTATCCAAATAATCGTTTGTTGCAGCCCTAGTGTAAGGAAGTTGCTTTTACTGGCGCACGCTGAGCTAATCTAGGTGCTGTGGAGGAAAACGGAGAAACCAGCAGAGACAGAAACCATTGTAACAGGCAGAAATGGTCCAAAGTTTGAGGTCAAGAGTGAAACTATGGAAACTTTGGCTAATGCTAAGCTAGCATACAGCACGCTCACGATCAAGTGGAGTTTGAAAAAAACATGATGGTTGTGAATGACTAAAGTACACAAGCAGAAGAAAAATCCCCACCATCCCGTTCATGTTGTTGATGTCTGCAGCTGCAGCGGTGTGGAGTCAGATTGTTGCTGCTGAGAGTCAGCGACTCGAGACAGCAGCAGGGCTGTGGCAAGCCGTTGTAGCATGTAATTCACAAACGCTTCTATATTGAATTACAACTTAGACTGGATTAGGTTGCCAACCTATACATAATAAATAGATGTGTCACCATTACATGTAGCAATTAATTGTTAGCATTTTATTTAAGAAGGTTAGTTAGCATTTCCAGGAGCTTACTGCTGAACACGTTAATAACATAATTCAGTTCTACTGATCATATGTGAATTTATTTAGATATTTTTGGACAAGGATGAGTAATTAAATTAAAGTAAATATCAGCTGAGGAGGAAACTAGAAGACACCAATTTAATAAGCATTGTTGGTCCTTTTATAATTTAGTTGTTTTATTTTTATATTTTTAGCAGCAGACCATAATCGTTTTTCACTTGAAACGTCGTTAAATAGAATATTCGATAATTCGATGGAGGATTGGATAGAAATTCAATAAGACAGATGAAACCCTCCATGTATGGTCGACATCTGTGGTCTGTATTTCTACGTATGTTACACATATATACCACACACACACACACACACACACACACACACACACACCTGCACACACACATACACACACAAACGCATAAACACACACACACACACACACACACACACACAAACGCATAAACACACACATTCTCATGCATAAACACACACACACACAAACACATACGCACACACACGCATAAACACACACAAACACACACATAAACACTCACACACACACATGCATAAACACACAAACACACACGCACATGCACACCTACACACACACACACACACACACACACACACCTGCACATTGGGCGAAGGTGAATTCAACAGATATGGAACAGATGTCTGAGATAAGAGCTGTGATTTATGGATATTATATATTTCTACATGTGTGTATTTCAGCATCGATCTCCTGGTTTCCTGTTTGAAGTGTCATTAAATCCGGTCAAAGACATTTTGATGTTCCGCCCGAGTATCCATGGCCTCCCCAGATCCCTCTCTTGTTTCAGTTTCCAATTTTTGACAGTAGGATACCATACAATTATTTTGTTGCACCAACTGAAGAAAGAAGGATCTCTGGTCTCCTAGCAACAGTCTGCTGTCACCATGCCCAAGGAGGTAAAATTAGTCCTATTAAACAAAGGGGAGTGGAAGCGGAAGGTCTCTTTCTGCTCTGTTTTCGTCTCCTCGGGTTCCTTCTGTGTGTTTAAAGCTCCTCTCGTTGTCATTAAGCTGTTCCTGCTTCAGATATGTCTCTGAACAATAGAAGGGTGCCCTTGTCATCTCACAGCTACATGAAGTCAGTGTTATGCAGTAAATGTGTCTGGGGTCCTTAAACATGACGTTCAAAAAAACTTTTTCTAGACACCAAGCTCATGCTGATATTGTTGTACAACCAGAACTCTGGGATTCTTAGAGGAACTCTGCTAGATCTTCAGCCCTCTTAGCACAGGGAACGCATCTGAAAGAAGGATTTAGGAACAACTCAGGGGCCGCAGAAGCTCAAGCCTTCTGTGAACCAGAACACCGGGTCCCACTGTGAACCAGAACACCGGGTCCCACTGGGCTGAGAGGATGAGAACCCTTTGCTCCAGAGGAGATGGTGAGTAGAAGCCGGTCTCACCTGTCACACATGGAGGTGGTAGCATCATGATGTGGTTCTGGTGCACAAAGGTGGTCCCCCCTTCAGAATCCTCATTTTCACCTCACATTATCAGCTGGTTGAAACTTGGACTCCATTGGGTTCCACACACCAGAAGTGGTTTGATAGCTTTTCTTGCAGGAGTTTTAGCCTCAGATTAAGGTTTCTCATGTTAATGTTCTACGAGAAGAGGCTTCTGCAGGCCTCATGAGGTCTTCTGCTGCAGCAGAACATGCTGGGTAGTTGCGTAAGTCGTGCGCGCTCTGGTACGGGCCGGTGGAGCGTTGGAGGAGCTGGTGTGTCCGTCACACGCATTCCTTGTGTAATAAGCAGGAAAACCTCCAGGGAAAACAGCATATGTTGCGTTCTCGTTCCCTCTGAAATGTATCGAGTCAGAGAACCTTGTCCCTCTCTCCTCTTACTGACACACAATGTTGCACCAACAGTGACTCACACACGAATCAGCATAAAACACCTCCCACGAGTCTTCACATCTACAGACGGGATCTCTAATCCCAGTCCGCCGCACGTGGTCGCAGAGCCATGGCAGCTGGTTTCACAACGTGTTCGCCACTTATATCAGGAGCAAATCAGACACTTTTAGTTATTATCAACCACAACAGCCACAAATAACGTTTTCACTAAGGTTTATTACTAAAACCACTGCTTGGCTGGTCAGGAGTCTGGAAATGAGTCAAACAGATTTATGAGAAAACTAAATCCAATCATGGATGAAAATACAAAAGAAAACGGCATTAAAACATCCTTCTCTGTGATTTTCAGTTACTTAAAGGTTAATGTCAACAGTTCTGATGTTCCTATGAAATACTTATTGAACAGCCATTTTGGAGAAATTCTCAGGGTTTTTACATGGAATTCTCAGTTAATTGACATTGAATTCTCTGTTTTTTTCCATGGAATTTTCAGGTTATTTACATGTAATTCTCAGGTTTTTTTACATGGAATTCTCAGGAAATTTACATTGAATTCTCTGTTTTTTACATGGAATTCTGAGGTTATTTACATGGAATTCTCAGTTTTTTTAACATGGAATTCTCAGGTTTTTTACATGGAAATCTCAGGTAATTTACTGGAATTCTCAGGTAATTTATATGGAATTCTGTTTTTTTACATGGAATTCTCAGGTTATTTACATGAAATTCTCAGATTTTTTACATGGAATTCTCAGGCTATTTACACGGATTTCTCATTTATTTTTTACGTGGAATTCTCAGGGTTTTTACATGGAAATCTCAGGTTGTTTTACATGGAATTCTCAGGTTTTCTTAACATGGAATTCTCAGGTTATTTAAATGGAATTCTCAGGTGTTTTTACATGAAATCTCAGGTTATTTACATGAAATTCACAGGTTATTTACATGGAATTCTCAGTGTGTTTTACATGGAATTCTCATGTTTTTACATGGAATTCTCTGAAAATTTACATGGAATTCTCAGGTTATTTACATTGAATTCTTGGAGTTTTTTAAACATGTAATCCTCAGTTTTTTACATGGAATTCTCAGTTTTTTTACATGGAATTCTCCAGTTGTTTACATGGAAATCTCAGATTTTTACATGGAATTCTCAGGTTATTTACATGGAATTTTCAGGTTATTTACATGGAATTCTCAGGTTTTTTTTTACATGGACTTCTCAGGTTATTTACATGGAACTCTCAGGTTTTTAACATGGAATTCTCAGGTTATTTACATGGATATCTCAGGTGTTTTTTACATGAAATTCTCAGGTTATTTACATGTAATTCTTGGGTTATTTACATGGAATTGTCATGTTTTACATGGAATTCTCAGGTAATTTACATGGAATTCTCAGGTTATTACCTGGAATTCTCAGGTTATTTACATGGATTTCTTGGAGTTTTTTAAACATGCAATCCTCAGTTTTTTACATGAAATTCTCAGTTTTTTACATGGAATTCTCCAGTTGTTTACATGGAAATCTCAGTTTTTTTACATGGAATTCTCAGGTTATTTACATGGAATTTTCAGGTTATTTACATGGAATCTCAGGTATTTTTACATGGACTTCTCAGGTTATTTACATGGAATTCCCAGGTTTTTTTACATGGAATTCTCAGGTTATTTACATAAAATTCTCAGGTTATTTACATGGAATTTTCAGGTTATTTACATGGAACTCTCAGGTTTTTTTACATGGAATTCTCAGGTTATTTACATGGAACTCTCAGGTTTTTTACATGGAATTCTCAGGCTATTTACATGGAATTCTCAGCTTTTTTACATGGAATTCTCAGGTTATTTACATGGAATTCTCAGGTAATTTACATAGAATTTTCAGGTTGTTTACATGGAAACCTCAGTTTTTTTTACATGGAATTCTCAGGTTTTTTACATAGAATTCTCAGGTTATTTACATGGACTTCTCAGTTATTTACATGGAATTCTCAGGTTATTTACATGAATTTCTCTGTTTTTTACATGAAATTCTCAGGTTATTTACATGGAATTCTCAGTTTGTTTTACATGGAATTCTCAGGTTATTTACATGGAATTTTCAGGTTATTGACATGGAATTCTCAGGTTTTTTACATGGACTTCTCAGGTTATTTACATGGAATTCTCATTTTTTACATGGAAATCTCAGGTTATTTACATGGAATTCTCAGGTTATTTACATGGAATTTTCAGGTTATTTACATGGAAACCTCAGTTTTTTAACATGGAATTCTCAGTTTTTTTACATAGAAATCTCAGGTTATTTACTTGGACTTCTCAGGTTATTTACATGGACTTCTCAGGTTATTTACATGGAATTCTTAGGTTATTTACATGGAATTTTCAGGTTATTTACATGGAATTCTCAGTTTTTTTTAACATGGAGTTTCAGGCTATTTACATGGATTTCTCATTTTTTATGTGGAATTCTCAGTTTTTTTTACATGGAATTCTCAGGTTTTTTACATGGAATTCTCAGGTTTTTACATGGAATTCTCAGGTTATTTAGATGGAGTCCTCTGTTTTTTTACATGAAATTCTCAGGTTATTTACATGGAATTCTCAGTTTATTTTACATGGAATTCTTAGGTTATTTACATGGAATTCTCAGGGTTTTACATGGAATTCTCACATGGAAATCTACCTTTTTTACATAGAATTCTCAGGTTATTTACATAAAATTCTCAGGTTATTTACATGGAATTCTCAGGTTATTTACATGGAATTTTCAGGTTATTTACATAGAATTTTCAGGTTATTTACAGAGACTTCTAAAGGTATGAACTATTACTTTAAACATGGTTTTCTCCAACTTTAGTAAAAAAACTGTTAGGATAACTTAAGTTTTACAGTGAAATACGTATTTGCTTTGTTTTTAGGTTTTGATTTGACTCTCTTCTATTTGTCTCTTAGAGATGTGAAGCCCGATAATATCCTTTTAGACGAACACGGTAAGAACATGAACTCATTCTGCAGCTGGCAGAAAGAGGTTCTTTTCATATTTGATATGTTTTTTTCTCTATACTTTAGGCCACGCCCACCTGACAGACTTCAACATAGCAACAATAATAAAGGATGGAGAGAGAGCCACCGCGTTGGCTGGAACCAAGCCCTACATGGGTAACTATCTAATGTTTAAAGAAAAACAGAATCTGATCATTCTGCATTCAAACAGAATTGAAGTAAAATAAGATTTTTTGCTTTGTTTTTCATCTGAAAACCATTTCAATCACAAATCTACCAGACTGGGTTAAAGCTGACTCCAGCTCAACCAGCCATAACCAGACCTAATCACTACCAGACCTGTAGACAAAGTCACTTCAGTAGAACCCGTCTGACAACAAGAAGCAGGCTCAGCAATCTCAAAAAGTAAAAATCCGTAACAATCCTCCATCCAAGAATTTAATATACAAAATCTTTGCTGACTAAAAAACACACAAAAACATCTCGATAATCCCAAAGCTTCAGGGTACATGTCCTCTGGACTGATGAGTCAAGCCAACATGGAAACAACAGTCAAACAGGTATGATGGTGGTAGTGTGATGGTCTGGGGCTGCTCTGCCTAATGAAACCATGAATTTTGCTCTCTAGCAGAACAGCGCATGTGCATTTTTGCTGCTTTGTCTTATTTAAACACAACTGTTGGGAAGTTTTCATGACTTCAAATCATGTTTCTGATGTGTTTGCAGCTCCAGAGATCTTCCAGTCCTTCATCAGCGGGGGTACGGGGTACGCCTTTGAGGTGGACTGGTGGTCTTTAGGGGTCACAGCCTTTGAGGTGCTGCGTGGATGGGTGAGGAATGAACACGTTATTGTTTTCCCATACCAAAATCTAAACTTGTGTAGATCCAGACCTTCATCTCCTCTCCTACCCGTCACTCGTTCCCCAGAGACCATACGACATCCATGCCAGTAACTCTGTGGAATCCCTGACCCAGCTCTTCAGTACCATGAGTGTCCAGTACAGCCCAGCCTGGCCCAAGGATCTGGTTTCTCTCCTGAGGAAGGTGAGCTGGATTTAAAACTGTAACACTGATCTCATGTCATGTGCTGGAAGCTCCTTCAGCATCTTCACCAGCTGGAGACCTGAATCTGGGAGAGAATATGGAATCAACTCCTTTTGCAAAAGCATTCTACAAATTGGTTTTTTACATCCTTGTTAAATTTAATGCTGCAATTTAGTCTTTAAGTGTCTTAAATATGTAGTTTTTCCTCATTTTAGTGACAAAAGATCCTCTTCCTCACTTCCTATAAGCCTGTTTGAAGCCAGAAGTTTGTAGCTTTAGGAGCCAGATTGTGAAAACCTACAATGATGCTCATAAATAAATAAAATACTCTGCAGTATTTGAAAAGTTTGTGTGTAAAGAGAAAACTTAACTCATTAAATGGGAGCTGAAATTTTGAAAATGTGGCTTTTCACCCATAGGAGATGATAAAGATGCTATTCAGTGTCTTTATTTAATTTCACATATTCATTTTTCCTTTTGCCCGTTTTAAAAGTGTTGAAAGATGCTTTTTTGTTAAATGTTTCTGGTTTAGGCTGCAACAATGCAGAAGTAATGAAACATGGTTGCTTTTACCCTCCCGTATGAGCCAGACTGTCCAGCCTGGACAGACGTGGAACGAGGAGACGATGCGTTTGGTGGAAAAACCTCGAGGCAAAAAGAGAAAAAGCTCAGAATCGGAGTAATGGAAATGTAGACGAGAGACGACGACCTCTGTCCGTCCGTATGTGTGAGGACTAAACAACAAACACATTAAATCTGCTATAATCATGGATGGGGGGGGGTCAACCAAGACCAGTCTCTCTTTGTCAAACTAAATAAATGATCCTAAAATGACATAATTTCCTCTCTGATATTAGAGGACAACATCACTGTCCCCTCTATCAACATTTGTTTATAAAAGCAGACGTTCCATTTAACCTCTGAAGGACGGCGACTATGCAGGAAGATGTTTTTGACATGGCGTGAGCATCGATGCATAATGAAGAGTTCTGGACAGGGAGATGGTCCCTTCCGCTCTGCTGCTGATCGATTACTGACACCCCCCACCCCCCCAGAGAATCAATGAATCACGCTGAGACCAAATATAGCAAACAAATGACAGGACCAGAAAATTCACATTTAATTATTATGTCCAGAGTTTTCCCTGAGGAGTAAAACGGAACATGTGGAACATTTTAGGAATAATAAATCTGCTGTTATTATTAATAATAAAAATCTGGATGAGTAACATAACAGTCAGAGAAAAGAATCTAGGCAAGGCAGCTTCATTTGAACAGCACATTTCACACACAGACACAGAGTGCTGTCCAGGTGCACGAACAACAAGAACATAAATCATCATAAAACAACGTGACAACATAAAACAGCTGATTATAAAATCAAAGTTAAAATACACAAATAAATTTAGATGTAAATACATTTAAAAGACAAAGTGAAAGGGTGAGCAGTTCCAGTGCAGAATGTGCAGCTTACGAAACAGTAATTCAAAGACTCATGAATACATGAAGGTTTTTAATTTTGATGTAAAAGTTTCTAGAGTTGGCACATCTGAGGTCACGAAGAAGATGGTTCCATCTGAGCAGCATAGTAGCTAAAAGCAGCTTCACCTGTTTGGTTCTGACCCAGTTCTACCAGCTGACTGTTTCCCAAGGATCTCAGAGCCCTGCTGGGTGTAGATACCTGAAGGAGATCTGACATGTGGTCTTGCCCCATGCCATTGAGTTATTTATAAACTAGTAGAAGCACTTAGAATTTGATTCTGTAGTTTACTGGTAACCAGTGTAGGGATCTAAGAACGGGAGTGATGTGCTCCGTTCTCTTGGTTCTTGTTAAGACTCTAGCAGCATTCTGAATAAGCTGCAGTTGCTTCACAGCTTTTTGTGGGAAGATCAGACAAAAGACCATTGCAATAGTCCAGCCTGTTGTAGATGAACACATGAATGAGTTTCTCTAGGCCTTATCTGGACATGAGACCTCTGAGTCGTGCTGTTTGATGCAGAAGATAAAACGCTGGTCTAGTTCTAGCCTTAATGTAACCAGTGAAGTTCAGGTCTGACTCAATTAAGACTCCAAGATTTCTAACTTGAGTCTTTGTCTTCATTCCTCTGGAGCCAAGCTGAGCAGTAACCTTCATCCTTCTGACTTCCAGAGACAATAACTTCAGTATTGTCTTTGTTTAACTGGAGGAATTTTGACTGCATCCAGTCATTAACTTGCTGCAAACACAGACAGAGTGAGTGTAGAGGATCACAGTCACTAGGTGATAAAGCTAGGTAGATCTGGGTGTCATCTGCATAACTATGATGGGTAATGTTGTTATTGTGTATGACCTGACCCAGGGGGAGCATGTAGAGATTGAAGAGCAGTGGTCCAAGAACTGAGCCTTGGGGGGACCCCACAATTCAATGTCAATGTCAATTTTATTTATATAGCACATTTACAGCAGCTAATAGCTGTAGCCAAAGTGCTTAATGTAAGCAGAAAACATTAAAAACTAATAACAATAAAGTCCTAAAAACAGAATTAAATAACAGACGCGTGATTTCCTAAACTCAGCAAGACAGCCAAGGAGCTCATGGCTCATTTTAGCATTCGATGAAGAACCAGTCATTAGCAGCTCTGTCTGACTTTGGTTAAAATTTAGAAGGCTTTCAGATCCAGGATCTCAGTTCTAATAAGCAGCCTTTAAAGCCTGCCGCACACGAGAGCAAACTGCTGAGCAAACGGCCTCAAATGACTGTTAGCTCAGCAGACACCTCGTCGTGGGCACCAGATTTTCACTGAGATTTCTGCCTTACGAGACGCTGAAGTGAATATCTGACCGGTTGGATATTTTCCGCCACACGGGTGGTAAAAACTTGGCATGTGTGCACTACGTGAGCTGCTGGCTGAGCTGAAATATTCTAGTGGCCAATAAAAGTGCGTTCTCCGCTCACATGACCCCAAGATGGCAGCCCCGTCTGCAAGTCAGAAAACAAACAAAACAGAGACAGAGCTGGAAACGGAGGAAATGCCTCTGCTTTTTTTGTTGATGAGACATCACCGCCATTTCAAGGTTAGAAAAGTATGGGTACGGTGGCTGGAAAGAAGGGCCAGGCAGGGAGTTTATGCCAATCTACTCCAAGAGATGTGCCTGGAAAACCCAGAATGCTTCTGACAGTACCGCCGCCTGGATCCTGAATCCTTTGAAAGGATAGTGGAAACAGTGGTCCCATTGATCCGCAAGGTACTGTTTTGTTTATTTTTCTGAGACGCAGACAGGGCAGGGGGCTGCACCTGAATACTTATTGGAATCAAATGCAAATGTTTTGGGCTTCTACATATCACAGGAAAATGACTGTTGGGGCCTGTTGTTGATGATGACAAGGATCTGTGACACACTGAAGATAATTAATGTGGATCAGACTCATCCAGCATCAGTTCAAGTCCCTTTTGGACAAAATTAGAGGAAGCTCCATGTTCATGATCAGGAGGCGGGACCCTTGGTGGTTTGGAAGAACCCCATCAGTTAAATAGGATCAGGGCGATTAAAGAAGGCCATGAAGTTATCGATGAATGGTATGACAAGTTGGTAGCAGTAGCCCTTCAGCCATGTGTGGAGCTGAAGAACACAACTGAACTTGACATCTCCGAAACTGTGATAGGGCAGTGGGCCGGAGATGATGAGTTGCCGGTTTGATTGCAGGACAGTGCCAATCAGCATGTTCCTCAGGTCATTGTGTCCTGCAGGTACCACAACAGATGAGGCCGAAGGATTCTGATCCAGCAGAAGAGGGATTTTGGACTCCATATCCAGTACTCGTGCACCAGGATAGCAGTTTTTGCAGCAGACAGATGGACATGTCACACCACAGAACATCCAAAGATCAAAGTAGTCGAAGCTTTACCAGGATGGGCATGTTCTAAGACCAGCTGGTCTTTGGACGGCAGCTTCTGGTGGAGAATGAATGGTATCAGGAAGGGCTCCAACATCAGTCTGGAGCTGAAGCCCAGCCTCATCCAAATTACAGTTTTCTGGATGAGTAGCTCCAGAACGCCAATGATTTACTGCCTCAAAGAGCAGCCCTACGTCAGTTGGCCGACCCTTACGAGCCACCTCCAACCAAGTGAACCAGATTGGCCCGGTGTAGACTTGAAGACCCGGTTCCTGGGTTTCGCTCCCATCCATGCCCACTCACCATCCATCGGGATCGGAATCGTCCCAGAGGTCGTGGGAGGAAGGGCCCAGTGCTGAGCCACTTCAGCAGGAACATCGGAGCTGTGACCCGCAGCCTTCTCAATTAATTCGACAGGAATGTCTCTGCAGTTCCCGCTGTGCAGAGAATCGAACCATTGTTTTGTCCGGCACTGGTTGATGTTGACGTTGTCAGTGGTAGAGTTGCGGCAGTGTCAGACAGGGGCCTGGGACAGCCTGGAGGAAGGTGACAGTACTAGCTGGTTAGCGTGGGAATTCTGAAGGTGGGAGATACACCTGGACTGATCAAGTGCCACAGACATGAAGTTCTGCAGGAGTTTATTCTTGTCCCTCATGTTGTTCTGTAGTGGATGGATACCCAGCCTAAGCTGATAAATATTATTATGAAGTTGCAGGTAAGCTGAACCACACCTGTCACACTCGGAGCAAACAGAGCGTGGGTGGTTTTCCATCATTTCTTCCAAACAAAAATATCAGAAGATCCAAGCAAGGCATTTTGCAGACTAAGATTGGAACCAACTATGGACTGTGGTGTGAAAGTCCCACCGAGGGTATGAGCCTATCAAGAAGAATGTTGAGGCCCACAATCTCTAAAGCCCCACTGAGACGGAGCATCATCAGGACAAAGGGACAGCAGTAGCTCCGGCGGTAGAGCGGGTTGTAGTTATCTGAAGGTTGCAGGTTTATGTTTATTTATTTGGCTGATGCTTTAATCCAAAGGGACGTACACGTGTTAACCTATAGGGAATGCTGTGGTCTGTGGGGGGAAACCGGAGTACCCAGAGGAAAGCCACGCATGCATCGGGGGAACATGCAACTCCACGCAGAAAGGCCACAGCCAGGTTTCAAACCTGCAACCTTCTTGCTGTGCGGCAGTAATGCCAACAACTGCGCCACTATGCAGGTTTGATTCCAACTCCTGCCAGAGAATGCTGCTGTTGTGTCCTTGGGCAAGACACCTAACCCACCTTACCTGCTGGTGATGGTCGGAGGGACCGGTGGCGCCTGTGCTTGGAAAGCCTCGGCTGGGTCAGTGCGCCCCAGGGCAGCTGTAGCTATGATGTAGCTCATCACCACCAGTGTGTGAATGGATGAATGATTACTGTAGTGTAAAGCGCTTTGGAGTTCTCTGACTCTGAAAGGTGCTGTACAAGTGTGGGTCATTTATTGTGTAGCAAATATTTTGCCTGAATCTGTAATATCACAAATTTCATTTAATCCCATAACAAGTGCAGTCTCAGAGCCGTGGTGTTGTCTAAAGCCTGACTGGAAACCATCTAGCAGGTTGTTCATCTCCAGAAAGCGGTTCAGCTGCATCATAACTGCTTTTTCATAATTTTTCCAATGAAGGGGAGATTAAAGATAGGTGTAGCTATCCATCACTGAGGGATCTAGTTTGTTTTTCTTTAGAAGAGCTTAGCAGCGGTTGTTACACAGGCGTGTCCCCTCTTGGGCCCTTATGCTGGGCAGGGGTTGCTGGAGGCCACGCTCTAAGCTGAGATGGAGGGGGGACCGGATCTTCTCAGTAACAGCACCTCCCCTTTAGAAAGAGCTCCCTCTGGCAGTGAAACAGACTTCATCTCGTCTGGCTTGAAAACCCATTTTTACTTTGCCCCAACATGATTGTTGACACTGGCTTGTTGCTTTATTGATTTTTATTTGGTGTTACTTTAAATACTCTTACCTGTTTTATCTATTTATTGTTCTAATGCTATTTTCATCCTTTAGATAGTTGTGATGTCTGTCTTTTTTAGTGTTCAGCACCTTGGGCTTCCGCTAGGTTGTAGAAGGTGCTATACAAATACAATCTCATTCATGAAGCAGTTAATCATTTTCAGTACATCAGCTGGTTTAAATGCCCTCTCAGCCTAAATTGGATTATAATCTGGCTACAAATCTTTTTTTCTGTTTCTGTAAAATCTAACAAGTTACTTTTTATTTCACCTGCTGGAGCGACGAGCCTGAGTGTGAGTTTGGGGAAAAGCTGTGAACTTTCATCTCCTAAGGTGTGTGTGTGTGTGTGTGTGTGTGTGTGTGTGTGTGTGTGTGTGTGTGCGTGCGTGCGTGCGTGCGTGCGTGCGTGCGTGCGTGCGTGTGCGCACACGCGTGCGTGCGTGTGTGTGTGTGTGTGTGTGTGTATGCCTCTGTGTGTGTGTGTGTGTGTGTGTGTGTGTGTCTCTCCTCCTGCAGCTCCTGACGGTGAACCCGGAGCACCGTTTTTCCAGCCTCTCTGACATGCAGACCTCTCCGTACCTCGCTGATATCAACTGGGATGCTGTGTATGAGAAGAAGATGGAGCCTGGATTTGTTCCAAATGTAAAAAGATCCAGTTTTACTTCAGATAAATATTTCAAACACACACCAGCTCTCCTTCATGGGGACTAACTGTAATGAGCACTTGTAGCAGCTAAATAATGCAAAGGGAGAGGAAGGCAGCTTCCTAATGGCTTCTGCTGTAGTGTGTGTGTGTGTGTGTGTGTGTGTGCGTGCGCGCACATGCACACTTGCTGTACATCCCTGTGTGTTTTCACGCTGTGCCGTGCAGAATGATCCTCCTCTCTGCTTGTTTTTTCTGATTTTGTGGTTTGACCCCACTACCACACACACACACACACACACACAGAAAGGCAGACTCCACTGCGACCCCACCTTTGAACTGGAGGAGATGATCCTTGAGTCACGTCCTCTCCACAAGAAGAAGAAACGGCTGGCCAAGAACCGCTCCCGGGATAACAGCAAGGATTCCCAGTCTGTGAGTGCCATGTTTTTATCTCTTTACTCATTAAAGGAATATTCTGTGTCTCTGTGTAAAACTCATGAATATTTATCACCTGGAGCTTCCATAACGGCCCTCCTCAAACCCTTTGGGACTGATGAGCTAACTGCTAGTGTGCTGCTTCCTTCCAAATCCCTCCCACACAAAGAGATTGCTAAACTGTCTCCCTGCTCTGTGATGGTCACGTAAAAGCAAGGATCAGATTAGTGAGGTAATCCTAATCTGCTCGGAGGACATCAGAACATCCCTATGACTAACTGTTAGCTCATCAATCCAGGCAAATGAATCTGTTTCTTTCAACTGAGGTTGTTCAGAAGCACATAGTTGTATATTAAAAAGACAAACAGGATTTTAGCTTTAATCAGGAGGTTGTTTCTAGAAAAATATCCTAAATGCCTCTTTTGGTTTTCTTATTTTAAGCTTCAGTAATCTGGGGGCGGAGCCTCCACCTCTAAATGGTAAATGGTAAATGGCCTGTATTTGATATAGCGCCTTCTATAGTTCTTGAAACCCCCCCAAGGCGCTTTACAACACAATCAGTCATTCACCCATTCACACACACACTCACACACTGGTGGGGATGAGCTACAATGTAGCCACAGCTGCCCTGGGGCGCACTGACAGAGGCGAGGCTGCCAAGCACTGGCGCCACCGGTCCCTCCGACCACCACCAGCAGGCAACGTGGGTTAAGTGTCTTGCCCAAGGACACAACGACAGCGACAGACTGAGTGGGGCTCGAACCTGCAACCTTCCGATTATGGGGTGAGCACTTAACTCCTGTGCCACCGTCTACCCTCCTAAATGGAGGGAGGTTTGGTGGAAATCACTGGTGATTATTTAGTTAATTAAAAGTAATTTTAACATGATGAAGCAGTGACCCTGATAGACCTTAGCTCTCACTGATACCGATCAGAACATCAGTATAACATCTTCTAATTAAAACGACTGGATCAGAACCAAACGGGCTTTTAAAACCAGATGAGTCCCAAATGATGGAGAAACCGTTAGAGTAATGAATTTATGATAAATCCTTGTTTCCTGATCCATCCTAATGTGCGCTGAGATGGGATCCAAACATTTAGACGTGTGGAGTTTCCCTGTTTCTCCTGCTTCTGGTGTGTGTGTGTGTGTGTGTGTGTGTGTGTGTGTGTGTGTGTGTGTGTGTGTGTGTGTGTGTGTGTGTGTGAGAGAGAGCTACATTATTACTAAGATTATTAAATTATGAGGCCCTCTGTTGCGTTGTCATGGCCCCGAGTGCTTTTGGAAATATGAGCGTCTATTTTTGTCTCGAGCCAAACATCTGATTTGAGGAGGGCTCACAAACAAAAGGGCAGGAGCAGACCTCCTCGCCTCAGATGTCAGGGCTCTGATTTGGTTTACCCTCTGGTGTTGATTGTTGCTGATTGGTGGACTGATGATGGTGACGTGTGGTGGCTTCTGTCTGCAGGAGAACGACTACCTGCAGGAGTGCCTCGACGCGGTGCAGCAGGAGTTCATGATTTTCAACCGGGAAAAGTAAGAACACGTCGGCGTGTTTACAGGAAGAGCTAACAGTGGGATTTCCTGCCTCTCGGCTCTTCTAAAACCTTTTGATTCAGTTTGAGAAAATCAAAACATTTCCTGAATTTGTGTTTTTATACCTTTTGTTTGGGATCATAGTTTTAATAATGTGCACCAAAGCTCTGGAACCACTTGCCCCTCCCGATCAGACTCTCTTCCTCTCTTTCCCTTTTTAAGTCTCGTTTAAAAACTCACTTTTATTCTCTGGCTTTTAATTCTGTCTAACTTATTCCCTTTCTCCTTTTCTTTTCGAGTTGGATTACTTGATTTTAATGGATTTAGTTTTTATTTTTGATTGTTTTTAATTGTGTGTTTTTGTTCAGCACTTTGGTCGGCTCTCATGCCGTGTTTAAATGTGCTATATAAATAAAATTGGTATGGTAATGCGGTTATGACAGCCTACAGCTGCAGCTCGTTGCATCATGATGGTGGCTGGATCATCAGCTTCATGACTCTGATTGGCCCACGAACCTCCGGTTCTACGTGGATCAGATCCTGGGTTCTGGGTTCTTTTTTAAACCTAAACGTTTATTAACCAGGTGACTTTACCTGGTAACTGGGAGCACTAACTCATGCTGACTTTTCCTAAAGAGCAGAATTGTGAGCTCCGATTATAAAGAATACTATTGAAACCTTCTGTAAAACAGCATTAGCAGACCACCACCCCCTCCATAGAGCGTCTCACTTCACATGATAAATTCAGAATCATAGATTCTCTCAGGATCTGAGGCCAGACCAGAATTATTAAAACCAACTGGGCCTTCCAGTCTCAGTAACCTCTTAACATCGACTAAGATAGAACCTTCTGCTCCAGAACAGACACCCTCAACCGCTGCTGGAGTCTGCAGCTGTCCATATGGACGAGACAAACGTCTTCTGGAGAAAGCTTCAAGGGTCGAATGAGATGAAGTTTGAGCTGTTTGGCTACAGTGAGAAGATGGATGCACCAACAGCCAAGCATGGAGGTGTTAGCATCATAATGTGGTTCTAGTGCATAAAGGAGGAAGAGGACCACCTCCAGATTTTCCAGCTTCACCTGCAAACATCAGCTTGATGGCTGAAACTTGTTTCACCAATCAATCAACCTTTTTTTGTTGAGCACTTTCCACAAACACGAGACCAAAGTGCTGTACAGTTAAAAAGATAACAAATGAAACACAGTAACCAGGATAAAACAAATACAAGACAGGGCTGGGTAAAAATGACTACATAAAAGAAATTAAAACACTAATAGCAACACCTGAGATTAAAAGCCGACTTAAAAAGGTGAGTTTTTAAAAGAGACTTAAAGTCTCTTTCTGGAGTATTTCTCTTATCCGATGGCACCATCTAGTGGCTGACGAGCGTATCACACAAAAACTCTGTTGCTCTTTGTTTAAGATGGCGACGTCACGTTTCTGATTATAAATGTGCTTCTGTAGCAACAAACAGCTAAAACACGTTTTACGAGTATTATTCTCGTGTCATGTTGTGTTCTCATATATTTATATTTTAGAGACTTGTCTGTGAAAAGTTCATCAACTCAGCATCAGCCGCGGTTTTCCTTACATCTGAAGCATGTAAGCGGTAGTCTAACGCTATTGGTTAGTTCTGGTCGGACCTCGGTTTCCTATTGCACAGAGCTCTGCGGGGCAGGGGGCGTGGTTAGCAACAATAAAGACGTATTGCTTACATTTTATCACAGTACATGATGAGACAATCACTTTTACGGATTTCTGAAAAATCATACATCATTTCTGAAAGGGGAAAACTCCGGAAAGCAGCTTTAAACTCATTCAGAGACTCAGCCATCATTACAGGGAGCCTAAGTCTCCTCCCTTATCGAGTGGCCCACGGGTCCCCGGAAGAACGAAAAAATGAATAGAAGTCAACGGGGCTAAAAACGCTATTTTCTAACCCGCTCCGCCTTACGCCCTGGATCACACACATGCTGTACTGCAATTTAAATTAAAACTAATGATGGGTGTTTCCACCACGCCAGTCACGTATTTTGAGATTTATCAGCTTGTAAAAGTTTGTAATTAACATGACTACAAACTAGAAATCAGCACGTCGCATATGTGACGTCACCACATAATCTCCTCCCCCCTAGCGTAGCTGCTACTCTCCACGTGACCTGATTTATGGTGGTTCTTTCCCCCTGTGGGAAGTTTGCTGAACTTCCAGCCCTTTTCCCTCAGTTTTCTCCGTGTCTGGTTCGATGACATCACTTTCATGAAGCGCATTTGTAGTCCTGGACTTATTTTCACACAAAACCTAAAATAACATTTCCCCGTTCAAAAATGTGTCTTTAAAGATCACGGACATCATGTGTGAAATCCATGGCACAACACAAGCGTTTTTAGCCCCGTTGACTTGCATTTATTATTTTGTTCTTCCGGGGACCTGTGGTCCGGAAGAAGATGGGCGGGACTTAGGCTCCCAATTGGCAGAGTAAGGTTGTTCCATAGTCAGGGACCCACCAGAATGACGACCCCAAACACACCAGAGCTGGTTTCTGACTGGATGAAACAGGCTGACATTAAAGAGTAAGTCCCTCCCAGATCTACTTGTTTTTGCTGATAAACTTTAAGCCCTTTTCAGACTGACATTCTGGAACATTTGCGGACAATTCAATCCGGTTTTTAACCGGAACTGTGTTTTCAGACACACCACTTTTGTACCGGAACTTGTCCTTTCGGCTGCGTTCACACAGCAGGGAAAAGTTCCAGATGTCTGACGGCGGCGGGGGTGGGGTTGGGGGTGGGGGAGAATCGGACTTATGTTAAGAAGAAGAAGAAGAAAATATCATTTCTATAGCGCCCCTCAAGATAAAAATCACGAGGCGCTTAAGAGACCTGGATGATGAAGCTCAGTGGTTAAAGGAATCACTGAAGCGGTGTGAAGCGCTCCGTCGCGCGTCTAGGCGGTACGGTAGGAGGCGAGCTGCCGTGGTTCGCTGCATGCTACAGCAGCGGGCTATCTAGGTGCACACAGCGTCCCCTGGTCCCCTCCTCCTCCCCCTCCCCCTTGTCCGGAACTTTACCTCACCAGTCTGAAGCAGCCACCCTGTCCGTAACAAGTCCGGACCTGTTACTAGGGGCTTCGTCCGGATAAATTCCGGAACACGTTATCCGGATGTTTGTATTCAGACAGAAAGGTCTTACGGACAGATTCCAGAACATTTCCGTTTTTCATGGCCTGTCTGAAGGGGGCTTTAGAAATGAGGGTCTAATAGTGCTGTAGACGTGTCATTATGTTGGCCTTTTGTTGTATCTTGTTTACAAAGTAAAAACTCAGCCTAGAGCATTCACTATTATCCTCTTAACCCTTCCATTGTCCTGTCAGGTGACCCCTCCAGGACAGGGGGTGGTTAAACATGGTTGATCCATTAGCAAGGGAGAAGTGGTCCACCCCTTAAACAATAAATAAATAAAACCCCATTAACAATGCAGGAGGGTTAACAAACGTTCTATTCAAATCACTAAATGATCTAAATTAATGTTTTTATTCCCAAAATAAGCATAAATGTCTGACTGAACCTTTAAACCAAGGCTGATTCTTCATTTCTAAATATTTTCCAACATCTGGAGACAAACACAGTTTCTAATGAGCGCCAGACGATAAATGCAGCATTCTTCTCTACATGAACAGAGATTTATGTTGGTTCTGTTCTGCTCTCGGTTGTCGTCTCATTAATTATTGAGCAGGTCATTCCACTGCAGCTATGAGCTCTGTCTCTGTGGCAGAATCGTATTAGATTAGATTATCACACTAATTAATGACAATCTTCTTCCATTTCTAACAAAGTCATCATATCTAAAATAATGCTCAGCAGTGAAAAGCACAGCATGATGTCATCAGCAAAGCTGCTTCTATAGTTACTGTTTGATTTCTCCGTTGAATCATCAGTAATTAATAAGTAAAAGAAAAGTGATTAAACATTTGTTTTGTGTGTTTGAGGCTGAAAAGACGTCAGGATGAGAGTCAGTCGGAGGCCGGGGGCGATGACGCCACCGGAGACGGGGACGGAGAGGCGGAAGCTGGGGCCACGGATGAGGAAGTGCCAGAGCCGGAGCCTGAGGCCGAGCACGATCCAGAGCCCAAGTCCTCCTCCAAACTGAGCATGTGTGGCTCTGTGTGCTCCTCTCCAGGCAGCTGCTAGCGCCGTGTCGCCCACACAAAGACAATGGCAGGCCTGTCTGGCTGCTGCAGCGTTTATGCCATGCCGGTTCTCACCGCTCCTCTCTGCTGTAGCCAGGAGCAGAGAACATGCACAGGGGAGGACCCAAGACAGATCTCCCAATGTTCCTTATCTTTGTCTTTCTGTAGCATCTTTCTGGTATGGCATAAATGAAGCAGATTCCTAGAGAGTCCCTGCCAACTATTCTATTGCCCTAGAGTAAGCTCTAATTTCTATGCAATGTAACATTATAGCATGACGATAAGGTACCACTTCCTCTGAGGTGTTGTTCATAACCGGAACGCTCCACAAGCATGACCACATCCCGAGCAGTCTCCATCCCTGGACTTCTGGGTAGGACAGTATTTTGTTGGAGGCACCTCCCTTTACTTTGTGCCAAATCCATTGGGGTCATCTGAATTATTCAACTTATGAAGGCCCTCGGTCTCCCCCACCCCCCCACCCCCCAAGCCTCCACCATGGGAAGTTGCCCTAATTTGGGGCAAATGTGTTTGCTTATCTCCGTGGAGCGCCTTCCTCCGGTCGCAGGGGCTTCCTGAGACACATTTACAGGACGTGATGTTCCTGTTTAGATCATGCCTGTTTCTGATCATTATTCTTTGTTGCGTCAGACCCGCTGGTCCTCAGAACTCCGTAATAATCCGGTTGTTCCTCTTAGTATGAGCGAGGATTGGTGGTCACTGCAGCTACAGATGTAGAGGAAATATTAATCTCACTACAGCCATTTAGGTGGAAACCATCTAAAAAAACTGAGACGTTGCTTTTTGATTGTGATTCAGCAGAATAATTCAGTAATATAGAAGATCTCCTGAAGCCGGTCTGGATTAGGATTAAAAAGCCCAGAAAGGCTGTGGACTAAAGTGGATGAGTTAGACGCAGGTGTGTCCTGGAATCATCATCACAGGCGCTCAGTCTGGTACCCAATCTACATGTTAACCCTAATCCTAACCCTCTAACCATGAATATACCTTATTCCTGATTTTACCCTAATCCTGGCATAACTCTAATCCTGAATATACTTTAATCCTGAACTAACCCTAATCCTGACCTAATTTTAATCCTGACTTTACCTGTACATCATCAGATAATTCTGTTCTCTGTTGGTACCTTGGATTCCTTAGCTAGTCTAATCTGTGGCTTTCAGTCACCCTGAAGGTGGAACCATTCAGTTTCAGTGCTTGGGAAAATGTAGCAAATGACCACTTTAAAGTCCTCGGGCCTAACGACATCAAAGACCATGGGTTTGGCATGTAGTGCAGGTAATTGAACTCACCACAGTTTTATGTGGGAGTGCTGACTCAGCGAGTAAACTGAGGTTAGAGCCGCGGGAAGTTCTGAACCCCCTTATCTTCGCTCTTCTTTCCAAGTGTGCAGGCACAACTTGTAGGCAAAATATGCCAAAGCTTTTCTACCATTTGCATAACCATTTCTAGGGAACTTTCAACGTGTGAATGTATGTCGCCTTTCTCTTGAGTCCTTCTACAAGCAAACGTACTGTTATTTCTACAGGTGTAACGTGCTGATGTATAAACTATTTTAGGTACAGAACCTTAGAGCTGCAGTAAGACATCTTGTAAACAGTCATTTAGTGTCTTAAGTATTAAATACAAAGATTGACATGACTCCCTTCTGTGCATTAAGTATGGAGCTCAGACTGTAGCAGCTGTTTGTGATTTATGTGAAGGTGACACCAGCCAGTCTGCTCCTGATGCTTAAATCCTCTAAAACCCGTATCTCACTGGGATGTGACAATACCTACCAGCATTTCTGGTTTTCCTTGTGTGAGTCGCGAGGCCTTCTTCTTAAAATGAAATTCTGGTCCGGATCGTTTCTCCCTTTGGTTTCCATGAGTCACAAAGAGTTACAGCCTTTGTAACCAGCTGAGACCTACGACACTAAGCTGGAGTCAAAAGAGGAGAATCTAATTTTCTGAGCGTGACAAATTTTCAAATACAATCCAGGTAGACTGTTGAGGAGTTCAGACTCTTTTAGACACAATCCAGACAAGCTAATTTGAATTGATTTTATTCAAATCTCTCAGTTTTTATGTAGTTTAATGGTTGCAAATGTATCATAAGTACAAATTCAGGGTGATTCCATCTGACTTTTGTCCTCAGTTTTGCATCTCTAACCAGGTCAAAAATATCTTTGAAGTGTGTGCGAGGGTTGTCAGCAGCATTGTGGAAGTCTCAGCCTTCGCTGATGTGTTGCTGGGATTTAGAACTTTGTATGAAAACTTGTGAGAAAGTGTTTCTCTAATGAATCGGACATTTTCTGGGCATTTGGAACTTTTCTCAATGTAATTGCAGTGATTCTGAAATTGGAATGAATATGAGACAAATGTGGGCGGAGTCAGCATGGTTTGCATCTAAAAATTGTCAAGAGGACAGTTTGTTTGCAGTGATGTCACAGATATAAGAAAAATTCAGGAGAAGTAAACGTTTAGAGACTTTTCTATAAAAATGGTCAATGAGCGTTTGTACCGTATGAACATCAGCAGACCCTCGCTCTCATGTCACTGCAACTTTAAAAACGTTAAAAAATTGGCAAGAAAAGTTTGTGCAGGCATCAGAAAGTCCTCTTGGTCTCTCCTCAAACTGGTCACAAATGTGAGACTGGGAGAGGTTGGCAACCAAATAGTGTCAAAATGAGATCACTTTGTGATCCAATTGTGACAAAAAAATTGCATGACATTGTATTTTTTTGTTTGTTTTTACATTTTCCAACCGATTCTGTGTTTTTTTCCTCCCAGTTTGCAGCTGGTCTCAGCCCAGTGAGATAATGACTTCAGGGTTGGTTACCATGGTGATGCTTTCATCGCTGATGGTCCCACCTTTTGGAGTCTAGATAATATTGGTGTTTTTCTGGCTGACTTCTTCCCACCAGCTGGAGCTTCTCATTAATGCACATATCTGAGGCTGGTGTAAATCTCCTGAGGTCTTTATCAGAAGGAAAATATGTTACATCTGGTTAATAAAATGTGGAACAATGTCTTTCAACTTTACAATCCTGATTAGATTTAGAGATTTGGTTCAAGTGAAAGCTTCCGACTCTGCCAAAAACAAATCTCCTGGTTTTGAAGCCGTTTTTTGTTTTGTCGGGTTTGTTTGTTGCATGTACCTTTACAGAATAAGCCTGATTTTTCCAAAGCCTGGAGCTTGAGCCTTACTGGCTGATTTTTGCATGCAGAAGCTTTTGGTAACAGTGTACCTCAGTGCTCACCTCAATGAAAACTTACTTGCCTGGCAGTGAGTTTTGTGAACCTTAGGTTGTACCAGTCATATAATCCCAGTGTTCCATGGACAGCATGATATTCTTAGACGACGACTTCTTGGCATCCTGTAGGTTCGTTTAAGGGCACGACTTTGTGACCGTGTGGATGAGAGGAGTTGGGTTCACCTCTGTTGTGAATTAAGTGTTGCTGTTTTGGGTTTTTTTTGCAGCAGAGGATAAATATTTACAATTGGGGTAAATTCTCACCAAACCTCATAATTTGCTGCTTGAATAAAATAAGGAGAACAAAAAAATGTGAGCATTTGGAGAGTTTAATCAGATGTAATTATCTGTTCACCATTTGTAAATGAAAACAGATGATTTTAATGGTTATTTTACGTGCTGTTTTTCTCTTTTATCTCAGTTTTGTACATTTTTTTGGTTGATCTCTATCATTCTAGTGCTTGCAAGCCAGTGCATTGTGTTTATTTTAACATTATGGATGCCCTTAGGTGTTTAACCAGCAACAGCATGTCTCCCAGCAAACTGAGTCCTGTCTGTCCAGATGTCCCTGACTGTTTTTGTCTTCAGTGCCCTGTCCAGAAAACAAATCAAGAAGACGATGTGATCAAAACTGAATCGAGGGATCCGGTCATGTCCTTCTGCAGGACTTTTACAGCCAATCAGTGAAGAGCCTTGTTTCTGTATCTAAACCATTCTGTGTTAAATAAACATGCTGCTTTAATTGCTTTGATAAAGAAATAAACCTCCTTCCAAAGATTTGTCTCTGTGTGTGTTATTTTCACTGACAGTGCTAAAGGGGGTGAGTATTTCTGTCATCCAGCTCTCCGAGCAGCCGTGCACACATGAACCGTGCCAGTTTCAGCTCCAGGAAGCAGAATTTTGGACCAGTTCACAGGCTGGAAAAGAGATGGTGTCACAGAGAGGCAAAGAATAAATAATGCAGAAAAAGGTTGCTTTGTGCAAAACACCGTCCTTTTCAAAGATTCATCATTTATTTAGAAATACATAATAAAATACCGTGCACATTTCTTTAGGTGCTCTTTATTATTATGCTTCTAAAGAGCAAAGTTCTTGTCTTTTTGTTATCTAGTGCCAAAGTTTTCCATACATGTTGAGACTACCAATGGTATATTGGAATGCTTTTTCACATATATGTGAGTAATTGAAGATAAAAATGTGTCTCATATCAAAGTTTAATCTTTTTATTAAATTATCTTTTAATATATCAGACAAAATTCACTCTATTTGAGTATATTTCTACTATGTGCTGAAAACAGCAATTCTTTGTTCCCTTATATTGATTTTCTGTAATTATTTCACAAAAAAAGGGATTGAAATTTTTTAACTAAATTCTAAATATTTTCTTTGTAACTGCATTTTTTGTGCAACAGCCTGACTGGCTTTACCCCCGTTCCAAGATGGCGGCTAAAATCACGTGTTGGTTGAAAATGGACACACCTGCCTGTGACTGCTGCCAGCTGGGGTGAGTCCAAAAGGATCTGGCTGCGGCCGCAGCCCCGGCCAAACACGCCCCTATGTACAAAACACGCGTGCATGTACGAAGACGAGAACTCGCATGCGTGTTGCAACAGATGGAAATGACGGTTCAGGTAAAGACAGGTTTATATTTTTACAACTTGCGAAGATTTTGTACTAGAAATTTGAACGTTTATGACATAGTTTGATAGATAGCGCATTCTTAATTTTTTTCTGAAACACTTATATAAAATTAAGCATTATTGGCAGTGGGTGAAGACGTCATGGACGCAAATTTTTTTAAATATAATTTTTAATGGGCTACATGCAAGCCTTTTGGCCAAAATAAACGTAACAATAGGCTATTTATTTGACCGTTTATGACTCCTCATCTAATAAGCAGCAAACTCACGACGGCAATGTGGTAGCCCGGAGGTATTCTACAAACACAAGAACAGTGCTAATGCCTATATGTATTGTTTTCACATTGTTTATGACAGCCTCTAGGTGTAAATGTCATTTTTACTAATTGCTATTTATCTTTGTCTCATTAGTGAGAGGCAGCTGATGTCCTATGCCATGGAACTGCTCATATACTCGGAGAAATTCAGAAAAGCTCTGGACTCATCTGAATTTTTGAAGAGGCTGTAGCATTGCGTGGACATTTATTTATTTATTTATTTATTGGAAGGTTTTTGTAAGGCCAATAAAAGCTGTTGCTGGTTGTTTCATTTGTCTGAACTTTTTTTCTAAAGCCAAACTTTTCTGCTTTTGTGTTTACAGTATATTCTTTACAGATTAGTGTATGGTCAATATCAGTTTACTAGTCTTGTGAATTGTATACTTAATGCAAAATATTTTAGTAATTTCTAAATCAATACATTTTGTGTCAAAGGGCCAGCAATTATTCCTGTTAACAGAATATATGAAATGCATATATACACATGTAAATATGCCTAAAAATTACACATTAGCAGCTTTTCACTGTAAAGAAGCAATAAAAATCATAAATAGTAACATAAATATTAACTACACACTCGTATGAACTTAGACCCACTGTTAGTGCCTGTAATAACAAATGGTTGAAAGTTAAATGTTGCTGTAGGAGGCGTGCTCCCAAAAATGGAGGGTAGTGGGCTTAAGGGGTTAATTAAAACGATTACCACTAATTACTTTTTCTGATATTTAATTGCATTTAAAATGCACATACATTACTCACCTGCTAACTTAAGTAAGCATAGGTATGTTGTGCCTATTGTCCGGCAACTGATTATTTGTTGGTGGCTTCTGTGTTTTATAATCTCACTGGGGATGGCCATGAAGTGTTTATGCAAGAAAAAAATCCATACGTTCATATTTAAACCTGGAATCCTGTCTGTTTAATTACATTATTACTATTTCTGTATAAACGTGTTTGGAGCTGCTGGAGCTGACAGCGGGATGCTCCCCGCCCGCTGGTAGGGCCGCCGTTATTGAGCTCGGGGGTAGCTCAACGAGAGGAGCTCAACAGGCACATGGGGGCGTGTTTGGAGAGGGTCTGCAGCTAGGCTGGGGTGGTCAGTTGAGTCTGGTCTCTAGATGGCGCTGGTGGAGATGCTGAGCCAATGAGAACGCGGTAACGTCTGGAAGCTCCGCCCCCGACGTAACCCCAACGGTCCGTCTCATTTTGGCGCTTTTCTGCGCCCAGCAGGGCTTGCTAAGTCTGGAGGAGAGCTAACCGCCTAGTGAGGGTGTCGCTACAAGGTAAGGTCCAGGTTGCTTCTACTTTACAAACAACATGATCTTTTTATTCTGGTAAGCAACAGACTCTGCACAGCTAAAGCCGGGCGTACACTGTGCGACTTTTTCACTCACAGCGTTCAGCTTCAGCTCAAACTGTACGACTTCCTCGCAGAGCAGATCTCACGAGTCATGTGCTCACACTGTAGACCCAGTTCTCAGATGCGACCTGACTGCTCACACTGTATGTCTGGTAGCAACATGTCAGCCCTAAAAATATGCTAAAAATAGCAGTTTTTACTCAACACGTCAGACTTTTTTGTCTTGTTTTGCCTGTTGTCCTTCGGGAGTGCTGCAGGAGGACACACAGGGGTTTATGGGGGTTGGATGAGGAAAACGAAATAAAGAAAGTAAATCTGTGTTTTGTGATCAGTTTAATTTGACATGAACACGACAAACACGCTTTCTTAACATTCTTTGTGAGTAAAAAAAACGTGTAGAAACAAAAACGAACAGCGTGTATTATTAGGGAAATAGCGAGCGGCGTTGATGCAGGATTGCGCATGCGCCGTGAGCGGTTCTGATACTTTTTGGGTCGCTTCAACAGTGCGATACCCTCACGAGGGACAAGCGAAATATTAAACACGCCAGAAGTCCGTGCGACCTCACGACTGCTGATCGGCAGCTGGTCACGTGGTGTTAATCGCCTCGTAACCCCCTGTACACTACACAACCGCTCAGCGTAAAACTCGCCCCGATGTCGTAGATTCTTGCACGACTGGAAAATCGGCACAAAAAGTGAAAAAGTCGCACAGTGTATGCCCGGCTTAACATGGAAGCCAAGCTAATTAGCATGGCGAGCACTTGCTAGCCGTTTTTTAGTAGAAGGAACATTATACAGTGCCTCTCAAGATCACAAGGCGCTTCACAAGAACGAAAAAATAAAAATGAAAATGGTAAATATGTGAGGAAAGGGAAAAAAACAAATAAGAGAAAATTAGTCAGTGGATTGCAGAAAATGCAGAATAAGGAGAGGGAGGTGGTGAAGGTCCCACCAAAGCCTACCTGAACAGGTGAGTCTTAAGCTTCTTTTTTAAAGGAGACCACTGATCTCAGGCTCAGGGGGAGATAGTTCCAGCTTGTCTCCTCTCCTGCTGCTTGTTATGATACAAGTTGATGTATGTTAGCTAAGTTCTGTATAGGTCAGTTTGCTACATGAACATGCTAAAACCCCAAAGGCTAGAGAAGTGGCACCTGCAAGGATAATGATGATGTTTAACTGAAAATCTGCACATTTCCATTTGGAGTCACACTGAAATCTTATGACTCATTTGTAAAAACTGCTAATAGCTTAAATCATGTACTGATGTACAAATGTTGATATTTACCCTGAAGTGTTGTATGTCTGAAATAATTTATAATTTATTCTTATTTCATTTCCTGTTGCCAGAACCTCTTCAGGAATGTCCTCCGAAACATACATACACTTGCCCATTTTTAAAGTATTCACTTTTCACTGAAATATTTGCTTTAATGACATTTAATATCAGACTACAAGCCATTTAAGCACAATAATGACTGGATAAAGTGAAGTTGCGCTTTCATCTCATCTTGCAACACAACCCAAATTTAGTTTCAAAGTTTCAATAAAAGTGAGTATTGTTATGAGTATCTCAAGACTGTTCTCTCTGCTCTGGATCCTCTAGGATGTCCACGTTAGTCTGTCCTGTGGTGTCCAACAGAGGGCGCCACTCCGATGTCTCAATAGCGTCCACAAGAGCAGCCAGCTGAACGTCCAATTTCTCGACTGTGTCCTCCACTTTCTGCAGACGACAGAAAAGGGCAGACTGGTTGTTTGGTGGGCGTATTCCTAATTTACAGTAAGTTGTAATATGAATAATAGAATATTCACCCATGAATAACACCATCATTTAAGTGAAACAACACAAACTGCCACTAAGACTGGGTTAGGGGAAATATTTGTCCGATGGGAGTAAGGTGTCTGTGTCGTACAGAAAAAAAATCCAAATTCTCTTGTTTGTCATTTTAATTATTCATTTGTGTTGAGATCTAATAATTAAAAGGAGACGTTGCAAGTTTTTATTATTTTTTAAAATCCTTTTAAAGGAACAAAGTTACATAACAGCAGTGAACAAAAAGTCCAATCACCCTGATTTCAAACCACTGGTGTATTGGGACCAATCCTGAAGTCAGTCATTTAAGCCATACTTTACAACTTGTTCATAGTTTTAATCACTTTCTTGAGCCAGCTTGTGCTTAAATGACCCTTGACATGGTTAATAAAAGGCCACCCAGCCCGTATCCCCCCCCCCCCAGCTAATCTATAAATAGAATAGCCTTTATTGTGGTTGTAAAGGGTACAGCAAAATTGGAGTGCCACTCCCTTTGGTGCAAAATGTAAAAGAATACAGAAAAATAATAATACAGATGTATAAATGTCAAATCTACAGTAATATGTGCAAATATACACACAGAGTAGCAGCATTCGTTGGGTTCTGTGCTGGTCACTATTGTAAGAAGAATTTTAGCATATTGCGTTAGCACAAATAGCACATATAAATGTTATTGCACCTGATCATTGAACAGTAAATGCCTTTCTAATCAGATTTTAGTTCTTTGTTTAAGCATTTTAGTTTTAGATTAAATTCTAAATATTTAAATTAACTTTGATGTTTGAAACCAAAAGTGGTCCCATTTAGTTGTTCATTTTATTTCACATTCAATGCTCCACCTTCTCTACAGCGTCCAAACGTCTGTGAAGGTTTATGTGCTCCTGACAGGCACTCGGATGCACCGCTCGAGGTTGTCGGTCCAATTCCAACCCTGAAAACAGAACATAAGGTTTCTTATGGGGGGTCTGAGAGGAAACACATCCAGATTAAAATGTTTCATGAAAACAAAATACAAAACATGCATCGTGTTTGTTTCACATTGATGTTGAATAAATAAAAATATTCTTGTGTTTTTTTTTTTTTTCACAAAAACTGACCGTGTGAAGGATCGTGCGATAATTCAGAAAACCGTTCTTAACACCAAACCGTCTGCATCCTCTTCTAACCAGTGTCAGCGGTTCTGGTTCTGACTCCTCCAGAAGTCCTAGTTTAACTTTCGTCTGACTCCACTCTGATCCTGGATCAGGTTCAGATTTTGTTTCTTGGCAAACGGCCTCAGATGTTGAAACAGCTCCATGTCCAGAATGTCCATATGGTCCTAATCATTGTCCCAACAGCTTTAATACAGACTTTTCCAAGCTCCTCCTGAATGTCCCGCTGCATTCCTTTCTCAGGATGTAGTTTATGTTGGACTGAAAACGCAAAGTTCTGAATGTTTTTGTGTCCCAGCCGCTCTTTAGCCACACCCCCCACAGCTGTCGCATCATTGCTCCGTTGGCATAGAACACTCTGTCCTAATTGTCAGGAAGACCATCCAGGTTAGATTTCAACCTCTTCTCAAACGATGGTTCTCAAAATATTCAAAGCCCCGGAGCGTAGTACCAGGCATGATGTGCAGCAGTGCAGGCCGCCTGTGTTGCACGACTCTGGACAGAACCAGGAGAACATGCTGCCTCACAAATGCAGAGGTTCAGGCTGGAATTATCCGGCTTTAGTGCCACGTAGGAGTGCCCAAACCCTGCCAGAACCACGAGGAGGAGCGGTCTGGGACAGATCTGGAAAACAAGGAATGGATTCCTGTAGGATTCGATTCAATTATTTATATACAGGAGACTGTGGCCCGCCTCTTAACCGAGGGTTTGCAGGTTGGAGTCCTGTCTGTCTCAGACGTGTCCTTGAGCAAGGTACTTTCCCCACTTTGCCTGCTGCTGTTGGTGGTCGGAGGGACCGGTGGTGCCTGTGTTCAGCAGTCTCACCTCTCGGTGTGTCCGAGGCCGCTGTGGCTGCAGTGTTGTTCACCACAACCAATGTGTGTGGAGGTGAATGACTGATTGTGTTGTAAAGCACCTTGGGGGGTTGTAGAACCCTGGAAGGTGCTAAATACAGGCCAGTTAGTATATGGATATTTATGGCAGGATTTATCTTAAAATGTACGTTTCCAGTCGCTAGCAGAGCTTCTCTAGCAGCCAACAGAAGGAGAACAAGGCCTCCTCGTGAACGCGCATGTGTCATGGAGCACAGTCACACCGGGTGGTACCGGCCACAACGTGCTACCTCTACATGCAATCACGGCTAAATGTACCAGAATTAATCCTATGGTCAGGAGATGAAAAGAACAGTTTTAACAAAAATACTACATAGCGCAGCGTTAAACAGCCCCCAGAGAAGAGTTGAAACTTCACATTTTCTAAGTAAAATGTACTATGAGTACTTTTCAGTGGCTGAAGACTCAGAACAGATAAAATAAACCAGTATTTTTCCATCATGCGACATGAACAAGACTTTTTTCCTGTCCCGTTTCCATATCTGCTGCATGAAAACACCTGTTCCCTGATGAAATGGACCCTTAAGGAGTGCTGACATGAATCGTGCAGATTAGTCGTTATTAGTAGACGTTTTATTGTCTTTTTATTTTAATCAGTCAAAAAACAATAGATGTTAAATATATGAGTAAACATTTAAAGTTATTCTTTTGTTTCCAGCCTGAAGAAAGTTTTTAACCGTAGTTTAGTCTGAAAGTCTGACGTGCAAACAGCAGGAGTCTGCTGGTGTAAAGCCTAAAACAAGAAGTGTGAAATGGCTCTTGGTGTAAACTCACTTCAGGCCAGATGCTTTATGCATTTCCGCCTCACAGTTCTGATTCTAACTATGTGTCTGTTTGAAGACGCCACGCATGTGACGAAGCCTGTTTCCATTTTCTAACACCTTGATGACAGGCTAAACTTCTATTGATAATCAAAAAACCTTTAAACAAGTCGAATTTTAATTCTGCTACTGAGACTCGTGGTCTGCAGGTCTGATAGATGATGCTTGCCAGCGTGTTACTGAGCTCTACGGATAAAAGGAGTTAATCTGGCTTTTCATCTGCCTGCCTGCTGTGTCACACACTGGCGGCGCGTGCACACGCAGCGGCTTCTCTCTCCCAAACTTTTTTTTTTCCTTTTCCTCTTTTTTTAATTTTTTTTTTTAATTTTTTTTTTTTTCGGTGTGTCCATGTCACGCCTATCTGTCTGCAAGTGTGTATACGACCGAACATCTTTGCTCGACATCGGCAGGAACAATGTTTTTAAGTTAAACTCTGTGGACGCCGTAGAGCTGAGAAATCTGGGTTTGCTCCGGAGGACTATTAAATCACCGACTGCCACTCCTGCTCCTCGCCCACAATGGAGGCGCCTCAAGCGACGTGAGAGAAAGCAGAAGAGAGGAAAGCGCGGCGGCATCCGAGCTAGGCTAGTAGCTAGCCCACATAAACCCGCTATCCCCTCCATCGTCCTGGCCAACGTACGCTCGCTAGGAAATAAACTGGACGACATTCGATTACTACGTTCATCTCAGAGGAATGTAAAAGACTGTTGTGTTTTTATATTGATGGAAACATGGCTCAGTGACGGTGTCCCGGACCGTGACATTCAGCTCGACCAGCTAACCTGCTTCCGTGCTGACCGAGATATTGTCGGGGGAGGTAAGGCCCGCGGGGGTGGACTCTGTGTTTACATCAATGACGCCTGGTGTCACAATGCTGTCGCGGTCTGCAAACACTGCTCGCCTGCACTCGAGCTTATGGTTATTAAGTGTCGGCCATTCTATCTACCGAGGGAATACTCAGCCATACTACTGTGTTCTGTGTACATCCCTCCCTCCTCCAATGACAACAACAGGAGTGTGGCACTGAATGAACTGTACCAGCGCATCAGTGAGCAGCAGACAGCCCATCCTGATGCCTTTCTCATCTTGGCTGGGGATTTCAAACATGCAGACCTAAAGTGCATGTTTCCAAAAATACAGCAACACATTGACTTTCCAACAAGAGGAAATAACACGTTGGACTGTGTTTACACCACCCAGAGAGGAGCTTACAAAGCTTTCCCCCTCCCCCACCTTGGTGCCTCAGACCACATTACTGTCATGCTAATGCCTGCTTACAGACCACTCGTTAAAGTCACCAAACCGGTTTGTAAGCAAATACAAGTGTGGCCAGAAGGGTCTTCGGAGGCTTTACAGGACTGTTTTAGCTCCACGGACTGGAACATGTTTAAGCAGGCTGCCACCTACAATAACTCCACTGATCTCCAGGAGTATGCAGAGACTGTTACAGCCTACATCAAGAAATGCATTGAGGATGTAACAATAACTAAAACCATAACTGTCCGTGCAAATCAAAAACCATGGATGACAGGAGAGGTCCACAGGCTGCTGAAGGAGCAGGATATTGCGTTCAGGAAAGGAGACGAGATGAGACTGAGGACAGCTAGGGCCAACCTTTCCCGTGGTATCAGAGAGGCTAAGAGACAGTACTCTTGGAAAATATCCCAACACTTCAAAGACAGCAGAGACATACGAAGCTTGTGGCGGGGCATTCAGACCATCACAGATTACAAGCCCCCTCCACGGACCTGTGATAGCTCCATCCCCCTGCTGAACGAGCTGAACACCTTTTTTGCTCGCTTTGAAGTGCAAAACGGAACCACAGCACAGAAGATTCCACCGCCTCCTGGTGACCAGGTGATGACTCTGTCCCCAGACAGCGTAAGGAGATCCCTTAGCAGGATCAATGCACGTAAAGCTCCGGGTCCTGATAATATTCCTGGCCGGGCACTGGGAGACTGTGCAGTGGAACTAACTGATGTCTTCACAGACATCTTCAACACGTCACTTATCCAGGCTGTCGTCCCCACGTGCTTTAAAGCCACATCAATTATTCCGGTCCCAAAAACATCATCTCCCTCCTGCTTTAATGACTACCGTCCTGTTGCACTTACTCCCATCCTTATGAAGTGCTTCGAACGGTTAGTCATGCAACACATCAAGTCTGTTCTGCCCCCCTGCCTGGACCCCTTCCAGTTTGCATACCGGCCCAACCGCTCGACTGATGACGCCATCTCCACTGCACTCCACTCAGCACTCACACATCTGGACAAAAAAAGACTCATATGTCCGGATGCTGTTCATAGACTTTAGTTCAGCATTCAACACCACCATCCCCCAACAGCTTTCTCAAAAACTGGTCCAGCTGGGTCTTAACACCTCACTGTGTAACTGGCTGTTGGACTTCCTCACTGGAAGACCACAAGCAGTACGGGTTGGTAGAAACATATCCAGCACCATCATTTCAAACACGGGGGCCCCCCAGGGATGTGTGCTGAGTCCCCTCCTCTTCACTCTGCTGACCCACGACTGTACACCATTACACAGCTCTAACCTCTTCATCAAGTTTGCGGATGACACAACAGTGGTGGGTCTCATAAACAACGGGGATGAGACCGACTACAGGACCGAGGTGAGCCGCCTTACCACATGGTGTGCTGACAACAACCTCTCTCTAAATGTGGTGAAGACCAAGGAGATTGTTGTGGACTTCAGGAGAGCACACACTCAGCATGCTCCGCTGACCATCAACGGTGTGTCTGTGGAGAGAGTGAGCAGCACCAAGTTCCTGGGTGTGCACATTACAGAGGATCTCTCCTGGACGAACAACACCATAGCATTGGCGAGGAAATCACAGCAGCGTCTCTTCTTCCTCCGCAAACTAAGAAGAGCAAGAGCACCAGCCCCCATCATGTACACTTTCTACAGAGGCACCATCGAGAGCATCCTGTCGTGCGGCATCACTGTGTGGTTCGGAGCCTGCAATGTTTCATGCATTAAAACCCTCCAACGTATAGTGAGAGCAGCAGAGAAGGTCATCGGGGTCTCTCTCCCGTCACTACCAGACATTTACAGCGCCCGCCTCACAAAAAAGGCCCTTCGCATTGCGGCTGATCCCACTCACCCAATGCAAAGCCTCTTCGAGCTGCTGCCGTCAGGGAGGAGACTGCGGAGTCTCAAGGCCAGGACCAACAGACTGAAGGACAGCTTTATCCATCAGGCAGTTAGGAAGCTAAACTCCCTCCCAGCTCTCCCAACTCTCCTCTCTTTTCCCCCACAGTCTCTCTGAACTTGGTTACTGTTTTTATACTAAATGTTTATTTTCTATCTAGCGAGAGTTTGAGAGTAACGTAATTTCATTTCTCTGTATGTCCTGTACATGTGGCAGAAGTGACAATTAAACTGACTTTGACTTGACTTTGACTTCTCTTCTCATGGATGCTTTTCGTCGGCCAAAACCAAAGAAGAGGGATCCTTAAGCAAGTGATGCTTTGGGAACATTAAGGAATGTAGGTCACTGGTTATGAGAAACCATTACAACCACAATACTTCAAATAAATCAAAGCCGTTGAACCAAATGCAGCATTTAACAGCTAGTTTTAGACATATTTAGCACGTTAGGAGCTATGGTTAGCTGCAGCTACAATACCCAACGAAGTGGGAGTGACAACTCCGTTTGTTTTCTAATCTAGGATCGTGATGTTTCCAGCTGAAACTCAGTTTCTGATGTTTGTGATAAATGTGTAACCGTGTGTGTGTGTGTTGTGTGTGTGTGTTATCAGCCTGTGTCACCAAACAGTGAGAAGGCAAAAGTGTCTTTCCTTATGAGCTGTCAGGAGATGATGAAGACACTGAGCCAGACTATCCCATCCCACACACACACGCACGTACATGCAGCTATTCAACAATAGAAGAAGGCTGTAAGAGGTTTATAAACCAAATTCCAGATAATCAACTCGATAAGAACACAATGAAAATAATGTGATATAAACCGACTAAACAAAAACCTCACTTTCACACCTAAACCATCAGCCCTCCACCTCCGTACTAACCATTGTTTGGCTCTCTGTGCTGCTGTGAACTATGTGTGTTTAAAAAGCACCTGAAGGAGACTCGGCTGGAGGCCAGTGCAGCCACGTAATACGGGACAGACAACATCACTCGGCGCATCTTAGCCATTATCTGTGGCTGATTCAAAATCGGTGTAGACCTGAGGTATAATCTGAAGATGGAGAAACCATGACAGCTGATTTTTCTGTTTTAAATGAGATGCACTAAACTGCCAAAATAAGGACTACACATGTCTACAGCACTATTAGACACTCATTTATACATGTTATCAGCAAGAAAAGCCATTTCAGTAAATAAGAACGGTTTAACAGCAGTTTTCATTATTTCAGTCAACTTCTCACCTAATTAAAGGTGCTAAAGCTTTACATTTAAGTGAGTGTTCATCTGTCTGTAACTGTATGTGTGTCTCTTAGCCAGCTGTCTTTGCTGTTTGGAGTCAGAGTGATTGGCTGTTTCTCCAGGTCTGACCATGAAAGAATGCAAAGCTATAGGGAGTTTCTGTGGGAATTTAACCGTAATCCTACAGACTTGTAGGAAACTGAGCTGAGAACAGAGGCTAGAAGCAGAGATGATGGAGGTGGTTTCTACGCATAAAGCTAAGCGGAGGCAGAGCTGTAGACTTATTAGAAACAGATGTGCTGGACAAAGCCAGAAGACAGTCATGCATGTATTATTATAGTTCATCCTCATTTCTGCACATCTATGAACAAAAATCCAGTCAGACCAGTTCAGCACCAGGGTTCTGGTGAGCCGATAACCAGCTGACCTCTGACCCCACTGCACACCACACCCAGCTGTCTTACCTGCTGTAGTGAGGCCAACTAGAAAGAGGAGGAGGACGGCTGAGCTGGAAGGCACAGACATGATGAGGACAGAACCCTAGTGTCCAGATTCTCACCAAGAAGGAAGAAAAAGATATGCTTTCCCTTTAGATTATAATCTCAGAGCTCACAGAAGGCCAGCAGAACCACTTTCCTCATCCCAGTCTTTCCTTTCTGGGTGGTTGAGCCCATTTTGTAATGGAAACCTCACAACCCTGCATGTGGGACGTGTGGGTGGGACATAGTTAGGAGAGGTCTCGGTTCAGTTTAGCTGCAGCTGGTAGGAGTGGACACCCCCCTTCCCCATTATCCACCATCATGTTTATGCAGAACCTGATCCCGGACCTGTCTCTTGCATCAGAATCAGACAAAAACACTGAAGGAACATTCTTTCACGTAGCGCCACAGCTCTACCACTACAGCAGCAGCATTTGTTCAAGATGTAGAGACATTTTTAGCTCTTTTTAAATGTATCTGGATAAAAGCTGCTTCCTGAACAGCCTCAGTTCAAAGAAATAGTTACGTTGGACAGGACTGATAAGCTTATGGCTAGTTTGAGCTTAGCCAACACCAACATGTGTTGATGTGTTAGGTTGGTCCACTCTACTAAATATTATATTACTATTATGATATAAAAGTAAAATGCCGTAGGGTTTTCCGTGCTGGATTAGTCACAAACAGAAAACTCTGGTAAAATGTCAGCAAATACTAAATTGATGTGAATCTAAAGGAGCTTTTTCTTTCTAATTCCTTGCTTCACCAGTAAAGTTGACAATGATTTCATGTGTCTGTCCACTGATTCCAGGCATGGGCGTTTCTAGCCTGTTTTTGGGGGGGCTGAAGCACTGCTAAAGTTTGACATTTAATCATCTATTTATTTTTACTGTTTGTGGTGGTTTTTAACACATTAGTAAGATATAAAAAGCATACAGTAGGTCAAAATATTATGTTTTAAAAACAATAGTACAGCAAATTTCCTCCGTCTCAAAAATGGTTTGATCCTGCTCACCTTTCCAGACTCTGCTCTGAGGCTCTGAGCCTTCCTGATTGGCTGCTATGCTGCCGTTAGGGTGGCTAAGGTTCCTGCTTTCCGTGGGACAGTCCTGAATCTACATTATTTTTCTCGGGTCCTGCTAATTGAGATACCGTCCGACATTTTTGACTGTCTCCGATTTCGTCTTTAAATCTTGTATAAGTCAATAAGACGCAGGTCCGGAGCTCGCACCGCTCACGAACCTTCAAACTAAAAAGAAATGACGGAGTGATCCTGGTCCAATAGGAGATGAGCTGCTGTTACAATAAAGACTGAAGGTTAAAGCTGCTCAGGTTCCTTAGTAATCAGACAGGCTGCTGCTACAAAAGCCCAATAATACGACTCTTAACACCGACACGGTGCTTGTGTTGTTTCATAGCCAAACCCTTTAAAACAGTTGAAATAATCTAATTAAAGCCTTGATTATTTATTCTGTGACGTCTAAGAGAAAAAAGTCAGAACTTTAAGTTTAAACTAACTTTTAACAGAGATCAAAGTCACTGATTTTGTTTTCTCTCCCTTAAACATCAGCTGTAAGAGATTAGTTATCAGTTTTGCTAACCCACCATTTTGTTTTTGTTAGTTTTTAAAATTAAGAGGGAAAAAAGACTAATTATCAAAAAGTTTGGATTTATTTTTCAATGGATGTTGATATTAGTGGAAATAAGTAAAATGATCTAAAAATTATTACTGGTACTTTTAGTTTCATTCTAGGGCTGGGCGATATGGACCAAAACTCGATATCTTTTTGCTGAATTCTGATATACGATATATATATCTACTAGTAGTAGTAGTAGTAGTAACGAGTAGAAATCCAAGATGGCGGCACCCTGTGAGAGTGTTGCTTTTCTGTCTCCTTTCTGTCTCTTCAAGGGGAACTTTTTTTTCTCACAGAGGAGTTAGGAAACAAAATTAAACAATACAACACTGAAAGACAAAAGATGCCACCCAAGAGAGTATTGCATACGGAATACGATATGGAGGACATCCGTAAGTCAATAAACAGCATGTCTGAGGAGCTGGCTAAGGTAACGCAACAGCTGCTTAAGCTCACAGAACTTTTTGAGGAAGTAAAGCTACTAAAGAAGACCATAATTGAACGGGACAAGATCATTGAGGAACTTGAAAAAAGGATTGATAACCTGGAGCAGTATACACGAATGGAGGACGTGATAATTACCAGGATGAGTGTTAAACCTCGCTCATACGCAAGAGCCGCAGCAGGAGGGAGAAATATTGACGAAGATGCCGATCCAGAGGACACAGTCGTTGGAAGGGCAAGTGGTGCGTTTCTTGGCTGGGAAGAATATACATCTGGATGCTGGGAATATTGCTGCCTGCTATACTCTTCCGAGGAAAGATAAGTCCAAACCTGCCATTGTTTTGAAGCTTGTAAACAGGAAATGTAAAATGGAACTGATGAGGCAAGGGAAGAAGTTGAAGGGTTCTGAGGTGTACTTGAATGAGCATCTTATGCAGAAAACAGCCAAAATTGCACATGAAGCCCGCAACCTGAGGAAGAACAACAAGATAAAGATGAACTGGACGAGGAATTGCAAGGTTTACATCCAACTGAAGGGGACCACACCCGAACAAGCTAAAGTAGTTATGGTAAGAGTTCTTAAAGATCTTGAGCAATTTAAATGACGCTAATAATTACAGAAAAATCTCGAGATTAATGACTGGGACTTGGTTGGTAATTTCCAAACATTTGAAATGAGGACGAACTACTTACCGATTCTGACTATTAGGAGGACGCTTATTTACTCCATGGTAAAAAACTTCAAAATGTTTATGACTCTTTGCACCACAAAATGAATGATTTTGGAAGGGATTTAGATTTTGATGGTAATTTTAATAAAGAGCCATGGAATGATTGTAAATACTATAGTGATGAGGAGTTTAAAGAGATAAATATGGTGGGAGTCTTCTCTGTCATTCATTTCAGTTGTAGAAGTTTGCATAAAAACTATGATAAGGTTAAAGAGTATCTGAGTCACTTACCAAATTTTTCTGTTATTGCTGTCTCAGATACGTGGTTGGACAATGAAAAGGGTTCCTACGTGAAAATCGAGGGATATGAATTATTTACTTTAAATAGGAACAACAAAAAGGGCGGTGGGGTTGCACTGTATGTGGATATAAACCTGAAGTGTAAGTCATCTGACAAAAAGGCAATTATTATTGATGGGGTTATGGAGTGTATCAGTGTTGAAATTGCTATTGAAGGAACTAAACCCATCATTGTTACAGGGTATCCGCGGGTCCTTAAAAAGTCTTAAATTTACTTTTCCAAATTTAAGGCCTTGAAAATCCTTAAAAATGACAAATAATCCTTAAATACTTTTTCCAAAGGTCTTAAATTACCAAAGACCCAATAAACTTGATTATTTTATTTCTATGACATTTTCGTGAATTTCTAGTTAGCCTTCAGCATTTTTTGTGTTTGATGTTGGCGCAAGTGGAACCGTACACATTCAGTTGGTTGTGAAAGGGGACTATTTTTAGATGAGCACATTAAGCCGGGCGTACACTGTGCGACTTTTTCACTCGCAGCGTTCAGCTTCAGCTCAAACTGTACGACTTCCTCGCAGAGCAGATCTCACGAGTCATGTGCTCACACTGTACGACCAAGTTCTCGGTTGCGATCTGACTGCTCACACTGTACTTCTGGTAGCAACACGTCAGCCCTAAAAATATGCTAAAAATAGCAGTTTTTACTCAACACGTCAGACTTTTTTGTCTTGTTTTGCCTGTTGTCCTTCGGGAGTGCTGCAGGAGGACACACAGGGATTTATGGGGGTTGGATGAGGAAAATGAAATAAAGAAAGTAAATCTGTGTTTTGTGATCAGTTTAATTTGACATGAACACAACAAACACACTTTCTTGACATTCTTTGTGCGTAAAAAAAACGTGTAGAAACAAAAACAAACAGCGTGTTATTAGGGAAATAGCGAGCGGCGTTGATGCAGGATTGCGCATGCGCCGTGAGCGGTTCTGATACTTTTTGGGTCGCAGCTGCTCGCAGCGCCGCTTCAACAGTGCGATACCCTCACGAGGGACAAGCGAAATATTAAACACGCCAGAAGTCCGTGCGACCTCACGACTGCTGATCGGCAGCTGGTCACGTGGTGTTAATCGCCTCTCGTAACCCCCTGTACACTACACAACCGCTCAGCGTAAAACTCGCCCCGATGTCGTGGATTCTCGTATGACTGGAAAATCGTCTCAAAAAAGTGAAAAAGTCGCACAGTGTATGCCCGGCTTTAGCTGGTTAAGCTAGTGGGAGCTTGCGCCATGGAGAAGTGCAAGTTTAATGGTAAATGTATGGTTAATCCCACGTTCGCGACGTGGTTAGCACCAGTTCCAGGCATTAGCTGGAAATCATAGCTTAAATTTAATTTTAAAAATAGCTTAAATTTGGATCTGGATCGAAAGGAGTCAGTTGAGGTGGTTTGGGCATCTGGTCAGGATGCCTCCTGGACGCCTCCCTGGGGAGGTGTTTCGGGCATGTCCTGCCGGCAGGAGGCCCCCGGGTCGACCCAGGACACATTGGAGAGGTTACATCTCCAACCTGGTCCGGGAACGCCTTGGGGTCCTGCCGGAGGAGCTGGTGGAGGTGGCCGGGGAGAGCACGGTCTGGAGCTCCCTAGTTGGTATGCTGCCCCCATGACCCGGACCCGGATAAGCGGAGGAAGACGACAACGAGCTTAAATTTGGTCAAAGTGGCATTAAAAAAGGTCTTAAAAAGTCTTAAATTTGGCTCCCTTAAACCTGCAGATACCCTGTGTTAGTTCTTTGTATAGAACACCTGGATCCTGTCTAAATACTTTTAATCAGGAAGTCAGTAGCTTGTTTGTAAATTTAAACAAGGTTCATATTGTATGTGGTGACTTTAACATTGACCTTCTCAACCCTCATGATAACTTACAAATATCTAATTTTATTACAACAATGTACAGTAATAACCTTCTCCCACTTATCCTTAAACCTACTCGAATTACAACCACAACTGCCACTTTGATCGACAATGTATTCACTAATGAGATATCCAGACAAATTACAGCGGGATTACTAGTTAATGATATAAGTGACCATCTACCGGTATTTAGTGTTTTTCATCAAATAGTACATTATGCTCAAAATCCTGAAACAATTACACAGAAATTGGTTCGACATAGAACACCCGAAGCCCTGGCTGCATACAAGGCAGTAGTGCTGGGTATCGATTCAAATTACCAGAATCGATTCGATTCCGATTCTTGAGATTTAAAATCGATTATCGCTATCTAATCCGATCGATTCCGATCCGATATCGATTCAATTCATGTCATCAATTTAAAAACATTTTTGCAGTTACCATAATTCCATGACTGCATAGTTGTGCAGTTTATTGATAATATTGACATTCAATGATAAATTAATGAAATATTGGCCATTAAAAACAGTTGTAAGGACCAGTTCCTCTCCAAGACTGTCAAGTGTTTCCAGTGTTTTCTAGGACATCATTAAATTCAGATGTTAGGAATTCAGCCAAAAGCTATTGCTGTTGAAAGCAAATGCCATTTTTATTCAGATAAGTTTAACCATATAAAAAAAGATATTATTTGCCAGTGCAAATGTAAACAGAAGCAGAAAGCTTAAAATTAACGGCTTTCGTTTTACTTTGTGCAAATAGAAATTAAAAGGTACAGAACCTTAAACAACAGTTTCACAGTCTTGTGCAAAAACTTAAACACTTCAAGTATCTAGAAACATTCAAATGCCGTTAAAGTACAAAAATGTAAACTTGTGAAAAGTGAAAACTGAAAGGCATTCCATATTAATGTACAAACAAAATTGAGCAGGAAATTAAACTTGACTAAATACAGACTGTGTAAACTGTCCTCTTATGAACATCACTTGGGAATGGTAAGATTCTTCTGCAGGAAAAGTAGCTGATTCACACGACCAGGGGTGAGACAGCTTCTTTTTGCAGTGATTATATCACCTGCAGTTGAAAAAACCCTCTCAGATGCGACACTGGTCCCAGGGACACAGAGATATCGCTTAGCCATGCGAGCCAAAAGAGGATACTCTTTTTCATTCTCCCTCCACCAGACCAGAGGATTGTCCTGCAGTCCTGCAGGTCTCCTCGCCCTGTACCTCTTGATCTCCTCTTCTGCCACCTCTGCAAGAGTTTTCTTTGCATGTCCCCTCTCCTCTCTTGGTCTGTAGGCTTCCCCAAGGAGAGACTCCAAAGCACTGGATTGCTTGGGGTTAGGTGCAGGGGGGTTGTTTTCCTCCTCTTCCTCCATTTCATCAACTTCATCTTGCTGCATGAGAGAAGAAATACTTATGTGTCGTTGTGCAACAATAGGCTTTGGTTTGGCTCTGAATAACTTAACATAACATAAATCTGTCATTTTGATCTAAACTATCAAGTCAGACAACAACTTGGATATCAGGAAAAGTGTTCAGTCTTGGTTCTTAGCGTTGTGTATTTTTTTGAAGGTTACAATAGCTTACTGCCTTGTGTATTTGAGTGTAATCTTATTATTTCTCGTTTTCTCCAAGGATACGTGATGCTGTAGCGAATTAACTTCCCCACTGTGTGATTAATCGGAGTATATTCTATCATCTATGAATACCTGCCTGCTCAGGCTGAGATTTAAAATATGATAAAAGTATTTGCTTGGATTTTATTTTTCACAAGGCTTCTTATTACTTACATTAGATGCTTCTTCCTCCATCCCACCCACTGCCTCAGCCTGGAGCCTGGAGAAGGTGTGCTCTCGCTCCTCCTCACCCAGAAATGGCAGGGCTTTGAAGCGTGGATCAACAGCTGAGGTGGCATGCAGCATGGCCGTCTGGTTCACATACCTGAAATATAAATGTCACACATTTAAATCTATGCAATTAGGGAGATAATATTTTCTTAAATTGTTTAATTAAATACACAATATAACCTATTTTCTCTCTCACACGCACAAAATAGGCCTACCTTGTGCTCAGGTTTTTCTTGATCTCATTCTTCATATCCTTAACAACTTTGGAGTCTTCTGGGAGGCTGGTCATCTCCTTCAGCAACAGAGCACGCAGGGGTGCGATCATTGAGAGAGTTGGTGACTTTTCTTCTGACATGACTTCAGTAGCTTTTTTCATTGGCTTCAGAGCTCTGACCACGTCTTCAGCATCAGTTATGTCTTCCTCTTTCAGACTGCACAAATCTTTTTCATTTCTGCGGACTTCAGGTGAGAGCAGAGCAGCAGAGATAGCAGGCTGCTGCTTCAGAAAACGTTCCAGCATTTCCAGTGCACTATTCCATCTGGTCACAACATCAATTGTGAGCTTGTGTTGTTTAAGCTGCAATAGTTTCTGCTTTTCTTTCAAGATGCGGCTAGCTGTTGTGCTGCGATGGAAGAACGTTACAATGTGCCTCACTCTCCCAAGCAGGCGTGCAATATTTGGGAGTTTGAGACCGGTTTGTGAGGCGAGGTTTATGATGTGTGCAAAACAGCCAATGTGTGTTAACCCCATCATCTCAACAGCACGAATCATATTAGCTGCATTGTCGGTCACCATAGCAGGATCTTTGCTCATCAGCCCCCACTCCTCTATCGCTGCGGTCAACATTTCTGCTAGACTGGCAGAACGATGGTCAGTTTCAACTTCTGTGGTCTGTAATACGTACGAGTTGAGGTTCCACTCCTCGTCAATGTAGTGTGTCGTCAAACTCATGTACGATTCCGTAGCCACAGATGTCTAGGTATCCGTTGTAATGCCCACTCTCTCTGCTGACTGAAGCTTACTTTTCACATTTTCTTTCACCGACTGGTACATGTTTGGGATGACTTCTTCGGAAAGACGTTTGCGCGAAACCATAACATATTGTGGCTCCGCTACTTTCATTAGCCGCTTGAAGCCCTCGTTTTCAACGACAGAATATGGGCGCATATCCTTGCAAATAAAGCCCGCTATCGCCTCGGTTATTTTGTGAGAACGTGTAGAATTAGCCGGTAGTTGTAGTGATTCCTTGATTTTCATCTGCTGCAGACCAGTGGACGGCTTGCACGCAAGATCTTGGTGATGTCGCAAAATGTGATTGTTGAGATTGGTTGTATTTCCGCAATATTTCACCTCCATTTGGCATGCCTTGCAAATCACTTTGCTTTTGTCAAGCTGACCTTTCTCTTTGTCCGTTCTGAAACCAAAATGCTGCCAGACCGCAGCTTTAAGAGTTTTTGGTGTTTTCAAACCGAGCGCATGGCTAACGTCGCTGCTAGTATCCGACGCCATTTTTAAAAATATCTTCACACCTAGCACGCATGCGTGAATTCAGTCACATGACGGTGGGTGGGAGAAGGTTGCTGCACCATATTAACCCTTTATCATCACCCACGCCTCTGAACTTCTTTTATATTTTAGCTGTACAAGAGCCAGACACTGTTAAATGGTTAAATCGATCTTTGGACGTATGAATCGATCTTCATGAATTTATATAAGAATCGATTCAGAATTGGAAAATCGATTTTTTCAACACAGCACTACAAGGCAGATCTTTCTGCTCAGACGTGGGATGAAGTTTTTTGTACTGAGGACCCCAAACTTGCATATGATGCCTTCTTATCCAAAGTAACCAAACGCTATGATAAACACTGCCCATTGAAGCTATATATTACTTAAAATAAAATTAAAATAAAAAAGCCCTGGATAACATATGGCATAGTTGAGGCTTGTAAGAAAAAAAAAATCATCTTTACAGAATATATTTTAAACAAAGAACTAAAAGTGCTGAAGACAGATATAAGACATATAAAAATAAATTAATAAATATAATATGCATGAATAAAAAAAATTATTAGGACAACACCAGAATAATACACGAGGAATGTGGAAAACATTAAATGGTATAATTAGGAATGGGAAAAAAGTTTATGCACTCCCAAGCTATTTCATTAAAGAAGATCATGAAATAACTGATATCAAGGAAATTGCCAATGCTTTCAATCGTTATTTTGTTGAGGATGGACCATTATTAGCTGGTGCTATCAAAGCACCTATAAGTAAAAATGAAAAAAAAATTACTGAGTCCATATCTAATTGTAACCCCAGTTCGCTATTTTTAAGGGGTGTAGAAGACATTGAAATAATAAATATTTTCAATAAATTTGAAAACAAAAGTTCAACTGATTGCAGTAATTTAGATATGAGGTTAGTAAAGGAAATTATCAATCACATCGTCACACCCCTTACATATATCTGCAATCTGTTATTCTGTACTGGTGTTTTTCCAAGTAAAATGAAAACAGCAAATGTAATCCCTATTTATAAAAATGGAAGTAAACACTTATTCATAAATTATAGACCAATTTCGCTTCTCTCGCAATTTCCTAAAATTTTAGAAAAATTGTTTGTCACTAGACTTGATGATTTTGTTAAATTCAATTTGTTGAACGAACAACAGTTTGGTTTTCGATCAAACAGATCCACTCTGATGGCAGTAATGGCCTTAACTGAAGATATCACAACTGCAGTGGAAGAAAATAAATATACCTTGGGTGTCTTCATTGACCTAAGTAAGGCCTTTGACGTCATAGATCATACACTTCTTCAGAAGCTACATAGATATGGTATTCGTGGCACAGCTTATGCTTGGGTGGCAAGCTACCTTAGTGAAAGAGACCAGGTTGTGCATATCAATAATGTTGATTCAAGAAAGGAGTTAATTACTCATGGAGTCCCACAAGGGTCTATTTTGGGACCTAAATTATTCATAATGTATATTAATGATGTATGTGCGGTTCTAGATGAAGTAAATTATTTGTTGTATGCAGATGACACCAGCCTTTATTGTTCTGGTGACGACCTAAACAAGCTTGTTGATTTAGTTGGAAAAAGAACTGGCAGTGTTAAAAGGATGGTTTGATAGGAATAAACTTTCTATGAATGTGACCAAAACAAAGTACATTATATTTGGAAACAGGAAAATTAACAATGAAATTATTATAAAAATAAATGGTATTGTAATTGAACAAGTACACACATAAATTTTTAGGAATTACTATAGATGAAAAACTGAGTTGGAAGCCTCATATAGAGCTCCGGACCCCACGTGACTCTCAGTTAGTGGACGCCATTTTGGCATGCAAAAAAGGTAAACAAACACGGATGTAACCATGAACATGAACGGGATCCGCTTGGATTTTACTTCGTCGGAGTTTACTTCACACTTTAAAACAGAAGAAATCATTTTATATAGTCAGAAATTAAATAGACTAAACATCTCCGACCCTTACCGTGCCCCTGGGATACTTTTTAAAAACGCCAGAAGCTGTCGGAGCGGACTTCTTACCGGCACAACACCGGACCTGACCGGGGAACCCCTTGGGATTCCCCCGGCCGGAGGAGCTGGGGAGAAGGTCTGGGACTCTCGACTCTACTGCCCGCTCCGACGCCAGAAGCTGTCGGAACGAGCTTCTTACCGGCACAACACCGGACCTGACCGGGGAACCCCTTGGGATTTACCCGGAGGAGCTGGCTCCGGCGGCTGGGGAGAGGGAAGTCACGCTACTGCCCCCGCAACCCGACTCCGGATACGCGGATGAAAATGGATGGATGGACGGACAAATAACAGATTTACACGTAAGTAGTCTCGGTGAGACAGATAATAGCAATCCAAAGTGCTTTTTATGTGTGATCTGACAATTGATCAACCATTGCTTAAAAATTAAATACAGCTTAGCCGGTTAATTGCTGTCATCATAAAACACGGAAACAGCAGCACGCAGAACTCACGAGGCAACGTTTTACGTGATGTTTACTTGCTGCTATGAGTAATAAGACAGAAAAAGCCACGCCAAAATAAGTTTAGGAAGCCCACTAAGAATCATAACAAAAGCATTTAAAATAAATACCATACACAGTTGAGGAAACATTGGTTTAAGTACCTGATATGAAGCGGTCGCTGCATAAGCGAAAACCTTTACTCTCAGGATCCCACAATTTCATTTTATCCGGTCACTAGTGCATTTTATTACAATGATCCAACGTTTGCGGCGCTCCGGATCTTGGGGAATCCTGTAGATGGCTCATTCCTTTTGTCGTCCGTGTCTATTCTGCATCCTGGGGCACAACAGGAATCTACCATATTTCCTGTTTGATTGAGTTTTCTGACTATAACAAATAGTCCAGCTGCGAGCTTCTGCATGCCAATATGGCGCCGTTTCGATTTGAACTGTTGCATGCCGGGAGAAGTGACGTCAACTCCCGGAGCTCTATAGATCAGGGGTGTCAAACTCATTTTAGCTCAGGGGCCACATTGAGGGAAATCTAGTCCCAAGTGTGCCGGACCGGTAAATTAAAAACAACTTCAGATTGTTTTCTTTGTTTTTTCTTTGTTTTAATACAATCAATATAAAACAAGGCTGGAGCCTGAGGACAGTGTATCCAAGTAGTACAAGTACAACACCTGAAGTGTACTTGAAATTTTGAAGAAAAAAAAAATCAATAAAAATACATTCCTTAGTGATTCAAAGAGCTTACAGGTCACATGGCTAGATCAGTTTCATGCAGCACTTAAAGTATATTTGACTCATTTTACTTAATATCTTTTAGCTTTCATTAGCCCATCAGAAGTCACATCCCGAGTGGCAGCCAACTTCAGGATGTGATTCAATTTCTTGTGTGAGCCTTGAGTGCAGCTTTGTTTTATTTATACTCATTAGAGAACTTGCTCACAAAGAAGTTTATTTTCACTCTACATTGTAAAGTATGAAAATAAAGTTTACACAACCATCTCGCGGGCCAGAGTTAACCCGTTTGCGGGCCGGATCTGGCCCGCGGGCTGTATGTTTGACACCCCTGATATAGATGATATAAAGTTAAAAGTATCAAAAAATATAGGACTCATGAGTAGAATGAGATTTGTTTTAAATATTAAATCCCTTCAGATACTCTATAACGCTTTTATTTTACCATATCTGAGCTATAGAGCTCCGGGAGTTGACGTCACTTTTCCCGGCATGCAACAGTTCAAATCGAAACGGCGCCATATTGGCAGGTAGAAGCCGACAGCTGGACTATTTGTTATTGTCAGAAAACTCAGTCAGACAGGAAATATGGTAGATTCCTGTTGTGCCCCAGGATGCAGAACAGACACGGACGACATAAGGAATGAGCCATCTACAGGATTCCCCAAGATCCGGAGCGCCGCAAACGTTGGATCATTGTAATAAAACGTGCTAGTGACCGGGCTAAAATGAAGCTGTGGGACCCTGAGAGTAAAGGTTTTCTCTTATGCAGCGACAACTTCATATCAGGTACTTAAACCAACATTTCCTCAACTGTGTATAGTGTTTATTTTAAATGCTTTTATTACGATTCTTAGTGGGCTTCCTAAACTTATTTTTGCGTGGCTTTTTCTGTCTTATTACTCACAGCAACATGTAAACATCACGTAAAACGTTGCCTCGTGATTTCTGCGTGCTGCCGTTTACGTGTTTTATGATCACAGCAATTAACCGGCTAAGCTGTATTTAATTTTTAAGCAATGGTTGATCAATTGTCAGATCACACATAAAAAGCACTTTGGATTGCTATTATCTGTCTCACCGAGACAGATCTCAGACAGATCCTGAGACGCTCCTGCCTGACATATTTATTTTATTCACGGAAAACAATCAAACTAGTTATTTCTCTTGGCGTTCAGTTTATACATTCAAACAGTACAGCACTCTATTTAAACTACATACCTGTTAATCTGTTATTTGTCCATCCATTTTCATCCGCGTATCCGGAGTCGGGTTGCGGGGGGCAGTAGCGTCGAGAGGCCCAGACTTCCCTCTCCCCAGCCACCTGAGCCAGCTCCTCCGGGTGGAATCCCAAGGGGTTCCCCGGCCAGGTCCGGTAAGAAGTCCGCTCCGACAGCTTCTGGCGTTTTTAAAAAGTATCCCAGGGGCACGGTAAGGGTCGGAGATGTTTAGTCTATTTAATTTCTGACTATATAAAACGATTTCTTCAGTTTTAAAGTGTGAACTAAAATCCGACAAAGTAAAATCCAAGCCGATCCCGTTCACGTTCATGTTCATGTCTGCTGTTGAATTTCTGCCTCTGAATGAAAAGGGAACTTACCCCAGTCGAATGACACGCCTTTGTTTGACCCTTAACCAATCAGAGTGAGTCATAGTAATATATTAGTGCCCTTGTTTTCACCTGTGTGTGAACTGTGAACAATCATGGCTTTGGCCGCGGCTCGGAGCGACAACGAGGTTTTCGTTCCGAAGAGGAACACCTTTTCTATAGTACCGACCGAGCACCGATTCACGTCATTTCAAACGGTGCCTCGTTTCGTTACCCATCCTTCATAACGAGAACTTGCCAAGAAAGCTGCACATACGCAAGAGCGTTATGTCGTCGGTCCCTGCGAGCGAGTTGTAAACAGAGCAGCATGGGTAGAAAGAAGAACGCACGCTAACGCTTGGGTCCACTTCACTAAATGTGATGGGTAACTGGGTGATGAAACCAGCGACAGACAACGATCTAAGTGAGACATCCGCATCTTAATCTGCTCCGGTAGGTAAATAAAATGTTTAAAATAACGTTACCTTGATATGTTAGCTTCCGTTTCGCTAATGGTGCGTTCGCTTTCTCCTCGGAACTCCGAATTTCCGACTAGATGAGCATTAACGTGCTCTAAAGTTTGGCTTCACTTTACTAAATGCGACGGGTGATTGGGTGAAGATGAAACCAGCGACAACGATCTAAGTGTGAGGCATCATCGTTTTAATCTGCTCCAGCAATTAAATAAACTGTTAAAGATAACGTTGCTTGATATGTTAGCTTCCATTGCCACCGTTATCAGTTAATGGTGCGTTCGCTTTCTCGGAAATTCTAACTTCCCAGTAGGAAAAATCAAATGAACAAAGACGGCCAAAGGAATGAAGATACACAGTAAAGATGTTTGCTTCAGTTTAATTATCAGCTTATAAAACTACAAGGACAATGTTAAAATACAAACAGTTGAATGTTATTTATCGTGATATTTATCAAATATTGTTATATATTGAGAAAAATATATATTTAATTATAAAAGAGAATTAAAATATGAAACACTCAAAAGTATCGAAAATTGGTACCGTTAAGTACCGTTATCGATTCGTAGGTACCGGGAATTAGTACCGAATCGATTCAATTGTCAAAGGTACCCATCCCTATGTTTATGTTTATGTATTTAGCAGACGCTTTTGTCCAAAGCGACTTACAAGTGATAAACGACATTTTGACTTTGAGGCTAACAACAATAGTAACAACAACAAAATGACATCAGTCATGGAGAGGAGGGAACAAGGAGTGGACAGTAGAGAGGGGGGACGGGTGCAGGCAAGGTGCTAGTTAAGAAGATGCTCTCTGAAGAGCAGGGTCTTCAGGAGTTTCTTGAAAATAGAAAAGGAAGCCGCAGTTCTGGTAGTGTTAGGAAGGTCATTCCACATTTGTGGAACGATGCATGAGAAAAGTCTGGATTGTCCTGAGCGTGGTGTAGGCACTGCTAGTCGACGATCCTGTGATGACCGCAGCGGCCGGGCCGAGACGTAAGCCTTTGCAAGAGGATTCAGGTAGATGGGAGCCGTACCGTCTCAGACTTTGTATGCTAGTGTTAGCAATTTGAATTTAATGCGTGCTGCTAGCGGTAGCCAGTGGAGCTCAATGAACAGAGGGGTGACGAGTGCTCTTTTAGGCTGATTGAAGACCAGACGCGCTGCTGCGTTCTGGACCATTTGAAGAGGTTTCACAGTACAGCCTGGAAGACCAGTTAGAAGAGCATTGCAGTAGTCGAGGCGGGAGATGACAGTAGATTGCACCAGGAGCTGGGTGGCATGTTGTGTTAGGTATGGTCGGATCTTTCGTGTGTTGTACAACGCAAAGCGGCATGAACAGGCAACAGAGGCAACATGATCTTTAAAGGCCAGGTGTTCATCAATCACAACACCCAGATTTCGAACTGCCTTTGAAGGAGCCAGAGATAGGAAGTCATTCTGGATTGAGATATTGTGCTGTATGGATGGTTTTGCTGGGGTGACAAGCAGTTCAGTTTTAGAGAGGTTGAGTTGGAGATGGTGGGATTTCATCCATTTTGAGATGTCAGAGAGACAGTTTGATATTCGTGCTGAGATAGTGTGGTCGTCCGGTGGAAATGACAGATAGAGCTGGTTGTCGTCTGCATAGCAGTGGTAGGAGAAGCCATGTGATCGAATGATCTCACCCAGTGAGGTGGTGTATATGGCAAAGAGAAGAGGTCCCAGTACGGAGCCCTGGGGGACTCCTGTGGCAAGGTGGTGCACGGTAGAGGACTGTCCAAGCCAAGATACGCTGAATGATCGTCCTGTGAGGTAAGATTCAAACCAGGCGTGTGCTTACTCTGTGATGCCCATGGTAGAGAGTGCGGACAAAAGGAAGCCATGGTTGACAGTGTCAAATGCAGCCGATAAGTCGAGCAGAATAAGTGCTGAGGATTTGCCAGTCGCTCTAGCTTCTTTTAAGGATTCAGTCACTGCTAACAGAGCAGTTTCAGTGGAGTGGCCCTTTTTGAACCCAGATTGGTAAGGGTCAAGCAGACAGTTTTGTGAGAGGTATTCTGTAATTGCTTGAAAGCCACCCTTTCAATGATTTTGGACAGAAAAGGGAGGAGAGAGATAGGTCGGTAGTTCTCCACATGATTTGGAGGAAGAGATGGTTTTTTTTAGCAGCGGTTTAACCTGAGCATGCTTGAGAGAGGTGGGAAATGTACCGGATGTCAGTGAAGCATTGTTCACATGTGTGACTGCTGCGACTACTGTAGGAGCAATAGCTTGGAGCAGCTTAGTTGGAATAGGGTCAAGTGGGCATGTAGTAGGGCGGCTGCACGTGAGAAGCTTGGACACACAGTTCTCAGTGACAGGGGAAAAAGAGGAAAATGAAGCAGTACGGTCTGAGATGGTTGGGCTTGAAGGAGATTGTGGTAGTGAATGTTCAGGAGTGGCCAGTTGAGAAAACTGTTTTCTTATCGCTGCCTCTTTGTCAGTGAAGAATGATGCAAAGGTGTCAGCTGATAGATTGTTGGTAGGAGGTGGAGATGGAGGGTTGAGCAGAGATTTGAAAGTTGAAAATAGTTTCTGAGAGTCAGTAGAGCTGAGGATTTTGTCAGTGTAGAAAGCGCATTATATGGAACTGGTTTGGTTTTTCACCAGATGACAATGAGCAGCGAAATGTCATTTGCAAAGTTTGCAAGGAGAGCGTCAAGGCAAGTGATGGCAACACCACAAACTTGTTTAATCACTTGAAAAGAAGGCATCCCAAACAATACAATGAGAGCCAGCTGGCAGCTAAAGCTAAAAAGCCTGCGGCTAGTGCTTCTTCCAGGCAGCAAACGCTAACAGAAACACTCACAAAACTCACTCCTTACGACAGAGACAGCAGACGATGGAACAGCGTGACAGATGCAGTGACGTACCACTTGGTTAAAGATTTGTGTCCCGTGCGAACAGTAGGAGCGGGATTTAAGAAAATGATAAAAACATTGGATCCGCGCTACAAGTTTTCCAGCCGCAGGTATTTTTCGAACACCGCCATTCCACGCATGTACGCTGAATGCAAAGTGAGCGTTGCAGAAAATATTCAGAATGCGCAGTTTTTTGCTACCACAAGCGATCTCTGGTCCAGCCGCACATCAGAGCTGTATTTGAGCTTAACTATCCACTACATGAGCAACTGGGAGCTACATAGTATTTTGAACAAGTTAATGTTTGCACAATACGTTTGCAATTGACATGTTTGCACTTTAAATATGTTTACGATTTTAATTTATGCTAAGTTACTTGAAAAACGAGAAAAACTGATTTTTGTAATTGTTTCTCTCAGGGCTTTTATCATCTCTGGTGTGAGTTTAAAATATAAGTGTGTTAGCACTGTGTTGATTATCCCTAATATGAATAAATGTTTGTTTATTCAATGTTTCTCTTCTTTAATACGCAATTGAAGTTATGCTATTCATGGATAAAAAATCGTGATGAAATCGAAATCGTGATAAAATATTGGAAAAACCGTGATATTCTATTTTTGCCATATCGCCCAGCCCTAGTAGGCTTAAATAAGTTTAACTTCAGCCTATAGAGCTCCGGACCCCACGTGACTCTCAGTTAGTGGTGGATTATTTTGAAACAATTCTAGAAATGGGATAATGAATGACTATAAAAAAATGTATAGAAATAAATAGTAAAACTACATTTTATATAGCGCCTCTCAAGATAAAATTCTTGAGGCATTTCACAACAACAAAAAAATTATATTTTTATTTCAAAGTTTATGAGAAAAAAATAACACAATTGTGTTTTTAAAATGTAAAGAGAGAGACAGGAAATTATTTGTAAAGAAGGAATTCAGTGGATACAGAGAAATGCGTAATAAGTAGAGGGAGAAAAATAAGGAGAGGGTGATGATGACGGCCAATAGACGAGCTCTATTACCTTCAAAATGACAAAATATGTATTGATTCTAATCATATTCTTGTGCTTGTATTTTATTTTCATAGGGATGATAATTTGGAGGAGGTGATGGAACAAGGTGAAACTAAAAAAGAAGAATCTTCACAAATGTAAGTACAAGGTTGTATCTGTATTTGGCTGTCACATTTGTCAGGAAAAGTAAACAATAATTACTTTTTTAGGTTATCTTGTCTGGGAATTGAAGCAAACATTGACGAGGAAGAGTTCAACAATATTCAAATCTCTGTGTAAGTATTCAGATGTTCATAAAATGTGTCTAATTTTCCATACTAAAAACTTTATATTGTGTTTATTCAGGATGGAGTCATCAGATGACACATGGTCACCACACAGAGAACCAGAAGTTGATTCGTCTTCAGAGGAGGACGAAACCATCGAGATGGACAGCGGTACTGATGACAGCGGTGATGAGGACTACACACCTTATATACACATAAGGTAATTCCTTTTGTTTAACATTCTATAAAACTGCAATAGCGCATAGTTAATAAAAAGCTTTTGTTCACAGGACTGGAGCAGCATTACAAAAAACATTACAACTTGAGACTCTGCAAGAAATTAACATAGAGGATACAGTTCATGACTGTAATATCCCAGAAGCAACTGACCAACGTTTGACAAGCAAGAAAGGTCTTCCTCGACGCTACAAGCTAAGGCCTGAGGATCCAAGGCGTTACGGTTTGCTGTCCGGAGTTCCTGCACCATCAACAGAGGAACTTCTACAACACCTAAGGACTTGCGGTGATGGTAAAATAAAACATTATCTGCCTTACATCTTCCACACAATAGTCCATTGCTAATTGAGTTTATTTTTTATTTACAGGTAAACTTTGCCACAGACATAGGTGTTGGGGGAGGCAAGAGAAAACCCAAAACCTTCTTTATTTTTGTTTCCTGTGTTTTTTTTTTTTGAAAATAAAGATATATTTTGGGGAAATAAGGACTAATAATTTCAAAATTTATGTAAAATGTTGGAGGTAGACATAATTTTTTGTTGTTGTGCAGGAGTTTTAAAATTTATGGTATTTTTACAAATACAAAAAGTTATGCTTTAGACCACTTTATTAGAGCATCAAACAAAAATATCTAAAAACAAACTTATGTAAAATATCAAATATATACATTTATTTACAATCGTCTTGGAATAAAACCAGTGTAGTTACCATTGGGGTCAGGGAATTTTGCAGAATAAACTCCTCCATGTGTGGTACAGTTGAAATACATGTCTGGGGAGGCTGTTGGCAGCATTTCTTTTCCAAATCAGTTGGCATATCTCTGCAGTGGGAGCATACACTCCATGAAGGTTGATTGGATGTTGGAGGTGTTGTGGCAGGTGGACCAGAGAGGGCAAGTACATCAAAGAGAACACCAGGGTCTCTGTCCAGCACCATGGTAAGGATGTCAATAGCCTGCTGAGGGTTCAGGTTCTGTATGTGTTGCTACAAAAGTGGAAAGAGATGCTACAGCAACAGTTTTTAGGATAATTTAGTGTAATTTTGTTATGCTTACACGTTCAAAGTCTATTCGCTCGGAACAAAGATTCCGAACTCGAGAGAGATCTTCATCTCCAAGGTCCACAGCTGAGTGTCTCACACTTCTTCGGCCTCTGGATGCACCGTGGCCTCTAGACCCCACGGCCTCTGGATGCACCACGGCTTTGAGATGATGGTGGGCATCTCCTTTTTGCACCACGTCTTGAGGATGCAATAGAAGGTTCAAACTCTTCCTCAGAGGATTCCTCTATCACTGAACTCTAATTTGTATTAGAATAAAAAAAATTATACTAATATAAAAAGTACTCTTGCATATTAATCAATTTTGACACAGATCAGGTTTACATCTAGTCAAAATTTGGGCTAAACCAACAATAAACAGAAACTATGAAAACAACCATGATTATAGGAGGACTACACAGAATGCAGTGTTTATTCATGATTTCCACAAATTATTTATATGCTTTGATATATTCATCCTATCTTGAATGGCAAAGCAATTAAAAATAAGCTAGTTACTTGTAATAAAATGCTAACAATTTGATAGGATTAATTTTATTTACAATATAGATTGCCAACTGTTACTGGTATTTTAAAATATAAATATATTTATAGATATTCTTTATAAAATGCCTTTTGTAAACAGTGTTTAATGTGCTGGTTAAATACAACTTTCTTACCTCAGATAACTCCATTGCTAACACTAGCTCAGCTCTATTACAAGAAGCTATGCTCCGATGTTGACTCTGCTTTCCCTGTGCGTGCACATTGGGAGGCGTGGCTTTCGGCTCTTTCAGGAAGGGCGGGGGAGTGAGCAACAGCCGTTCGAATTTAAAAATCTCCTCACCCTGACGGCATCATCCTGCGGACTGTGCCTTTAACGCACATTTCATTCATAATATCATAAACACAGGCCTATCATTCTTTCAGGTTTTTCTGAATTGTGTGAAATGGCCAAACAACAAAAGGAAAAACAAAACGATTTTGTGGTCCCCCCCCCCCCATCAAGGTCAAATTGTTTAGTCCTGACTAAAGGAAACTTATTGAGTCAAGAGCCAAACAGAAGAGATGAACATAAAAAGGCTAACCACCAGGTGCCCGATTCAGGAAAAAATAGGAAAAAAAAGACGAGAAAGATAAAGGTATGTACGCTCACATGATGCATGTTTTCAATTTTTTGAACCAGTTAACTGGGATTTTAACGATTAAATTCGGTCAACTAATTGCTAACAGAGCTAACAGGGCTGAAATATTGAAACGAATATTCAAATGGTTCGAAAAAAAATCCTTCGTGTTTTACTGATTCAAACTAGGATTTGTTAAATGCTCGCTGCAGCCCGTGGCCTGCCTGAACAACAACAAACACATGTTGATCATGTTCACATAATAATAAATAAAACAACTCTACAAGCAGAAGAAAACTCCCCAGTCACCACTAACTATCCTGTTTATTTATTGCAGATGGCTACACTGATTATTTTTTACATGATTTGTTCTGTAAAAGTTTTTGGTAGTCTACAGTTTTTTTTATGTCAGTTTAAATTACAATTTCAGAGGCAATTCTAAAATATTATGGATCATGATAAAGATCTATTGGAGATCTACCCCAACTTTTGGACTGCTCTGCCAGTCACTGTGGCTCAAGCTGAGAGGAGCTTTTCAAAACTCAAAGGGGGCCTCGCCCAGGGAGTAATTCCATGTAGACACATTCACACACTGCTCAACCGCAACACTGCCACAGATTTTTACAGCAGAAATATTCCAGAATTCCTCCCAGATTTGACCCCTGGATGCTCTGGAGAACTTCAGAAACCATGTGAAATAAATCAGATTGTCATGGTTCTGCCTTCTCTCTGCTTCTGCTGTTATTTTCCCTTCATTGTTTGCAGGTGAGCGTGTTGGGGAGCAGCAGCAGCTGCAGCTAATTACCATCAGCCTGGCCAGAGGATTTAAGGAGCGGTGCTGCCACACCTCAACGCCGGTTGATACTCTACTGTTGGGTACATCTAGCCACGTCCTTATCTGTGCCTTGACTTTAAGACTCGTTTACCTGAACTAACCCAGCTCTGCATTCTTGTCTGTACCAGCCCTGGATTCCCTCCACCTGCCTCAGGTGTGATTTATCACAGCGTCGTTCAGCTTCGCTGGCCTCCTGCTCTCCACCGCTCACCTGCCTTCCTGGATCCAGCATCTCCTCCAGCGACCATCTCCTCCCTGCATCAACCTGACTTGCCTCTCCCTCCTGCCCCTCGTCCTGCTCAATTCAGTAAGCCCGTTCCTCTCATGATTATTCATCTCCTTGTTCTCAGTTTCTAATCACTCTCACCGTTCTTAAGCCGGGCGTACACTGTGCAACTTTTTCACTCGTAGCACTCAGCTTCAGCTCAAACTGTACGACTTCCTCGCAGAGCAGATCTCACGAGTCATGCGCTCACACTGTACGACCCAGTTCTCGCATGCGACCTGACTGCTCACACTGTACGTCTGGTAGCAACATGTCAGCCCTAAAAATATGCTAAAAATAGCAGTTTTTACTCAACACATCAGACTTTTTTTGTCTTGTTTTGCCTGTTGTCCTTCGGGAGTGCTGCAGGAGGACACACAGGGATTTATGGGGGTTGGATGAGGAAAACGAAATAAAGAAAGTAAATCTGTGTTTTGTGATCAGTTTAATTTGACATGAACACGACAAACACGCTTTCTTGACATTCTTTGTGAGTAAAAAAAAACGTGTAGAAACAAAAACGAACAGCGTGTGTTATTAGGGAAATAGCGAGCGACCGGCGTTGATGCAGGATTGCGCGCGCATGCGCCGTGAGCGGTTCTGATACTTTTTGGATCGTAGCTGCTCGCAGCTGCTCGCAGCGCCGCTTCAACAGTGCGATACTCTCACGAGGGACGAGCGAAATGTTAAACACAAGTCCCTGCGACCTCACGACTGCTGATCGGCAGCTGGTCACGTGGTGTTAATTGCCTCTCGTAACCCCCTGTACACTACACGACTGCTCGGCGCAAAACTCGCCCCGATGTCGTGGATTCTCGCACGAGTGGAAAATCGGCTTAAAAAAGTGAAAAAAGTCGCACAGTGTATGCCCGGCTTTAGAGTTGGAGTTGCCTCGTTTCCTGTCCCGTTTGGATCAGCGCCCTCAGTTTTTGCTTTGTTTTCTTTATAAAATAAAGATTTTATTATCCTTTCTTACCTTATCCCTGAGTGATTCTTCATGTGGGGTAAGAAATTACCACCCATCATGACACAGATGACTATCAGAGCAGTCTCATTAAACAAACCAAAACTTTGGAAACTGGTGCAGTTGTTAGTCTGAATAAGTCTGAATAAGCCATCTGTTAGCTTCATCCTGCAGACTACAACAGGTAAAGATTAAATATTAGAATTATTTCTACTAAAGGGTAAAACATCAAGTGTATTCATTCACATGTGCTTTTTACTAAACCTTCAAATGCATTGATTAGTTCCTGCTCCACCCACAGATGTGACCTGAAATGTTAGTTCTGTGTTTAACTCACACACACACACACACACACACGCTGCCTTCCAGGACCATTACGTAGTAAACACGGTTATCTTCATTAAGCCAGACAGCCTTGAGCTACCTCCCCCGCTCTCTGCGTCTGGCCGGTTAAGCTGTTCTACGGTTTAAGCTACGGAAAGCAAAACTTGGAAGAAGAAGTAAAGGATCAGGAGGTTGATCAGAGAGGAAAGCTAGAGGGTCCTTCTGTTTGAAAACTGATAAAAGCCAAAGAGACGTTCTGAGGACACACCAGGACCAACAGAACACTGTGTTTAATATTAATGACTCTGAAGTAAAGGAAACGTTCTCCAATAGGACGAATTTATTAAATAATGTAAAAAGGCTGAATGTCTTTTAGATTCACTGGTGAAGCATCCAGTAAATGACTCGGCAGATTTTCCACTGATGCTTGTTCCAGTTATTTAGGAAGCAAGAAGGGATTAAAAAAATTAAATTTATGGTATTCCAGGTTTAAGAGATAGAAAACATGGTGTTAACACATTTTAATCCAAATACAAGACAAAACTTTGTTGCTCTTGAACGTGTTCTTTTGTGGGCACCTGGTTACAAAAGAGACCTAAAGATCCATAATAAATGAGTCTGGTGGTATGATCTCACACTTCCAACTTTTATAAAGTCAAATACATCAAATTAAAGCTATTAATTATAATTACTGAATTTAAAATATTTTAAACATCAAATATCCACTTGGACAACTGGTTTCCAGAGTGGGGGCGGACACACATTTACCCCCAACACCCACTCATATGGAAGCAAGACTGGTTCATGTGACCAGACCAGAAAGGGCTAGGTCAATTAACATGTAGGTGGTAGAATCTGGCCATAGGGTCATATACGCATTTGCAAGGCCTCATGGGAAGAACCTCTCAGCACAGATGCTGCATTAGTCTGCAGGACTTTGTTGAGTTTAGTTATTAATGTTGGCTGATCAGACACAAAGGTAGAGAACAAAGGCTTCTGCATGAGCTGCCAGAGGATCACAGCATACTGTGACCTGTGTCATCCTGATCCGTGGTGTGACAGACTGCTGAAGGCAGGGTCACCTTTGCTCCGTCTATTCCTGTCTCCTCCTCATCCTTGGCGCCTTGTTTCTTTCAGCCTAAAGCCTGTCGGAGAACTGCCTTCCTCTTTCAAGAGACCAAATCTAATCCCAGTGAGACGTGTGGTCAGGATGTCATTTTTATCTTTGCTTTGCTTTAAACACACACACACACAGTCGTCTCTGAACTGAGAATAAAAAGGATTACCTGAATTCAAATATGTTGCTTCTAAGATATCACACAACGTTCGTCTTGAAATGACCTATTGGTGCATTAATTGTTAGACGACTTGTATAACAGCTGCTATTAGCAGCAGAGATGCACCACAGCCCACCTGCAGTCGCTGCGCTCTCGGGATTTCTGCATCCAGCTCGTTCCAGCAGGAATTACAGACAGGCTGATATTTGTTTGATACGATGAACAAGAAATGTAATTTCCTGCCTAAAGCCAGATTGGATTAAATGAAAAGTTTCCTTAGAATGTCATTGATCCTTGTGCTCCCTAATGCATTCCCTTTGGATGCTGTTAAAATGGCTACTGCCATATCTCTTCTTGCCTCCATCTCACCACTTCTTTTAAATGTGTTGTCTCCGCCCCCGAGAGGGGGCAGGGACTTTTCTGGTTGCAGTCTCCCTGGGGTCCCTGCGCTCTGGGGCAGCTCCTGGATCTCTGGGACTTGGAGCTCCCTCCATCTCCTGTCCGTCTTTGGGGGGCAGATCTGTGGCCTCTCACACTCTCTATTAGACGCTCCTATAGAGAAACCTTACATAAACAAGCGCGTGTACACAGGTGCTCACATGGTGCTCTCATAAGTATGGACTTGGGCACGTTCAACACATGTCTTAAGGCTGTGGCTGGCACTTAATGCACTGTGATTTATTATCGTGATTGTTCAGTAAAATAATGTTGATTTTATATTTCTTCATCAGGTTGACGCAGTGATAGCTTGCTCCTGTTGTATTGTTGTGTGTCCCTTTTCTGCAGGTCTAGCTGGTTGTTTATTTTTGTGGACCCCCCGCCCACCTCTTCCTTTTGTCTCTTCCTTTCTCTTTCACCTCTGTCTCTGTGTCTGGTCGGAATTATAAAGCATCAAAAAACAATACAAATAAAGTTTTAAGTATCAGACGTGACATTAAAGCAGAAGCTCTGACGCTCCACCTGAGAGTAAATCTGTAACCCCTAAATTGCACTATCTGCGCTCCGCCCCCGTTTTCCGCCGCCGCTCGCTTCCGCACTCAAATTATACTATACCCATAGACGTCATTTTAGCCGGGGACACGTCCCCGGCAAAATTTGTGATTGGCAGCTGTGCCCTCCCCCCCCCCACTTTAAAAAATGCCTGCTGATGAGGATTTTTGTTTTACCAGCTCAGATCTTATACCAGGGGTCGGCAACCTTTTCCCATCAAAGAGCCATTATTACCCGTTTCCCACAGTAAAGAAAACACTGGGAGCCGCAGCGTTGTGGGCGGGGCCTACCCTCAGACAGCAGAGAGCTGCTCACAACCATGTGACAGCAGCCGGTACCGGTCGCTCGCATGGGCGTCGCACCCGTGGGGGATTCAACACCCACACTTTTCCTTCTGTTTTGCTCACCTCCACACCAGTCTGGTTTCTTTATGTCGCACTCGCTCTGTTTGCCTCATCTCCTTCTTCACCTCCCTCTTCTGACAGCCGATGTCGGGTTTCCAGGAGAGCAGGAGAGGGAGGGACGGAAGAGCTCGACTGAATTCATAATTTTACATCTTGACATTAGCTTTACAAAGTCTGAGTTTGATAACGTGAAGAACAACCATTTGCAGAGGTTTATAACAGGCGCGGCGCCAGGTTTTCATTTTTGGGTGGGCCACGGTAATTCTGGACGGACCTTAATAAGCAGTGACTTAGTGAAGCAGGCAGGTCACGCTAGAAAATTTCGTTTAAAAAGACGTCATAAATGTGTTCCCCCGTCATTTTTATTTCTAAAATATGAAGTAAAAACTCCCAGTTTAATTTTCACTCATTTGTCATTAATATGTAGTCTACACCCGTGCGTTAAGTGGACCATCTTCCAGTGAAAGCAAAGCTTCCTGCCCACCTCTCCAAATGCGTAAAATGTGCATCAGCTGCTAGTTAGGCGCGCTGCGCGCACCGTCAGCTACGTCAGCCCTGACAAGAGCAGAGCAACTAGAGAAAGAATAGAGGATAATTCTGCCTGGATGTGGATGGAGATTACATTTTACAGCAGCCTGATCATCATTTAAATAAGTAAACCATCACCTGCTAGTCCACGCTATCAGCATTATTTTAATTGGTGTGTGTGTGTGTGTTTTCCACTTCAAACACTGGTCTAACCAATCAGACCAGCGTGTCCAGTAACATATTAATGTTACACTTCATGTAGGCTAGGAACATTTTATCTGCCGTGGCCCGACCGCTTCTGCTCCACATGAACTTTGTGCGTAATCAAATGTCTCTACGGGTGCTTTCTGAGCTGAAGAGCTATTCTGCCTCAGACTGGATACGTCATGCGTGTCCATATTAGAGACAGGAACGAGCGCTGTTCAGCCAAAGTTTCATAATTTCATAAAAAGAACATTTTTCCAAGTGACACGTCCCTCAGAGAGACCGGGTTTCCAGAACGCTTCAGTGGGAGGAATCAGCCCACTGTCCACCGTTGGCACTCCGAGCCGTGCTGAACACAGTGTCCAGTATAAAGCTCTGATGTTCTGATGGGAATCAAGTTACCTCTGCGATGTGCGTAACAATTAAAATGTCAGCTCATCCATGCGCATCAGTGTGCGTCGGGGTAATTCTTTCAAAACAACCGACATCCTTGAGTCTATCCGTCAATATGTGACAAGGTGGAGAAACGAGGGCCCGGGCGGGATTCGATCCCCAGACTCCCGGGTGAGAGTCATACGCTCTGACCAGTCAGCCAAAGGGACATCCCCTTGGCCAAGTAGCCAGGGCGCATGATCTATCGGGATACTGTGACAGGACACTCACACTGCCACACCTGAT